>NC_092411.1:8367838-9567838 GCF_040894005.1 Engystomops pustulosus | reverse complement strand
ATACTGCCCCCTATGTACAGGAATATAACTACTATAATACTGCCCCCTATGTACAAGAATATAACTACTATAATACTGCCCCCTATGTACAAGAATATAACTACTATAATACTGCCCCCTATGTACAGGAATATAACTACTATAATACTGCCCCCTATGTACAGGAATATAACTACTATAATACTGCTCCCTATGTACAAGAATATAACTACTATAATACTGCCCCCTATGTACAAGAATATAACTACTATAATACTGCCCCCTATGTACAGGAATATAACTACTATAATACTGCTCCCTATGTACAAGAATATAACTACTATAATACTGCCCCCTATGTACAGGAATATAACTACTATAATACTGCCCCCTATGTACAAGTATATAACTACTATAATACTGCCCCCTATGTACAGGAATATAACTACTATAATACTGCTCCCTATGTACAAGAATATAACTACTATAATACTGCCCCCTATGTACAGGAATATAACTACTATAATACTGCTCCCTATGTACAAGAATATAACTACTATAATACTGCCCCCTATGGACAGGAATATAACTACTATAATACTGCCCCTATGTACAGGAATATAACTACTATAATACTGCCCCTATGTACAAGCATATAACTACTATAATACTGCCCCCTATGTACAGGAATATAACTACTATAATACTGCCCCCTATGTACAGGAATATAACTACTATAATACTGTCCCCTATGTACAGGAATATAACTACTATAATACTGCCCCCTATGTACAAGCATATAACTACTATAATACTGCCCCCTATGTACAGGAATATAACTACTATAATACTGCCCCCTATGTACAAGAATATAACTACTATAATACTGCCCCCTATGTACAGGAATATAACTACTATAATACTGCTCCCTATGTACAAGAATATAACTACTATAATACTGCCCCCTATGTACAGGAATATAACTACTATAATACTGCTCCCTATGTACAAGAATAAAACTACTATAATACTGCCTCCTATGTACAGGAATATAACTACTATAATACTGCCCCCTATGTACAGGAATATAACTACTATAATACTGCCCCCTATGTACAGGAATATAACTACTATAATACTGCCCCTATGTACAGGAATATAACTACTATAATACTGCCCCTATGTACAAGCATATAACTACTATAATACTGCCCCCTATGTACAGGAATATAACTACTATAATACTGCCCCCTATGTACAGGAATATAACTACTATACTACTGCCCCCTATGTACAGGAATATAACTACTATAATACTGCCCCCTATGTACAGGAATATAACTACTATAATACTGCCCCCTATGTACAGGAATATAACTACTATACTACTGCCCCCTATGTACAGGAATATAACTACTATAATACTGCCCCCTATGTACAGGAATATAACTACTATAATACTGTCCCCTATGTACAGGAATATAACTACTATAATACTGCCCCCTATGTACAAGCATATAACTACTATAATACTGCCCCCTATGTACAGGAATATAACTACTATAATACTGCCCCCTATGTACAGGAATATAACTACTATAATACTGCCCCCTATGTACAGGAATATAACTACTATAATACTGCCCCCTATGTACAAGAATATAACTACTATAATACTGCCCCCTATGTACAAGCATATAACTACTATAATACTGCCCCCTATGTACAAGAATATAACTACTATAATACTGCTCCCTATGTACAAGAATATAACTACTATAATACTGCCTCCTATGTACAGGAATATAACTACTATAATACTGCCCCCTATGTACATGAATATAACTACTATAATACTGCCCCCTATGTACAGGAATATAACTACTATAATACTGCCCCCTATGTACAGGAATATAACTACTATAATACTGCCCCCTATGTACAGGAATATAACTACTATAATACTGCCCCCTATGTACAAGAATATAACTACTATAATACTGCCCCCTATGTACAAGAATATAACTACTATAATACTGCCTCCTATGTACAGGAATATAACTACTATAATACTGCCCCCTATGTACAGGAATATAACTACTATAATACTGCCCCCTATGTGCAGAAATATAACTACTATAATACTGCCCCCTATGTACAGGAATATAACTACTATAATACTGCCCCCTATGCACAAGAATATAACTACTATAATACTGCCCCCTATGTACAAGAATATAACTACTATAATACTGCCCCCTATGTACAAGAATATAACTACTATAATACTGCCCCCCTATGTACAGGAATATAACTACTATAATACTGCCTCCTATGTACAGGAATATAACTACTATAATACTGCCCCCTATGTACAGGAATATAACTACTATAATACTGCCCCCTATGTACAGGAATATAACTACTATAATACTGCTCCCTATGTACAAGAATATAACTACTATAATACTGCCCCCTATGTACAGGAATATAACTACTATAATACTGCCCCCTATGTACAGGAATATAACTACTATAATACTGCCCCCTATGTACAGGAATATAACTACTATAATTCTGCCCCCCTATGTACAAGAATATAACTACTATAATACTGCCCCTATGTACAAGAATATAACTACTATAATACTGCCCCCTATGTACAAGAATATAACTACTATAATACTGCCCCCTATGTACAGGAATATAACTACTATAATACTGCTCCCTATGTACAAGAATATAACTACTATAATAATACCCCCTATGTACAAGAATATAACTACTATAATACTGCCCCCTATGTACAAGAATATAACTACTATAATACAGCCCCCTATGTACAGGAATATAACTACTATAATACTGCCCCCTATGTACAGGAATATAACTACTATAATACTGCCCCCTATGTACAGGAATATAACGACTATAATACTGCTCCCTATGTACAAGAATATAACTACTATAATAATACCCCCTATGTACAAGAATATAACTACTATAATACTGCCCCCTATGTACAAGAATATAACTACTATAATACTCCCCCCTATGTACAAGAAGATAACTACTATAATACTGCCCCCTATGTACAAGAATATAACTACTATAATACTGCCCCCTATGTACAAGAATATAACTATTATAATACTGCTCCCTATGTACAAGAATATAACTACTATAATACTGCCCCCTATGTACAAGAATATAACTACTATAATACTGCCCCCTATGTTCAGGAATATAACTACTATAATACTGCCCCTATGTACAGGAATATAACTACTATAACACTGCCTCCTATGTACAGGAATATAACTACTATAATACTGCCTCCTATGTACCAGACTATAACTACTATAATACTGCTCCCTATGTACAAGAATATAACTACTATAATACTGCCCCCTATGTACAGGAATATAACTACTATAATACTGCCCCCTATGTACAAGAATATAACTACTATAATACTGCCCCCTATGTACAAGAATATAACTACTATAATACTGCCCCCCTATGTACAGGAATATAACTACTATAATACTGCCTCCTATGTACAGGAATATAACTACTATAATACTGCCCCCTATGTACAGGAATATAACTACTATAATACTGCCCCCTATGTACAGGAATATAACTACTATAATACTGCTCCCTATGTACAAGAATATAACTACTATAATACTGCCCCCTATGTACAGGAATATAACTACTATAATACTGCCCCCTATGTACAGGAATATAACTACTATAATACTGCTCCCTATGTACAAGAATATAACTACTATAATACTGCCTCCTATGTACAGGAATATAACTACTATAATACTGCCCCCTATGTACAGGAATATAACTACTATAATACTGCCCCCTATGTACAGGAATATAACTACTATAATACTGCTCCCTATGTACAAGAATATAACTACTATAATACTGCCCCCTATGTACAGGAATATAACTACTATAATACTGCCCCCTATGTACAGGAATATAACTACTATAATACTGCCCCCTATGTACAGGAATATAACTACTATAATACTGCCCCCTATGTACAAGAATATAACTACTATAATACTGCCCCCTATGTAAAAGAATATAACTACTATAATACTGCCCCTATGTACAAGAATATAACTACTATAATACTGCCCCCTATGTACAAGAATATAACTACTATAATACTGCCCCCTATGTTCAGGAATATAACTACTATAATACTGCCCCTATGTACAGGAATATAACTACTATAATACTGCCTCCTATGTACAGGAATATAACTACTATAATACTGCCTCCTATGTACCAGACTATAACTACTATAATACTGCTCCCTATGTACAAGAATATAACTACTAAAAAACTGCCCCCTATGTACAGGAATATAACTACTATAATACTGCCCCCTATGTACAAGAATATAACTACTATAATACTGCCCCCTATGTACAAGAATATAACTACTATAATACTGCCCCCCTATGTACAGGAATATAACTACTATAATACTGCCTCCTATGTACAGGAATATAACTACTATAATACTGCCCCCTATGTACAGGAATATAACTACTATAATACTGCCCCCTATGTACAGGAATATAACTACTATAATACTGCTCCCTATGTACAAGAATATAACTACTATAATACTGCCCCCTATGTACAGGAATATAACTACTATAATACTGCCCCCTATGTACAGGAATATAACTACTATAATACTGCCCCCTATGTACAGGAATATAACTACTATAATACTGCTCCCTATGTACAAGAATATAACTACTATAATACTGCCTCCTATGTACAGGAATATAACTACTATAATACTGCCCCCTATGTACAGGAATATAACTACTATAATACTGCCCCCTATGTACAGGAATATAACTACTATAATACTGCTCCCTATGTACAAGAATATAACTACTATAATACTGCCTCCTATGTACAGGAATATAACTACTATAATACTGCCCCCTATGTACAGGAATATAACTACTATAATACTGCCCCCTATGTACAGGAATATAACTACTATAATACTGCCCCCTATGTACAAGAATATAACTACTATAATACTGCCCCCTATGTAAAAGAATATAACTACTATAATACTGCCCCTATGTACAAGAATATAACTACTATAATACTGCCCCTATGTACAAGAATATAACTACTATAATACTGCCACCTATGTACAGGAATATAACTACTATAATACTGCCCCTATGTACAAGAATATAACTACTATAATACTGCCCCCTATGTACAAGAATATAACTACTATAATACTGACCCCTATGTACAGGAATATAACTACTATAATACTGCCCCCTATGTACAGGAATATAAGTACTATAATACTGCCCCCTATGTACAGGAATATAACTACTATAATACTGCCCCCTATGTACAGGAATATAACTACTATAATACTGCCCCCTATGTACAGGAATATAACTACTATAATACTGTACCCCTATGTACAAGAATATAACTACTATAATACTGCCTCCTATGTACAGGAATATAACTACTATAATACTGCCCCCTTTGTACAAGAATATAACTACTATAATACTGCCCCCTATGTACAGGAATATAACTACTATAATACTGCTCCCTATGTACAGGAATATAACTACTATAATACTGCCCCCTATGTACAAGAATATAACTACTATAATACTGCTCCCTATGTACAGGAATATAACTACTATAATACTGCCCCCTATGTACAGGAATATAACTACTATAATACTGCCCCCTATGTACAAGAATATAACTACTATAATACTGCCTCCTATGTACAGGTATATAACTACTATAATACTTCCCCCTATGTACAGGAATATAACTACTATAATACTGCTCCCTATGTACACTATGTACAAGAATATAACTACTATAATACTGCCCCCTATTTACAGGAATATAACTACTATAATACTGCCCCCTATGTACAGGAATATAACTACTATAATACTGCCCCTATGTACAGGAATATAACTACTATAATACTGCCCCCTATGTACAAGAATATAACTACTATAATACTGCCCCCTATGTACAAGAATATAACTACTATAATACTGCCCCTATGTACAGGAATATAACTACTATAATACTGCCCCCTATGTACAGGAATATATCTACTATAATACTGCCCCTATGTACAGGAATATAATACTATAATACTGCCCCCTATGTACAGGAATATAACTACTATAATACTACCCCCTATGTACAAGAATATAACTACTATAATACTGTCCCCTATGTACAGGAATATAACTACTATAATACTGCCCCTATGTACAAGAATATAACTACTATAATACTGCCCCCTATGTACAGGAATATAACTACTATAATACTACCCCCTATGTACAAGAATATAACTACTATAATACTGCCCCCTATGTACAAGAATATAACTGCTATAATACTGCCCCCTATATACAGGAATATAACTACTATAATACTACCCCCTATGTACAAGAATATAACTACTATAATACTGCCCCCTATGTACAAGAATATAACTACTATAATACTGCCCCCTATGTACAGGAATATAACTACTATAATACTACCCCCTATGTACAAGAATATAACTACTATAATACTGCCCCCTATGTACAAGAATATAACTGCTATAATACTGCCCCCTATATACAGGAATATAACTACTATAATACTGCCCCCTATGTACAGGAATATAACTACTATAATACTGCCCCCTATGTACAAGAATATAACTACTATAATACTGCCCCCTATGTACAAGAATATAACTACTATAATACTGCCCCCTATGTACAGGAATATAACTACTATAATACTGCCCCCTATGTACCAGAATATAACTACTATAATACTGCCCCCTATGTACAGGAATATAACTACTATAATACTGCCCCCTATGTACAAGAATATAACTACTATAATACTACCCCCTATGTACAAGAATATAACTACTATAATACTGCCCCCTATGTAAAAGAATATAACTACTATAATACTGCTCCCTATGTACAAGAATATAACTACTATAATACTACCCCCTATGTACAAGAATATAACTACTATAATACTGCCCCCTATGTAAAAGAATATAACTACTATAATACTGCATGGTATAGTGTATAGTAAATGCTATAATACATTATATAATAAGAATAGAATTAGTCTCCATTAGATATATACAGTATATAGAAAATGTTAATTGTATTGATTTGATCTTAGTAATGTAACCTTTGAGTAACACTTGGTGTGAATCGCTGGTTTACAATCCCTCCCAGGACTTTGTAGAAAACACTCTCTGAATATAATAGATTGTTGTGGTCAATATGTTACAAGAAGTAATAAAACAGAGGGTGGAGATAGAGAGGACAATAGGTGATGAAAGTTACGTGCACAATAGGTTATAACGTCAGGTCTCCTGGGATAGAATATGGACGGACTTCAAGGCAACAGCTGATTATTAACAAAAAGTTCTCCCTCCGCCATGGACGCACCTGCAGGTACAATCCACAGGCTAAGCCAAGGTCACGAGGGTCAGCTACAAAATGGTAGAGACCAGTCAACTTTTCAATGGATGAACTGCAGATGATCGAACCCGATGTTTTCCTCACTCCATGAGCTGGATCTATCATACATGACCGTCTACCTCCATTTTACC
Source organism: Engystomops pustulosus (assembly GCF_040894005.1). Taxonomy (NCBI): domain Eukaryota; kingdom Metazoa; phylum Chordata; class Amphibia; order Anura; family Leptodactylidae; genus Engystomops; species Engystomops pustulosus. The sequence continues at coordinate 9,560,157 of NC_092411.1, read as the reverse complement.
TCCATACATGACCGTCTACCTCCATTTTACCTCCATACATGACCGTCTACCTCCATTTTACCTCCATACATGACCGTCTACCTCCATTTTACCTCCATACATGACCGTCTACCTCCATTTTGTGGCTCTTTGAACCACTTATATCAATTGTAACATAGGGTGGTCTACAAACTGATGAAGACCACCGTGAACCATGAAGGACACATTATAAGCCCATATGTCCATATGATCTATTGAATGGAAACCACAATGGAGAATAGACAAAGAATCGGAAACTTCTAGGATCTCCGGTTACTAGTAGTTGTATTGGGAAGATTTCCTTTGGTTTCCTCCCATCTTCCGCATTTTGTATAGTAAATGAATTCCTAAGTGTTAAGAGCTATGAGTTAGTAATCCTATTCCCTCAGAGAGACAGTGGGGGCCCTGTAGTGGTGGTCTTTCTGAGGGGACTGATGTGGCTAGATTGTGGTCACAGTTACTAGTGAAATCCCACCACAGCACCGGTTACAAGGCGGTGGTCAGGGTGCCAACATGTCAGCCACCCGACAGTGCACCTCACTTTTGTGTTCTCAGTCTCCATAACGTGGTGATAATAAATTCTGATATGTGACACTTCCTCCATCCTCTTTCACTGACTTCTTTACACACTTTGGGTTCAATCTTTCCCCAGTTTGTCGACAAACATATTGGGGCTCATTTACATACCCGGTCCATTCGCGTTTCAGCGACGCATTCTCCGAAGTGGATTCGGGTTCTACCGGGATTCACTAAGGTTGTGCGCCCGATGACCACCAGATGTCGCTGCTGCACAGAGGTGCGCCGGAGCTCACCATCTTCTTCCTGGTGCATTTTTTTTTTAAATATCGTGGTTTTGCCGAATCCGTCGGGTTTTCCAACGGCCACGCCACCCTGATTTCCATCGTATGCAAGTCGGCGGCAATGCGACACAATCCGTTCGCGTGCACCAAAAACCTGGGGCAATTCAGGGAAAAAGGCGCAAAACGGTAATATTTGGGAAACTGAACAAAAGTGCGCGATACGAGTCCTTAGTAAATGAGCCCCAATGTCCTAGGTATATTAAACTGTCTGCGCCAGTTTTCTGTCTGACTGTGCACAAGAAAGAACGTGCACCAGTATTCAATAATCGGGTGCACCCTGTCAGATAATTAAGGAAATTAGCCGGAAAAGTGCCGGATTAACAACAATAACTTGCAGGGATCTGAAGTGTTCTCTAATTTTGATCAGTGTCTTTTATAATGATCTCATTAACATTTTTATTCTGTGTTTCAGAATTTATACAGTTTATGAAATGAGCTTAAAATTCTGTTATTTTGGTAATCTTAGGAAATATTCACCTAGGATGACATATTGGGGGTCATTTACAAAGTGACCAAAACTAAAAGGAGAATAACTGTAACAAGTTATCAGTAGCAACTTTTTTTCAGAACATTTTTGTTTGAATGTTAGTTTTTTTGAATGTTAAATGGGTACATTTAGATATACAGGCGGTCCCCTACTTAAGGACACCCGACTTACAGACAACCCATAGTTACAGACAGACCCCTCTGACCTCTGGTGAAGCTTTCTGAATGCTTTACTATAGTCCCAGACTGCAATGATCAGCTGTAGAGTTTCTGTAATGAAGATTTATTGATAATCCTTGGTCCCATTACAGCAAAAAATGTTTAAACTCCAATTCTCACTGGGGCCAAATTTTTTTTTGTCTGGATCTACAATTATAAAATATACAGTTTCGACTTGCATACAAATTCAACTTAAGAACAAACCTCCAGACCCTATCTTGTACTTAACCCGGGGACTGCCTGTATCAGTAAAGTAAATTCTAAACTTCGGGATTAAAAATTGGCACAAATTGAAGATCTTTAAGAAGTATTACTGAAACATCTTCCCCATTATTTACTGTGGAGGTAAAATCCTACACAATTTATTGTTACATTATTACTGGTTTCACATGGATTCCATAAAGTCTAATTGTCTCAGTGTGGACATTGTAAGGCATGTAAGCAATAGTGGATTATAATATATGAGGTTTGGGCAGTAACCCGGGTCCAAGTCTTCTAGGGGGCCCCATCAAATCGTATATTGAGAACGACCTTTATGCAAGAAATACTTGTAATCAGTTTCTGCTTTCAATACACAATGCACTAGAGGCATTTCAGGACCTTGGAAAGTCCTCCAAATCTTGATTTTAGCACTAGATGTAGGAAGTGACTTCAGATCTGTTGGGGCTATCACATTTGTACAGCCCAAGGTCTGGCAGTCTTAATGCCCCCCCCCCCCCCCCCCACAAAACATGTTGTGTGATGGACGACTAGAAGGGTGATTTATACTGCAGTGGACCCGTGTTCCTTACTGTACAGCTACGTAGAGGTAACTTGATCTCTTTGGAATATAACACCTCAATTACTCGTCATATAAATTCCATCATGACAACAATCAACCACCAATTCCTAGTCCTGGAGACTTAAAAGTAGTAAAATCTTATTAGATTAGAAATCGGAAATCTCTTGCAGTGCACCACGGCTGGTTTGCCTGTTGTTTGGTTTCCATTTCTTTTCTTCCTGGAACATTTTGTTGGGTTTTGGCTCCTGAAGACGACTTTTGGACATGGATGTCTCGTATTGTGATGCAGAGCAGCCCTTCCTTCTCCTTACTTCCCATAAGCCTTTGTGGTTGAGCACTGTTACTTCTTATATTCTCTGCACTCTAGGGATGAGTGAGTCCCTCAAGATTCGCCCGCCTAAAGGTTCTCAGAATTTTTGGTAATTTGATACGATCAGGGCCCAAATCTATTTGGTTGGAACAGATGATGCTTCAATTGTCCTGGAAGTTTACAACCTCAGTTGTAGCCATAGTTTTGTTTTGTAAAAAGCTCTTATCTTTTTTAATTCGTTTTTGGTTTTCACTACAACTATTCAAACCTTAGCCTTACAGTCTTGGTGCAAGCAGACAATAACAATAACCAACAAAATCTATTGAAACCAATGGACATTGTAATGTATCCATTAGACTTCCATTCAGTGGCTTAACTTGAAGCTGATGAGTCCCAGTGCAAAGTCAGTGCCGGGCCCCCAACTGAGTACTGAAAGGGGGAGGGGGAGGGGGGTGAAAGGCTAAGTGCCAAACTGATGTTGCAGGGCAGGGCGTGGGGGTGTGTGGAGCCGGAGCCCATCCACAGGCAGCCACAGACAGCGGCACCATCCTTGACAATGCATTCTATTAAGTGCAACTGCAAGTCCACCAGATTAGATTAGGTTAGTTGTTGGAAGACAGAGTTGAATGGTGGGACTTTATTTTTACATTTTGCAAGTGTAAGATGAGTTATAAAGTAACTTGAGTTTGACAGAAGGGTCATTTTGTCCACTTCTGGTTCAACTCTGGTATAATTTTATTGTGCACTTATAGATGCACTTTAAAGGATGCACGGCTAACCAAAGTCTGAGAGACATTGGGGCTCATTTACTTACCCGGATTCGGGTCTGCCGGGATTCACTAAGGTCGTGCGCCCGATATCCTGCAGGTGTCACTGCTGTGCTCAGGTCCGCCGGAGTTCACCTTCTTCTTCCTGGTGCATGTAAGTGCTTGATCTTGTGACACATTTCGTTTTTCAATTGCACAGTTTTTCCATATCTGTCGGGTTGTCCGACGGCCACACCCCCGATAGTTATGCATGCAAACTTATTAATACACAAGAATGTGGCAGATACAAGACTAGTGATTGAGATCCCTGGTACTTCTGGTACTGAATTAAGCACACATACCAGTACACAAGGGATGGGTCTGGACCCATTTTTGGTTCTCTGTGCAGTAATTGAATGAAGCTGGAGCAGTACACCTCATAGCAGTACTTACCTTGTACTGAGCTCCCAGTGCCAGTGCAGTAATTCAATAAAGCCAAACTCCGGCTTCAATAGGCAAGCACCGTACCTACAGCGCATGCGCAGTCCCAGAATGAGTTATGTAAAAAAAAAATTCTTATTTTAACATGGGACACAGAGAGACTAACTACAGGGCAAATTGGGACACAAAACCAGCGGCTTGTTGATGGTCCCAAATCCTCCTGTCAGGTTCCCTTTAAGTAATCCAAATACTTAGTAACCAGATTTCAGACCATATTACAATATGCCAACAAAACATTGGATCGGGCACAAAACAAGGGGAAATATAGGCTACACGTCTTGTCCCAGAATCTCCAAAAAAATGTTGTTTTGAAAAATCTAATCCTCTCGTGACACGAATATCTGGACGTGTCCAGCCAAGAGGAAAGGCGATAAAGGTCACGTCAGCGCTGGAGGAGGGTTTAGTTTTTTCTTATGGGCGTACGGAGGCTAAACCTGGTAATGGCAATAGAACCAAATACACAAAAGAAGTTCTATCCGAAATGTTATTTTAATCTCACAACGGCCTTTGCCAAAAACCCCAGGAGCCAAAAACACTGATTAAGAAACCAGTCACCTAGAGAAAGAACGCGCCTATTGAAGTACAATCTGTGCTAATGCTGATATAACATAGAAAATGCCAGAGCAGGGAATGAACTGCCGACTGTTCTATATGTTACCTTGTATTTCTGGATGACAGGGATTCTGGCAGGTACAGAAAAAACAAATATATTGGACAATGACACGTAAAGCAGCCAATCACAGCCATGAACCTGGACCGATGTAGCAGGTCTCTTCCAAGACAACAACATTACAGCCTATTAATTGCTAAAGTAATGAAATAAAATAATTGCCTTTGGCGAGTAACACTGGCACCGACATGCACCATGACACCTTGTATAGGGAAGTACATGAGCAAATACACGAAGATCACTGGATTGGTGCATATATTGGTACCATTGATTGAATGTAGGTTGTTGAAAAGCCACAAATAAAAGTTTATAGCACATGAGAGACAGCATTTGGTGGCAGGTGCAGAAGCGTAGATGTCACAGGCAATGTGAGAAGTGATGTCATCCAGTGCTCTCTGCAGAGGCGGGTCTGGAGCAGAAGCATACAGAAGGGGGTGGTGATGTCATCAACTGGTTCCTGAAGGGGCGGGAGATGGAGCAGCATAGAGAAGGGAGAGGTGATGTCATCAAATGGTCTCTGCAAAGGCGGGAGATGGAGAAGCAAAGAGAAAAAAGTTGTAATGTCATCAATAGGTCTCTGCAGGGGTGGGAGATGGAGCAGCATAGAGAAGGGAGTGGTGATGTCATCAGCTGGTCTCTGCAGGGGTGGGAGATGGAGCATTAGCATAGAGAAGGGAGTGGTAATATCATCAGCTAGTCTCTGCAGGGGTGGGAGATGGAGCAGCATAGAGAAGGGAATGGTGATGTCATCAGCTGGTCTCTGCAGGGGTGGGAGATGGAGCAGCATAGAGAAGGGAGTGGTGATATCATCAGCTGGTCTCTGCAGGGGTGGGAGATGGAGCATTAGCATAAAGAAGGGAGTGGTGATGTCATCAATAGGTCTCTGCAAGGGTGGGAGATGGAGCAGCATAGAGAAGGGAGTGGTGATATCATCAGCTGGTCTCTGCAGGGGTGGTAGATGGAGCAGCATAGAGAAGGGAGTGGTGATATCATCAGCTGGTCTCTGCAGGGGCGGGAGATGGAGCATTAGCATAGAGAAGGGAGTGGTGATGTCATCAATAGGTCTCTGCAGGGGCGGGAGATGGAGCAGCATAGAGAAGGGAGTGGTGATGTCATCAGCTTGTCTCTGTAGGGGTGGGGCTGCAGCTGCTTGAAGGGAGGAGGGTATTGGGTAGCAGTGAACAGCCGGCAGCTCTCCAGGATCTACACCCACCATTACATATGATGTGAGTGCGCCTTTAAGTGCTCAGTGTTTTCTTGATAACTTCAGGATGTTACATGTTGTTCGTACATACAATTGCATTAGTATTACACAATTTTACTTAAATGTCAGGCAATGAAGGCCAGAACAAACCTGGAAAGGTCACCGCTCCATTTCTGCAGAATGAAGGACTTGTTTGATGTACTATTTATTTGAGGACTTGGTTTCCACATCCATGTAGTCAGGATATTGATGTGTCTGCTCATAACGTGCCCTGGATGTGATATGGTACAACTTGTCGTAAGTTCCACAGCACACATCAGAGTAAGAACTTTAAGAAGCTTCTGTTTGGATACTACAGCAGTCACTAAATACACAGAGCACAGCACCAAAAGAAGCTACCACTCTGAATTTAAGTCCATTGGTCCCATTGTATGTAATATTATTCGCTTTTTTCAAAGAAAAAGTCAGAATAAAATACAACGTAGTCTTCTAAAATCCTACACCGAGAGCAGAAATCCGTGCGGTTTTATATAATTGACCTTTTGGACTCGATGTTTGTCGAGAATTGACCTGTATTTTCAATTAGCGCTGTCAGGAAGCCAATGCGACTTCCCTGCTGTAAATATCAAGTGTGACCGCGAGGCTGATTATTAATTTGGCCGGGAGACAAATGTTCTTATCAAAGGCTTTTTAGGGGAAATTGTGGCTTCAGATGAATGTAAACAGATGGGAAGTGGAGATCTACGGGACAGGAGCCTTGGCCAATAATTCAGTCGTGGAGTCGCGTTTCCTCGGATCGTCGCACAATGCACATAAACAGGAAAGCAGGTCACACGCCCATAATGGATGATGGTGTGAATGGAGAAGGCAGAGGGGCAAAGGGGTATTTAGGTGGAAAGTCTTCTCTCTGGACACCATTAAAGATTTATTTTGGTTATGTTATCTCTATCTTGCTATTTAGTGGATGCCCCATCACGAATAATTCTATTGGTTCTCAATTAGAGGAGAGGAGAAGCTATACAAGGTCGACCAACAGCTCCACTTACTTGGGGGTACAGGAGCTCCCCATTCTCAATATTGATGGAGGTCTATCCCCGGCAAAATCAGGCATAAAGTTCATCCTTTACTTAAAGGACTTTAGTTAAGGTGGCCCATTTATTAATTCAGCTTTTTTCATTATTCTGGCTTATTAAGAGGAAAAAAAACCTAAAATTGTTGTCTTTCAGAGTTGGAGACCTAGTATTAACTCCGACCAAGAGAAACATCTGCTTGGAGTTTGTAGTGTAGATCTGACCCCTTCTCCCCTGGTCACCAGGTCCACTATGTTACCCGTTCTCCTGGTTTCCATGTTTTCTGGTAAAGGCTAAGTGTGCCCATATTATGTGCCCATAAGTGTCTCCAGCCAATCTCTGTCCTGGATATTAAGGCCACCTACCCCATGGGAAGGTGCCTGAGCATTAAAGGACATCAACCACCAGGATCAAGCACCAAGCACTGACATCCAGGAGTGCACCCCCTCTGGCAGGAGCTGCTCTTCCTTTAGCTTCCGATGCCCTTGTTTTTAAGATAAAAAGGCTTTATAAATTATGCAAATGATCCTGAGGGCTCCAGGCTCCATTAACACTTATGGATCCTGAAGCCCCTAGGTTATTTTGCATAATTTTAAAAGCCGATTTTTTTTGCAAAAACCAGGGCATAAGAAGCTAAAAGAAGAACAGATCCTGCCAGAAGGGGTATACACTGGCATGTAAGTGTGCTGGATTTACAATCCTTCACCCTGGTGGTAGATTTCCTTTAAGGTGCCATTAAGTCAAGTGGAAATGTGTGCATTCTACATTCTACAATTGTCTGTTTTTCTGCACTTCTGACCCAAGTTCTATTTTGACTCTATTTTGATTCTAGACTCCTGTAACTCTCTACTAACCGGTCTTCCACTCGCCAAACTCTCTCCTCTCCAATCTATTCTTAATGCAGCAGCCAGGCCCGTGTTTCAGACTAAACGCTTCACGGCTGCCTCCAGTACATGCCGGTCACTGCACTGGCTGTCAGTCTCTTTTCGAATACAGTTTAAAATAATAACCCTCATTTACAAAGCTCTGCATCATGCTTCACCTCCCTACCTCTCCCCTCTCATCTCAGTCTATCGCCCAACCAGGCTCTTAGATCCGCCAGTGATCTTAGATTAATCTCTGCCCTAGTTCGAACCTCCCACTCGCGTCTCCAAGACTTCTCTAGAGCTGCACCCATTCTATAGAATGCTCTACCCCGGACTATCAGACTAACACTTAACTTCCAAAGTTTCAAACGTGCTCTTAAAACCTATTTCTTTAGGCAAGCCTATAACACTTGTTAACTGCATGAAGTTTTAACACTTTACTAACCCGTCCTGTGTCCTCCTATCATCTGTTATCCAGCAACCAGCAGGCACCAGGCTTCTCTGCAGTCCCATTCACCCTGGATATAAGATGAAGGCTGATGACTGGGGCAAGCAGCAGCACTTCTATTTATTATATTATATTTTGTTCTACTCCCTTATGAAGAATGGCTGGACCATTATATATTATTTTACCTCTTGTGTCACCCTCTCATCCTCATAGACTGTAAGCTCTTGTGTCCCCCCTCATCCTCATAGACTGTAAGCTCTTGTGTCACCCCCTCATCCTCATAGACTGTAAGCTCTTGTGTCACCCCTCATCCTCATAGACTGTAAGCTCTTGTGTCCCCCCTCATCCTCATAGACTGTAAGCTCTTGTGTCACCCCCTCATCCTCATAGACTGTAAGCTCTTGTGTCCCCCCTCATCCTCATAGACTGTAAGCTCTTGTGTCACCCCCTCATCCTCATAGACTGTAAGCTCTTGTGTCACCCCCTCATCCTCATAGACTGTAAGCTCTTGTGTCCCCCCTCATCCTCATAGACTGTAAGCTCTTGTGTCACCCCCTCATCCTCATAGACTGTAAGCTCTTGTGTCCCCCCTCATCCTCATAGACTGTAAGCTCTTGTGTCACCCCCTCATCCTCATAGACTGTAAGCTCTTGTGTCCCCCCTCATCCTCATAGACTGTAAGCTCTTGTGTCACCCCCTCATCCTCATAGACTGTAAGCTCTTGTGTCACCCCCTCATCCTCATAGACTGTAAGCTCTTGTGTCACCTCCTCATCCTCATAGTCTTTAAGCTCTTGTGTCCCCCCTCATCCTCATAGACTGTAAGCTCTTGTGTCCCCCCTCATCCTCATAGACTGTAAGCTCTTGTGTCACCCCCTCATCCTCATAGACTGTAAGCTCTTGTGTCACCCCCTCATCCTCATAGACTGTAAGCTCTTGTGTCACCTCCTCATCCTCATAGTCTGTAAGCTCTTGTGTCCCCCTCATCCTCATAGACTGTAAGCTCTTGTGTCACCCCCTCATCCTCATAGACTGTAAGCTCTTGTGTCCTCCCCGTCATCCTCATAGACTGTAAGCTCTTGTGTCACCCCTCATCTTCATAGACTGTAAGCTCTTGTGTCACCCCCTCATCCTCATAGACTGTAAGCTCTTGTGTCACCCCCTCATCCTCATAGACTGTAAGCTCTGGTGTCAGCCCCTTATCCTCATAGTCTGTAAGCTCTTGTGTCATCCCCTCATCCTCATAGACTGTAAGCTCTTGTGTCACCCCCTCATCCTCATAGACTGTAAGCTCTTGTGTCCCCCCTCATCCTCATAGACTGTAAGCTCTTGTGTCACCCTCTCATCCTCATAGACCAGTGATGGCTAACCAATGGCACTGGTGCCGGAGGTGGCACTCAGAGCCCTTTCTGTGGGCACTCAGGCCATCACCAGAGATGACTCCAGATGCCTTCCTGCAGTCCCAGACAGCCCAGGACTTGCTGTGCACAGAGCTATTTTAATGTGACAGGACTACCTGGGACTAATTTCTGCTTTATTGGTGTGCTCAGGTGCCGGTATCAATGAAAACTGTGACAGAGAAGGGAGTATAAATCACAAATTAAATTTGTGTTGGCACTTTGTGATAAATAAGCGAGTCTATGTTGTAGTTTGGGCACTCGGTCTCTAAAAGGTTTGCCATCACTGTCATAGACTGTGAGCTCTTGTGTCACCCCCTCATCCTCATAGACTGTAAGCTCTTGTGTCACCCCCTCATCCTCATAGACTGTAAGCTCTTGTGTCACCCCCTCATCCTCATAGACTGTAAGCTCTTGTGTCATCTCCTCATCCTCATAGACTGTAAGCTCTTGTGTCACCCCCTCATCCTCATAGACTGTAAGCTCTTGTGTCACCCCCTCATCCTCATAGACTGTAAGCTCTTGTGTCGCCCCCTCATCCTCATAGACTGTAAGCTCTTGTGTCACCCCCTCATCCTCATAGACTGTGAGCTCTTGTGTCACCCCCTCATCCTCATAGACTGTAACCTCTTGTGTCACCCTCTCATCCTCATAGTCTGTAAGCTCTTGCGAGCAGGGACCTCACTCCTTTTGTTCCATATGAATGTTTTGTGCTCTGTCATGTTTTATTATATTTTTATTTGTCCCTATGATTTTTAAAGCGCTACGGAATATGATGGCGCTATATAAATAAAGATTATTATTATTATTCTGTTTTACAGATCCAAATTCATTGTCTGTGATGACCTCAGCCAGTATGTGAGATTCTGCCTTACTTCTGCCCTGACCCTTGACTGTCTCTAGCCATTCTTTTCCTGTTCCATGCCATTGTCCTCATAGACTCACACACCAAGACTCCAATTAGAGGTATATACCCTACTATTCATAGGACAGGTCTATAGTATGCACTGCTTTATATATTGGCCCTTACACCACCCCTACACTGCCTCCTGATTGGTTCGGAGAGCTACTTCCCCAGGCATTATGGGCGTTCTTGCTACACATATGATTTTTCCTAACTCTTTGCCAAAAAGTTTAATGGGTTCTACCAAAGTAAATTGCCCAAGGTTGGCGTTTGTACCCAACCAAACCCAGATTCATTGAGATTAGATGGCTCATGCCTAGTCAGGACCCCCAACAATAATGGTCATGCACCCCTAATCTTGCATCATACTTCTGTATTACATTTGCTGATCATTCAGTGTCTGCATTGCAGTCAAAAGCTTTTGCTAACAATGGACAGTTCTGCAGAGCATCAACCGTAAGTGACCCCGAGATCACATTTTTAAGGATATCACCGGTTCTTTAGGAATTGATAATCTTTGAACCGTTAGATCTCCCCATTGTGTATTATCCGCAGCTATTCTTTAATCATGTCCTGCCTGTACATAACACACAACAGTCTAGACATCGCACTGCCAGTAATTGTGCGAATGTTCGGAGCATCAGTTTTTCCACATATCGAGCCAGATTCTCCATGACTGTGACCTTTGCTCGGAGGTGTCAGCAACTCCCTGCTAATGGGAAAAAATGCGCCGACAGAAATAGATTTTCTTTGTTTGGAGAAGTTCTGTTATTTCACTTAACAAGTTTTATCTAATATTATTCACTTACCCCAGAAGTCGTTTTGGGATTTACGACTGTTCGCACATTATGGAGGTGGAATCGTTGTTCTCATAGGCAGAATGTTCAAGTTGGGTATTTTGTATATTTTTGGGGGATATTTTTGAAGATCTTAAAAAAGACAGAGAGGCATGTGGACCTACCAAGAACAACAAGATTGGTCAATGGTGGGCAAGACAAGTCACATCCAAGATCAAAGACATGATCAAAACTCAAGCTCAGATGACACCAGATGGAACAGCACTACACCTATAATTACAGACTCGGGAACCTACCGGACCTTTTCGTTCAGCTACAGAACACTTTGGGATCTGAGAGACCATCCCATCGGGAACAAGACAGCTTCATCTCTTAATCTCTCTTAACATCCCTGACATAAGAGAGCTCGATTATGATTTTGGATGCTGAGTAATAATAATTTCTCTGCAACAGGAAAATTCTATCCATGCGCCAAATTGCCCCAGGATTTTGGCACACGCGATCGGACTGTGAAAAACCGCAGATTCTGAAAAAATGGATTGTGTCGTAAAATCAATCACCCACATGCACTGGGGATAGGTTGGTGAACTCCGGCGGACTTCAGCGCAGCAGCGACACCTGGTGGACATCGGCCGCACAACCTTAGTGAATCGCCGGAAGACCCGAATCCTCGTCGGAGAACCCGATGCTGGATCGCGACAGGACTGAGTAAGTAAATGACCCCCAATGAGTTGGTTGAGGTGGAGAGAGTTTACAACGATGTAGATGATGTCCTAGTGGTTGGAACCTACTAAAAACAACTGAGAAGCATAAGAAGACAAAGTCATGTCTAGATGACAAGATGTAAACAGCAGGATGGAGACCAGACATAATGCTATGCCAGAAGCCAAAGTTAAAAATCATGATTAGTGTTGATCAGACATGAACAACAAAGTTCAGGTCCATGCATAGCATTGTGTGTAAGGATCCCTGAATCAAGACTTAAGCCAGAAGTTTCAGGTTTGGCAGTTCGGCTCAACCACAATCAGCAACTCCCACTTTTGGTGCTGTCACCAATGGAGGGTGTAAACTCTTTAAAGGCCACCGTCACATGGATGAAATAAATTTCACCTAAGATTGCCGCTCCAAGATTACCACTTTGATCGCGGCTCTTACAGGAACTGAAAACTAAAATGAGAAAGTGTACAAAGTTAACCTGTCTTGCTAATGTACACAAGACTTATCAAATGTGGTTTAACCCCTTCCTGCCGAGGCCCTTTTTCATTTTTGCATTTCCATTGTCACGGGTGGTCCCACGAACCCATATTGCGGGATGTGGGCTCACCTGTGCCCCCCTCCCCGCCAGCAAGTTGCATGTGCAACTCACGGGTTCCAACATCTGCTCCGTCTGGCTTCAGGAGATTTAAAGGGCCAGCGCGCCACTTATCGGCACTGGCCATTTTCAGGTAATTTATTTAACCCTGCCTCTTCCTGCAAACCCTGCCGGATCTTTGTGCCTCACAGACTTAGAAAAAGCTCCCTAGTGATTATTCTGCGCTCCTGTGTTCCTGCGTGTTCCTGTGTATCCTGCGTTCCTGCTCCTGCGTTCCTGCTCCTGAGTTCCCATGTCCCGTGTGCCTGTGTTCCGTTCCCACCTGCTTGGACTTCCCGTTGCTGACCCCGAATTGGACAGGACGTTGCATCTCTGCCGCCTGCCCTGACCTTGTGCTTGGACCTGACAACGAGACTGTCTCCTGCTAAGATACCTCGACCTCGGCTGCCACCGCGGGCTAGTCGCACCTGTAGAACGACCTGGTGGCACCCTGCTGCAGCAAGTCCAGCCTGCTTTGCAGCGGGCTCTGGTGAAGATCAGGTGCCACTTAGACTCCGGTCCCAGGTATCGGCTAATACCATCTCCTGCGGTGGTCCAGTGGATTCACGCATCCCGAATCCTGACATCCATTTTTCACTCGCCACCTTCAAAAATCTATGACTTTTTTATTTTTCTATGTAGAGAGCTGTACGGGGGCTTTTTTTCTGCGTTTCATAGTGACGGTATTTATTATTCCATGCCATGTACTGGGAAGCGGGAAAAAAATTCCAAATGCAGTGAAAAAACGCATTTGAGAAGTATTCTCGTGGTCTTGGATTTTACAGCTTTCATTGTCCGCCCCAAATGACCGGTCTACTTTATTCTTTGGGTCGGTACGATTACGGGGATACTACATTTGTATTGGTTTCATAATGTTTTCATACATTTACAAAAATTAAAACCTCCTGCGCAAAAAAAAAATTATTTTGCCATCTTCTGGCTCTAATAACTTTTTCAAATTTTTGTGTACGGAGCTGTGGGTGGTGTCATTTTTTGAGACTTTTGATGAAATTTTCAATGCTTTCATTTTTAGGACTGTGCAAGCCTTTTGATTGTCACGGGTGCCTTTGTGACCTCCCTCCCAGGTCGCAGGGGCACCCGTGCCGCGCTTCATGGCTGCCCCGGTCCCCCGGCTTCTTACCCACCCCGTCCTTTTCCCACGCCGACTCCGGCAGCACGGCGCGCGCGTGCCCGCCTTCGGCAAATTTAAAGGGCCAGCGCGCCACTAATTGGCGCTGGCCATTTTCACTAAAACTACTTAAGCCTGCCTCTTCCTGTATCTCTTGCCGGATCTTTGTGCCTCACAGCCTGAGAGAAAGCTTTACTGCGATTAGCCTGCGTTCCTGTGTCTCCTGCGTTCCTGTGTCTCCTGCGTTCCTGTGTTACCTGAGCTCCTCCGTGTTCCCGTGTACTAGTGATCCTCCGTGCTGCTGTCCTGTGTGTTGTGTTCCCGTACCGCTCTGCTTGGACCTCCTGTTGCTGACCCCGGATTGAACTCTGACGTTGCATCTCTGCCGCCTGCCCTGACCCTGTGCCTGGACTTTGACCACAAGATTGATTGCCGTTCTTGTACCTCAACCTTGGCCGCCACTGCAGACAAGTCACGCCTGTGGAACCACCTGGTGCTATCACGCCGCAGCTTGTCTAACCCACTTTGCGGCGGGCTCTGGTTAAAACCGGGTACCACTTAGACTCCGGTCCTAGGTAGTGGCTTGTGTCATCGTCTGCAGTGGTCCAGTGGATCCACAACCCGCTAGCCTGACAGTAAGATCCGGCCATGGATCCCGCTGAGGTTCCATCTCCCAGTCGGCCCGATCTTGCTACGATTGTGATGCATCAGCAACATGTCCCTGAAGCTGTTCCTGCAACTCCTGCTACTCCGGCTGTCCTTCCAGCTACCGAATCCAGGCTACGTCTTTCTATGCCTGGCAAGTATGACGGGGATCCCAAGCTATGCAGTGCTCTCTACATATAGAGCTCATGCCGTCCCAATTCGTCACGGAGCGTTCCAAGGTGGCATTTATCCTCAGCCTCCTCTCCGGTAAGGCCCTGGCCTGGGCTACTCCGCTTTGGGACAGAGACGACCCGGTCACTGCTACACTCTTGGCATTTCTGGCAGAATTCCGGTCTGTTTTCGAAGAACCAGCACGGGTCTCCTCTGCTGAGACTGCGTTGTTGAATCTGCGTCTGTTGGAGAGTACGCCGTGCAGTTCCGTACCCTGGCCTCGGAGCTCTCTTGGAACGACGCGGCCCTGTCCGCAGCTTTCAAAAAGGGACTCTCGTCCCATGTTAAAGACGCTCTGGCCGCTCGTGATCTGCCGTCCACTCTGAGTGGTCTAATCTCTCTGGCCACCCGGATAGACGTGCGATTTAGAGAGCGTGCCGAAGAGTCTCTCCTCGAGCAGCCTCAAGCTCGTCCAAGACGTCTTCCTCGCCTGGCTCCTGTCTTCCAGAGGCCGCTCCAGTCACCAGTTGTACCGTCTGCCAAAGAGCCTATGGAGGTGGACAGAGCCAGACTCTCTTCCCAGGAACGCAACAGAAGACGACAGGGATACCTCTGCCTCTATTGTGCGAGCCCTGAACATTTCATTAGGACGTGTCCTGTCCGTCCTCAACGTTCGGGAAACGCCACCACCTAGGGTTCTTGGGAGAAGTGTCCCTAGGTGTGTGCAAAGCTTCTCCACGTTTGACCATTCCTGTGCTCCTCAGCGTTGGTACGAGCAGCCACTTCCAAGTGTGTGCCTTCTTGGACTCTGGGTCTGCAGGAAATTTTGTGAATTCTGCACTGGTCTCGCAGCATCACATTCCAGTGATCCGCCTTGACAAGCCCCTGGTCATCTCTTCGGTCAGTGGTCAGATTCTCTCTGATCCAGTCCAGTATCGCACTGAACCTCTGTGTCTGCAAGTTGGTGCCCTGCATATGGAGAGACTTCTTTCTACGTACTTCCCCGTTCCACTTCCTCCATCCTATTGGGACTTCCGTGGCTTCAGAAACATGCACCTGTTCTTAACTGGCAGACTGGGGAGGTTCTTCACTGGGGTCCTGGATGCCAGTCCCGCTGTCTCAGGGCTCTTCGTCCAGCCTCTACTATACCTTCCACCTTGTCTCCCAAGTCTTTGAAGGGTCTTCCCGCTGCTTACATGGACTATGCTGATGTTTTCTCTGAAAAGCAAGCGGCAAGCGATGGCAAGCGATGCCACCGCATCGTCCATACGATTGCCCTATTGAACTGCTGCCAGGAACATCCCCGCCACGAGGTCGAGTTTACCTGCTGCCCGTGCCTGAAACAGCAGCCATGTCGGCCTATATTAAGGAAAATTTGCAGAAGGGATTCATCCGGAAGACTTCTTCTCCTGCCGATGCTGGCTTCTTCTTCGTGGCCAAGAAGGACGGTTCCCTTCGTCCGTGCATAGATTATCGCGGACTCAACAAAGTCACGGTGAAAAACCATTACCCTTTGCCTCTCATCACCAAACTTTTTGACCGTCTATGGGGTGCCAAGATCTTCACCAAGTTAGATCTGCGAGGGGCATATAATCTCATAGGCATACGTGAAGGTGATGAGTGGAAGACCGCCTTCAATACTCGAGATGGGCACTTCGAGTACCTTGTTATGCCCTTCGGTCTCTGTAATGCTCCGGCGGTATTTCAGGACTTTGTCAACTACATTTTCAGAGACTTGCTCTATACCTGTGTCGTGGTATACTTGGACGACATTCTGGTGTTCTCTGCGGACATAGCATCCCATCAGGCCCATGTACGGCAGGTTCTCAGGCGCCTAAGGGCCAATCGCCTCTACGCTAAGCTGGAGAAGTGTCTATTTAATCAGAAGAGTCTTCCGTTCCTTGGATATATTATTTCGGACAAGGGACTACATATGGACCCTGCTAAAGTGTCTACAGTACTTCACTGGCCACGTCCAGTAGGGCTATGAGCTATCCAGAGATTCCTGGGATTCGCCAATTATTACCGGCAGTTCATTCCACATTTTTCCTCCCTGGTATCTTCCATTGTGGCCCTGACGAAGAAGAACGCCAACCCTAGACACTGGCCTCCGGCGGCAGAAGACGCCTTCACAGAGTTAAAATCTGCTTTTTCATCTACTCCCGTTCTTACTCGACCTGACTCAGAGAAGCCGTTCCTGCTTGAGGTTGACGCCTCATCCGTTGGTGCTGGAGCCGTACTCACACAGAAGGGCCCCAAGGGCAGAAGCCTCACTTGTGGGTTCTTCTCCAAGACCTTTTCAGCTGCGGAACGGAATTACTCTATTGGTGATCGAGAGCTTCTGGCAATAAAACTTGCCTTGGAAGAATGGCGTTATCTTCTGGAGGGTGCTCGTTTCCCAGTTAATATCTACACCGATCATAAAAACCTTCTGTACCTCCAGACTGCTCAGCGTCTCAATCCAAGACAGGCTTGTTGGTCTCTCTTCTTCTCCCGTTTCAATTTTCTCATACATTTTCGTCCTGCAGAGAAGAATGTGAGGGCTGATGCTCTCTCCCGTGCCTCGGATGTGATTGGGGAGGATCCTGCTCCTAGACATATTGGGGGTCATTTACTAAGGGCCCGATTCGCGTTTTCCCGACGTGTTACCCGAATATTTCCGATTTGCGCCGCTTGTACATGAATTGCCCCGGGTTTTTGGCGCACGCGATCGGATTGTGGCGCATCGGGGCCGGCATGCGCGCGACAGAAATCGGGGGGGCGTGGCCGAACGAAAACCCGACGTATTCGGAAAAACCGCCGCATTTAAAAACCGAAAATGTGTCGCTTGGGGAGCGCTCACCTTCACCTTCTATGGGATGGTGCATTCCGGGGCGTTAAAGGGCACCTACCACCACAAATCTACCTATAAAGGTAGAAGAGCAGGCCCGCGCCTGTTTCGGAGCAGTGACCGCGCAGGCGCGGGCCTGCTCTTCTGCGCATGCGCAGACGGCAGGGTCAACGGACGAGGGCGCGCAGCTACGCGGAGCTGCGCGCCGAAGATGGGTGAGTAGGAGGGGTAAAGTGGGTACCGGGGCGTGGAGTAGCCGCCTCATGTAATCTCATATGCGGCTACTCCACGCCCCGGTAGCCACATAAGTAAATTTAAATATATATGGAATAAAAGTTACCAAAAAAGTGAGGGGACGTGAGGATTAGCCCTTAAAAGGGCTATCCTCACGTCCCATTGATGCACCTACCACCCAATCTACCTTTATAGGTAGATTTGTGGTGGTAGGTTTCCTTTAAGATTATTTTCGGCACTGCAGCGCCACCTGGTGGACGGCGGAGGAACTACCATCTTAAATCCCAGCCGGACCCGAATCCTGTGCAGAGAACGCGCCGCTGGATCGCGAATGGGCCGGGTAAGTAAATGTGCCCCATTGTTCCTTCTGAACACTTGGTTCTTGCTGCTCCTGTGGATCTTCGGCAACTTCCTCCAGGCAAGATATATGTCTGACCTGCCCCTCGGAGGAGGATACTGACTTGGGGACATTGCTCCCGTGTGGCTGGGCATCCTGGGGTGCAGCGCTCTCTCGCCTTCATTTCCCGACACTACTGGTGGCCAGATATGGTCAAGGATGTACGGGACTTTGTGGGCGCCTGCACCTCTTGCACTCGAAACAAGCCATCTCGTCTTAAACCAGCTGGTCTTCTCTTGCCGTTACCCATACCCAGCTGCCCGTGGACTCACATGGCAATGGACTTTATTATCGATCTTCCATGCTCTGTGGGTAATAACGTTATCTGGGTGGTGACCGACCGCTTCTCCAAGATGGCCCATTTTGTTCCCCTGCCAGGCCTGCCGTCAGCCCCACGTCTTGCCAGCCTGTTCTTCCAGCACATCTTCCGGCTACATGAACTACCTCTGCACATAGTCTCGGACCGAGGGGTCCAGTTTGTTTCCCGTTTCTGGCGGTCCCTGTGCCATCAACTACAAGTGAAACTGGATTTCTCGTCTGCTTACCATCCTCAGTCCAACGGACAAGTTGAGAAGGTTAATCAAACCCTGGGCTGCTATCTTCGCCATTTTGTTTCCGCCCGACAGGACGACTGGTCCGCTCTGCTCCCATGGGCAGAATTCTCCTATAACTCCCTGGATTCGGAGTCTGCCGGCTCCGCCCCATTCTTCGTTGTGTATGGGAGACTTTCACGTCCACCCCTACCTCTCTCCGTGTCTGCTGATGTTCCTGCAGTAGAGGAGTTGGTAATGGACCTTAAATCCATCTGGGAACAGACTCGTCGGTCTTTGCTTCAGGCGTCTGCCCGCACTAAGACTCAGGCTGATAAAAGACGCAGATCCCCTCCCATCTTCTCTCCTGGAGATAAAGTGTGGCTCTCCTCCAGATATGTTCGGTTGAAGATCCCCAGTTACACACTGGGTCCACGTTTCCTGGGTCCGTTCGAGGTGTTACAGCGCATTAATCCAGTGGCATATAAGCTCCGCCTTCCCTCCACTATGCGCATCCCGAATTCTTTTCATGTCTCCCTGCTGAAACCTGTCGTCCTGAATCAATTCTCCCGGCATGTACCTTCTCCTGGTCCTGATACTTCTGATGTCTTTGAGGTGAAAGAACTCCTTGATATGAAGACAGCCAGAGGGAGACAATTCTACCTTGTCGAGTGGAGGGGGTTTCGGTCCAGTGGATCCACAACCCGCTAGCCTGACATCACTTTTTATAGAATTTATTATATTTTTCAAAATGGAAAAAAGTGCCGCTATTTTCTGTTACAAAGTTAAATGCAGAGAAAAACCGTTATTATATTTTGATAGATCGAGAATTTTTTGGACGCGGCAAAACTAAGTTTGTTTATGATTTTTACTGTTTATTTATATTTATATGATTTGAATTTTTAGTTTTTTTTTTTTTTACTTTTTAATTTAATTAAATTTTTACTATTTTTTAGACCTCCTTGGGTTCTTTAACCCTGGGTTGTCTAACTGCTATTATGGAAACCGATTTCCGCCCCCTGATGACGAGGAGCGGCGCAGGGCGACCATGTGATAGAACCTATCGCGGATAAGGAAGAAGCTGGATATAACGGTGAGTACACACGTCTCACGACACAGGACAATCTATTTAACAGCAAAGCAAACTAATAAGAACTTTACAATTATTGACATAATACTTAGTGTAACACTTGGATTCATGACTCATTACAGAACTTCCCTCCCCTGTATGACGGCAGACGGGCACCGGAGCTTTGAACTCTGCAGATAGCATCTCTACTGCCCGGCCACCACATAAAAGCCTCCAATTTATGGCATTAGCTTCGTGCTATTGTCGGAGGTGTAACTTTCAGGTAGGTTGAGGTTGTTGATGCCACCGAGCCCTGGAGCCTGAGCATCTTCCCCTCATGGGGTGTTTGGTCAGTCAATCGTATACAATGGGACACATTTACTTACCTGTCCCGTTGACGCCGCCGATCCGGAATGTTCGACGAGGATTCGGAGCTGCCGCGATTCACTAAGATCCTGCATCCAATTTCCTGCATGTGTCGCTTCCCCGCTGAGGTCCGTCGGAGTTCACCTTCTTCTTCCCGGTGCATGTGAGTGCTGATCTTGCGACACAATTTGATTTTTAAATTCTGTGGTTTGTTGGAACCAGTCGGGTTGTCCGATAGCCACGTCCCCCGATTTGTGACGCGTGAAAGCTGGCGCCGATACGTCACAATCCAATCACGTGCGCCAAAACCCCGTGGCAATTCAGCGCAAAACAAAAAAATTTTGGAACCCTGACGGAAATGCAACCCTTAGTAAATGTGCCCCAATGTGTCCAGGGGAGAATACGGTTCTGTTGTAACCTGCTGAGTCATCTTTAATCTTTGAAGATCCTTTGGTCAGTGGGAGGATCCGGTGGTGTCCACAAATACCTCGGAGATGTGCACATTATCTGATGTTCTTGCTTCTGGTAAATGATGATGTTTTGTTACTTAATTTCAAGAATAGAAAACTTAAGACTAATGGTGATGCAGAATTTTTGCAAAAAGGACTATGTCCAAAGAGTGAAATTCTTTAGCGACAGTCCTGTCATACACAACTGCTCTTTACGTGTAACTAAACCTTTCGAGGGAAGTTTGTTTATTTCAGAAATGCGTAGAGCAGGTGATATTAGTTAACGTTGTGATATACTTCATCAAGTAAAGCAGCTTCTCTGTGCCTGGTTTCTGCTCTTTCTCCTGTAGGGAGCAGTGTATCTGAAGACATTCAGAGGTCACGCCCATCTCAGGCAGATAAGGAGGCTAATGATTAACTCTTTCCATACCTAGAAAATATTTTCCTGGACAATACGGCTCTGTGGAGATATCGGACTATCCAGGGACTGTCTGTAAGGAGTTAAGTCATTAAACACGTTTATCAGCTTCTCCTTATCTATCAGCTGACATACGATACAGGGCAGAAATCTGATTTACACAAACAACTTTATAAGAAAGGGAGAGGAAAAAGAAGGACACAGGAACAGATTTTTTAAATATAGAACATTATAAAGTTTACTATTATCATCTGCACTACTCAGGAGCGTAACTAGAAGAGGCCGGGCCCTATAGCAGACTTCTGAATGGGGCCCCTCCTTCCTCCTTAAAAAATATACATATTCATAAACTTACACATGTGAGTTACAATCACTCACAGTATATATACCATATATACATACCATACATACAGCATATACACACCCAATATCCTTGATGCTGGGGCCCCCTGACATTGTGGGCCCCATAGCAGCTGCAATGGCTGCTCCCACTGTAGTTACGCCCCTGGCACTACTTCTGTTTTGTCAAAAATTGAGTTATGCTTCAAGGGACTGTACAGTCATCTGTCACTAACAGGCAGTGATGCAGGTAAGTCCCTCACAAATGTATTCAACTTTTGTCCTTAATTTATGGATTAGGAATGTACCATCCGCCACCAGGGGTGTCTCATTTTGGGACACATATACACTGTGACACATACATATATATACCCACCCTCACATACATCTATATACTGTGACACACATGAATTTACATTCATTTCTGTATTTCTTTTTGGAAGCCATATCCATCTTCCTACTTCCCGGTACTGTAGATTTGGACCGGTTCTGTTGTATCCAGCCATCACAGGGGCTCAGTGGCCGTTTGTTACTGTTCCATGTAATATTCTTCTTATTCCAGCAGATGGCAGATCACAAGAGATTCAGCCAATGGGAAGAGGCCAGAGCCAGGAAATCCAGGGAAAGTACAGGGGAAAGGTTGTCACCCGCAACGATCCCTTTCCAAAGGGATGTCCCTCAAAGTCCCTATTGTTTGTATATGTCAAATATGTCGCGATATCGGGATGATGTTGGATATAACGGTAGATGTAAAAGCCATTCGAGCTGATAAGAACTTTATATGTATTGACACAAGACTCAGTCCAGCCCCTGGATTCATGACTCATTACATAACTTCACCCCCGGCTGTGCAGCAGCAGACTGACGCTGAGTGCTGAGATACCGTCTATGGGGTTGTAATCTCGGACTTTATTTTACGCATTAACTTGAGGTTTTCGGGGGTGTAACTATGAGGCGTGCAGAGGTTACAGGAGCCGCCTAGCCATGGAGTGATGACCCCCTGCTCTATAGGAGGTTATAGATTTGGAGGGTTCCAAGGGTTTATGTTATACCCTTAAATTCCACCCCATGTGCAACGTATTTATGTCACATTTTCAATCACATCTTCTTATAGTTCGTCACATGGAGAGGCAATGCTTCTGGGAAGCTTGCAGATATCAATACCCTCTGTGATCACAGATTCTAAACTTCAAAAAAGGAAGTATGTTATAGAGCAGGAGGAGCTGAGCAGATTGTACATAGTGTCCTATCTGCAGGCAGCATGTTATAGAGCAGGAGGAGCTGAGCAGATTGTACATAGTGTCCTATCTGCAGGCAGCATGTCATAGAGCAGGAGGAGCTGAGCAGATTGTACATAGTGTCCTATCTGCAGGCAGCATGTTATAGAGTAGGAGGAGCTGAGTAGATTGTACATAGTGTCCGATCTGCAGGCAGCATGTTATAGAGCAGGAGGAGCTGAGCAGATTGTACATAGTGTCCTATCTGCAGGCAGCATGTCATAGAGCAGGAGGAGCTGAGCAGATTGTACATAGTGACCTATCTGCAGGAAGTATGTTATAGAGCAGGAGCTGCTGAGCAGATTATACATAGTGTCCTATCTGCAGGGCGCATGTTATAGAGCAGGAGGAGCTGAGCAGATTGTACATAGTGTCCTATCTGCAGGCAGCATGTCATAAAGCAGGAGTAGCTGAGCACATTGTACATAGTGTCCTATCTGCAGGCAGCATGTTATAGAGCAGGAGGAGCTGAGCAGATTGTACATAGTGTCCTATCTGCAGGCAGCATGTCACAGAGCAGGAGGAGCTGAGCAGATTGTACATAGTGACCTATCTGCAGGAAGTATGTTATAGAGCAGGAGGAGCTGAGCAGATTGTACATAATGTCCTATCTGCAGACAGCATGTTATAGAGCAGGAGGAGCTGAGCACAATGTACCTAGTGTCCTATCTACAGGCAGCATGTTATAGAGCAGGAGGAGCTGAGCAGATTGTACATAGTGACCTATCTGCAGGAAGCATGTTATAGAGCAAGAGGGGTTTAACAGATTGTACATAGCGTCCTATCTGTAGGCAGTATGTTATAGAGCAGGTGGAGCTGAGCAGATTGTATATAATGTCCTATCTGCAGGTAGCATGTTATAGAACAGGAGGAGCTAAGAAGATTGTACCTAGTGTTCTATCTGCAGGCAGCATGTTATAGAGCAGGAGGAGCCGAGCAGTTTGTATATAGTGCCTATCTGTAAGCAGCATGTTATATAGCAGGAGGTGC
Source organism: Engystomops pustulosus (assembly GCF_040894005.1). Lineage (NCBI taxonomy): Eukaryota > Metazoa > Chordata > Amphibia > Anura > Leptodactylidae > Engystomops > Engystomops pustulosus. The sequence continues at coordinate 9,536,686 of NC_092411.1, read as the reverse complement.
TGAGCAGATTGCACATAGTGTCCTGTCGGCGGGCAGCATGTTATAGAGCAGGAAGAGCTGAGCAGATTGTACACAGTGTCCTATCTGCAGACAGCATGTTATAGAGCAAGAGAAACTGAGCAGGAAGAGCTGAGCAGATTGTACATAGTGACCTATCTGCAGGAAGTATGTTATAGAGCAGGAGGAGCTGAGCAGATTGTACATAATGTCCTATCTGCAGACAGCATGTTATAGAGCAGGAGGAGCTGAGCACAATGTACCTAGTGTCCTATCTACAGGCAGCATGTTATAGAGCAGGAGGAGCTGAGCAGATTGTACATAGTGACCTATCTGCAGGAAGCATGTTATAGAGCAAGAGGGGTTTAACAGATTGTACATAGCGTCCTATCTGTAGGCAGTATGTTATAGAGCAGGTGGAGCTGAGCAGATTGTATATAATGTCCTATCTGCAGGTAGCATGTTATAGAACAGGAGGAGCTAAGAAGATTGTACCTAGTGTTCTATCTGCAGGCAGCATGTTATAGAGCAGGAGGAGCCGAGCAGTTTGTATATAGTGCCTATCTGTAAGCAGCATGTTATATAGCAGGAGGTGCTGAGCAGATTGCACATAGTGTCCTGTCGGCGGGCAGCATGTTATAGAGCAGGAAGAGCTGAGCAGATTGTACACAGTGTCCTATCTGCAGACAGCATGTTATAGAGCAAGAGAAACTGAGCAGGAAGAGCTGAGCAGATTGTACACAGTGTCCTATCTGCAGACAGCATGTTATAGAGCAAGAGAAACTGAGCAGATTGTACATAGTGTCCTATCTGCAGACAACATGCTATAGAACAGGAGGAGCTGAGCAGATTAATAATACCGTTGTATCCTATCTGCAGGAAGCATGTTATAGAGCAAGATGAACTAAGCAAATTGTATATAGCCTCTTATACATGGTGTCCTATCTGCTGGCAGCATTTTATAGAGCAGGATGAGTTGAGCAGATTGTATAGTCTCTTATCTGCAGGCAGCATGTTATAGAGCAGGAGGATCCAAGCTGATTGTTCATAGTTTGGTGGGTTGCGCTCCTCACTTTATGCATAGTTTTTAATGTTGAAGTTGGCCACCACTGACTGGGACATTCACAGGGACCCGCTGCGTCCAGATTACTCAGCTTTTATGACCGGGGTTTAATATTATGTTTTTTTTTTTCCTACCCAGACAGTAATTAATGATGAGAATGCAAACTTTCAAAAAATAAAAAGGAAATTCCGTGTACAATAGACACCTTGTTGCCAGAATGACGCCAGGCGGAAGGTAGTTTTTCATTATTTTATTCAGTGTATTTCACACACAATTATTTACAGCCTGTATAGTGTCTATCACAGATCACAGATTGTGCACAAACCAGTCAGTGAGCAGGTGGTTTTTTTTTTTTTTTTAACTTTTCTAAAAGTTTTTGGAGCTCTGTCCTATTGGTCGAGTGATTTTCCTTACGTTTATTAGACCTGGACAACAATCTGCCTCTCAGACAGGTACATAGATATCTCTGACACTCACACACTATATACACAAGTCCCTCGAGCCTTTGTACAAGGGGCTCTTGGTTTTCACAGAAAAATAAACTCTGGTTTACATTGAAATGTTGAACAAAAAATATAATATATATATATAATTTTCACATTTTCATGGATATAGTCAAGAGAGCAACATATGAAGAGGGAAAACAGGAAAAAAAAACTAGATCCGCCTACTATTGATGTTGTAATAAGGGGATGTCCCACCCCAGTGCCCGCCCCTTGAACCTGCCCGTAACCAGCCGGGCCCGCCCACATTACGGCTTTGTTAGGTTATGGTCATTGGAGGCCAAAAAGATGTCCGTATTAACCTGCACTGGTGAATTTGGGGTTTTTGGGAAATACTTTATGTGTACAGCTATGTAGTAGGTTGTCCAAGGCAAATACGTTGTAGAGTATTTTACCGAATCTCCCCGACATGGGTCGAATGCAACCCTGTTGACCTATTACAAATGTCACCAATGGACAACATGACCCTTTGTTTTATGTTCAGGCTTGAAGCCAACATTAGAAATATAGACCTCGAAACTTGCAATGAAAATTTTTGAAAAATTTTGTCGTCACCGAATGTGAAGATTTGGTAAAACCCCCTCGGTTCTGTCTGATAATGAAATGGTGTATTTTACGGTTTCCCTTTCGTCCTTTAGTTTTCAAAAATAAATATTACTCTATGGTTAAATACTTGTCGTAGATCATCGACCCGTTTCGATCCTGTAAACTCTACACTAGTCTACAAACTAAACCCGTATAAGGCCTCCCAAAATGTGGTGGCATGTATGAGATGGCAGGAGCTATGCCAACATGGAGGGATGGTCTTGTACCTTCAACATTTCAAAGGATTTGGCTAGAGTAGGAAAGGATGATTTTGTGACAAAGAAGTGAAGATGTTACAAAAAAATGTTGATAGTGTTCAGATGTTGCATTTCTCCTTTCTGTCCTTCTTCAGGTTCTGGAAGTAGATCCTGTTGGCCTCAGGGTAGGTGACTTTAGACAGTGGCAGCTTATATATGCCTGGATTGTTTGTGGTTATCAGGAGGAACGTGAGTGCCGATAGGCAGAATGGCCAGGTACAAGATGGCAGCCCGACCTATGGAAACGAGAGAATCATACGATTACGAAGAGGGAATAAAACATGTCCGATACAGCTGATCTCAGGTGATGAGAGGTATCTGCAGGAAGACACTGATGGGGTCTTTACAGGGGCTCAAAGTAGAATGTGGTGGACTTCATAAATGGTTCATTCCATGATGACATCTTCAAAGAAGATCATGAAGGACTTTGTGAGGAATCTATACCCTCAGTGGAGATTGACTTGGGCTTTTTACATGGTCTACATGGTATTCAAAATGGCTACTCTTCATGAATCTCATGGGCCCCAGTGTAAAGACTGTGCCAGGCCCCCAACTATGCATGGTTTATAGTATCGTCTTCTCATATGGGAAAGTGACACCATAAGGGTCCCCTAAACCTCTTGAGCCTGGGTGTGACCGCAACCTCTGCACCCCCCTCTTCTATTCTATGTTCAGGTGATTAAAAAAAATTGGATGGAGAACCCCTTTAAAGAGGACCTTTCTCCACCTTCAACCTAACCAAAACCTTTACATATTTTCATAGGCTTAAGTCCAATTGTACACACTTACCACGGACATCATGTTGGCCAACGCTGCTCCAAGGTATGCACAAAAGAGAGCTATGGATAAAAGAAGAAGACATAACGGAGAGTTAGACGTATACAGAGCACAACGTGTGTAGCCTTTTTAATATAAAACACTCAACAACACGAAAGTACTTACCACATGCTAAAGCCAAGAGGTGAGTCTGCCAGGTAAGAGCGTAGAACATCCCACCAATGGCAATGCAAGCCAGGACAGAGTTATAGCCCCACAGCCCAAAATAGATCTTCTCGAACGGTGTTGCCAAGCTCAATCCTACAAAATAAGGAAGGAGTGTCCTCAAGTTATCTTAATGGCAAAGTAGAAGTTATAAAAGCAATATAAAATGAATGTAGACATCTAAAACTACTAAGAAGACTTTAAGCTAGTCTACGCAAAAGCAAGGGCGGAGACATATCTGTAAAGTTACCATGTCTCCAGACCACTCCATCATATATTTACCTGCTAACATTCCTAAGGTTGATCCTATGGCTCCGTGCATGCAGATAATAGGGGAGGACACAAACAAAGCCACCAAGAAGATTCCTCCGGTCCAAGGATTGTCACATCCATACACCTGACCGATGCCAACCGGGATGGCCTTCAGGAGCTGTCAACATACACAGAGATGTAGGAGTAAGAAGGTATCCTTGACGCAAGTTTTTGACAAATAATATATCAAGTACATGTAGTCATCAAGTATCAATAAATCATTCTGGAACAATAAAACTTGAAAAAGTAAGACCAGCCGAGCACAAATAGTAGGTCTATGCATGACTTGACTTGTTCATGTATCTCGATTGGTTGGTCTACAGACTCTCCCCAACATAAGATGCATGGGTGAAAGTTGGAAAGTTGAATATGAACATTCGAGGAGTCAAGGAGTCAAGTGTCTGCAGTGGTTACGATGTTCTCGTAACACTTAGAACACTTACATATGTAACTCCGAGTGTGTATGGTGGATGGTGTTCACGGGAATGAGTGTTCTGCAACATTATCTAATTTTGGTGGCTAGAATTAGACTTGTTTAAGAAGATAAAACCTGACTAATTATCACTAATTACCCCAGGAGGTTCCAGGGTGCATTCCAATATATGCTCTTCTCTTAAAGGGATCATTTAATTTACAAATCGGCCCCTGCTCATGATCCTCATGTCTAATAGTGGAGATCCTTAAGATAGAGCATCTCACACTGGAGGAACTCGTCCTGTCCTGAATTTCAAAGAAACCACCATGATTTGAATAGATATCATGCAATACCTTTCTTTTCCTCTGGAGGCACTGCAGAGAAATGAAACACTTACTACTGGGCTTCTCAAAGATTACAGTTGATTGGTGGAAACTCTTGGTTATCACCTTAGTGTCAAGAAACCTTTCTATCAAGAAGGATTGTCCAAGGAGACCATTGAGTAGACACTTATGTAGTGGCTCACACTCGAAGGGGTTTGATTGGCCATAGAATGGGAGACTGACTCAAGTCGTCATCTCTTTGTAGTCCCGGCATTTAACCTTTACAGGTTTCTCTCTCGGATCTTGGCTCGGCCGGCTCAAACTCACATATATTTTACTATTTATATTCACAGCTGGGGAGTGACTGCTCCGTATAAAAAAAAAAACAACCCGCCTTCGCTCTCTTTTTTTTACGAGTTCTCAGCCCTATAAAGTCTGCCACAAGCCATTCCAAATAATTGCTTTACTCTAAGACAAATAAATCTGGGGCCGATTACCTTCCAGATGATAAAACCATCACGGTTCGGGATAAATCGATATGTGGCGAGCGGTGGTGGAAGTTGCTATAAGGAATATACTTTACAGAAGACCTGGGAATTCTATATAAACCAGTATACACTACTCGGATATTGGATATAGTGAGACCTATAAATCTAGACATCCAGAAAAAGTAACATTACAAGTACTAGAGTCCCTTAAAGGGGTATTCCAGTTATTTCAGCTTATTTCTACAGGATCTGGGTCAACTTGTTGATCGATGGCGATCCAACCATTGAGATGCCTAATGCTCTTAGGAATGGAGTCTCTTGAAGCCCTCAATGAATGGAGAAACTGTTTGTGCACAAGGGGTTGCTTTGTGTATTACTATCCGAAAAAATTAATTGAGCCAGTAGCTAATAACAATTTAGGGGGTTTAGGTGGCCGTCCAGGGCCCAAGGCATCTAGGCGGCCTATGACCACCTGAACCTATCACCAAGTTTGATCCAGTGGAGATAATTAAAAGAAGAACCTTCTGCCATGAAAGTCCTCCATAGGTCCATAGACTACAGAACTAAAAGTGGACAGAAGGGACCTCCTCCTTTCCCAGGTAGCTTGATTCTAGTACTATGTAAGGGAAGTAGATGAAGACTTGTTATGGTGCACAATTTCCGTACAGCCCAGGGCATCTTAATCCACAACTGAATGGAGCAGCAATGCGCCTGTGTAACCAGTCTCACCATTTTGGCCAGTGTTGGACAGAGGTTTCTTAGGCCGACCAGACAAAATAAATCTATGGGCCAACTTTCATCATTCTCCAGAAAATAGACTCTAGCAGCCTAAAGATTGATAGATTTGTTTTCCTAAGGGTTCAGTATTGGTTTGAACCAGGGCCCACCGGAGGATCCTCTGGTACTCTGGTGGGCCAGTCCGACAACGTAAGAGATCTCCATTCTTATTGGTGCTGGTATTCCAAGAGGTTGGAACTGACGACTGAGCGAATCAATAACCAGAATGGGCCTTAAAATTACCATAAAAGTGGCCACCCCTGATGATCTGGTCTGGTCAAGGCCTTGAGTAAATTCTATATTTTGGGTTTTATTAGGCAACTCCAACCCCTCACTTTTGAGCAATTAGAAGGACGTTATGATCTAATCAAACTTACCGAAGTTATTTCGACATCGGACCAGGTGATGTTTGGAACAGCATCGATGGGTTGAATATCAACGGTGGGGAAGAAGATATTGTAGTGACCGGTGGCGGCTATGTGCAGGCAGACGGCAATGTTGAAGGGAAGCGTGAACACCGGCAGGTCCCATTTGCTAAATATAGAAGCCAAAGCGCTGGACAAGACCGGGCTGGAGGGAGGAGAAAACACAGATCTACATCAGAATACAACGCAAGGATCCGACTCATATTCTAACAATGAAGGAAATTCAAGAACTTTATTGTTATTCTTTGGCTTTCAGGATCAAAGTGTTAACAATAGGCAGAATTTAGTGAGTGAGTATAGGAAGATAATGAAGACTGGAGGACTCACCAAGTCATTGACATGACAGTCACTGGGATGAGAAGCCACCAATAATAGTCTCCTTTATCTGAAAACACAGCCATCAACAACCCAACCAAGATCCCATTGTATCCGTGGAGCCCTGCAGCTATTGCAGATCTGTGGTGAGAGATAGAAATATGGGGATCAGATAAAAATACATAAACTTAGTACTATAATACTGCCCCCTATGTACAAGAATATAACTACTATAATACTGCCCCCTATGTACAAGAATATAACTACTATAATACTGCCCCCTATGTACAAGAATATAACTACTATAATACTGCCCCCTATGTACAAGAATATAACTACTATAATACTGCCCCCTATGTACAAGAATATAACTACTATAATACTGCCCCCTATGTACAAGAATATAACTACTATAATACTGCCCCCTATGTACAAGAATATAACTACTATAATACTGCCCCCTATGTACAAGAATATAACTACTATAATACTGCCCCCCATGTACAAGAATATAACTACTATAATACTGCCCCCTATGTACAAGAATATAACTACTATAATACTGCCCCCTATGTACAAGAATATAACTACTATAATACTGCCCCCTATGTACAAGAATATAACTACTATAATACTGCCCCCTATGTACAAGAATATAACTACTATAATACTGCTCCCTATGTACAGGAATATAACTACTATAATACTGCCCCCTATGTACAGGAATATAACTACTATAATATTGCCCCCTATGTACAGGAATATAACTACTATAATACTGCCCCTATGTACAGGTATATAACTACTATAATACTGCCCCTATGTACAGGAATATAACTACTATAATACTGCCCCCTATGTACAAGAATATAACTACTATAATACTGCCCCCTATGTACAAGAATATAACTACTATAATACTGCCCCCCTATGTACAGGAATATAACTACTATAATACTGCCCCCTATGTACAGGAATATAACTACTATAATACTGCCCCCTATGTACAAGAATATAACTGCTATAATACTGCCCCCTATGTACAAGAATATAACTACTATAATACTCCCCCTATGTACAGGAATATAACTACTATAATACTGCCTCCTATGTACAAGAATATAACTACTATAATACTGCTCCTATGTACAAGAATATAACTACTATAATACTGCCTCCTATGTACAAGAATATAACTACTATAATACTGCCCCCTATGTACAAGAATATAACTACTATAATACTGCCCCCTATGTACAAGAATATAACTACTATAATACTGCCCTCTATGTACAAGAATATAACTACTATAATACTGCTCCCTATGTACAAGAATACAACTACTATAATACTCCCCCTATGTACAAGAATATAACTACTATAATACTGCCTCCTATGTACAAGAATATAGCTACTATAATACTGCCCCCTATGTACAAGAATATAACTATAATACTGCCCCCTATGTACAGGAATATAACTACTATAATACTGCCCCCTATGTACAAGAATATAACTACTATAATACTGCCCCCTATGTACAAGAATATAACTACTATAATACTGCCCCCTATGTACAAGAATATAACTACTATAATACTGCCCCCTATGTACAGGAATATAACTACTATAATACTGCTCCTATGTACAGGAATATAACTACTATAATACTGCCCCCTATGTACAAGAATATATCTACTATAATACTGCCCCCTATGTACAGGAATATAACTACTATAATACTGCCCCCTATGTACAAGGATATAACTACTATAATACTGCCCCCTATGTACAAGATTATAACTACTATAATACTGCCCCCTATGTACAGGAATATAACTACTATAATACTGCCCCCTATGTACAGGAATATAACTACTATAATACTAATGGTTACATACCGGTCTTGGCTTAGTATAAGGGCCGTCAGTGTTGACACTATAGTCCCCAGACATCCGGCGATTGCCCACCAGGGGTTTTGTAGAAAAAGTCCAGCAATAATGATGAGTCCGCTGATTGGGTTGTTGACAAACATCACCTGCGATGTCCCTCGTAGCACCCAGTCAATGAACTGGAAGGGGACTGGTTTATCTGGAATGGAATGTCGGGTTTTAAGATTTTTGCTGGCCTAGTAGATTCTATATGTGTGATCAGCGCTTTATACATTGTATACATTTGCGGGCAGGTTCTGCTCTTTAGCTTAGATATGTGGCTGCTATATAACATTTACCACTTCTTAGAAACATTTTATATACAGCATTACATTTACTTTGCAGACCATAAAGATGTGACGCATAATTATAACAATATCTACTATAAGGAGAGACATGGAGGCGTCATCGGAATTGCCCGCTTAAAGGGATGTTCCAATGTCATACAGTGACGGTGTAGGGCAATAGCTCTATCATTAGAGGAGGTGCACATTCTGGGACCACCAATCATCTTGAGACTTACAAATTTCGGACCCAAAACAGGTAGGGGGTTCCAACAGGTCATGGGATCTGCTCCAGCCAATGATTGACCTCCTCGGACCATAGGACAGCACTTCATTTGTTGTCCCCAGGTCCGAGGAGTCCATTGATTGGCCACAATGTGACCTTCGCGCACATGCTCGAGCTGTTGTTCCATTCATTTGGGAAGGGGGGGGGGGGGGCAAATTTCTTGAAAAACGGTAGTGGAGTCAAATTTAGACCCCCACATATCGGCAAGTTCTCCAAGGGAGGGGAATGGGTCCATTATATATATATAAATAATACCGTAGATCACACTCACCTTTCATCCAGTCTCCAAGTTCCTTCATTTCTCCGGAGATATAATGGAGGGCGGTGCAGAAGATTCCCAGCCCATAGGAACAACGATCCGAACTCTCCCCCTGCTTCTTCTCCTCCATTTCCACCTTGGTCATGGGGATATTACTTTCCATGGTTTCCACTCTAATATAATGCTAAAAGCAGAAGACACAAGACATGATCAGTTTCTTTTTAAGGTTTCGTTACAGATGGGAAGTCAATGGTTTATATCGAAAATCTCGAGAAATTTGGAAAAAGCTGAAAAAAACGGTCATAAAATAATGTAAAATTGCCATTCTGCTCATAAGAACCAATCAGAGCTCAGCTTTCATTTCTTAAAGTGCTTTTGAAAAGTCAAAGCTGAGCTGTGATTGGTTGTTGGGGGCAATAACGTCTTCCTGTTGATAGATGAGGCGTACTGTAATGTATTTTGTAGATTTTGGGGCTCGGGGGGTCAGCGCTCATGATATTCTACCCCTGTAATATAACAATAATTGCCCTGGGGAACATATCGGCCTTCAGCAAGGATGAGGCCTAGTCCATATTAACAATATAGTAGTTTTTCATGGCAACCAATGAGATTAACGGTTTCATCTGATTGGTTGTGAAGGGCCGTTTCTTTTTTAGTAGCTTTAGTAGCATTTCGATAGCTCTGCTTGCTGGCATGGAGTGGAACAATCTTGTTTAAACCCAAACAAAAGGTTCTTAAAGGGAAGGTCTCATAAATACAACCCCTGCTCCCGGTCCTCATGGGCTGTGAGAGTGTAAGGAGGACATACAACATCTGCCTATAGCTGAGGTGCATAGATAAAGATTCATATTTGTCGTTACCATATGGGACGCGTCTTCGCTTCATCCAGATATCGGGACAAGTATTCATGGACTAGAAGATCCTCAGCCCCGAAGAGCCTTGGCCTCACTATTTATACTTTGGTCTTCTCACTAACGAATAAGCAGAAGCGAGTCCGTCCAGTCTGGTGGCATCTACGTCTGGTGGTCAACGTCCTTCATGTTTTGTCTTCTTACCCCAAGTAACATTGAGGCTTTTATAAGACTACTGGGTTCTGTAGCCCCCACGTCCCTCCCCACGTGATGTAAGTCATGTAGGAGTTTTCCAACCATTCAATTTAAATGTAGAAGGTTCATGGATTTTATTTGCAATTCCGAGAACATTTGTTATGGAAATGGGAAGAGCAAAACACATTGAGGAACCAAAGGGTCTTCATGACAATGGGAGGTCGTGCTTCCAGGGTAACCACCATTGTCTAGAAGACAACCTTACCACTAATGAAGGGGAATTAAAGGGTCGGTAACACAATGATGTTTATCTAGTTCTCCCTACTCTACATCCAGTAGGGATTCACATTGTCCAGGTAATGGGGTGTAAATTGGAGAAGACATTAGAGTTCACAAAAATACATTTATCAGATTAGAGCATTGACTCTAATATACACCCTAATTGTATGAACCAGATATAGGGGTACATGAAGTATGGAGGTGGGTTGAGGGACCTATTGGGAAGGAGAACCCAAACATAGGTAAGGTCCTTCCTCTTTATCCAGTCAGGGTACGGCACTCTTATCAGTGTTTCTCCTGAAGATCTAGAAGGTCAACCCCGTCATCTTCTTGCAACCCCAGCACCCCAACCATGGCAGGCCTTGTAACATAAGTCAACTGGTGGATGCTTGGGTATCTAGCTGCAAAGCATACTCTTCATAAGCCTAAGTGAAGTGCGGGTATTGATACTTTATCCATAGAGGGGCCTTTAGATCCCAAAATCTTTTGGGGACCCTTCTCCTTTTGCACTGGGTTTTCCATGTGTTATACCCTTTCCCTCGAGAATCTGATAATCCTTGTTCTTTGGATCTTAAGTGTCATTGAAAATATTCACGGGGAACTGCATCCTTTCGGCCAGGGGTTGCAATGAATACTTAAAATTTTTTGTCAACCAAAGTGAGGAGGTTTAAAAAAAAACCGGCCCGACATTTCCACTCAACGTTGGCAAATGGAGTTGGGAAAACAAAGCCATGGGTCATGTCTCTTATTTGGGAAAGATACTGCATGACCACAGTTGAGCTTCATTGCTGCATGACCACAGCTGAGCTTCATTGCTGCATGACCACAGCTAAACTTCATTGCTGAATGACCACAGCTGAGCTTCATTGCTGCATGATCACAGCTGAGCTTCATTGCTGAATGACCACAGCTGAGCTTCATTGCGGCATCACCACAGCTGACAAATTTCCATGATTCCATAACATACAGTATATACATGGTTGGTGTGCACGTTTTTGGTTTTTGGTTTTCAGTGATGGAAATATCCGCCTGGTGGAAACCCCTTGGAGCAGATTATCTCTAGTGGTTACCAACAGGTAAGCAATGGCTAAAGGGAAGTGTAACGTATAAAGAAATAAAGTATATAGAACATAAAGTATATTCGTCTCTTGATCATGACTGGTGAGGATCCTTGGACCGTCATGAACCCCTACTTGTAACGTCTTTGGACAGGTCTCTACGAGGTCTCCTGAGATGTTCCAAGGTGCACATACACTTTAAAGCCACCTAGGTATCTAGATGGATCTACTGGTTAAACATACATTTTTTATGGCTACAGTATTTTACTTTCTAGAAAAAAATTCTTGTAAATTATACAACTTTTCACCTGCTTACCACAAAAAATAAGTTCTAAGAATAGAAGAGGAACTTTACAGTGTTGTAAAATTGCCCTGTGGGATTCTCAACTACATGAGAACCAGGTTCTCATCAAATTCCGTGTAGGACCCTAGTGATAGGTTTTTACGTTACTCTAAAGACCTATCCAGCACAGATCATAATATTTACACCAGAAGTCACATCCTTCCTTAAAGGGGCAGTCCATTTTTTTTTACTACCAACAGAACTGATTCGAATTCATGGGATACGAATGGCCGATCACTCATGGATTGTCAGATTGGAGTCCTGCGTCACATGGGGAGCTCAGGGACCTCTATTCTTGTGATAACTGGTTGTCCCATCTGGAAGACTCCGCACATAATCACAAAGTCCTCCACCATTGACATGACTGGGGGGAAGGGGAGGAAGTAATTTTCCCTACAGCGCCTCTTGAGGAAGTTTAACGAATAACAAGGAAGTCAAAGAAATCCATGGACTTTGATTCCATTAATTGCTTACATTGTGCAATCTGTAGGGCATAGGGTGGTACAGGGTGGGCATTGGAGACCCTACCGATGGAGCCAGGTGCAAGACCCCTGGAGGACGCCTGAGGACAAACATTCTTGATTGACTTTAGTCTTTCTCTGATGTGGTGTCACCAGGTGGTGATGTCTATGGTGCCAGGATGATGAAATGCACCACACGGTTGAGAGGATTCGATACCCGCTCCTGTTCCCGTGTGCCGCCTATTTGTGTTGTATTGTTTGTCCGCCGTCTTTGCCCTCTTGCATGGTGTTACATTTTTTGAGAGTTTTCCATATTGAGCCGGACACACCCAGATTCCAGAATCTCATGTGTCATTTTGTATTGTATCCGAACAATGGTAACAGAGAATTCCGATAATTATTAATAATGTGATTGTATCCGAATGTTGTATCTGGTACAGGTGAAGGTCATGTCACCGCAAAGGGGAGAGAGAACTGCTCCGTATACAATTAGTCAAGTCTTAGAACTGTAGTTAAACTATGTCCTTATATCTACTGTAATATTACATCACTGTGTGTATTATCCCTGTACTGTGACATCGCTGTGTGTATTATCCCTGTACTGTGACATCACTGTGTGTATTATCCCTATACTGTGACATCACTGTGTGTATTGTCCCTGTACTGTGACATCACTGTGTGTATTATATCTGTACTGTGACATCACTGTGTGTATTATCTCTGTACTGTAACATCACTGTGTGTATTATCCCTGTACTGTAACATCACTGTGTGTATTATCCCTGTACTGTGACATCACTGTGTGTATTATCCCTGTACTGTGACATCACTGTGTGTATTATCCCTGTACTGTGACATCGCTGTGTGTATTATCCCTGTACTGTGACATCACTGTGTGTATTATCCCTGTACTGTGACATCACTGTGTGTATTATCCCTATACTGTGACATCACTGTGTGTATTGTCCCTGTACTGTGACATCACTGTGTGTATTATATCTGTACTGTGACATCACTGTGTGTATTATCTCTGTACTGTAACATCACTGTGTGTATTATCCCTGTACTGTGACATCACTGTGTGTATTATCCCTGTACTGTGACATCACTGTGTGTATTATCCCTGTACTGTGACATCACTGTGTGTAGTATCCCTGTACTGTGACATCACTGTGTGTATCATCCCTGTACTGTGACATCACTGTGTGTATCATCCCTGTACTGTGACATCACTGTGTGTATTATTCCTGTACTGTGACATCACTGTGTGTATTATCCCTGCACTGTGACATCACTGTGTGTATTATCCCTGTACTGTGACATCACTGTGTATATAATCCCTGTACTGTGACATCGCTGTGTGTATTATCCCTGTACTGTGACATCACTGTGTGTATTATCTCTGTACTGTGACATCACTGTGTGTATTATCCCTGTACTGTGACATCACTGTGTGTATTATCCCTGTACTGTGACATCACTGTGTGTATTATCCCTGTACTGTGACATCACTGTGTGTATTATCCCTGTACTGTGACATCACTGTGTGTATTATCCCTGTACTGTGACATCACTGTGTGTATTATCTCTGTACTGTGACATCACTGTGTGTATTATCTCTGTACTGTGACATCACTGTGTGTATTATCCCTGTACTGTGACAGCACTGTGTGTATTATCTCTGTACTGTGACATCACTGTGTTTATTATCCCTTTACTCTGCCATCACTGCGTGTATTATCTCTGTACTGTGACATCACTGTGTGTATTATCCCTGTACTGTGATATCATTGTGTGTATTATCCCTGTACTGTGACATCACTGTGTGTATTATCCCTGTACTGTGACATCACTGTGTGTATTATCCCTGTACTGTGACATTACTGTGTGTATTATCCCTGTACTGTGACATCACTGTGTGTATTATCCTGTACTGTGACATCACTGTGTGTATTATCCCTGTACTGTGACATCACTGTGTGTACTATTGTAACTATTACAGTATATGTTACGGTAGGACATGCAGCTTAATCCTGAGCATGTGAATAGTCTCTTAATAAAGTGGCATCAAAACAATCAGAATTACGTTCCCCATACAACTCCCCTCCACCAAACCACAAATGGTCAGGGGCTGCAGCTCCTAGGACCTATATAGACTTACAAGGTCCTGTGTATTCCTGGAGAGGCCACTGTCCGGATCCCCGTGGCTGAGTCACTACTAGATGCGATGACTTCAGGCTCCGGCTCTAAGGTTTTGCCATCTCATGGTATACAGTGTGTCCCTCAGGCTCAGGCTATAGAGACTGGTTCTGGGCCAATTATCAAAATTATCATCAGCTGCATGAAAAAAGTTGCAGAAAAACCCCAAAATATAATCCTCCTGTGTGACCGATGCAGCACCGAAAACTGAAATAGACTGGAGCGCTGCAGCAGCTGTCACCTGTCACTCACTGGGGGGGAATTAATAGTAATATAGTCCTGATATAGACCCCAGTATTGTGTGAACAAGAGCAAAGACACAGAATCCTGGAGAGTTTTCAGAGAGAATTTATTTCCTGTTGTCACAGTGAAAGTTCTGCAGATACAATGTAGCGTCTTATCTGTGTCCTGCCTGGTGCAATGGTGAGGACAGATAAAGCTACAAGCCTATGTATGAGAAGTCATCTACACGGTGATAGGGCCAAAAACTTCTGCATAGGGGCCCAAATAATAACCTTTAATCACCTTGTCAATCAACTTTGATAATTATGCTAATGAGCCATAAGGGCACTGAGGAATGTTACCAGAGCCGCTTTGTGCTGTAGCTTCACAGGCTGTTACACTGTCTCCCCTCCCCCTGTTCCCTCAGCACTTCTGCGTCCTCAGACGTTAAACAAGTCAGAGGCTCTTTACTTGAATGACTGTACAGGTCACTGCCTCCTACAAGATCAACACACTCATCCCCCGCCGCCACCGCTATTCCACTCATCATTCCGGCTCAGTTTCACATAATTTTGCTCCCATGGGTGGAAGAGATCTCCGTGTACCTTTTGAGTTCATACAAACATTGGATTACACACAAGTTGCTTTGGGAGGGACACAGTAGTGGATATAAATAATATAGGCGTTTTGGGCAGTAGCCCAGGGCCCAAGCATGCGAGGGGGGCCCATGGGCACCCACCAATTATTATACAGAGAAGGAGCTTCACCCATGAAATCCTCTTACATCTGTTCCTGCTCTCAATACACATGTACACAAGAGCTATTTCAGGACCTTTGAAGGTCCTCCAAAAGGTCCTGAAACTGCAGAATGAAAGCAGTAGAAGGGAAACGTCCTCCATTCCCCAAGAATCTGATTCTAGTACCAGGAAGTGATTCCAGACTTGTAGGGGCTATAATATGGCACAGGGTGGTCTTAATCCACCCCTGGAGGAAAGATAAGTCCATATACAGACTTCGGATGATTCTATGTCCACCCCTACATGGATAATATTTGGTATGGTCCATACATACCGTAGTTGGGTCTTACCTTTCCTTGCAGATACAAACAGTTCCGGTCCATGGGATCAGCAGTAAGGACCTGCCCGCTGGAAGCCGCCATATTTATGTGGTCCTAAAAGTCTATACAAATCACCAGTGACGGGCAAAGAATAAAGCTCTGCCCCATGTCCGGTGAATGGATCTCAGTGCCCGGAACCATGTTTGCCCCCATAGTCCTACATCGGGCAGCATGTCCTCAGACGACACAGGTCTGCAGAACATGAGGCCGAGACACAGGAAGTCTTGTGTTTCCGAGCCTCGTGTCTAAGATGCAGGAAGTTCTTGGTTACTGTGAACTTTGATGGTTTGATGTGAGCAGAAAATCCAGAAAATCTGCTCAGTCCACAAAATGATCATATGGGCCGGGAAACCGGTTACTACTATGTTCCCATTCAAATGAATGGCTGCTGATCTGCAGTAACCTCGTTTGACCACTACACGGAGAACGGCGCTGTCTGCTTCCTGTTCTATTCTCAGTGCAGTTGATCCGATTGGTTGGGTGCTGTGCATCAGGGGTTCATTCCCTTGTCATGAGTTGAGCCTCTTGCCTCAGGCAGCACCACCCACAGCAAGATGAGGGGTAGCACTGGGGGGCACAGTCACCTGCTACAAAGCAGATGATATAGTGCATGGAGAACCCTCTAACTAAGAAACATAACTGGATGTATGACTTCTGGAAGGGGCAGAGGGGGGCGCTGTTCTATAGCTCGACTCAAGATGCAGAGAGTTTACAGTCACCCCTGACCCCTCCAATCTGATATTGAGGACCTACCCTAGGGATAGGTTTTCAATATTTATATCTTGTCATCATATATGATAGGGGGTCACATAAGGTCTCATCTGCTAGGACCCCCATGATTATGATGTGTCCCTCTTAATGGAAGGTGTGACTGGTCGAGCACGCTCCCTATGGCACTACTGGATGTGTGGCTCCACCTGCCGCCACCTTAAGACAAAGGAACCTTATTCTTATAATCAGTGGCATCCCAGCAGTTACCCAGAATGCACCCGTAGGGCAAGACTAAGGCTGTGTTATGCCTCGTGAAGGGTCAGGGGGGTGGAGCATGACTCTCTATTTGCTCTTCTTTAAACCTGGACCATGACCCTGACCCTTAGACCCTTTAATCTACCAGGGTTTCTATTCATAGTAACGGAATTACTGACAACACATGTAGCAGAGGTATTATCCATGACGAGAAATCCGATTGTGATTACAATTGGCCATTGTGTACAGCAGAGCTCCGCTTTATGTCCGATTTATAAAGCGCTTATGACGCCGTCACCGTAAGGCGCAGGAAGGTCCCTTCCAGGTTTTAGCTGTCGCTAGAGACTGAGCATCAAAGAGAAATCTCTCTGTCCCTCCAGGCGCCGGAGTGTAAATCTACTCCATTACTGCATAGCTGCAACTATAAATTACCCACCTACCCGTGTTCTCTTCGAGGGTTGTCCCCCCAGGCGCCACAACTTCCTCCCATGGGAATTTACACTAAGAGCCCCACAGGGGACACCTGTACGCGCGATGGAATATATTGGCGCCAAATATGCAGCATGAATAGAAATCAATCAATAAATGTCATTTTTGTCTGTCTGTTCTGTGGTGCCGTCGTAAAGTGGTCAATTATTGTAATTTCCCTTTAAGATCCCTGAGAATTCTGTGAGCCCTGTGCACTGTGAGCTAAACAGTTCCCAGACTGATACATTGTAGCAAACCATAAGATAGAAGATAGGTTTGTATCATTGTATGGAGTCTTCTGTCTTCCATCACTACAACGTATCAGTGGAGGCTGCTAAGCTTACAGAGCATTGTCTAGCCTGATACATTGTAGCAAACTACCAGAGATTGTACAATTGTATCAGTCTGCAGTGGAGGCTGCTCAGCTTACAGAGCATTGTCTAGACTGATACAGTGTAGCAAACTACCAGAGATTGTACAATTGTATCAATGTATCAGTCTAGACAATACTCTGTGAGCTAACCAGCCCCCACTCCAGACTGATACAATTGTACAATTTCTGGTAGTTTGCTACCATGTATCAGTCTAGACAATACTCTGTGAGCTGAGCAGCCACACTCCAGACTGTAGCAAACTACCAGAGATTGTACAATGTATCAGTCTGGAATGGAGGCTGCTTAGCTCACAGAGTATTGTCTAGACTGATACAATTGTACAATCTCTGGTAGTTTGCTACACTGTATCAGTCTGGAGTAGAAACAGTTTAACTTACAGAGCATTGTCTGGGATGGATCAAATTGTACAATTCTCTTTGCTTATTTGATATAATGTATCAATCTGGGGTGCAGGTCATTTAGCTCACAGAGCATTGCGGAGTCTGGATACATCTGTATAAACCTCTCAGCTGAGTGGAAGACTAGTTGTGTACAGGGTAACTGCCTCCAAATGTAACCAGGAATGTTCTCATACACTGAGAGCAAGCAGAGATCTTGAAAAGAGTAAATAACTAACACATAGGCCAGAAAATTGGCGCAAATCATGGTCTACACCAGCCCCTAGGTTTCGTAGCCTTCAGTTTTCAGGATCCAACTTACATTCAGGTCTTGACTGTTTGGGACCCCTCTGATGATGGGGAAGGGGAGCAGCCCCAAAATGAAGAGATCTGCTGATTATATATGCGATGCCACTTTATTCTATGGGACTTCTAGAAATAGCCAAGCGCTTCTCCATCAATCAGGGGTACAAAGGACCCCACTTTTCTGATTTGGAGTTGATCCCCCCTGCAAATGGATGGGATGTAACCTTAACTATATGATAATCCAAACAAAGGTGACGTCAAGGACATCCACCAGAGCTGACCCCGGCTACATGGGGACACCTTCACCCTACACAAACTGGCTGAGACTCGCAGCGTCAGGTCTACACATGTTGGCAGCAATATACTATAAACTATAGGTTAACTCACCATAAACTCCCCATAAACACTACATAATCTCAAGGCTCAGACTCCACGGCTATGATGATAGAAGCGTCCAGACCCGCTGGGATCACATCCCAAATTCTTGTCATTTCAGAATAAAACTTCTGTTCTCAGCAGGAAATGATAATAGATTCCCTGAGTCAGGACAATCCTCAGCGGATGAAGGCCGGGATTACACCGGAATGGGCTCTGCCGCTCCGGCCAAGGGGATGGACGGCTCTCTGGATATCTGCCCTGACCCCATAGGCAAAGTAACAGGTCAGCCATACATTAGAATGGAGCCTTAAAGGGAAACCGTCAGCAGGAGTGACCATACATATTGGGGGTCATTTACTAAGGGCCCGATTCGCGTTTTCCCGACGTGTTGCCCGAATATTTCCGATTTGCGCCAATTTTCCCTGAATTGTGTCGCGGGACTTGCACTTACCTTCATCCAGGATAGGATCGTGAACTTCAGTGCGTTCCGATGGTCTTCAGCGCAGCAGCGCCACCTGGTGGACGGCGGAGGAACTACCTTAGTGAATCCCGGCCGGACCCGAATCACCCGGAGAGAACGCGCCGCTGGATCGCGAACGGACCGGGTAAGTAAATCTGCCCCATTGTGCCTAGAGTGACGTGTAACCACCCCCTTATTTGTACTATAACTGGCAGCAGGACTGAGAAAAAAAAAAGCATGTTTATTCCAGGATTGTAGCTTTATCTAGTGTATCCTCACACTGCTGTGCTCTGATGCTTCTGCATTCAATAGCCCTTGCCATCTGCTCTGAATAAATAACTGTTTTGGTCACAAAATAGGGGAGGGGCTTTGCAGCCGTTCAGTTCAGAGAGCCAAGACCACAGCAGTGTGAGGACATGCCCCAGTAGACTTAAAAAAAGCTTAAATCCTGAAATATAACTTCATATTCCATAGCCCCGCTGCTACTAAAAACACACATAAAAGGTATGATTACACTTCACTCCAGGGACAATGCCTAAGACTCAAGGCAAGAGCACAGAGATCAGCAGTGTGAGGATATGCCCATAATGCACGTAGAAAAACTACAATCCTGGAATATTAATCCATATATCACAGTCCTGCTGCTACTAACAATATACACAAAGGTCTGATTACACATCTCTCCAGGGACATTACCTGACAGTGGCTGCAGTACTGAATGTTCGCTGCTCTGTCTAGTTATATGTTACATTTTTTGGATTCTTTTCTAACATGCTTTGCATTCTTTTCTGAAAATAATAGTAAACAGGAACTGAGGTGAACTATGTAAAAAATTCATGTCTTACACCAAACCCCGGAGCAGGACAAGATCAAAAGGGAAGCAAAAATTTGCAGCATTCTTGCATGTTTTGTTTGCAGAAGGTTGGTTGGGCGGAGCTTAGTAAGAGGGGTGTGGCCCTGCACACTCAAGTTGTATCTTCTGTCACGCAGGAGCGACAATGTGCGCATGCGCAGAGCTCCAGGAGCCAGCAGTGCAGCAGAGAATCCGAATTCAATGCAAAATTAGGTAGGTATTGCAGAGGCTACAATTGGGCGTGGAGTAGCCATTGTTTCCGCTTCCAGGAGAGGCTACTCCACCTCCCAGTCGCTTCTCCAGAAAATTAGCATATTAGATAAAAACAATAGATTTGATTAGAAAATTAGGTGTAGTGAAGGATAGTTTAAGGTTTAGGATGTTACTAGGAACCTACCATCACATCTACCTTAATAGGTAGTTTCCTGATGGTAGGTTTCCTTTAAAATTACACCAGAATCTCTGTAGTGTAGAACTGGAAATACAAACAAACAACATGGTTGGAAGTATAAGCTGCAGATCAAATTTCTGACTATATATCCAAGTGTCCATATCTCAGGTGCTAACATAGAATTCAGATTCTCATCTTTAAAATTACACCTGAAGCATAGATGTAGGTGCTAAAGATGAACATTGAATTCATAGAGATCTGAAAGAAACTCCAGCATTAATATGAAACATAGAAAAAAAGTATCAAAAACTAACTTTTAAGAAAGCATATTAAAAAACCATGTGCACATGGTAAAAAAGAGGGAGGTTAGTGAACCATTTTGGATATATTAATGACTTATTACATTTTAGTTTTAATGCTTTTTTCTATACTACTATCATGATATTTTGTATCAACGTTGGAGTTTTTTTTTTATGTTTATGAATTACATTTGCATCTTTAGCACCTAGACCTATGCTTCTGGTGCAATTTTAAAGATGAGAATCTGAACGTTACTTGTTATACTAGGAAGACTCTCCATCGCCCCCTATTGGCCATTACTGGGAGTCATTCTTTGTTGTAGTAGTTGGCTCTGAGAAGGAGATGCTTGGAGAGCAGATGACAGCTCTGAGTGACGCGTGTAACCAGTTCCCTCCATAGGATGCGCTTCCTCTCTGGATTGTACACCCCGGGGCAGTCTGGGTGCTCGGGGCCACATTACACGAAGTGCTCTGTTTATATAATCCAGGACGCACAATGTTCTTGTCCTGACAGAAGCCTGGCACCCGCGCCAATGTGTGCACCGCCGGCTATTGTGCCGAGGATTGTGTAAACACTGAAGAAATCTTCCACCGGTCCCTCAAGAAAGCGATGTAAGTGTTATGTAATTATTAATGATATAATGTCATCTCTCCAGTCATCAGTCACATCCGTCTACTATATCCATTATCTACCTACTATCGGTGTAACACCTCCAAATTTACTATCTGCTATAGATCTATAGGGGGGACATTGGTGTAGAAGCCCTGAAATAATCGCAAATGTTAACTTATTGCTAGCACTTGCGATCATTTACCCCTTTCCGTTACATCTACGCCAGAGGGGGTGGAAAGGGGCGTGAAAGGGGGGGGGGCGTGGCTGGCAGGGGCTGGGCACGGATGGTGATTGTGGGCGTGGTTGGCAGGGGGTCGGCCCAGCTGGCGGGGGAGTAGGCGGGACTGGCAGGGAGTAGGCGTGGCTAGCAGGGAGTGGGGGCGGGCCAGGGAGTTCCGGTTCCCGCACCTGCATACTCACTGCAGCCGGCATATTTTCGGATGTGATAAACACTACGCAGATAAATGCTACGCAGGACCCCCCAGATACATCAAGAGACCAGAGCCGGCTGCACCGGATACACGGGGGGCTGTCATATGCCAGTGCATGATAAATAACCCCCAGAGTATCTATGTATAACTGTACATCACCATATCCATATGTGAAATCCATCCATCTTATACCCATTCAAATATCTATTTATCATCCAACTTTTATCTATCCATCTCATATCTACACTATCTATATATATATCACATCTATCCAGCCATCCAACTATTACCCAACTCCTATCTATCTATCTATCCATCTCATATCTATCTATCTATCCATCCATCCATCTCATATCTATCTCATATCTATCTATCTATCTATCCATCCATCTCATATCTATCTATCTCATATCTATCTATCTATCCATCTATCTATCTCATATCTATCTCCTATCTATCCATCCATCTCATATCTATCTATCTATCCATCTCATATCTATCTCATAAAGTTAAGATGCTCATCTTTAAAATTACACCAGAATAATTGCTAAAGTTGTAAATTTCAATCTGGCTGGAAATAAGCCAACCCTTCTGGTATCTCAAAAACCACCTATCCCACAAATATCTAGAGGACAGCCCACCAAAGCCACAGGAAGGGGGGGGTCACCAAAGCCACAATAAGGGGGTCACCAAAGCCACAGTAAGGGGGTCACCAAAGCCACAGGAAGGGGGGGGGTCACCAAAGCCACAGGAAGGGGGGGGGGGGTCACCAAAGCCACAGGAAGGGAGGGGGGGGTCACCAAAAGCCACAGGAAGGGAGGGGGGGGTCACCAAAGCCACAGGAAGGGGGGTCACCAAAGCCACAGGAAGGGGGGTCACCAAAGCCACAGGAAGGGGGGTCACCAAAGCCACAGGAAGGGGGGTCACCAAAGCCACAGGAAGGGGGGTCACCAAAGCCACAGGAAGGGGGGTCACCAAAGCCACAGGATGGGGGTCACCAGACCCCCATTCTCAATATGGTTACAGAACCCAGAGGTGTGACCCGTATATAACTTTTCTTTGTGACTTATCCTCTGGATATGCCAAAAATATCCACGTTGGGAGCCCCTTTAAGTAAATTTTTAATGGTGAAGTTGAAGGTTCCCCACAGATCTAGACCTCAATCTTTTCTCAGAATTACAGACTAAGGTTTTCCTAGCTATAATTTTGAGAAGACCCTTACAACAGATTCAGGGGGGTCTTCTAACTGGACCTGATGAGGCCGTGAACCTCGCTGTACTCTAGGACTTTGGCACCTTCCTACATAAGGGACCCATCTAAACGTGAATCGGCAGATCTGCCACCGGAGTCTATACAAAAGGACGATTCATGCTCCTCGGGAGACGAGAACATCAATTACAAACGACTTGAATGTTTCTACTGCCTGAGGGCGTCATGACACGATCCGTCTGAATGGAATGTACCGGGAAACCTTGGGATCATTGTTACATTGTACTTATAGAAAGTGGAGCTGAAAGCAGATCGGACACCAGATACCAAACCGCAGGAGCCGGTGTCACGTGTACAAGGGGATTAGTCTAACGTGTAACGATTATTGTGGTATATACACGAACGGGTATGTAACGGCATACGAAAAACTTGTAGTAGACGGAAAGCAAGAATTCCAGATATTAACATAACAGGGAACAAAAAAAAGTAGATATTGCGCAACAATAACTTGGGGAATAATAATCCCCAATAGCCATAAAAGTAGCCATAAGCTACTAGTAGTAATAAAATAAATAGTGGGGGGTTCTTATATAGAGACCCCCCCTTTCTATAGACCTGAATAGAACATAGCTTCACAGGCTGTTACACTGTGCAGGAGCACTTCCCCCCTCCCTCTTCCTGTCATAATCCACACAATGGGAGGGTGTAAGTGCTCCCAAACAGTGTAATAGCCTGTGAAGCTATAGTTTAGGCTCCCTCCCCATTCACTTCAAGCTGAGCATGCACGTGCAGAAGGGAAACCGGGAGGTAGTCGTCAACTGAGAAAATTTGTTGTAAATAATTTTTGTGAAATGTATCTCAAGAAGATTATATATATCATATATTTCACTAATATGTAACTTATAACCCAACCCCACTAACTGTGCGAGAATTTAAAGGGGTTGTCCAGTACTTCTATTTATAGTTAATCAATATCAGATCATTAGGGGGTCCAGAACATGAGACCGCCTACTAGTTTCCAGTACAATAATACAGGGAATGAAGATGGAATGACAGCTCCATTGCTTGTGTAGTGGCCAGGATGGGTAACTACAGCTTAGTGAATGAAAGGTGAGCTGCAGTTACAGAGCTCGGCCACTACATAGAGAATGGAGCTGTTCTGCTAGATCTAATCCATCCCAGGGGGCTCCAAAAATTTGATCATTAAGTTGGGGGGTTGAACATTTATACATGTCATGAGTAAGCGAATGTTATGATACAAGTGACATTGAAATCCCACCCAGTATTTAAGAGAAGGGCCCCCCCGAACCCCAATACTGCAGCCCCCCTATATCTGCCGCCTCATTGCCAGGCGCAGCATCCCCGTACATAGCATCAAAGCCGGATTAAATAAATTTGTCTTTTGTTAGGCAGAAGCCAGAAGTGCATAAACCTGCCAGAGAGGACATTGCTAGACGGCGGGAAGGAAGCCAGAAGCTGCGCTGCCAAGACCTTTAAATAGTTTCCAGGGAGATGTGTTGCTGAGCTGGTGTATCTAAGCCGCTGGTGTGTGATGCTGCATGCTGACTCAGGGTCTTCAAATGTGCTGAGCTTGTGTATCTAAACATGCGATGTGTGATTCTACTGGTGTATCTCAGCTGGTTGTGTGTGATACAGTGTTACTGAATATCATCAGGAAATCCTTTCCAGGAACATGTGCGATGCGATGCTGCTCAGTCTATGTATCTAAACTAATCATTGAGATACTTATCAAAATATAATGACTAAAGTGTATCTAAGCTTATCAGGTGTAATACTGTCATCTTGAGGGAGTGTATCTAAGCTTATCAGGTGTATTATTGTTCTCTTGAACCAGTGTATCTAAGCTTATCAAATGTATGTAATAATGTTCTTTTGAGCAAGTGTATCTAAGCTTATCAGGTGTATTATTGTTCTCTTGAACCAGTGTATCTAAGCTTATCAAATGTATGTAATAATGTTCTTTTGAGCAAGTGTATCTAAGCTTATCAAATGTAATAATGTTCTTTTGAACCAGTGTACCTAAGCTTATCAAATGTATGTAATGTTCTTTTGAGCAAGTGTATCTAAGCTTATCAGTTGTAATATTGTTCTCTTGAGCGAGTGTATCTAAGCTTAGGAAGTGTAATATTGTTCTTTTGAACTAGTGTCTCTAAGCTTATCAGGTGTAATATTGTTCTCCCGAGCCAGTGTATCTAAGCTTACAGGTGTAATATTGTTCTCTGGAGCGAGTGTATCTAAGCTTCTCAGGTATAATATTGTTCTCCTGAACCAGTGTATCTAAGCTTATCAGGTGTAATATTGTTCTTTTGAACCAGTATCTAATCGTATCAGGTTCTCTTGAGCAAGTGTATCTAAGCTTATCAGATGTAATATTGTTCTCTTGAACCGTGTATCTAAGCTGACCTTGTTTGTAATTATTATGCCAATACATTGTATCAATGCCTATATCATCTGATATTGTCCTGTTATCATGTGTATCTAAGCTTTGTACATGTGATGCTTCCTTAATAAGTCATTATATCTACACACAATATCGTTTGTCTATGCTGATGTATCTAAGCCTATGACTGTGATACAGTTCTACTGAGCTACTGTACCTATTCCTATATTGTGTGGCACTATGCAGATCGGCTACCGTATCTAAGCCCATCAATTATGTCTCCATTCTGGTAAACTGGCAGAGCTAAACCTATTATGTTGCCACTATTTTTCGGAGGCAGCGTATCTAAGACTCACGTTACACCGGGAGTAAGGGTTTATGCCTATGTAGTGGCACATTTTCAAAGATCTTGCCAATTTCGGCATTACCGGTGATGTCAGTAGCGCCTAATCTTACCACATTCAATAATGCCTGTGGAGAAGGCGTATCTAATCCGGTTATGTGTGACGTATCTAATCCGGTTTTAGTGTGATACTACCCAGATAATCCCCCTCTTCAGATACATTGCATTAAATTTCATCTTTGACAATAGAACCCGGGCAGCGCCAACATCTCCATTTGGCACATTGGGTCCATATAAGATTTGGTATAAGATTAAAATGTTATATTATAGGATTTTATCATTAGGGTGCAGAAACCTTGGCTAGTGATGACTACAACTCTCAACACTGGAGATGGATGCTGAGAGTAATAGTAAAATATTAATAGCAGGAGAAACAAAGTTGCAAGTCAATAATTCTACAGAATTCATCCTTATAATAGTCTTACCTGCTGCTGAGCCTTTGCTGGAAACTCTGGGTTTCTCATGAGTTCTGTGCTGGTCCCACAGTCCACAGAGTCCTTATATCAGAGTATTAGAGATCCCTGGTCCCGCCCATTACTGGGGTCTACTGGAGGAAATGTCAGAAGCTCCTACCTCCAATCAAAGTCTGGGCCTCTGCCAAAAAAACTTGCCTGTCTCCTAACAACAATGTAATATTCACTACTCTAAGAGTCCTACATGTGCAACCTCCAGAGCCAGATGTGAGAGTCACAGCTCCTGTTATACCTGCACTATAGGATCTCCACCTATAGGGTATGTCCTATACATTACAGCCCAATATATAACCCATACATGGTTATAGACCAATATAATGACTAATAAAGCTGGGTCATACATCATATCACAGTTATTACACATCTAGTACAGGAAATAGGGAAGGTGCAACATTGTAGCAAGTAGGAAGATACAATATTTATAAGTAGAATCTGGATTTATGTAAACGAAAAAATATACAACTGTGTGATAGCAGATAGATAGATTAGTATATGTTATAGATTATAGTATACATATATATCTGATATAGATTATGGTATAGACAAGTGTATGATATAGATTATAGTACAAATGACTATATGATACAGACTATGCAATAGATGAGTTTATGATATTGATTATGGTATAGATGAGTATATGATATAGATTATGGTATAGATGAGTATATGATATAGATTATGGTATAGATGGGTATACGTTATGGACTATAGTATAAATGAGTATATGATATAGATTATGGTATAGATGGGTATATGATACAGGCTATGGTATAGATGAGTATGATATAGATTATGGTATAGATGAGTATATGATATAGATTATGGTATAGATGAGTATATGATATAGATTATGGTATAGACAAGTGTATGATATAGATTATAGTACAAATGACTATATGATACAGACTATGCAATAGATGAGTTTATGATATTGATTATGGTATAGATGAGTATATGATATAGATTAAGGTATAGATGGGTATATGATATAGATTATGGTATAGATGAGTATATGATATAGATTATCGTATAGATGAGTATATGATATAGATTATGGTATAGATGGGTATATGATATACATTACGGTATAGATGAATGTATTATACAGATTATGGTATAGATGAGTATATGTTATGGACTATAGTATAAATGAGTATATGATATAGATTATGGTATAGATGGGTATATGATACAGGCTATGGTATAGATGAGTATGATATAGATTATGGTATAGATGAGTATATGATATAGATTATGGTATAGGTGAGTATATGATATAGATTATGGTATGGATGAATGTATTATACAGATTATGGTATAGATGGGTATATGATATACATTACGGTATAGATGAATGTATTATACAGATTATGGTATAGATGAGTATATGTTATGGACTATAGTATAAATGAGTATATGATATAGATTATGGTATAGATGGGTATATGATACAGGCTATGGTATAGATGAGTATGATATAGATTATGGTATAGATGAGTATATGATATTGATTATGGTATAGATGAGTATATGATATAGATTAAGGTATAGATGGGTATATGATATAGATTATGGTATAGATGAGTATATGATATAGATTATCGTATAGATGAGTATATGATATAGATTATGGTATAGATGGGTATATGATATACATTACGGTATAGATGAATGTATTATACAGATTATGGTATAGATGAGTATATGTTATGGACTATAGTATAAATGAGTATATGATATAGATTATGGTATAGATGGGTATATGACACAGGCTATGGTATAGATGAGTATGATATAGATTATGGTATAGATGGGTATATGATACAGGCTATGGTATAGATGACTGTGATATAGATTATGGTATAGATAAGTACATGTAAGTAGAAGTATATATAGAGGATGTTATTGATGAGTGTATGATATAGACTATAGTATAGATGAGTATAGGATATAGCTTGTGCTATTAATGTGTAAGTGATATGGATTGTGGTAAAGAGGAGTATATTTTATGGACTATAGTATACATGAGTATATGATACAGACTATAGTATACATGAGTATATGATATAGATTATAGTATAGATGATTGTATGATACAGACTATAGTATAGATGACTATATGATACAGGCTATGATATAGAGGAGTATATAATACAGATTATGGTATAGATTAGTATATGATACAGACAATAGTATAAATAAGTGCATGATACAGATTATGGTATGGATGAGTATATGATATAGACTATAGTATAGGTGATTATATGATACAGACTATAGTATAGGTGAGTATATTATACAGACTAAAGGAGTATATAATATAGATTACAGTATAGATGAATGTATGATATAGATTAGGGTATAGATGAGTATATGATACAGACAATAGTATAAATAAGTGCATGATACAGATTATGGTATGGATGAGTATATGATATAGACTATAGTATAGGTGAGTATATGATACAGACTAAAGGAGTATATAATATAGATTACAGTATAGATGAATGTATGATATAGATTAGGGTATAGATGAGTATATGTTATAGATTATGGTATAGATGAGTATATGATATACATTACAGTATAGATGAATGTATTATACAGAATGTGCTTTAGATGGGTACATGTTATAGACTATAGTATAAATGAGTATATGATATAGATTAGGAGCACAGCATCTGATAAAGACTAATCAGCCTGGGCTGCACAGCTGTGCCCTGTGCCATAGGGGGCGCCAACAAGCCACTTCAATGTCCTCAGATACAGATTATATGGGCAGAAAAGTGAACACTGTGTAGCTGTGGAATAGTACAGTATATAGAAATGTAAATACTCCATAGATGACACAGGACACAATAGTATATTATATAAACCTGTTATATACTATAGACATCCAGATTGGTGCTTGATGATCTATATACTGATATAATGTAATGTCCGGGGGGTGGGGGGCAGGTGCTGCATAGTAGTATACATGGGCTGTGCATTATATATAGTATATACATGGAAGAATGTATATTGTAGCATCCAATAATATACTCAACACTATTATGCTATCGTATATAGACTGTCAGTACATGCTGGGATTTGTAGTCCCCATTCATTTTACAATTGACTCCAATTTATTCTATACATATTCTATATTTCTAGGTGGCAAAAGTGACTCCTACCTGACCCCCAGGATAATCTCCAGTAACTTTCCAAAACTTTCAGACCTGAGCGGTATCGTCATGATGGTGCTGATAAGCTCCTTGGCGCGGGGCCATCAGGAAGCCCTATAAATAACAGTCCATAGTGACAGTATACGCTGTATTCTCTTACAGGATACCCTGTGTCATTCTCTTTAAGATTCCTTACACGCTCCATGTAGCGATGGAGAATTCCACCTCGCTGCCAAGTTTAGCTGCTCCTGTAACATGATGTTCGGTAGAGCCGGGTCACATGCCAGACTTTTCTCACCAAATCTCCAACAATGCATTGTTTTATCCGGGAGAGGAGGGGATGGAGCGCGCGGAGAAGAATCAGCAATTTGTCACTGGACTTCACACAACTGCCTAAGGGCCTGTCACTAAAGAATCAGTCACAAAGTGACACAAAGTGAGCGAGACCCTTTTTTCGGATGAGTATGGGGAGGGGGTGGTGGTATCCTATACGCACGGTTAAAGATGCAATAAAGACAGATCTCAGGTTATGATGGAAACCTGGTCTCCATATTTACATTTTTCTCATTCCAGAGATGCAGAACCTTGTAAATAGATACAAGTGTAAGAGCGGGGAGCGGTCTATCCTCCGGGCTGAGCATGTGGGTATGTACAGTATATTCAGGGCCGGCTAAGGTAGGTAGAGGCCCCTGGGTCTAAAAAATGGTGGGGACCCAACTGCATGTAGTACAGACAGTGATATACTAGGCATATATACTCGAGTATAAGCCTAGTTTTTCAGCACAAAAAAATGTGCTATATACTGGGGCAGGGGGCTGGCTATATACTTGGCGATATGGGCTGGCAGGCTATATACTGGGGGGCAGGTAAAGGCTACACACTATGGGGCAGAGTCCGGCAGGCTATATAATGGGGAGGCTGTGACCAATGCATTTCCCACCCTCGGCTTATACTCGAGTCAATAGGTTTCCCAGGTTTTTGTGGTAAAATTAGGGGCCTCGGCTTATACTTGGGTCAGCTTATACTCGAGTATATATGGTACATTACTATTCTAAATTATCATTAATATTCTAAACTTTCTCCTACTTATATATGAGCCTAGCTGCTGGCTGTTACCATGGCGGTAGTACTGGCTACTAGTCCTAGTCGCCCCACCAGTCCCATGCGCCGCTGCTTCCCTGACAGAGCTGGCAGAGTAATTTTTAAGGAAACAAACATAACACTGTTTGGCTAGGGCTTGGCTGGCAACCAGCTCAGCCAACCAGTGTTTGGTACTAAGGGGGGGCATCGGATGTCAATTTGCATGCACCTGAAAAGCATGCGGCATGCAGAATAAGAAGACACTGCTACACCTTGCATACTGCTCTCTAAGAGTCAGCTCTCAGTCTTGCTGGTGGGGGCCCAGGGGCTCGTGCTCCTGGAGCCCTCCCTATAATCTTATTATATTGTAATGTGTTCTATGCAATTGTATTAAAAAAAGTGTCTTATTTTATTCAGTGGTATTTATTTATTGTAGGGGACTGCTTCCTATACTGGAGCTGCTTAGTAACCATTCAATCAAAGGGAAAGGGAAAAAGGGGGGGCAAAAAGAAGGGCAGCTCCAGTATACCGGTAATATTTGGTGATAGCCATCCTATGCAGGCTCCTCCTCCTTTACACCCTATATATACACAAGCGGTACGGGCCTAAGCAATAAAAGGGGTGAGGGGCACCCAGCCTTCAGGGTGAAGATGGAAATAAATAATGTACTTACCTACTACCAGCTCAGTACTCCTGCAACAAGTCTACTGGTCTTTTTGTGTGTGATCCTGGCGATCACATGATCTTATGTGCATGCAAGTGCAGTGCCTTCAGCAGCCCCATGATCGGAACTAGTGATGTCACTGCGCTCACCTCCCACTCACGTCTCCAGGACTTCTCTCAAGCTGCACCATTTCTCTGGAATTCTCACAATGGCAGCTTCATACCCATCTGTTCAGGCCGGTCTATCACGTTCCATAACTATATATAACTTCAACTCGCTTTTCACTAACCAACTGCGTCCTCCTCCGGTCTACGTTATATCACAAGCACTAGGTCCCATTATCCAGTTACTCTGCGCTCCTATGGACCAAGGTCTATCGCCCCCCGGGGATCACCGCCCTCACTACTGTATTTTCCCCTGACCTTGTTATTGCTCTGTAATGTCTTATTTTACTTGTATTGGTCTCCCATTATCTGCATATAGTTGTAGGGACTGATGGTAATATATAACTAAAGAGTAATAATAATAATAATAATTTACTACCGGTCCTGAATAGATAAATTAATAATAATAAAATCTATACAGGACCGGTAGTAAATTATTATTATTATTATTATTAATTTATCTGCTCAGGACCGGTAGTGAGGAGCCAGCCATGCTTACTGGATGTGGGATGTTTGCCAAGCTGCTCCTCGTGGGTGGGACTATGGATACAGTGTTGGATCTCTATATGTATGTAGGTTATACTGTAATTAGCAGATGTGAAGGATCTACAGGATGGGAAGTAAAACAATGGGTCAAAAATCCCCCCCCAAAAAAAATTCTGGGCAAAACTTTTTGCAATAACCCATTTTTTTTCGGACAAGGATTGAAGCTGCGCTCTCCACGAGGTAGGACCTGGAGGAGAAGGACGGCCACAGCCGCCTGCCAGATTCATTGTGGTTGAGCTCAGACGATTGGCAGGAATTACAATCCATTTTGTCTCCCAGCTGGCACAGAGTTCGGGTTCTGGTGCCCAGACTGCAGGGAGATGGGACAGACTCACTGAGACACTTTGTTCTTACTCCTCTCCCTCTTATTAGGATGAAATGTCAGGTGTAATAAATGTCCCCCCCCCTTCCCCTCCCCCCCACCCCCGGGCCGGGATGTTCTACACTTACACATTGTGCATTATCTGAAGATTCTTAATCCTGAAATCGGCAGCGTCATCACCAGCAGGAGACAAGCGCCAACCTGCGGGAGCCGCGCCGGAGAGTGATGCATTGTGGTTACTCCGGGGATAGTGGGAAAGTAAGCCAAATCCATAAGTCGTTGGCGAGGCCCATATGGGTCACACAGGACATTTCACCCAATTTTATGGGAAGTTAACCATTTCTAGGACCTCTTACCCAATCACCCACTCATTACTGATATGTCCCAGCATGTCCCCCACTCATTACTGATATTTCCCAGCATGTCCCCCACTCATTACTGATATATCCCAGCATGTCCCCCACTCATTACTGATATATCCCAGCATGTCCCCCACTCATTACTGATATGTCCCAGCATGTCCCCCACTCATTACTGATATATCCCAGCATGTCCCCCACTCATTACTGATATGTCCCAGCATGCCCCCCACTCATTACTGATATGTCCCAGCATGTCCCCCACTCATTACTGATATGTCCCAGCATGTCCCCCACTCATTACTGATATATCCCAGCATGTCCCCCACTCATTACTGATATATCCCAGCATGTCCCCCACTCATTACTGATATGTCCCAGCATGTCCCCCACTCATTACTGATATATCCAGCATGTCCCCCACTCATTACTGATATGTCCCAGCATGTCCCCCACTCATTACTGATATGTACAGCATGTCCCCCACTCATTACTGATATATCCCAGCATGTCCCCCACTCATTACTGATATATCCCAGCATGCCCCCCACTCATTACTGATATGTCCAGCATGTCCCCCACTCATTACTGATATATCCCAGCATGTCCCCCACTCATTACTGATATATCCCAGCATGTTCCCCACTCATTACTGATATGTCCCAGCATGTCCCCCACTCATTACTGATATGTCCAGCATGTCCCCCACTCATTACTGAAATGTACAGCATGTCCCCCCACTCATTACTGAAATGTACAGCATGTCCCCCACTCATTACTGAAATGTACAGCATGCCCCCCACTCATTACTGAAATGTACAGCATGCCCCCCACTCATTACTGAAATGTACAGCATGCCCCCCACTCATTAATGATATGTCCAGCATGCCCCCCACTCATTACTGATATGTCCCAGCATGTCCCCCACTCATTACTGAAATGTACAGCATGCCCCCCACTCATTACTGATATGTCCAGCATGCCCCCCACTCATTACTGATATGTCCAGCATGTCCCCCACTCATTACTGATATATCCAGCATGCCCCCCCACTCATTACTGATATGTCCCAGCATGTCCCCCCACTCATTACTGATATGTACAGCATGTCCCCCACTCATTACTGATATATCCCAGCATGTCCCCCACTCATTACTGATATATCCCAGCATGTTCCCCACTCATTACTGATATGTCCCAGCATGTCCCCCACTCATTAATGATATGTCCAGCATGTCCCCCCACTCATTACTGAAATGTACAGCATGTCCCCCCACTCATTACTGAAATGTACAGCATGTCCCCCCACTCATTACTGAAATGTACAGCATGTCCCCCCACTCATTACTGAAATGTACAGCATGTCCCCCACTCATTACTGAAATGTACAGCATGTCCCCCACTCATTACTGAAATGTACAGCATGCCCCCCACTCATTACTGAAATGTACAGCATGCCCCCCACTCATTACTGATATGTCCAGCATGCCCCCCACTCATTACTGATATGTCCCAGCATGTCCCCCACTCATTACTGAAATGTAGAGCATGCCCCCCACTCATTACTGATATATCCAGCATGTCCCCCCACTCATTACTGAAATGTACAGCATGCCCCCCCACTCATTACTGATATGTCCAGCATGTCCCCCACTCATTACTGATATGTCCCAGCATGTCCCCCCACTCATAACTGATATGTCCCAGCATGTCCCCCACTCATTACTGATATGTCCCAGCATGTCCCCCACTCATTACTGATATGTCCAGCATGTCCCCCACTCATTACTGATATATCCCAGCATGTCCCCCACTCATTACTGATATATCCAGCATGCCTCCCACTCATTACTGATATGTCCAGCATGTCCCCCACTCATTACTGATATATCCCAGCATGTCCCCCACTCATTACTGATATATCCAGCATGTCCCCCACTCATTACTGATATGTCCCAGCATGTCCCCCACTCATTACTGATATATCCCAGCATGTCCCCCACTCATTACTGATATATCCCAGCATGTCCCCCACTCATTACTGATATATCCAGCATGCCCCCCACTCATTACTGATATGTCCCAGCATGTCCCCCACTCATTACTGATATGTCCCAGCATGTCCCCCACTCATTACTGATATGTCCAGCATGTCCCCCACTCATTACTGATATATCCCAGCATGTCCCCCACTCATTACTGATATGTCCCAGCATGTCCCCCACTCATTACTGATATATCCCAGCATGTCCCCCACTCATTACTGATATGTCCCAGCATGTCCCCCACTCATTACTGATATATCCCAGCATGTCCCCCACTCATTACTGATATGTCCCAGCATGTCCCCCACTCATTACTGATATATCCCAGCATGTCCCCCACTCATTACTGATATGTCCCAGCATGTCCCCCACTCATTACTGATATATCCCAGCATGTCCCCCACTCATTACTGATATATCCCAGCATGTCCCCCCACTCATTACTGATATATCCCAGCATGTCCCCCACTCATTACTGAAATGTACAGCATGTCCCCCACTCATTACTGATATGTCCCAGCATGTCCCCCACTCATTACTGATATGTCCCAGCATGTCCCCCACTCATTACTGATATTTCCCAGCATGTCCCCCACTCATTACTGATATGTCCAGCATGCCCCCCACTCATTACTGATATGTCCCAGCATGTCCCCCACTCATTACTGATATATCCAGCATGTCCCCCACTCATTACTGATATGTCCCAGCATGTCCCCCACTCATTACTGATATGTCCAGCATGCCCCCCACTCATTACTGATATATCCAGCATGCCCCCCACTCATTACTGATATGTCCAGCATGCCCCCCACTCATTACTGATATGTCCCAGCATGTCCCCCACTCATTACTGATATGTCCCAGCATGTCCCCCACTCATTACTGATATATCCCAGCATGTCCCCCACTCATTACTGATATATCCCAGCATGTCCCCCACTCATTACTGATATGTCCCAGCATGTCCCCCACTCATTACTGATATATCCAGCATGTCCCCCACTCATTACTGATATGTCCCAGCATGTCCCCCACTCATTACTGATATGTACAGCATGTCCCCCACTCATTACTGATATATCCCAGCATGTCCCCCACTCATTACTGATATATCCCAGCATGCCCCCCACTCATTACTGATATGTCCAGCATGTCCCCCACTCATTACTGATATATCCCAGCATGTCCCCCACTCATTACTGATATATCCCAGCATGTTCCCCACTCATTACTGATATGTCCCAGCATGTCCCCCACTCATTACTGATATGTCCAGCATGTCCCCCACTCATTACTGAAATGTACAGCATGTCCCCCCACTCATTACTGAAATGTACAGCATGTCCCCCACTCATTACTGAAATGTACAGCATGCCCCCCACTCATTACTGAAATGTACAGCATGCCCCCCACTCATTACTGAAATGTACAGCATGCCCCCCACTCATTAATGATATGTCCAGCATGCCCCCCACTCATTACTGATATGTCCCAGCATGTCCCCCACTCATTACTGAAATGTACAGCATGCCCCCCACTCATTACTGATATGTCCAGCATGCCCCCCACTCATTACTGATATGTCCAGCATGTCCCCCACTCATTACTGATATATCCAGCATGCCCCCCCACTCATTACTGATATGTCCCAGCATGTCCCCCCACTCATTACTGATATGTACAGCATGTCCCCCACTCATTACTGATATATCCCAGCATGTCCCCCACTCATTACTGATATATCCCAGCATGTTCCCCACTCATTACTGATATGTCCCAGCATGTCCCCCACTCATTAATGATATGTCCAGCATGTCCCCCCACTCATTACTGAAATGTACAGCATGTCCCCCCACTCATTACTGAAATGTACAGCATGTCCCCCCACTCATTACTGAAATGTACAGCATGTCCCCCCACTCATTACTGAAATGTACAGCATGTCCCCCACTCATTACTGAAATGTACAGCATGTCCCCCACTCATTACTGAAATGTACAGCATGCCCCCCACTCATTACTGAAATGTACAGCATGCCCCCCACTCATTACTGATATGTCCAGCATGCCCCCCACTCATTACTGATATGTCCCAGCATGTCCCCCACTCATTACTGAAATGTAGAGCATGCCCCCCACTCATTACTGATATATCCAGCATGTCCCCCCACTCATTACTGAAATGTACAGCATGCCCCCCCACTCATTACTGATATGTCCAGCATGTCCCCCACTCATTACTGATATGTCCCAGCATGTCCCCCCACTCATAACTGATATGTCCCAGCATGTCCCCCACTCATTACTGATATGTCCCAGCATGTCCCCCACTCATTACTGATATGTCCAGCATGTCCCCCACTCATTACTGATATATCCCAGCATGTCCCCCACTCATTACTGATATATCCAGCATGCCTCCCACTCATTACTGATATGTCCAGCATGTCCCCCACTCATTACTGATATATCCCAGCATGTCCCCCACTCATTACTGATATATCCAGCATGTCCCCCACTCATTACTGATATGTCCCAGCATGTCCCCCACTCATTACTGATATATCCCAGCATGTCCCCCACTCATTACTGATATATCCCAGCATGTCCCCCACTCATTACTGATATATCCAGCATGCCCCCCACTCATTACTGATATGTCCCAGCATGTCCCCCACTCATTACTGATATGTCCCAGCATGTCCCCCACTCATTACTGATATGTCCAGCATGTCCCCCACTCATTACTGATATATCCCAGCATGTCCCCCACTCATTACTGATATATCCAGCATGCCCCCCACTCATTACTGATATATCCAGCATGCCCCCCACTCATTACTGATATATCCAGCATGCCCCCCACTCATTACTGATATGTCCCAGCATGTCCCCCACTCATTACTGATATTTCCCAGCATGTCCCCCACTCATTACTGATATATCCCAGCATGTCCCCCACTCATTACTGATATATCCCAGCATGTCCCCCCACTCATTACTGATATATCCAGCATGCCCCCCACTCATTACTGATATGTCCCAGCATGTCCCCCACTCATTACTGATATGTCCAGCATGTCCCCCACTCATTACTGATATGTCCAGCATGCCCCCCACTCATTACTGATATATCCAGCATGTCCCCCACTCATTACTGATATGTCCAGCATGTCCCCCACTCATTACTGATATGTCCAGCATGTCCCCCCACTCATTACTGATATGTCCAGCATGTCCCCCACTCATTACTGATATGTCCAGCATGTCCCCCACTCATTACTGATATGTCCAGCATGTCCCCCACTCATTACTGATATGTCCAGCATGTCCCCCACTCATTACTGATATATCCCAGCATGTCCCCCACTCATTACTGATATGTCCAGCATGCCCCCCCCCCAAATTTTACTCTGCTGCGCCTAAATAATCTTATAAAATCAGGTGCGGACGTCTGAAAAAGTCGCAAATTTTGGTGCAAATAAACTTCAGGCGTAGGCAGCGGCTTACTTATACATTGCGCTTGATACAGCGCCGCGCCAGGGGACGGGTGTCAGACTGCAAGAAGTTGTCGGAGCGGCGGACCACGGCGTAGGGCACCGGGAGTGATGGAGGAGGCAAATACAGGTTCATTTACTATATTTTTGTAAATGCCCTCCCCTCCCCGGCCGGTACATTTTTACAACCCCTTTAATGTACTTGCATCCCAGATATAAGACTACATGTTCCCTCTCCTCATGTGAGGACACAGGCGACTTTCCAGAAGTTTTTAGGCCGTGGTCACAGGTTTTGCTAGCGTTGTGATCATAAAAAGCAATACTAGTGCACGGGGGGTGGGGCCTCAGCCTAATGGCATATGTGCTACCATGGAAACGCATGCAATTGTTAACCAGGCCCCATTGTCTTACATTTAAACATTACAAGACAACGGGGTCTAGTTACTGATGAAATGAGTTTCCCTGGAATATATGATTGGGCTGAGGCCTGCCCCCCCGTGTGCTAGCGGAACGCGTGAATGCGGCCTTAGGGCGCGTTCACACGTTGCCTTCTGGTCGCGTTTTCATTGCGTTTGAAACGCATATACAACAGCTGATGAGAGGTGATTTGCCTAATTACATAACCGTTTCCGTTTGTAAACGCAATGTTAACGCATGCGTTAACATTCGTTTTGTAAACGGAAATGTTAACAGTGATGTAATTAGGCAAATCCCCCTCCTCAGCTGTTGTATATGCGCTTCAAACGCAATGAAAACGCAGGTCAAAACGCAACGTGTGAACGCGCCCTTACACAGAAAGGGAGCAAGGATTAGCAGGGTGAGGAGTGACACATGTAGTTGTGGCAGCTGATAGAGCCCCCTCCCCCGCATGTCTAGGTTTATGGTGAGCAGCTGTGGTAACCTGGTAGTAGCTTCCGAGTTGTGCGGACGAGGACCTCATCCATTCTTGTTCCAGGTCCAGGACGTTCCCTGTCAGAGCTGCGGCCTGCAGGTACTCACAGCCCGCCATGGAGGATGCACGAGTCGGCTGCCTAAGGGAAGAGGACACAGACACAGTGCAATGAGTCAGATGGGCGGAGCCAGTGCCAGAAGTCAGGGTTCTGTGTGCAGCCTGAGGCCGTGTTCACACGCTGCTTTTAGCAAATGCAATAAAAACGCAACGTTTCATCAACATGTGATCAGGGTTAGCGCCTCTGGATTGCTTTTAAAATGCATAAAAGAAGCCACATGTGAGTACGGCCTGAGCCCAGTTCACACCTCGCAGTTTAAAACTGCATCATGAAAAACTGTATCCAGTTTTGATGGTTCTTCTAGTGCAGTTTTTGATTTTGTAGGCGAAACCCCGGTCAATAATCACGTCATTTTCACATATTGGTTTTTGGATAAAGTATCTTTACTTGGCGTTTTCCTCCTTGAGTTTTTTTGCGGCTGCGTTTTTTGAGGTGCGTTTTCATAGTGGTTTTTCCAGGCAGTCGCTTTTTTGAAAACGCATGCGTTTGTGGTCTGCGTCCTGAACCCCATGCGATTACATGCACAAACAGCAGGGAGAACGAGATCCTTACGGTTTCCTTAGGGTGAAGACACACATGGCGTTTTTGGGCCGTTTTTGGGCCGTTTTTACTAAGTGCGTTTTCAGATCGTTAAAAACGCATGCGTTAAAAAACGCATCCGTTTTTTAAAAACGCATGCGTTTTTTGAAAACGCATGCGTTTTTGTCCGTTTTTCCGAAATTGCGCAATGAAAAACGGACAAAAACGCATGCGTTTTCAAAAAACGGATGCGTTTTTAAAAAACGGATGTGTTTTTTAACGCATGCGTTTTTAACGATCTGAAAACGCACTAACTAAAAACGGCCCAAAAACGGCCTAAAAACGCCATGTGTGTCTTCACCCTTAGGCCGGCGGCACACGTGGTGTTTTGAACCCGTTTTTGGGCTATTTTTATGCAGTCTGTTAAAAAACGCATGTGTTTTTGACCAGTTTTAATTAAGATAATGGGTAAAACCTGTCAAAAACCGATGCGTTTTTTAACGGACTCCTTAAAAATGGCACAAAAACGGGTTTAAAACCCGTTTTTCTTAATAGCTGTGAGGGCACGTTCACACATTGTGCTTTGGTTGCGTTCTCATGGCGTTTTAAAAACGCATTACAACAGCTGAGGAGAGGTGATTTGCCTAATTACTTTACTATTTACATTTGTTAACGCTATGTTATCACATGTATTAACAAAAACGTGTGTGTTAACAAATCGTTAACACATGCATTAACATTAATGTTAACAGTAATGTAATTGGGCAAATCCCCTCTCCTGAGCTGTTGCAATGCGTTTTAAAATGCAATCAAAGCGCAACATGTGACCGCGCCCTTAGTGTAGGCAGCTTCAGGCCGCGGTCACACGTACCACTAGGCGTCCGTTCATAACGCGGCGCTAGCGCACAGGGGGAGGTCCTCGGCCCGAACGCACATGCGTTTCCAGAGAGACGCATGCGATCGGCTTAAGGGCGCTGTCACACGTTGCGTTTGCAAACGCAGACGCAGACCAAACCGCGCCCACCGGGCGGTCCGCGGTCCAATCGCATCGGCGTTTTCAATAGAAACATAGAGAAACGCTGATGCGATTGGACCGCGGACCGCCCGGTGGGCGCGGTTTGGTCTGCGTCTGCGTCTGCAAACGCAACGTGGGACAGCGCCCTAACAATCGCATGCGTTTCCCCGCAAACGCATGTGCGTTCGGGCCGAGGACCTCCCCCTGTGCGCTAGCGTCGCGTAATGACGGACGTCTAGCGGTACGTGTGACCGCGGCCTCAAAGGGAAATGCGTTTCCAATGAAACGCAATTAAACCCGTACATTTAATTGGAAACGCACATGTGTTTTGGCCAAAACCCCTCTCACTTGCGATGTGGAAGTTTAGACGCTTTTTCCAAAAACTCATTTACAAAGCCAATATGCAAAACTGATGATGAAGGGTGAAAAAAACACGCACGAAGGACGCCACGTGTGTAAATGTGGGAGTGCAGTATTTAGAGGAAACCTTCCGCCACAATCCATCCCGATAAACCAGGGGCATTAGATCCAGGCACCAGGACTGTGGGAATCTTCTTATATTTCTTATCCACAGCCTCCTTTTTATTAAAATAGATTTTTGAAATTATGCTAATGAGCCAGAAGGGCTCTGGGGGGCGGTGTTTCTATCTGTATACAGGCAGCATGATTATAAAAGTTGATTTTAGAAGGATGGAGGACATGTATAACAAATATAAGAAGATGCCACAGTCATGGTGTCAACATTGCGTTAACAAAACATGTGTTAACACTTTGTTAATGTGGGTGTTAACACATGTCATTGTTAACATTTTGATAACACATGGGTTGACATTGCGTTAACGCTGTGTTTCGTCAACGCAATGTTGTCAACAATTTCATTAGGCAAATCTCCTCTCCAGCTGTTTGAAACCGCGTGCGTTAAACGCAAACAAGGCACAACGTGTCACCGCAGCCTGAGGGTGATGCCACATACAGCGTTTTTGTCCGTTTTTCCGAATTATCTTAATAGATGAATAAGTTGTAAGCAGCCAAACGCATGGTAAACACCCAAAAACGGATGTGTTTTTGAATGGACTGAAAATGCATGCTTAAAAACTGACCAAAAACGCCACGTGTGGCACCACCCTCCGGCCAGCGGCACAAGGCTGCACTAAATACATTTTAATGAATCAGGGCCCATAGAGGTTTTAACGCTTTGCTAAAATGGAGAGCATATCCTAGCCAGAGCCGTTTTTCATGGATCACTCATATAGTTCGAGACGTGAAGGGCTGAGCCACAATGACGGAGAGTGAAATGTGAAATTCCCATAGAGCTGCAGATTCTGCCCCAGGCCGGAAGACGGCACCGGCAGACAGTAATGAAAGGCAGTAGTGTCTGCCCAAGGACAGGAGGTGGAACTAGATGTGCCGTACGTAGAACTAGCAAATTGTGCAAAATGCATCCAGTGTGTCTGAGGAGACTATAGATCAGTGGTGACTAACCTATGGCACGTGTGCCAGAAGTGGCACTCAGAGCCCTATTTGTGGCCATCCAGGTCATCACCAGAGAGGACTCCAGGTATCTTCCTGCAGTCCCAGACAGCCCAGGACTTGCTGTGCACAGAGTTACCTGGGACTACTGGAGGAGTGGGAAGGTGTGGACAGATCTGGATTATCATTGTAGCTGCTGCTCCGGCCCTGACAATTCTTCCTGTTTTTGGGACCCTGGAGGGAAGCTACAGTGATCATCCAAATTTCTTCTATTTTCTGCTTTCCTGGTGTCCTCAGGTGCTGGTATCGATGAAAGCTGTGACAGAGAAGGGAGTATAAATCACAAGTTAAATTTCTGTGTTGGCACTGTGTGATAAATAACTGGGTCTTGGTTGTAGTTTGGGCACTCGGTCTCTAAAAGGTTCTCCATCACTGCTATAGATCATCTCCTCTCTCTAAACCTCCCACCTACAGATTGCAGGGGCAGTAGGAAGTTGAACCCGGAGCGGCTGCCTATGATGGAGTTATGGTTATGCTTTGCACGTGTCAGGAGCAGGCGGTCACCACTGACCCAGAAAGCAGAGCAACATATTGTCCAGGCCCGGTCAGGGCGTAGCTGGAGGGGAATAGACCATGAGAAGGGTAAGAGGGGCAGTGCAGACGGAGGCCACAGGAAATGGGATGTGCAAAAAAACTAATTTTATGCAGCAAAATAAAAAGTGAGGTCTTGTGGTGGGAGAAGACTGCGGGCAGCAGGTGGGCTGTGGCTCTCTGAGATGGAGATAAGTTGGTATAGATTGTGGTATTGGAGGGTAGGTGGACCGTGGGATATACTAGGTGCAGGGGCTCTATAGCTGGATAATCATGGACTTTACTGAAGCTGCTGCATTGTGCACAGGTAAGTAGCAGCAAAACCTTCCCATTATACTGCACAGTTACTGACCAGATGTAGAGGAGCAGCTCCTTCTCCAGGTCCAGGCAGATGGAGGAATACTGTTGTTTCCCTCCTCTCCCTCCTCCTCCTCCTGTCTATCCTGCTCCTCCATGTTGTCGGCCTTCTTCAGTCTAGGCAGGAAGTAGCTTTGCTGAGCAATGCTGCCACCTGCTGGACACAATCATTGTCTGTCCTCCAAAACAGAAGGAGATATCCAACAGCCCTTCCCCCACACAGTGGCACACAATCTTCAGCATGGCTTTATGTACTGGACAGCCGGGCCCCCCTGCCCCGCAGGCCCTGTACTAGCCACCATGGTAAAGAAACCCAGAAAGAGGGACTGAGACTATCTGATTGATGTAATACCAGCGCCAAACTGCAGGTGCCAATAATAAGCCAGGGTATAAGACTGCACTGAAAGTGCAG
Source organism: Engystomops pustulosus (assembly GCF_040894005.1). Lineage (NCBI taxonomy): Eukaryota > Metazoa > Chordata > Amphibia > Anura > Leptodactylidae > Engystomops > Engystomops pustulosus. Next base: position 9,493,120 of record NC_092411.1, on the reverse strand, counting down.
GGCCATATAAAATAGAAAAAGGGGGCAGTGGGGTACTCCAATACTTTGCACTATAAAATGGATATTCCCGGAATTTTTTTTCTTATAATCTGTCCTTCGTATACGGCATCGAGATCGGAATGGTGGGGGGCTTGACACCCCATGGTCAGCTCAATTTACAAGCTCTATAGCTCACATGGCTTATAAGTAGTTTGGTCCTATTATTTGGATGGAGCTAAGTTGCAATACCAAGCACAACCCCTATATAATGTGTGGCGCTTTGTTTGGTAGGAGAAGCCACAGTTTCTTTGATCCTCTACTCATAGTATTGGTCATTAGTAGTTGACCGATGGGGGTGCAGTAACTGACCACCGGTTGATTTGGGCATCTCTGTCCTTTGTGTATTGTCTGTCTGGTCATCACTGAATAGATTTAGGCTGTGTTCACATAGCCGTATGGGGGATGTATATACGTCCCCCATAGACGGCAATGGGTGCACGACGCCCTACGGGAGCGGTACGGTGCAGCACAAGTGCGCCACCTTACTGCTCCATACCCGTGAAAAAATAGGACATATCCGATCTTTTCTCGGAATATGGCACCGCGCCCCATGTTTCTCTATGCAGAAGGCCGGGGGTGAGCAGCGCTCCTCTTCTCCCCGGTGCCGACATGTGTGCGCCATGCTGCGGTACGGTGGGCACATGTTAATGTGAATGTAGCCTAAGGTGTATGTTATTCTGACTCCGAACAACGACCTCCTCTGATCAACTACTAATTACACATCCTATGTCTAGTTCATGGTATCATAGTATCAGTGTAGGAAAACCCCTTTAAGGAATTTTACGAAACAAAAGGTAACATGATAGGAAAACCCTTGACAGACTCACAATGCTACCAGTAGGTGGCAACTCATAGACCCTTATAGTATAAATATCCCACTATACAATATCGCAAAATCATATTGTATTGAACAGCCGCTCATCCTGTTACAACCAGGAGTATAGTAAAGGACGGATACTCTCGTATCTAACGTGACTGAGCTGCGACTCAGGGTTCATGTCCATGGGGCTTAACCTGTAGTGAGCAAACATTGATAAACCTTTTCAAAGGAAAACCCTTTAATTAGGGCTTATTCTGGTTTTATCCGTGTTTATTTGCTGCGCTTTGTTATGACAGTCCTGTAAATGATTACATCTCATAAAACCCGGAGGTGTTTATACTGTGTTCACACAGATTGATAAGGATGCATCACACGTGTCTCTTCCCGGAGCTCACAAACATCTTTGTGCGGAGCCTCGGAACGTTACGTAACCGCTTATTTTTTTTTTGTAAATTCCAGAAAAAAATCTCTTTTTTTTAACCAGCAATGCTAAGTATGCGCCTCAAGTATCCGTGCCGCTCGGGCAAAGCTGTTTACTCCTCCACAAAGAACAGGATGAGTACATTTTCTTCAGCGGTAAAACAAATACTATTGAGCAATATTAATAAGATCTGTGCTGGTGGGGAGGTCAGGAGCCCTGTATACAAACTAAGATAACCTGCTAATATTTAGTAGTATTGGGGAGTATTGATTTGTAGAATTTGTGGGAGATCTGGCCCAGTAGAGACCGTGGTAGCGGGGTGCTGTGATGCAGTTCAAGACAGTGACACCAAGGTTTAGTCCAAAACAGGTCTCGCCTGCGTTTATTGCAGCAGCAAAATCAAACAGCCTTTACACTCAGGCATTAAATAAACAAAAAATCCTACCCGTCAGGGTGCTAACTATACAGGTATTCCACTAACTCACCACTATACAAAATCACTTGGCTGCTGCAGGCACAGAGGTCAGGGCTGTGTGCTCTCCAGCCTCCTTTCAGAGAGAGACCACACTCTCAGCTCTGCTAGGCAGCTTTATGCAGGCTGATTAGGCTGTTCCCACCAACTGTGTCCAAGGTGCTGGACACCACAACCTCAGCACTAAGGCCATGCATAATAGGAAAACCTAGGGGAAACATACCACCAATCCACAGTTAACCCCTTTAGTGTCTCACATACCCTCCCCCTCTGTTTGACCCTGTGGGGGCGAACACTTTTGGCCATCAGACAGTGGGTACGAGACAGGGCATCGGCATTCCCATGCAGCTTTCCTGCTCGATGTTCTACTGTGAACTTGAAATTCTGCAACATTAGGAACCACCTTGTGACCCTGGCGTTCCTCTCTTTGGCCTGACTCATCCAGGTGAGGGGAGAGTGATCGGTCACTAGCGTAAACTGTCGCCCAACCAAGTAATACCTCAGGGATTCCAGAGCCCATTTTATCGCCAAGCACTCCCTCTCAACTATGCTATAGTTCTTTTCAGGAGGTGTGAGCTTGCGGCTCAGGAATGTCACGGGATGTTCCTCACCCTCCACTACTTGGGACAGGACAGCCCCTAAGCCCACGTCAGAAGCGTCAGTCTGCACAATAAAGGTCTTGGTGAAGTTAGGGGTGATCACTACCGGTCCCTCGCACAAAACCGTCTTAAGTCGCTGAAACGCCCCCTCAGCCTCTTCACTCCACTTTACCAATACCGACTTGCTACCCTTGGTCAGGTCAGTCAGGGGTGCCGCTATTGTCGATAATAGCCCACTATGCCTAGGAAAGCCCTCACTTGCTTCTTGCTCATAGGTCGTGGCCACTGCTGTATCGCCTCCACTTTATTTACTTGGGATTTGATGACACCTCGCCCAATACGGTACCCCAGGTAATGGGCCTCTTCCAGACCAAGTGCACATTTTTGGGGGTTCGCTGTCAACCCTGCTGTCCTCAGAGAGTCTACCACTGCTTGTACCTTGGCTAGATGACTCTCCCAAGCGTTACCATAGACTATGATGTCATCCAGGTAGGCCGAGGCATATTTTCGGTGAGGTTTTAGCACGAGATCCATTAACCTCTGGAATGTGGCGGGAGCCCCATGTAGCCCAAAGGGGAGTACCACATACTGAAATAGCCCATCAGGAGTAACAAAAGCGGTCTTTTCTTTAGCCCTGTCAGTAAGGGGTACCTGCCAATACCCTTTCGTCAGGTCAAGGGTGGAGAAGAACCTAGCCTGTCCAAGTCGTTCTATCAACTTGTCAACTCTGGGCATAGGATAAGAATCAAATTTGGATACCTCGTTCAACTTCCTAAAGTCATTGCAGAACCGTAAGGAACCATCAGGTTTGGGAATCAACACAATAGGACTCGACCAGTCACTTTTAGACTCCTCGTTAACCTCCAGGTCTAACATCTGCCTGACTTCTTCGGATATGGCTAGCCGGCGCGCTTCAGGGACCTGGTAGGGTTTTTGGTGTACCCGGATGTGGGGTTCGGTTATGATGTCATGCTTGATGACTGAAGTGCGACCCGGTAACTTAGAGAACACATCAACGTTTCGGAGCACAAACTCCTTCGCTTCCTGAATCTGGGCCCTGGAGAGGGACTCCGAGATCCGTACTTCAGGCACCTTAGCATCGGGTACACCTACCTCCGGTGTCACCTTCTTGGGAACAGACGCTTTTTCTACTCCCACGGCCATCAGGGACTCTCTTTCCCTCCATGGCTTTAGGAGGTGCACGTGATATATCTGTTCGGGTTTCCTCCTCCCCGGCTGAGATACCTTGTAGTTTACCTCCCCCACTTTCTCCATGACCTCATATGGACCTTGCCATTTTGCCAAGAACTTACTCTCAACGGTGGGCACCAGAACTAGCACTCTGTCGCCTGGGTTAAAGGTCCTGAGCCTGGCTGATCTATTGTAGACCCTAGACTGGGCCTCTTGTGCCCTTGTCATGTGCTCCTTTACAAGGGGCATTACCGCCGCTATGCAGTCCTGCATGAGGGAGACGTGTTCAATCACACTACGGTGGGGGGTCCTCTCCTGTTCCCAGGTCTCCTTAGCTACATCCAAAAGCCCACGTGGGGAACGGCCATATAACAGCTCAAAGGGTGAGAAACCCGTGGAGGACTGGGGAACTTCACGTATAGCAAACATCAAATAAGGCAACAAACAATCCCAGTCCTTCCCATCTTTGCTGACCACCCTCTTTAGCATCCCCTTCAAGGTCTTGTTAAACCTCTCGACCAGGCCATCTGTCTGAGGATGATATACCGAGGTGCGGAGCTGTTTAACTTGGAGTAATTTACACATCTCCTTCATTACTCTAGACATGAATGGGGTTCCCTGGTCAGTCAAGATTTCCTTGGGGAGGCCTGTACGGGAGAATACCTGGAACAGTTCCCTAGCAATGTTTTTGGAGGAGGTGTTCCTTAACGGGATTGCCTCTGGATACCGCGTAGCGTAGTCCAGGATAACCAGGATGTACTGGTGCCCCCTTGTGGACTTGACTATGGGGCCAACCAAATCCATTGCAATCTGTTCAAACGGCACCTTTATGATTGGTAACGGTACCAGAGGACTCCTGAAGTGGGACACCGGGGCAGTAAGTTGGCACTCAGGGCAGGAGCTACAATACCGGTTTACCTCCTCCCACACCCCGGGCCAGAAAAATCTTTGCAGGATCCTCTCTCGGGTCTTCTCAGTACCTAAGTGCCCTCCAAGCACATGTTTGTGTCCCAAATCTAGCACCAGCGTACGGTGAGATTGGGGTACTACAAGTTGCTCAACCTCCTCACCCCGTACCTGGTCAACCCTGTACAACAGTTCCCCAACAATCACCATTCGGGGGTATATTTTGTCAGCCCCTGGTATTTGGAGTACCCCATTTATCACCTTAACATTCTCCCGTGCTTTAAATAAGGTAGGGTCCTGTAGCTGTGCAGCCCCGGAAAATCTCAAGGTCCGGCATGTCGGCCACCTCCTCGTGGCCCTCAACCTCACCAGCTAGGACCTCTAGGGGGGAGAATTCATCACATGGGGTCACCCCTACTGCTGGTGTGGGTACATTGGCCTCAAAGGGTTCAGGGGCCATGGCCGGACACACCTGATGTCCATTATCTGCAACAGCACCTGACTTGGGTCTTCGTCTCCAGAGGTCCCAAAACACCGGTAAGTCTCTGCCGATAATAGCCTCATGAAACAGGGTCCCCACCACCCCCACTTCATGGGTAATAGAACCACAAGGGGTATGTAGGTTGATGACAGCAGTGGGATATTCGCGAGTATCCCCATGTATACACAACACTCCCACTTTCCGCCCACTGTATAGTCCAGGATCAACCAAAGTTCCCCGCACCAGGGTGACCAGACTCCCTGAGTCTAGCAAGGCTTCCACCGTGTGACCCCCGATTGTGACCATACACACTTGGGGTTCCGCATCCGTGACCGTCTCGGCTGCCAGAACCGGCCAGGCAAACAGTGACACTCGCCGGGTCTGGTTGCAGTCCATTGGCTCCACTGACAGTGGACAGTTGGCAGCAATATGGCCCATTTCATGGCATTGCCAGCACTGGATACGGCTATGACCTCTGTCACGAGCCTCACTGGGTTTCTGTGTATCCACGCCCCCCAACGAACCCCCTCCCAACCTGACCTGTCTCCCCTTTTCCGCAGTAGCAGTCTTACAGATGGTTTGGTGACCCTGTCACTGGCACTGCTTCGTGTGGGAGAGGTAAGTAGAAGATCCTCCGTAGCCCGATTTCTCTCTACTAGGGACACGAGTTCCTCAGCTTTTGTGGGACCGGCCTGTCCAACCCACCGCTGGAGCCGAGAGTGCAGAGAACGGGTGAACTTGTCGAGAACCACTCTCTCTACCATCTGTGCTGGCGTGCAGTCCTCTGGTTGTAGCCACTTCCGGACAAGATGGATCAGGTCATGCATTTGGGAGCGTGGGGGTAGTCTTTCTGAGTAAGCCCACTGGTGGACCCTGCTGGAACGAACTTGAACGGTGACCCCAAGACGAGCCAGAATCTCCGCCTTTAGCTGGGGGTACTCACGGGCCTCTGTTTCACTCAAGTCGAAGTAAGCCTTCTGCGATTCGCCTGTCAGGAACGGTGCCAGGACATCTGCCCACTGCTCAGCCGGTAACTCCTCTCGCTCAGCTACTCGCTCGAACACAGTGAGATACGCCTCCACATCGTCGGTCGCCGTCATCTTTTGTAAAGCCTTCTGCACTGCAGCCCGTGCGGAATTCTGGACAACCGGATACCCTTGCAAACCAGTATGGGACCCCTCAGTAGCCATTGCTTGCGGTGCTGCCATAATGCCGGAAAACTTTTCCATCATCAGCTAGAACATGGCTCGGGACTCTTCCTGCTGCTGGCGGGACCTCTCCTCCTGCTGCTGGAGCATGGCTTGCTGCAGCTGTCGATTAGCTCGGGACTCTTCCTGTTGTTGCTGGAGCATGGCTTGCTGCTGGCGGGATCTCTTCTCCTGTTGCTGGAGCATGGCTTGCTGCAGCTGCCAATTAGCCTGGGACTCTTCCTGCTGCTGGCGGGATCTCTCCTCCTGCTGCTGGAGCATGGCCTTAATAAAGTCCTCCATATTTGCTTTATCCTGCAATTTGCCTGCTGCTTTCACCCAGGCCATGCAATGTTGCAGGATGTAGCGAGCCTTTTCAGGTGTGTGTCTTTTGAACTGCCCGCAATCCGAAGCACCATATGTGGGAGATTTGGCCCAGTAGAGACCGTGGTAGCGGGGTGCTGTGATGCAGTTCAAGACAGTGATACCAAAGTACAGTTCAAAACAGGTCTCGCCTGCGTTTATTGCAGCAGCAAAATCAAACAGCCTTTACACTCAGGCATTAAATAAACAAAAAAAATCCTACCCGTCAGGGTGCTAACTATACAGGTATTCCACTAACTCACCACTATACAAAATCACTTGGCTGCTCCAGACACAGAGGTCAGGGCTGTGTGCTCTCCAGCCTCCTTTCAGAGAGAGACCACACTCTCAGCTCTGCTAGGCAGCTTTATGCAGGCTGATTAGGCTGTTCCCACCACCTGTGTCCAAGGTGCTGGACACCACAACCTCAGCACTAAGGCCTTGCATAATAGGAAAACCTAGGGGAAACATACCGCCCATCCACAGTTAACCCCTTCAGTGTCTCACAAATTATGTTAAACCGGTATGAATTACAGGGATATTCTGGAAATATGAACGTCTCATAATATTATAAATAAATTAATACAACAAAAGTAAATTGAATTGTTTGCTTTTATGATTCACAAAATTTATGGGCTTTCTTACGTAGCCGGAGTTATCTCCAGGATGCCTGCTAGAGGATACTACAACTCTCATGAACCCTCAGTTCAGATCCTCCCTCTCATGCCGTTCCCAGTGATAATCAGACTGTACTGGTCTGTTACCATAGTAATGATGTGTGTAACTGCCATCACTGCACATTATCTCACTGAGATGGCATCTCACACATACTTTTACTTTTACATACTTTACTGATTTACCATGCACCAGCGAGTCATAAATCCCTCCCTATATCAGTATGACCTGCCCGGTGCTAATTGCCTCCGTGTACATCATCATTCAGTCCCCTCCATGTAAAAACTATTACTCCCCTCCAACATGCAGTCCCATGTAAAACATGTCTCCTCCCTTAAAAGGTTCTGTCTGGCATCTGTCGCAGCTGCTTTCAAACAGTGTCACACCTGGGCACAGTTTGTGCTGTAGAAAACATAATGGGGCACATTTACTAAGGGTCCGTGGAATGCATTTCCGCCGGGTTTCCAGAATTTTTCCATTTTGCACCGCATTTAACTGGGGTTTTTGCCGCACGCAATCGGATTTTGACGCATCGGCACCGGCTTTCACGCGACACAAATCGGGGGTCGGACAACCCGATGGATTCATACAATGTGCGGGATCTCAAATTGTGTTGCAAGACAATGCACCTCTATGCACCAGGAAGAAGAAGGTGAACTCCTGCGGACCTCAGCGGGGAGGCGACACATGCAGGATCTCGGGCACACGATCTTGGTGAATTGCACCGGACTTTATCTTCGTCGGACAGTCCGGATCAGGGATCGCTTCATTATCTCTTCATATAATGAAGCAGACATGATTTTCAGATCTTTGTCACCTCTTTTTCATACCAACAAGCAAAGATAAAAAAATCACCTGCCCAACATACAGTGCTACATGTAAGGCATTCCCTAAATCCTAACAACATAGCCCCATGTAAATGCATCCCTCCTTTCCCCCAGCCTCCTAACACGCAGTCCCATGTAACTGTATCCCTCCGGTCCCCCCAGGATTCCTGGTGACAGGTTAACTGTAAAATCCTTTGTTAGTAAATAAGGATTTGTCTGCTGTGCTCAGCAACACTGCTTTCCATGCTCTGAACAAGCAGTGTTTCACTCTGTATCCAGCAGAATTGTGAATACTGTTCCCAACTAAAACAGGGACTTTAGCTCCATAATATATTAAAGGCTTGTATTTGATGGTGGTGTTCATCTTATTAAAATTTTTCTTTTTGCCTCAAAAGTTTAGCTAATTTCTGATTCTAAGATCTAAATGATTGAAAAGTATTTGCACTCTTATCTATTACAAAATAAAATGTTTGAATTAGTGTTCTTATGGCACCGCCATGGGTTCTATTGTCACCCCACAATATTCTAAAAGTTACGGCCAAAACATATTACTTATAGAAGCACTAGAGACAAAATAACACACATTTTAGTTAAAGAAGAAAAAACATTGTTATGCCTGTGTCTGTCTTTTCCTTGGGTAACGCAAAGCCAGACGCTGGACCGGCAAGAGTCAACACTATGGGGGTCATTAACGATTCACGTTTTCCCGACGTGTTACCCGAATATTTCCGATTTGCGTCGATTTCCCCTGAATTGCCCCGGGATTTTGGCGCACACAATCGGATTGTGGCGCATCGGCGCTGGCATGCACGCGGCGGAAATCAGGGGGGCCTGGCCGAACGAAAACCCGACGGATTCGGAAAAACCGCCGCATTTAGAAAAAGAAATGTGTCGCGGAGCTTGCACTTACCTTCACTCAGCACGGCTCGGTGTATTCCAGTGCGTTCCGGGGCAGCGCCACCTGGTGGACGTCGGAGGAACTGCCTTAATAAATCCCGGCCGGACCCGAATCCAGCGCAGAGAACGCGCCGCTGGATCGCGAATGGACCGGGTAAGTAAATCTGCCCCTATGTGACTGTTAGTGCCTTTTCCTACCACCGGGGGCAGAGGTCATCCTCATTATAACTATCCTGTGCTCAGCACATTCCTTGCTGGTTAAAGTCATTTGCTAGCTCTATTATCCTTTCTGTTACAGCTTACTATTTCTGTATTCCCATTTGTTCCCATGATTCTTAGCTTGTTTCTGTGACCATCCTTTGGTGATGTTTCGGGTCTGCACTGTGGCCTAGGCAAGGACTGTCTTTGTGATTGTCCTGTTTCATATAGGATACACAGAGGCAAGCAGGCAGGCTGTTGGGGGGCTGGAGTTTAGGGTGCACTGTCCCCATTACAAACATAACAATGATATTAGTATCAGTATATTTCAATAGTAAATCCAGTATTAAGAATAGTCTTCTTAGGGAGCTGCCATGGGTACCATCAGGACCCCACCCAATCCTAACAGCAATTACAATAAGATTGGAATGATTATTTATGTCTTTTTATAAGTAACGTGTCCTGTTTATAACAATAGATTGAACAGCGGCATATTTTTCTTTGATTTGTTTGTTGATGAGATTAAGTCTATGTTCTCATTCCAAGACTGCCTTAACATTGTCACGATTCTCAGATCTGTTCTGCTCAGGTTCTAAATGGAAATTTTTGGAGCAAGCAAGGACATAAATGTTGCCTATGTTTTGATAGATTTTATCAGAATTTTCTCAAAATTTCCATTCTATAAAGCTGGTTCACATGACTCGCACGTATTGTCTCCGAAAGTGGACGTACGTCAGGTGCTAATACAATGAGACTACGACGACAGTACCGTAAGCAAATACCGTATTTAAACAATCCTTAAAGGAAGTTTTGAATAAATTTAATAACACAGATAAAGGATTGGACAGGATGCCTGCTACGCTATGTTTGGGGACTGAATTCCTGCCCAAAAAGTCTTTTTAGGTGAAAGGCTTATTAGATTAATAACTTAATATCCTTCGCCCCTGCGGCTTATATCTGGCTTAGAATATTTTTCACTTTTGCATAAACAGTAATTTAAAGTTTTTGGTAAATAATTTTTTATACGATTAAAAATGTACAAACTCTCAGATTGAGTGTAGATCTTGTATTGAAATATTGGGGGTCATTTACTAAGGGCCCACTTCGCGTTTTCCCGACGTATTTCCCGAATATTTCCGATTTGCGCCGATTTTCCCTGTATTGCCCCGGGATTTTGGCGCACGCGATCGGATTGTGGCGCCTCGGCGCTGGCATGCACGCGATGGAAATCGGGGGGGGGGGGGGGGGGTGGCTGAACGAAAACCAGACGGATTCGGAAAAACCACCGCATTTAAAACAAAAAATGGAGCTTGCACTTACCTTCACTCAGCCCGGCTCGGTGTATTCAAGTGCATTCCAGGGAACTTCAGCGCAGCAGCGGCACCTGGTGGACGTCGGAGGAACTGCCTTAATAAATCCCGGCCGGACCCGAATCCAGCGCAGAGAACGCGCCACTGGATCGCGAATGGACCGGCTAAGTAAATCTGCCCCATTATTCTCAACTCTTCTCTGGCCGCCCACTTGACGAAAGTTGTTGGCAAGTGTGGGGCGGGTGCTAGGTCAGCAGTGATGTCCCTCAATGTCTCAGAAGTTTCTCCTGCTCCCCCACTCATCACCGGAGCAGGACCTGATCTCTGGGTGACAGACAAAGCCGAGGACCCTGGGGGGACCGCGTAAGTGGTTTATTACCATTTCTGCCTTCTACTTTCTTCACTGCATAGCGCTAAAGTAGCTAAAGTAGCGCTATGCAGGAGCTGGTGCATCATGTGATCGCTGGGTCTTCAGGGGTTAGACAGAGCATCTGGGTCTGATCAGATATTCCCCCCCCAGGAGGTCATTTCCCTCTGTAATTGGGCTCTTGTAGATGCCCAATAGGGAAAAACATTGAATGCATAGATGCTACAGTAGTAAGATTAGTCAAGGTTTCCAGATGAGCTCTGAAGGTTTTGCAAAGTCTGGCAGAAACTACAACTGGAGAAAGTTGTGTTCTGACAAGCTAAGGTCAGGGCAGGGAAGTTTTCTCGCAATACTAAAAAGATCATCATCAGGGATGGCTGAGTTAAGGCACCATAGTAGACAGGCAATGAACTTGGATGGCCTGCACAAAGGCAGATTTTGTTGGGTCAGATGGCAAGAATGTGAAACGTTAGAACACCATAGCAGTCAGAGACATTGTCAAGAACTTGTCTGAACCGTAACCACGATTGGCGCAATCTGTCAGACTGGGTAAAACTAACCCTGCAAGGGCCCTGCATGAAGCAGATAAACTGCCCTGCTGAGGGCAAGACACAGAGGGGCAAACAACTGATAACAGACAGAGAAGCAAAGTCAGACTGAATTGGGTCAAATTCAAAATGGTGGCGAGGCACCGAATGCAATGGGTAGACAATGGTCAAAGGTCGAAAGCACAGAATAGAAAAGTGATAGCAATAACAATAGATACAAAGAGTAAGAGGACTGCAATACCCAAAAACCTGTAATCAGACCTGGGCAGATATATATATATAAGGAGTTCCTGGACGCTGCCCCCAGTAGCTAACTGGTTCAGCCGTCCATCACGTTCACACAGCTTATACTAATACACATGTTCTGATGACACCACCCAGCTTTTCAGAGGAAAACACACACAGCTCAGGCAAGAGATCTGACTCTACAAGGCAGCTGTCAATCTACACTCCCACCCAAGCAACCCCGGGGGTGGTTACAAGCACAAAAGCCTCAAACCTGATTCCTTTCAGAGCACTGCAGGAGCAATACAGCGAGTCCTGACAGATGTATCCTGAAGCTGCTGGGCCAAGAGTAGAATCTGTACCAATCAACCAATTACAATGCTTCAAGTGGTTTCTTTGTGTCGTAAACACTTTCCTAAAAGTCTATATACACATACATTGAAATTCATTTCAACAACCATATTTTGTCAGGTTCGGTCGACCAACTTATTTGTATGGGGTCTCCTGACCCTCCTCAGATGATGTGGGGAAATAAGGATCGTGCAAGTTGGTGCACCAGGCACCAGGGCTGTGGCGTAAGGCTGTAAGGTACATGGTCTGGTCGTTTGGCAGGATGGCTGAGTATCCTTGCAGGAACTATCAAACCTTTATAGAGCCATAAGCTGGAGTAGATGACCTGTTGGCCATGATTTCTGAGAACAGTGAATTGCCATTTACGAAGTTCTGGTTTCACATAGTGACAGCTGACATCAGGACCTTCAGAAGAGCCGACATCCGTAATAAATTTATGGTTGATCTCGGCGAGGTGTTAACTTATTGTAAAATCTAATATTGGTCAACTCAACCACAGAAATGACTTAATATGGAGCAGATGAACCTTCAAGAGCACCAAGTTTATCTTCGATTCCGCCTGCCAGGTCTTTCCAAATGCTGCCACAAACACTTTATTATTCCAGATCCAAAGTCAAGGTTCAAAGCTGAATGGTTTATTGACCTACAGTAGATGATGCTTGATACCAGTGAGGCAACAAAGTAGAGCTTGGTTCTTCTACTTATGTTCTTCTTCTACTTGGTTCTTCTTCCATTATGAAAGTAGTCAAGACCATTCCATTCTTAGAGACTTGTAGCCCAGACCAAAGCCCTTGTTTGTACTTGAAAGTGAATGGTAAAGTTATGGAGGAAACCTCTGCAGGTTCTGAGATGGCCGACAAAATTTGGAGGCACCGGAAGATGAAGTTATAGACTTCTGAGGAGGCAAACGTTGAATCCAGAGTAGCCAAGGTTTCGCGATGAGCTCTGAAGATTTTGCAGAAACCATAACTGGAAATTTGTAGTCTGGGATTCCCTTCAAATCAAGTAAGGGAGTCCTGATAGCAGTAGATGAAGAAGAGCTTAATAGACCTTATGGTTCAGATCCAGAGAAATTGAGGGTCACTATCCCTTCCTCTTGTCACGTTTTCTTGTCTTTCTTGGTTGAACTTGAGGGACACGTGTGTATTTTCTACCCTAATAACTAATACAAAGCCTAGTTATAGATAACCAGATCTATCATATCTCCCAACATCCTCATAGAGAACAAACAGTTGATAGAAATTTTTGCAGTCCATCACTTGGAATCTTTTCCAAAACTTTACCTGCCAAGATGAGTTGACAGTTTCATGGCAAAGATAAGGGTCAAGTTTCATGTTTTTCCGACGCTCTAATTAATCTTCAACTATTTTCAAGGATAAATTAGAGAGAATCACAAGCCAGGGATTTATGGAAGTCATTATTGAAGACACATCGTATGATAAGACTAATCTGTACGGTTCTTTTATAGGAACAGATGAAAGTTTATTCAAGTTTGAAGGATCAATCCAGATCATCGCCTGGTACCAGCAGACCATGACCAGCTGAAGAATATCTTCATATTATCAGTGAAAACCTGTAGATATAATGTTCAGTGTTCTAGAGGAGGGGGTGATGCTCTGCTGGTTGAGCTGGAGTCCTAATTTAACCTTAAATTCTTCGTCACACTATTTCTATGATCTCTTGTCGCCAATGACTTGCCCCCCTCCATCCCCCTCCCCCACACACACACTTTCCTAACCCATGGTAATGTTTTTTGGATACTTGTTGGGGCGAGAGTTAACACTGGACCTTCCACTCAATTTCCAAATATATAGAATTGCTCTCTGGGCCTAAATCATGATGTTCTTCTTTTTTCCTATTCTGAAGCCCAAAAATAACTTGTTGAATCAAGGCTAAGGTGATCTGGTCCCATGTAGAGCAAAAGTGTTGTAAAAAGAGCGGTTTTCACTTTCTCTTTGACCCAATAAAGAAACTGGTTTGTTGCTGAGCGTATATCTTCTTGACTGCCTTGTTTACAATTTTGACTGAACTCATCGGCTCTGACCTCTGCCTGACTACGACTACAGGATACCTATTCTGTTTCAAACGTAGGTTTTGCAAGCAATTGTACTGGTGACTGTGAGGAAGTGGCCGATTAGCTACGAAACACGTTGGGTGCTCCCTGCACCACAACACCAACTGTACTGGGTGACTGGGGTGACTTTTCTGTATTTTTTGTTACTACTTTATCATTCTATCATCCAATATCCCCTATAGTATTTTTTATCCTACTTGTGATGTGAATTGTTACCTAGGACAGTCTTAGGCTGCATTCACACGATGTACGCCTGGCATACCATAGTATGGCGGGCATGCATCGATGCCGGGGAGAGGAGGAGGGGGAGAGCGCCGCTCACCCTCGCCCCTCTCCATAGCTTAACATAGAGCCCGGTGCCGTATTCTGTCGAAATATAGGACATGTTCTATCTTTTTATGGGCTACGTACCGCTCCCGTACAGTGCCGTGAGGCCATTGCGATGTATGGGGGACGTACATACACAGTATATACTTTGGCCGTATATACGTCCACCATACGTTCGTGTGAATGTAGCCTTACCCTCAGGTGTTGTGGGTGATAGTTGATGGGGCCACCACACCCCTGCCAACAATTGTTTGTTTGTGTACCATTTTTTTTTCGTTTAAGTGTTTTTATTATGAGTTTGGGTTCTTGTAGTAAAGTTGGTTACATTTAGTTGGCTTTGCACACGTCTTTATTCTCCTTTTTGTATGCCATGACTGTGACTCACTACCTGAAGCAAAATCCAATTTCCATTATGGGATCCCTTCAACCCCTAGTATGACACATCCTCCCAATGTGAATTACAAGGTGTTAGAGCACACAATGGCCGGTCCCAAGGCTCATGGAAACTAAATGATTGTTATGGTCCAGTTCTCTGTTTTGAAATCTTGTCATTTTAAAACCTTTTTGACATTCTCGTGTAATATAAGTAGTATTCGATTGTCTGCCCTCAGGTTGATCTCTGGGTCAAGTCATCGAAGAGGTTAAGGCAGGAAGAGGTTGTTGTTGTTGCGGTGGCCGGCTTTGAACATTAATAGGCTCTTCATCTTAATAGCTCTTAAATATTTATGCCTGTGCTACTTTTTGTCGCCTACCTGGATACTATATCAAAAAGCAGATCTGTAATTTGCCAAGTGGATAATTTATCAGGTGCAAAAAGCTATAAATTTCACAGCTATTGACTTTAAATAGGCAGGACGCGCTTGATTCTGCCAGGAGAGATTTACAGCTCTGAAGATGGTATTTAAAGATAGGAGTGAAAAAAAATATCGGAAGGAATACAAAGACACCACAAAGTGGAAAACACTAGATGCAGTCGGAAGGTAAAGCGGAGGTTAAGACAACCGGTAGCTCCCTATCACAGTATGACCTACTTTTCGATAGGGAAACACCATGTTTTATATGGTTCATTACGAATCTACTGAGGATGGTTACACCCAAATTGGCCGTAAATTCCATTAGAAAATATATTTTATTGCCCTATTTAAGTGCTTTGTATAAATTGAGTCACTGCAAGTTTGACCACTCATGATGGAATTTGGTGGCTCTTTGTCAGAAGAACCAAACATTGCTTATTCTCTGGGACAAATGGGCTTAGTTTTTACTATTTAATATAAACCACATTAAGAGGTATTCCGGCTAAAAATATTTATGACCTATCCATGGCAGACCATGGGGGTAATAATCCCCTTTACCTACGATGTCCCTAGAAATCTTGCAAAGGATTCCAGACTAATTCTAGGAGCACGGGTGAGCCCGCGACCCACCCGTGACAGTACCTCCCCGGGCTGGGCTGGAAGAATCTCTTTAGAAGGTCACAATCCAATATATTGTCCTCTGGCTCCCATGACCTCTCTTCTGGCCCGAACCACTTCCAGTCAACCAAGAAGAACCGCTTTCCCCTTACTGTCTTCATGTCCAGGATCTCTTTTACCTCATAGGTTCAGGATGACAAGTTTCAGCAGGGAGATGTGGAAAGAATTTGGGATGCGGATAGAAAACGTGGGCCCAGCTTGTAACTGGGGATCTTCAAGTGAACATACTTGGATGACTGCCACACTTTGTCACCTGGAGAGAATATGGGAGGAGACCTGCATTTCTTGTCAGCTTGAGTTTTTGTGCGGGCGGATGCCCAAAGTAGAGACAGACGGGTCTGTTCCCAAATGGATTTTAGGTCTTCTACCAACTCTTCCACAGCAGGAACATCAGCAGACATGGAGAGAGGTAGAGGTGGTTGTGGATGTCTCCCATAGACAACGAAGAATGGAGTGGCACTGGAAGACTCAGAGTCCAGGGAGTTGTAGGAGAACTCTGCCCATGGGAGCAGAGTAGACCAGTCGTCTTGTCGGGCGGAGACAAAATGGCGGAGATAACAGCCTAGGATCTGATTAACCTTCTCGACTTCTCCATTAAACTGAGGGTGATATGCAGAAGAATGTCCAATTTCACCTGGAGTTGGCTGCACAGAGAACGCCAGAACCGGGAAACAAACTGAACCCCAAGGTCAGTTACTATGTGCCGGGGGAGACCAGAAAGCCGGAAGATGTGAGGGAAGAACAGGCTGGCAAGGCAAGGAGCAGACAGCAGGCCTGGCAGCGGGACAAAATGAGACGGAGAGCCGATCAGTTACCACCCAGATGACAGTATTCCCAGAGGAACAGGGAAGGTCTGTGACAAAGTCCCTGGCCACGTAAGTCCACGGGCAACTGGGTATCGGCAACAGCATCATTAGACCAGCAGGTTTGAGGCGTGATGCCTTATTACGAGCACAGGCGGTGCAGATACCCACAAAATCCTGTATGTCTTGGACCAGATCCGGCCACCAATAGTAACGAGAAATGAGGGCTAAGGAGCGCTGCACCCCAGGATGCCCAGCCACACGAGAACAATGTACCCAAGTCAAAATCTTATTCCAAAGGGAAGGTCGGACATAAGTCTTGCCAGGTGGGAGCTGCCGGAGGTCTACTGGAGCGGCCACAACCAGCTGTTCCGGAGGGATGATATGCCGAGGAGCCGGTTCTTCCCCAATAACATCAGAGTCACGTGCGAGGGCATCTGCTTTGATGTTCTTGTTAGCTGGACGAAAATGAATCAAAAAAATTAAAATGTGAAAAGAAAAGGGACCAGCGGGCTTGTGTTGGATTGAGACGTTGAGCTGTCTGGAGGTAAAGGAGATTCTTGTGGTCAGAATATACATTGACCGGGTGACGAGCTCTTTCCAGAAGCTAGCGCCACTCTTCCAAGGCAAGTTTAATAGCCAGGAGTTCCCGATCTCCTATGGAGTAATTCTTCTCAGCCGCAGAGAAGGTTTTGGAAAAGAAACCGCAGGTAAGCGTTCGGCCTTTGGGCCCTCTCAGAGTGGTGCTCCAGCACCTACCGAGGAGGCGTCAACCTCAAGTTGGAATGGTTTCTCTAAATCTGGCCACGTCAGTACAAGAGCAGAGGCGAAGGCAGACTTCAGTCTTGAGAATGCTTCCTCAGCTGCTGGTGGCCAGTGTCTGGGATCAGTGCCTTTTCTAGTTAGGGCCACAATGGGAGATACGAGGGAAGAAAAGTGAGGAATGAATTGCCGGTAATATTTTGCAAAACCCAGGAATCTTTGTATGGCACAAAGTCCCATTGGGCGAGGCCACCAAAGTACCGCAGACAACTTGGTTGGATCCATCTGTAGGCCTTTATCGGAGATTATGTATCCTAGAAACCGAATGCTCTTTTGATGGAATTGGCACTTGTCCAGTTTGGCATAGAGACGATTGGCCCTTAGGCGCCTAAGAACTTGCCGTACATGCACTTGATGAGACTCCAGATCAGGAGAGAAGACCAAGATGTCATCTAAGTAGACAACGACCCAGGTGTATAGCAGGTCTCTGAAGATGTCATTAACAAATTCCTGAAATACTGCAGGCGCATTACACAGGGCATGACCAGGTACTCAAAGTGCCCGTCTCGGGTGTTAAAGGTGTTCTTCCACTCATCGGGGATACGATGCAGTGGTAAGGTCCCGCTTGCTTTTCAGAGAAGACATTGTCCAGGTAAGCAGCGGAAAGACCCTTCAGAGACATGAGAGACGAGGAGGAGGGCATAGTAGAGGCTAGAAGGACAGCCCTGAGACAGCGGGACTGGCATTCAGGACCACAGCAAAGAACCTTCCCAGTCTGCCAGTTAAGGACAGGTGCGTGTCTCTGCAACCACAGAAGTCCCAATAGGATGGAGGAAATGGAGCAGTGGAATCTCTCCATATGCAGGGCACCAACTTGCAGACACAGTGGTACAGTGCGATACCGGACTGGATCAGAGAGAATCTGGCCACTGACTGAAGAGATGACCAGGGTCTTCACAAGGCGGCTCACTGGGGTGTGATGCTGCGAGACCAGGGCAGCATCCACAACATTTCCTGCAGACCCAGAGTCCAGGAAGGCACATACTTGGAACTGGCTGCTAGTACCAACGCTGAGGAGCACAGGAATGATCAAATGTGGAGAAGCTTTTCACACACGTAGGGACGCTTCTCCCAAAAACCCTAGGTGGTGGCATTTCCCGAATGTTGGGGACAAACGGGACACATCCTGATGAAGTGCTCTGGACTCACACTATAAGGGCAGAGGTCTCCCTGTCGTCTTCTGTTGCGTTCCGGGGAAGAGAGTCTGGCTCTGTCCACCTCCATAGGCTCTTTTGCAGAAGGTACAACCGGAGACTGGAGCGGTCTTTGGAAGGCAGGAGCCAGGCGAGTAAGACGTTGTGGACGAACTTGAGGCTGCTCAAAGCGAGACCCTTCGGCACGCTCTCTAAATCGCACATCTATCCGGGTGGCCAGAGAGATTAGACCACTTAGAGTAGACAGGAGATCACGAGCGGCCAGTGCGTCTTTAACATGAGAGGAGAGTCCCTTTTTGAAAGCTGCGGACAGGGCCGCTTCGTTCCAGGAGAGCGCCGAAGCCAGGGTACGGAACTGCACGGCGTACTCTCCCACAGATGAATTGCCCTGGCGCTTATTCAACAATGCAGTCTCAGCAGAGGAGGCCCGTGCAGGTTCTTCGAAAACAGACCGGAATTCTGCAAGAAATGCCGAGAGTGTAGCCGTGGCTGGATCGTCTCTGTCCCAAAGCTGAGTAGCCCAGGCCAGGGCTTTCCCAAAGAGGAGGCTGAGGATAAATGCCATGTTGGATCGCTCTGTGACAAATTGTGACGGCATGAGTTCCATGTGTAAAGAACACTGGGTGATAAAGCCCCTGCATAGCTTGGGATCCCCGTCATATGTGTCGGGCATAGAAACACGTAGCCTGGGTTCAGTAGCAGGAAGGACAGCCGGGGTAGCAGGAGTTGCAGGCAGTAGCACAAGAGGGATTGGAAGTCATACCTGAGTTTCAGCACAGGATTACCTGGGGGATAAAAGGTATCTACAGTTTATAACATTAGTGGGTAGTATTAGGGGTACATATCAAAAAATATAGACAAAACCTTTCAGTCCCCTTCAAAATTTTCCACTAAAAGGCAAAACTTGAATCCTAAGACCATAATGAAAACAACCATGTGACATTTTTTTAATATCATTGACTTATAATGGGCCCTTTGTGGATAATTGGCCGAAAGGCTTCCTTGTGCACTAGGGACCGGTACTGGCTGCCAAATGGGCCTCCCCCTAGAGCTAAGCCCCGGGCACAGATTATCCATTGAACACAATGTCATTGGAAGGCAAGTAATGATGTGGAAATAGAGTGAAGGAATAAAGCGGTCCACAAGAAGAACCAGCGCCGATCAGTTTGAGCCGGTTTGATGGTTGGAAGCACAACGTGATACAATATTGTTACATTGAAGACACAGGACATTGAGTACATCTAATAGTAATTAAAAAATCAATTAAAATGAATGTCAAAGAGGAAACGGCGGTGAGACTATAGATTCTTTGTAGGATGAGATTTAGCTTCAGGCAAAAACTTGGGCAAGCCTTGGGTAATACCAGCGGCTCACGTCTTGTACTTAAGATTTGAGGACTTTTTGTTACCCAGTTTTGTGCCTCCTCTACTAAGACCATAATGAATTCCATAAATTGGCACAAAGAGAATCCCCTTCAGCCCAGACTGATATTTCATCATAACCAGGCGCAACACACAATGGCATTTGGACGTCGGAAACAATACACTTGAATAGATAGAGAACACAGATTGCATACATAGGATTAGGCGATATACAATCCTACCGATCCCATTCAGCCTGGGAGATTGTCTGAACTAGGTGAGATCATTGCCTGGGACTAGTCCATGACAGACGTGAAGCATTGCCATAAACGTATTTACTTACATTATAATAGTGGATTTAGAATTTCTCAATTTTTAATTTTATTAAATCAACAATAAACTTTATTAAAGGGAGAAACTTGGAGAAATAATAATCTCAGTGAATAAAGTGAATACGGGTCGGTCTCGTAGGACCCATTGGAAAGGGATTAATAGACATACTTGGGGGGGTAGCAAACAGAGAGTCATCTCCACAAGAATGTAGGTATAAGTGTCCTACATCAACAGTATAACAAAGAACATCAAACAGAAAACACCACCGTGCACCCGCATCCCACTGACGCCTCGGGATCCAGATTCCAGAATAGCATAGAATAGAAACTAAAATATAGACTTAAAGGGGTGATTCTCATCAAACATTTCTTTAATTGTAAGTTATAAAAACAATTAACCTTTGTGAACTTAATTTCCCAAAAATGCAGCCATGTTATCTATTAGTAACAAGATAGCTGTCCTTGGATATGACCACCATGGCGACGGTGGCCAGGTATGCACTATTCAGGGGTCCAACCATGTGGATCCAGCGTTCATTGCCACAGGACGGCTGTGGGACATGGAGTATCTCACAGACATTTCATATGCAAAAACTATTTGTTTCTTTTGTACAATATCTCCAGCAGCGGTGGTCGTATCCAAATACAGCTTTCTTGTTTCTAAGGGACAACACAGCTACATTCAAGGAAATATAAATTCAAGCCATTTGTCTCAGATAGCATGATATATCTTTTCTTTTTTGCTGTGGATAAATATCCACGTCTTAAGGGGAAGAGCAGCATTGACTGGCTCAGGCCTCATGCACACGACCGGATGGTCTTTTCTGTTCTGTATATATGGCTGTATTCTGTATTGCAACATTATAGCAATGCATTGCATCATATCGGTATAAAATACGGTGGGCTGGCAAATTATGGCTGGCTGACTACTGGCTGCTGACAGAATGCACCTCCCACTGCTTCTAGATACTGCAAGTATATACAGAGGCATATGGTGCACAGCCGTATGCAGCACGTAATTAGTCTGTATTTTTTACGTTCCCATTGACTTCTATGGGTCCAATGGAACAGAAATACAGTGGAAAATAGGACATGCTCTATATTTTTATATGGCTCACTTACGCTACGGTATAATGGACAATACGGCCATGTACATGGATGACCGTGTTGCCCATTGGAATGCATGGGGTCATATTCCGGCCGTATATATGGCCGGTTTTCATACGTGTGGATGTGTCCTTAATCCAGACACGGAGCATGGGGGGAGCCTGGAAAACCTGGAAAACGTTTTCTTAGTGCACACAGGGTTTTAATAAGGAAAGCATGGTCCATGGTAGAATGGAACAGTTCCAGGTCCACCAGGAGTAGACATAGCTTAGGGTCCTCAGGAACTATTAGACCCATCCTGTTGGATTTATGGACCTGTTCCCTGAACCCCTTAACCCCAGGACACAATGGGGCACATTTACTTACCCGGTCCTGTCGCGATCCAGCAGCGCGCTCTCCGTCGAGGATTCGGATCTTCCGGCGATTCACTAAGCTCGTGTGCCTGATGTCCACCAGGTGTCGCTGCTATGCTGAAGTCCGTCGGAGTTCACCATCCTATCTTGGGTGCAGGTAAGCGCGTGTCAAGCGACACATTTTTCTTTTTAAATACCGCAGTTTTTCCAGTTTTTGCCAGCAATTTCCGTTGCAGAATGCCGGCGCGATGCGCCACAATCCGATTGCGTGCGCCAAAAACCCGGGCCAATTCGACAAAAAACGGTAATTTTCGGAAAACCGGATGAAAGAGAGCGATTCGGGCCCTTAGTAAATGTGCCCCAATGGGTTGTAATAAAGTGCCTGAGGTTGTACTTTACTCCGGCAGTCGTTAGATACGACCGGTGGAGGACGTAGATTTGTGACATTCTGTCTCCCAGGAATTTCTCAATTGAGGAACCTGGGAAAAATGCAAATAAGTTTTCCAGGACAGGACAAGGAAAACCACGCCTCTATTCCTACCTTGCAAGGCAACCCCTTTACCCTCAAGCATGACTTTCAGGAAGCCTAATGACATGATGTGGGATTAAAGCCAAACCAGTATATCTATACCAGAAGGAACAGACTCCCAACTGTAGACAGCAGTGTTTCAACATGGTTTTGTCTCTTCGGTATGAAGGCTTTTGACTAGTGTCAGGGAGTAAGAGTTTTCCTTACAGAGACTTTGCCAATTAAGGCAGCCTTGTAGGTGTGTGGAGATTTATTGCCATTGATGCTCCACTAGGATCCTCATCTTTGGGCCATAGTGGAAAGAAGTTACAAAGAGGCACCTCAGTATTCTGGTGGTGCTTGGTCTGGTCTAACTCTGAACCTTCTTATAGTTTTTATCTAGAAAGTGTTCCAGAATTTGGCACATCTTTGGTCCATGACATCACAATTTAAACAACACCCACTTTTAACTGTAGCCACAACCTTTTTTCCAATAAGCAGTTTGTATGTGTCACTGATCATTCTTAGGGTTATCATTGGGTTTACGATATTCCAGGTACTGAATTTTGCATAGGGTCGGTACCACAAGAAAAGTCTCTAGGAATAATTACCATAACTTACTGTTGACACAGAGATATTGAAAAGAATTGATATTTAGTAGTCGTAGTCAGACGGGGAGAGGTCAAGGCTGACATTTTCAGTAGATTGGTAGAAAGTTATTACCCATGAATTAACATTGACTTTTCCCTTGCATTATGTTAAAATAGTGACTACAACATAGAAGGGACTTGCCCATTGTGTAAATGGGATCTTCTATGAGTTTTCATTCTGATTTAATGTTAAAATAACATATGATGTATAACTAGAAGTAAAAAATACAATAATAACATCTCCCCCCCCCCCAATACATGAAAAATATGGATGGACCAGCACATAATACAATGAAAAGTAGGTGTGAATAATTTATATTGAATACAAGGCAAAAAATATTCTAACTAACGATGGATAAAGAGGTGATTGTTTTAAAGGAAGAGCCAATTTGTTTAATACCTAAAACACGAAGGATATTACATAAGTGTGTGGAGTGTATTGACTGCTTTCTTTATTGCATAAGAAGTTTGACGCTCAAGGAAAAAAGCTGCAGCGTATGTGCAGAGAGGAGTTGCCCAACCTACCTGACAGGTGAGTGCACACGTGATCCCTTCAGGGTGGCTGCACGTCCTGGTCTAGAGGAACTGTTCTCCTCATTCACACAATAGAGCGTTTGGCTAATGTCTTCTTTTACTGGTGGATTGTACTAACTGTACATAATGTTATGTTACCCACAGAAGCTCCAACGTGTTCCACCTTCCAGGCCGTTTACTGCTCTGTCAAACATCTGGCGGCTGGAGACCAGGAGCTATGATGTCTCCCATACTCTGCACATAGAGAAGAGGAGATCATAGAAATAGCAGCAGCGTGGAGGCCATTATACAGCATTACTGAGCAGTATATAAATAAATCAAGGCACTTACTGATAAAGGTCATGTTATGCGGAACATTAATCAATAACCTCAACTGAATAACCTTGTGGATGGTTCTGGACATCCATAGTCATCCATAGTGCTCGTCGATGAAGGGTAACATGACCCTCTATGCATCTATATAACTATAAACTATGCCTTTCTTATTTTTAAGAATTATTATATGGCCATAACCACCATCTTCACTACTCATATACACTCACTGGCCACTTTATTAGGTCCACCATGCTAGTAACGGGTTGGACCCCCTTTTGCCTTCAGAACTGCCTCAATTCTTCGTGGCATAGATACAACAAGGTGCTGGAAGCTCCTCAGAGATTTTGCTGCATATTGACATGATGGCATCACACAGTTGCCGCAGATTTGTCGGCTGCACATCCATGATGCGAATCTCCCGTTCCACCACATCCCAAAGATGCTCTATTGGATTGAGATCTGGTGACTGTGGAGCCATTTGTGTCCAGTGACCTCATTGTCATGTTCAAGAAACCAGTCTGAGATGATTCCAGCTTTATGACATGGCGCATTATCCTGCTGAAAGTAGCCATCAGATGTTACAGGGTACATTGTGCTCATAAAGGGATGGACATGGTCAGCAACAATACTCAGGTAGGCTGTGGCGTTGTACCAAGGGGCCCAAAGACACCATGACACCACCACCACCAGCCTGAGCCGCTGATACAAGGCAGGATGGATCCATGACACCACCACCACCAGCCTGACCCGCTGATACAAGGCAGGATGGATCCATGACACCACCACCACCAGCCTGACCCGCTGATACAAGGCAGGATGGATCCATGACACCAGCAGCACCAGCCTGAGCCGCTGATACAAGGCAGGATGGATCCATGACACCACCACCACCAGCCTGAGCCGCTGATACAAGGCAGGATGGATCCATGACACCACCACCACCAGCCTGAGCCGCTGATACAAGGCAGGATGGATCCATGACACCACCACCACCAGCCTGAGCCGCTGATACAAGGCAGGATGGATCCATGACACCACCACCAGCCTGACCCGCTGATACAAGGCAGGATGGATCCATGACACCACCACCAGCCTGAGCCGCTGATACAAGGCAGGATGGATCCATGACACCACCACCACCAGCCTGACCCGCTGATACAAGGCAGGATGGATCCATGACACCACCACCACCAGCCTGACCCGCTGATACAAGGCAGGATGGATCCATGACACCACCACCACCAGCCTGACCCGCTGATACAAGGCAGGATGGATCCATGACACCACCACCACCAGCCTGAGCCGCTGATACAAGGCAGGATGGATCCATGACACCACCACCACCAGCCTGACCCGCTGATACAAGGCAGGATGGATCCATGACACCACCACCAGCCTGAGCCGCTGATACAAGGCAGGATGGATCCATGCTTTCATGTTGTTGACGCCAAATTCTGACCCTACCATCCGAATGTCGCAGCAGAAATCGAGACTCATCAGACCAGGCAACGTTTTTCCAATCTTCTATTGTCCAATTTCGATGAGCTTGTGCAAATTGTAGCCTCAGTTTCCTGTTCTTAGCTGAAAGGAGTGGCACCCGGTGTGGTCTTCTGCTGCTGTGATTGGCTGATTAGAAATTAAGTGTTAACGAGCATTTGGACAGGTGTACCTAATAAAGTGGCCGGTGAGTGTACATGACTGTTGTTTTCTCCTCTACTGTCCTCTCTTGTAATACTAGATTTCTTCTGGAGCTGCCCATTGCACCATGTGTGCCACCAGACTAACATGCGCCGTGCCAGCATAACTTGTCTTAATCCAGCTTGGACTGACGGAATCTGTGCCGCCTGCCTTGACCTTTGGCCTGTACATTGGTTTGACTCCACTAGTACTTGGCTTGCCCTGACCTTGGCTTGCCCCTGACCATTCTCTTTGTGACCCCCTGGTGCTCTGCACATGCATCTTATCCCACCTTAGTTGGCTGCCGTCTCATAGTCTGATTGCAGCAAAGTTTTGATCCTTGTACATAGTTTATAGGATGAAACCAATGTCTTAATGCCCTTGGGAGTACCCGAAAGCCAAATAGTTTAGCGGGAATATTGTGCCCTCCATCCATTGCCTGTAATAGTCATATAGGAGTAGTAGTACTGTGCCCATATATGCAGGATAGAAGTAGTAGTACTGTGCTGTGCCCATATATGCAGGATAGGAGTAGTAGTACTGTGCCCATATATGAAGGATAGAAGTAGTAGTACTGTGCTGTGCCCATATATGCAGGATAGGAGTAGTAGTACTGTGCTCTGCCCATATATACAGGATAGGAGTAGTAGTACTGTGCTGTGCCCATATAGACAGGATAGGAGTAGTAGTACTGTGCTGTGTCCATATATACAGGATAGGAGTAGTAGTACTGTGCTCTGCCCATATATACAGGATAGGAGTAGTAGTACTGTGCTGTGCCCATATAGACAGGATAGGAGTAGTAATACTGTGCTGTATCCATATATACAGGATAGGAGTAGTAGTACTGTGCTGTGCTCATATATACAGGATAGGAGTAGTAGTACTGTTATTTGCCCATATATACGGGAATATTGTGCCCTCCATCCATTGCCTGTAATAGTCATATAGGAGTAGTAGTACTGTGCCCATATATGCAGGATAGAAGTAGTAGTACTGTGCTGTGCCCATATATGCAGGATAGGAGTAGTAGTACTGTGCCCATATATGAAGGATAGAAGTAGTAGTACTGTGCTGTGCCCATATATGCAGGATAGGAGTAGTAGTACTGTGCTCTGCCCATATATACAGGATAGGAGTAGTAGTACTGTGCTGTGCCCATATAGACAGGATAGGAGTAGTAGTACTGTGCTGTGTCCATATATACAGGATAGGAGTAGTAGTACTGTGCTCTGCCCATATATACAGGATAGGAGTAGTAGTACTGTGCCCATATAGACAGGATAGGAGTAGTAATACTGTGCTGTATCCATATATACAGGATAGGAGTAGTAGTACTGTGCTGTGCTCATATATACAGGATAGGAGTAGTAGTACTGTTATTTGCCCATATATACGGGAATATTGTGCCCTCCATCCATTGCCTGTAATAGTCATATAGGAGTAGTAGTACTGTGCTGTGCCCATATATACAGGATTGGAGTAGTAGTACTGTGCTGTGTCCATATATACAGGATAGGAGTAGTAGTACTGTGCTGTGCCCATATATGCAGGATGGAAGTAGTAGTACTGTGCTGTGCCCATATATGCAGGATAGGAGTAGTAGTACTGTGCTCTGCCCATATATACAGGATAGGAGTAGTAGTACTGTGATGTGTCCATATATACAGGATAGGAGTAGTAGTACTACGCTGTGTTCATATATACAGGATAGGAGTAGTAGTACGGTGCTGTGCCCATATATACAGGATAGGAGTAGTAGTACTGTGCTGTGCCCATATATACAGGATAGGAGTAGTAGTACGATGCTGTGCCCATATATACAGGATAGGACTAGTAGTACTGTGCTGTGCTCATATATACAGGATAGGAGTAGTAGTACTGTGCTGTGCCCATATACACAGGATAGGAGTAGTAGTACTGTGCTGTGCCCATATATACAGGATAGGAGTAGTAGTACTGTGCTGTGCTCATAAATACAGGATAGGAGTAGTAGTACTGTGCTGTATCCATATATACAGGATAGGAGTAGTAGTACTGTGCTGTGCTCATATATACAGGATAGGAGTAGTAGTACTGTTATTTGCCCATATATACGGGAATATTGTGCTCTCCATCCATTGCCTGTAATAGTCATATAGGAGTAGTAGTACTGTGCCCATATATGCAGGATAGAAGTAGTAGTACTGTGCTGTGCCCATATATGCAGGATAGGAGTAGTAGTACTGTGCTCTGCCCATATATACAGGATAGGAGTAGTAGTACTGTGATGTGTCCATATATACAGGATAGGAGTAGTAGTACTACGCTGTGTTCATATATACAGGATAGGAGTAGTAGTAACTGTGCTGTGCCCATATATACAGGATATGAGTAGTAGTACTGTGCTGTACCCATATATAAAGAATAGGAGTAATAGTACTGTGCTGTGCCCATATATACAGGATAGGAGCAGTAGTACTGTGCTGTGCCCATATATACAGGATAGGAGTAGTAGTACGGTGCTGTGCCCATATATACAGGATAGGAGTAGTAGTACTGTACTGTGCTCATATATACAGGATAGGACTAGTAGTACTGTGCTGTGCTCATATATACAGGATAGGAGTAGTAGTACTGTGCTGTGCCCATATATACAGGATAGGAGTAGTAGTACTGTGCTGTGCCCATATATACAGGATAGGAGTAGTAGTACTGTGCTGTGCTCATATATACAGGATAGGAGTAGTAGTACTGTGCTGTGCCCATATTTACAGGATAGGAGTAGTAGTACTGTGCTGTGCTCATATATACAGGATAGGAGTAGTAGTACTGTGCTGTGCCCATATATACAGGATAGGAGTAGTAGTACTGTTATCTGCCCATATATGCAGGATAGGAGTAGTAGTACTATGCTGTGCCCATATATACCGGATAGGTGTAGTAGTACTGTGCTGTGTCCATATATACAGGATAGGAGTAGTAGTACTGTGCTGTGTCCATATATACAGGATAGGAGTAGTAGTACTGTGCTGTGTCCATATATACAGGATAGGAGTAGTAGTACTGTGCTGTGCCCATATATACAGGATAGGAGTAGTAGTACTGTGCTGTGCCCATATATACCGGATAGGTGTAGTAGTACTGTTATTTTCCCATACATACAGGATAGGAGTAGTAGTACTGTGCTGTGCCCATATATACAGGATAGGAGTAGTAGTACTGTGCTGTGCCCATATATACAGGATAGGAGTAGTAGTACTGTGCTGTGCCCATACATACAGGATAGGAGTAGTAGTACTGTGCTTTGCCCATATATACAGGATAGGAGTAGTAGTACTGTACTGTGCCCATATATACAGGATAGGAGTAGTAGTACTGTGCTGTGCCTAAATATACAGGATAGGAGTAGTAGTACTGTGCTGTTCCCATATATACAAGATAGGAGTAGCAGTACTGTGCTGTACCCATATATACAGGATAGGAGTAGTAGTACTGTGCTGTGCGCATATATACAGGATAGTAGTAGTAGTACTGTGCTGTGCCCATATATACAGGATAGGAGTAGTAGTACTGTGTGGTGCCCTGATACACAGGATAGGAGTAGTAGTACTGTGCTGTGCCCATACATACAGGATAGGAGGAGTAGTACTGTACTGTGTCCATATATACAGGATAGGAGTAGTAGTACTGTGCTGTGCCCATACATACAGGATAGGAGTAGTAGTACTGTGCTGTGCCCATATATACAGGATAGGAGTAGTAGTACTGTTATTTGCCCATACATACAGGATAGGAGTAGTAGTACTGTGCTGTGCCCATATATACGGGATAGTAGTAGTAGTACTGTGCTGTGCCTAAATATACAGGATAAGAGTAGCAGTACTGTGCTGTGCCCATATATACAGGATAGGAGTTGTAGTACTGTGCTGTGCCCATATATACAGGATAGGAGTAGTAATACTGTTATTTGCCCATACATACAGGATAGGAGTAGTAGTACTTTGCTGTGCCCATATATACAGGATAGGAGTAGTAGTCCTGTGTGGTGCCCTGATACACAGGACAGGAGTAGTAGTACTGTGCTGTGCCCATACATACAGGATAGGAGTAGTAGTACTGTACTGTGTCCATATATACAGGATAGGAGTAGTAGTACTGTGCTGTGCCCATACATACAGGATAGGAGTAGTAGTACTGTGCTGTGCCCATATATACAGGATAGGAGTAGTAGTACTGTGCTGTGCCCATATGTACAGGATAGGAGTACTAGTACTGTGCTGTGCCCATACATACAGGATAGGAGTAGTAGTACTGTGCTGTTCCCATATATACAGGATAGGAGTAGTAGTACTGTGCTGTATCCATATATACAGGATAGGAGTAGTAGTATTGTGCTGTGCCCATATATACAGGATAGGAGTAGTAGTACTGTGCTGTATCCATATATACAGGATAGGAGTAGTAGTATTGTGCTCTGCCCATATATACAGGATAGGAGTAGTAATACTGTTATTTGCCCATACATACGGGATAGGAGTAGTAGTACTGTGCTGTGCCCATATATACAGGATAGGAGTAGTAGTACTGTGCTGTGCCCATATATACAGGATAGGAGTAGTAGTACTGTACTGTGTCCATATATACAGGATAGGAGTAGTAGTACTGTGCTGTGCCCATACATACAGGATAGGAGTAGTAGTACTGTGCTGTGCCCATATATACAGGATAGGAGTAGTAGTACTGTGCTGTATCCATATATACAGGATAGGAGTAGTAGTATTGTGCTGTGCCCATATATACAGGATAGGAGTAGTAGTACTGTGCTGTGCCCATATATACAGGATAGGAGTAGTAGTACTGTGCTGTATCCATATATACAGGATAGGAGTAGTAGTATTGTGCTGTGCCCATATATACAGGATAGGAGTAGTAGTACTGTGCTGTATCCATATATACAGGATAGGAGTAGTAGTATTGTGCTGTGCCCATATATACAGGATAGGAGTAGTAGTACTGTGCTGTATCCATATATACAGGATAGGAGTAGTAGTATTGTGCTGTGCCCATATATACAGGATAGGAGTAGTAGTACTGTGCTGTATCCATATATACAGGATAGGAGTAGTAGTATTGTGCTGTGCCCATATATAC
This sequence comes from Engystomops pustulosus, assembly GCF_040894005.1. Classification (NCBI taxonomy): domain Eukaryota; kingdom Metazoa; phylum Chordata; class Amphibia; order Anura; family Leptodactylidae; genus Engystomops; species Engystomops pustulosus. The sequence goes on along the minus strand of NC_092411.1, from coordinate 9,462,621 downwards.
AGGATAGGAGTAGTAATACTGTTATTTGCCCATACATACAGGATAGGAGTAGTAGTACTGTGCTGTGCCCATATATACAGGATAGGAGTAGTAGTACTGTGTGGTGCCCTGATACACAGGACAGGAGTAGTAGTACTGTGCTGTGCCCATACATACAGGATAGGAGGAGTAGTACTGTACTGTGTCCATATATACAGGATAGGAGTAGTAGTACTGTGCTGTGCCCATACATACAGAATAGGAGTAGTAGTACTGTGCTGTGCCCATATATACAGGATAGGAGTAGTAGTACTGTGCTGTATCCATATATACAGGATAGGAGTAGTAGTATTGTGCTGTGCCCATATATACAGGATAGGAGTAGCAGTACTGTGCTGTGCCAATATATACAGGATAGGAGTAGTAGTACTGTGCTGTGCCCATATATACAGGATAGGAGTAGTAGTACTGTGCTGTGCCCATACATACAGGATAGGAGTAGTAGTACTGTGCTGTGCCCATATATACAGGATAGGAGTAGTAGTACTGTGCTGTATCCATATATACAGGATAGGAGTAGTAGTATTGTGCTGTGCCCATATATACAGGATAGGAGTAGTAGTACTGTGCTGTATCCATATATACAGGATAGGAGTAGTAGTATTGTGCTGTGCCCATATATACAGGATAGGAGTAGTAGTACTGTGTGGTGCCCTGATACAAAGGATAGGAGTATTGCTGTGCTGTCTATATATATACAAGAAAGGAGCAGTAGTCCTATACAAAGCCGTATGTAGGATAATATGAGTAGTACTTTACTATGCCCCTACTGTACATTCATTACAGGAGAAGACAGACACCCAAGGAATTGGAGCAGCTGCAAACTTTGCCCTATGATTAATGGTTATCACTTATACAAAAGATAAAGAGAGTCATCACCTTACACGTGAAATAAAATAATAAGATAATAAATATCTGCTGTTAATTTCCTCTAAAACATAAACTCGTTGTCCCACATGTGGTGGTGGTGGGGGGAGACCTGCTGCCATGATGTCCCCCATACACTGCACATAGAATGGGATTTTTTGCTTTTTTTTAAATAATACAAAAGTCATAATATAAGTGAAATGTAGAAATAATAAACAATAAATGGAAAGGTAATAAAAAAAAGAGGACAGAAAACTATGGATAGAGGAGCCATTGTTGTAGAGGAACAAGCGAATAAGAGACGCCCAAAACAATGCCCAGAGGAAAACTAAAGACTTGTAAAAGGAAATTACATGAATATGTCAAGTGTCCTGACATTCCTGACAATCGCTTTCTTTATTGCATCAGAGCTTTGACCCTCAAGGAAAAAAAATGAAGCTTTTGTCCAAAGAGAAGTTGCCCAACCTTCCTGAAAGGTGTCAGTACACGTGATCCCTACAATATGGCTGCACATCCAGCTCCGGAGGGACTGTTCTCATAAATCATACAAGGAAGGGGGTGGCTTATTTCTAGTTTATTGCTGTATTGTGCTACCTGTACATCACGTTCTGTATATGTACGTACAGAAGCTCCAACATGAAGCTCCAACATGTGCCTCCATCCAGATGGCCCCACTGTTGCCCTCGGCTCAGAATCTGCCCCACATGTGATGGCTGAAGACCATATACTATCATGTGTCCAATACACTGCGTGTAAAGAAGACGAGATCCTGCCCCTCTATTGCTTTCCCAGCTTCCATTTGAAATCAGGAGCAGCATGGAGGATGTTATATAGTAGTACTGAGCAGTGTAAGAATTTACAGGGACGTTTTTATCCCAACTTTATTCCTATCTGCATCTATGTGTGTTTGTACGCTCCTATGATTGGGCTTGTATGAATCACGAATCTGAACTGCAAAGTTTGGGTTCATAATAAACTTTGCCGATTCATTTCCCCCCGGACTTCTGATGAGTCTGGCTCAACCCCCCCCACGATAATGTCCACAAACTGTTCTGGTACTGATTATGGGTGTTAACTTGTAAATGGAAATGGCAAATCGTTGTCTGCACCGGTGCTATTTTGGGGGGGATCACCAGTGACGTCGTGGAGCACATTAGTAACAGTGCACACTCACTGCATTGATTTAAATCCTGTCGGCGACTTTTCCTGCAGTAGCTAAACAGTTAACATCTGCTATTGGTCTTGGTCCAGATCACTTAATCTACTTATCTTCTGTAGGGATGAGTGGACCCGGATGGCAATGTCGGGTTCGTACTGAACTATAGTTCGCATCAAATGTTGCAACACAGAAGACCTCTCTAAGTCGTATTTAGAGAGTGATTGTGTAAAAAACAGTGTAAATGGAAAATAATAGTGGGATGAGCAGCCTTGTGGAAAGTTTGCACATTATTTTTCAGTCCTGTAAGGCAGTGTTCCCCAACCACCGCTCCTAGATGGGGCCGTGGAATACCTGGTCCGGGCCAATCAAAAACAAAAATATGACGAGAGAAGGCGCAACTTGGCGAAAGGCGAGATGGAAGACCTGTCCCTAGTAGATCTACATTGGTCGTAGGGAGATATTTATCTCGAGTACAGCTACACTCTCCAGTGATGTGTCCACTTTTTATACTATAATCGTATAGCAGGGTTATATAGTATATAGTCTCACTCTCCGATATCACTCCGCCTAACGATTATTCATCCACTGCCTCGACAGCCCTTGAAGACGCCATGTAATGGGGAAACATGTCAGGGGGCTGAAGGGAGGGCGGGCCAGCCAGTGGGTGTGGCCGGCATGGAGTTGGCTGGCGTGGGGTGCTCCTGTCCCTGCACCCTCGCTGCAGACGGCGATTTTTCATATGGTCGTTGCGTAGAGATAAACTCTGCGTAGGACCCGCTGGATGTATCCGGTTGTGCCACAGCCGCGTTGGGTCTATCATATGCCGGCTCGTGAGCATCTATTTAAATGCAGCAATTAAACATTTAACGGCCACAATGCTTTCCAGCACGGGAGTTACGAGACGCATGGTCCCCGTCTGTTACCATAATCCGGGCACAACACAGGTTTTTTAGTTCGGGTTCAGCCAATTTTTACCGATTTTGTAGTCTGGAGATTTTGAGGAGTAAGTTGAGGTTGGAACTGTTCTCCTAACTACCCCCCCATGAGTCTTGTGCCCAGGGCAGTCCCATATAGAAGTGTATATATACAGCATAGAATGGATATTGCTGGTTAGGAGTCCCATTCAGATACGAGAGCTTGTGCTGAATACTACAAGTAGTGAATCCTATTAAGCGTATGACCTAGTTATTCAGCTACTCCCTGGTGTTTATTGGCAGAGATATTGTTTTGATCCTTGTGCAAAGTTGTGGGAACCTTATGACATTCCTAAAACGCTAGCGCTGCCAAAAGCTGGATAGTCACATGCCAGGGGTCCAGGAGCCATCTATGGCCTACAACATGGTGGTCAACTGCCCATGATTGTCCGTAAATCACTTTATAAACAACATACGTGACAGGGACGCAATTCAATTCACATTTTCCATTTCAATTTCTTGATTAAAGGAAAAGTTTTAGAAAATTCCTTTTTTATTGGGTGGAAAAATTCTCCGGCCTCCGTGACTTTCCTTGAAAGGAGACATAATAGGAAGTCACGATACACTTTACTAATTGGTGACACCATGGAGGAACATAAATCTTTCTTACTTTGGATTAAAGGATCGTTGTAAGATTGCGGCTACGGCTTCCTGTGCATTGGGGCCATTTCTTATCTTAAGCTTTTAAGTTTGTGAACCCATTGTCACCAGTTTCCTTATGTTGCATTAAAGATAATCATCTCAAGGACTTGGGACAGTCTGTAAATTATATAGAAATGTTGATACAGTTCTAACCTGGTTTGACATTTTTCATGGCCTTCAATGTTGCTCCATGAATTTGCTTTTGCGGGACCCTAGAGGTAGAACTTGAGAGGACACAGATGTTGTGATCACACCTGGGCCCAAGGACCTTAGAAAGCTCAGGAGGGGTCTCTTCTGCTTACACACAAACCAGTACTATAGACAGTACATTATGGTTAGGGGCTTGGTACTGATTTTGCATCGGAGCCAACAAACTTTAGGTTGGACAAGTAGTCGATCACTCCATACAAGTCAACCTTCGAAAAATAATAGCCACTGATGGTCAAAAGCCAATTACTCTTGTTAACTACTTGACCTCAAGCCTCAGAAGATATATGTCAAACCTTTATGACAGCTGGATGTGACATTACCCACTATAGTATATCAGTATATTCATAAATCGAAGTCCTCAGCAGACACAGCGTCACCACCTCAATTTTGGAAGTTATGCTAATCCTAAGAACGTTATGGCATATGTAGTGGATGTACTCATATTACGCAATAGGTGCCAATCTCTCCTCTTGGACGTGAACCTATCATCTAAATGGAACATGTCCACCAGAATCATCACCAGGGGCAGTGAGAATTGTACGAACCCGGAATGGCTGGAGATGACTGCTAGTCTGCAGGTGTCATGGAAACCTGGGGTTTTGATGTGGGTCTCTTTGACCTCTGTCTGGTCAAGCAGGTCACATGCAAGATTTCCCTCTGGGGCACTCCCGATGTAAATGTCTATATCCCGGCAGATATTAGGGAGGCCCGTGATGGTAGCCGCAGGCCTGGGACACAAATAGGGCATTGGAGATCTTTAAAATAAACTCACAGTTCCTTTAATTGGCAGGCTCCAAACTGCAGCAAAGAGCAGGCTGGCAATGACTCCTCCCTTTTGGAACCCAGCAGGGCTGTAGATTGGCTGGCTATGGCAATAATGAGCACCAGTGGCTGGCAAGAATGTCAGTGTGGACCACTGGTCAGTTGAGAAGAATCTCCTATGGAGCCAGATGGGCTCTACTGCATCAGCTGCGCAACATAAACCTCAGTGGTAGCAGCACACAGAGATAAAGAACTCACAATGGAGCCAGATGGGCTCTACTGCATTAGCAGCACAACAGCAATGTCTATGGTAGCAGCAAACAGTGACAAAGAAATTACAAAGACCAAGTCCTAAGACTAAGGCAATCTCACAAGTTAGACCCAGAGCTCTAAAAGTACCCTATATTTATAGGTTTGGTCTGTCTAGATTCCCTGGGTTACCAGCCAATCATTAGTCTAGAAGCTAGCAGGAAGATACATAATGTAACAGCCATTACTTATACCATCATTAACCCCTTCAGGTCACAGAGATATAATTAAACATAACACAAGTAATTCACTATTTCAGCCATTTGGTGGTAGTGTGGTACTAGAATGCATCTTAACCAGGGGAAGAAGTATGCATTTTAAATATATAATTAAAGGGATCCTGAGTGTAGAGGAGGCCCTAATATAACCTGCTTTACCTTGAGTTGGATCCCAATTGGGTCACCATTCCCACTAGCCTTTTCAGTATGTTAATTTCATACAATGCATTCAGACTGGAAAATGAGTCATATCTGAAACTAAATTATATATCAAAATTTGAAAAAATATGGGGTGAGTGGATGAACACACATTAGGGGGGCGTTCCGCTGCTCAGCCGGACCATGCATCATATTTAACATGCTAAGTCTGTCGCACGTCCTATGCTAAAGGTGCACCACAAAAAAGTTGGTGAAGTCTGTCGGGCCAGTGCAGGGAAGCGTTGGATTCATGATTTTTGTTGCTCGTTCTTAATGAATCAGTCGCACCGAGCATTATCCCCGGGCAGAGCAGTTTTAGTGCAGTTTCCTACATTTTTAGTAAATGTGCCTCATTATATCTGCACAGAGCCACATCTGCCATGAGGCGGGATGAAAATCCCACCTCAGGCGGCAGATTGCAGCCCCCTTTGGAGAGCGGCGTTTGGACCGATTGCCGTTCTCCTTGCCAGTGGCAAAACCGCCGCTGTGTCCCGGGCTGTGTTTCCAGTGATTGCACAGCAATAAATCAGTCTCAGTCTCCCCCTGCGAGCTCCTCCGCGGACCTCCCTCACTTCCTCTGGCGGCAGAACATGCGGGCCAGAAGAGTGAGGACTGCCCTGCACCTGTCTTCTGGCTCCTGCTCCGACTGAGGCCTATGCCTTATTAAAACTCAATAAAAATGTAGCTAATTTTTTAAAAAGTTAATTACGTAATAGCGCAACTCCATGACATTACAAAAATATATTTTATATGTCCAAAGTTATCCATTACAGTCTTCGGAAAAATCACCACCAAGACGACTTTCGATTATGTATCTCAAAGATTTTTCAATATGAAGACAAGTAGTTGACAAGTTCTATGCATAGATGTTTGTATCGTATGGTTATGTCCAGGTAAGGTTCAGGTTCCGGGAAATCTCTTTCCCATCAGTCCTTTGAAGACACTTCCAATGACTTACTGCCTTGAATCCATCTCCTGTGTTTGGAGTAGACAGTGGTGTAACCACAATTTTTGGGGGTTGTAGAGGTTATAGTTGCAATGGGGACCCTATTCCTTCCATTCTTTTGATTCCATGTTATACAATATTACAACTGAATCAGTGAAATGTATGAGGATAATTTCTCTATGAGTCTCAGGAGAACAGTCATGTCTTCTCCATCGTACATATATCTGTCTGGCTGTGAGACAACTGGCTGTAGCAGGACATAATCACTGCTAAGCCCAACCCCTAACGCTAAGCCCCACCCATGCAGATGGTCCCCCGTAGATTGATCCACTTGTTCTCACAAGGATTTCTCCATGGCATGCAGGAAATGCTCTCGTTGACCAACAGTGGGTGCAAGGTCTTGTTCAATTTACTCATATTCATGAATTTATCTGTTTAGTCTTCCTCTAAAACATGCTCTGTTTGTCTTCTTTCTGGCCCAACACAATGGCAGATTCACTTACCCGGTCCATTCGCGATCCAGCGGCTGGTTCTCCGACGCTGATTCTTGTCTTCCGGCGATTCACTAAGGTAGTGTGCCCGATGTCCACTAGGTGTCGCTGCTGCACTGAAATCCGCCGAGGTCCACCGGAGTTCACCAAGCTAGGCTGGGTGCAGGTAAGTGCGTGTCAAGCAACACATTTTTTTTTTTTAAAAACGGCGGTTTTTCCAAATCCGTCGGGTTTTTCGATGGCCACGCCCCCGATTTCCGTCGCGTGCATGCCGGCGCCGATGCAACACAATCCGATCGCATACGCCAAAAACCCGGGGCAATTAATGGAAAACGGTAATATTCGGGAAACACGTCGGAAAAAAAAAGCGATTCGGGCCCTTAGTAAATGACCCCCAATGTTGCCCCCACTTGTTCAACCAAGAGGATGTAGATCCCTCTGAAACCCCATAGGTGACTGAGAATGGGCGAGGAGAAAACTATAAGTGTCCTTATTACCCCACTACTCTCGCTCCCCATTTCCATAGTAGTGATCGTAGAAGCCTAGCCAATTAGTGGCTTGGTGGTCATCACTGTGGCCCATCGTGGGCTCCTGCTCCCGTTACCACCGAGGTCACTTGGTCTTTTTTGTCCTCAGAATCAAAGAACCTAAGAAATGGAGACTCAGCGTCTTAGAATCAGATGCAGAAATGATGACACCGGTTTTTTTTGGACGCCCTTCAAAAATATTCCGTTACATTTTTTTTATGTTGTTTGTTTAGTACAAACTGTTATCAGTGGCTCATCTTCTTATCTCCCGGAATTACAAGGCTCTCTGTTAGTTATGATGTTTTGCATACACAGAACGTCCGACCATTAATAAGACGACGGCCGACATCTATAAAGAAGTTATATTACTGTTATGATGATGGATTATTATGTTATGTAAAGCCAATGGGAGATGGATCACGGAGATTACTGTGTCTGGGCTACAAGGTGTTCTTTAAATAACCTCTTTGGGGTAAAGTCCATTTTGAAAGCTTCTTAGAATAAAAAAAAAAATAAGAAGTTTTTTTCTCCTATTTATTGTATAGAGATTAGGTGCAGTACCACATCCTGGCCATTTATAAAGAGTGGCGCTATTTCAGGGAAAACAGATGAACCTTAATCCTGGATTGTATAAGATTGACCGTTCTTTTTATAGGACTGCGTTTTGAGGACTTGTTTTTTATGGGATGACAATAACTTAATTTTCAGTTCTTTTAGCGATTTGATATAATTACGGTAACAATGAAACTTAGTGCCACGGATTGTCTTTTGAAGTACAGCCGGTCCCCTACTTAAGAACACTCGACTTTCAGACGACCCCTAGTTACAAACCGACCTCTGGATGTTGGTAATTTACTATACTTTAGTCCTAGGCTACAATAATCAGCTGTAATAGTTATTATATGTGTCAGCAATCAAGATTTACCGTATTTTTCGGATTATAAGGCGCACATAAAATTCTTTGATTTTCTCAGAAATCAAAGGTCCGTTTTATAATCCGGTGCCCCTTATATATGAACCGTACTTACAGACAACAGCTGCCTTGTACTGTGCACAGGTCTGCCACCTGCTGGTCATTCATCCTTATAATCAGGTGCGCCTTATAATCCGGTGCCCCTTATATATGAACCTAGATGTTATAGCAGGCATTTATTGATGGTGCGCCTTATACTCCGGTGCACCTTATAGTCCGAAAAATTGTTAATGCTGGTTCTTATGACAACCCAACATTTTTAAAACCCAATTGTCACAGATATATCATATATAAAAAATACTGTTGTGACTTACATACAAATTCAATTTAAGATCAAACCTACAGAACCGATCCTGTATGTAACCAGGGGACTGCCTGTGTTATTAAAAAAAAGTTATGAAATGTGTTTTATATTCTTATTATCTTTGTATCTTTGCAGACTTTTTTTTATAAAATTTAAATTTTTTACATGAATTTGTTTTCTAACAATTTTACTCAATGAAAAACTATATTATTAACTAAATTATTCATACAGGTGTAGTGATAGGTAACGTATTCCCCATAAAGTGGGGAAAATAAGGATTTGATGCACTGCTGATTTAGGAAGTTTTCCCCATTTACAAAGAACGGAGAGGTCGCCATGCAACACCGCACCATGTGAACAGGAAAAAAGGCTCACCATGTGTGAACAGGTGTTGAATACTCACTGTTCCATGTGGTCTCAGACACCAGCTGAGAGGAAGGAGGCGGCCCCTATATGCAGTCTCCTGCTAATTTAAAAACACCTGGGTAGAATGGGACGGAGTGCTAGTACCCGGGGCCCGGAGCCATGGGGGCTATGCCCGCCAGTATGGGTACTGGGGGGCAACCGGATCTTGGTCCCTGCCAGCGCTGTGCTGCAGCGGTGGTTGACGCCTTGTGATGCCGCACATAATAGTGTAGGGGCCCACCGTAAAGAGGTCACCGTGAAGTGGTCGGTGGGCTTATACAATGTGATCAAAATGTAACTAAGAACCTCGAGTTCGTTATATAATGTAGCCTAGCGGCAGGAGATCATTGTGTGATGTGTGGATGTGCGCTCCAGTTCTTTTTCTCTCCGCATGTTGCTACCGTAACTGTGGTGTGATGTTTTTGTAAAATTTTCCCAGTAACGTTATCAAAGGAACAAAACATTCCTCCTGTGATAGGACTGAAGGATGAATTGCTCTCGTTGTCATTCCAAGGCTACAAAGGGAGATTTCTGCCAAGAATAAGTCAGTCTCTGGGATGAGAACGGTGCGGCTGTATTGAAAATTGAATATAGAAATGTTGAATATGAAAATTTAGGTAAGGTGAAAAATGATCTAAGGAGGCCTTAGAAATGGGTGGGCAGTACAATCCGGATCTAAACTGGAAGTAGTGGAATAGTCGGAACCGTTAAGAGCCAGGGTCAAGATGGGAAGATGGGCCAATTGTTGGAGTGAGTACTGATGGGGGCCCTTCCTGCAATTCTTTTCAATAAAGCGATTGTTGCTCCAAGGAGATCTACAGATAACAGAGTTTCCCTTAAACTGAAATGAACTGATTTATATTTCCAACTTCCTACTTATGGAAATGCTATTGCCGATTCTTGTGGGCCATTTAGGTGGCCATGTTCAGTGAGTCAGCTGAGCGTAGTTGCTGACTGTTTAATGCAATTGGGGATCCCTTTATGAGCAAAGTGGTGGGGGCCCAGGGGCATGTGCCCCGGGAGCCCTCCCAATAATCCAGCCTTGGGTAAGGCATATATTGAAGGGTCTCGAGGAGAGAGACAAAGCCATAGATAACTTTTTGAGTGTGAGAAGTTGTCACCTGAAGGATGGATGTGAAGTAACACTGTCCTAGGTGTGGAGCGCGAAAGAAGTTTGATACTGTCTAAAAGTATTATTTTGGGGATTGCGCGGCTCGGACAGGTATTTAAAAGGTATCTGTGCTGGGATTGTGTCGCACCCGATCAGATTTTTTTGTCGCAGCTGTGCTGCTTTAATGCAACAGTAATCAGGGGGCATGCCGTCCGACGATCCCACTGATTCGGACTGAGCACAGGATTTAATATTAAATCGTGTCGCAAGATCAAGCACTTACATGCACCAGGAAGAAGAAGGTGAACTCCGGGGACCTGAGCGGGGAAGTGACACATTCAGGATATCGGGCGCACGATCTTAGTGAACCGCAAGAGTCCATGATCGTTGGACAATGCACTTTCGGTGAACTCCGTGGACCAGGTACTGGATTTGTATCGTCCCAGTAATGTTAACTTTCCAACATTATTTAGTTGGCACCTTGTGCTGTGCTTTGGCTTTAGGTGCCAATATATGTGTTAATCAGTGTTTCTTTACAGGTATTGTTATGGTCGGGCCTATGAACAAACATGGTCTCCGGTTACGAGCGCAGGTGTTGGCACGGCCAGGACAAGGCATTTGGATGCCCTGGTTATGATAATATTGCACTTCCTCACCAGCCGTATAATGATTTCAGAATGTCAACAGATTCACGGTGCAGCAATCACGCTATGATCTCTGTGTTGATGCATCAAACATTGGCCCAACCACTAAAAAGCACCACCTATGTATACCCTCCTATAGGGCACCTCCACTTATTCTGTGATTCATGTTTCGAAGGGAAAAAACACCTATAGTAAAGGAAGCTTAAAGGAAACCTACCATCAGGGATCTACTTAATAAGGTAGATCCCATGGTCGGCTGCTGCCATAACATAGATCCCCATTGTTTTTTTAATTAAATCATTATCTTACATTACATTGATCATAGTATCATAGTTTATACGGTTGAAAAAAGACACTTGTCCATCAAGTTACACCAAGGAAGGGAAGGGATTGGATGAGGAAGGGATTTAGGGGAAACAATTCTATATAACATAACAATCAGGTGTAAAAGGCATCTAGATCCTTCTTGAAGCTCTCTGCTGTCCCTGCTGTGACCAGCGCCTGAGCTCAGCTATTCCACAGATTTACAGTTCTCATAGTAAAAAAGCCCTGTCTCCCCTGGTGATTATGCACAATTCCAATGAAAAAAATGTAAAGTCTTCTCACCAATCCATTGCATGTGGGTTCTGGCCCATGGTGTAGATCCCTCCTGGACTGGAGAACGTTTAAACTTGTATTCCACACTTTTTTGTTGATCCTGCAAACAGGACACTTAGACACCAATGCTTCAAAGATAAAACTCCATCGCTTTATTTTCAGACCGTGGTCCACAAAATGCAAACATTCCAACATAACAGCTTAAAAACCGCAGCAACGCGTTTCAAACGCACTATGCGCCCTTCCTCATGGCTGTGTTGCAAATGATAAGACATGTTACAAGGGCTTACACATGTTATACAGCCCATTTGCAACACAGCCATGAGGAAGGACGCGCGTTGCTGCGGTTTTTAAGCTGTTACATTGGAATTTTTGCATTTTATGGAGCACGGTCCGAAAAAAAAGGCATGGAGTTTTATCTTTGAAGCATTGGTGTCTGTTTGCTGGATCAACAAACAAATTCTGGTGATTAAACCTTGTTTTCTCTAAACGGAGACAGTGCCCCCCTTGTCTTTTGATTTGATTTAATCTGAAACAACTTTCCACCATATTTTTTGTATGGACCATTCATATACTTATATAAATTAATCATGTCCCCTCGTAGTCGTCTCTTTTTCAGACCGAATAAATCTAGTTTTTTTAATCTTTCCTCATAACTAAGACCCTCCATACCCCTTATCATTTTTGTGGCTCTACGTTGAACCCTCTCCAGCTCCAGGGCCTCCTTTTTATGGACCGGTGCACAGAACTGGACGGCATATTCCAGGTGAGGCAGAACCAATGCCTTGTACAGTGGTAAGCTTTCCTCCGCTGATTCTTTTGGAAAAATAAGAGCTCAGTCATCAAAAGCAGGCAACCACTCATCTGCGTGCACCTTCTGTACCAATAGCTTCGGACAGTGCACACAGGGGGCAGAGGAAGCACAATGTACAGAAGGTGGTAGCAGTTGAGTGTGCGTAAGGAGGCAGAGCACAATGTACAGAATAGGGCTCAATTACTAAGGGCCTGTCGGAGGCAATTTTGTCGGGTTTCCTGATGATTTCCATTTTGGAGTACATGATTGGATTGTGACACATTGGAGCTGGCTAGCACAGACGGCTTCTGTCCCCCTGCGAGATCGCGACAGGAACGGGTAAGTTAATGTGCCCCTATTTATTAGCAGACAAGTACACGCAAGGGGCAGATGAAGCACAATATGTACAGAAGGAGGTAGGTGGCATCTGGGCTACTGGGTCGTGGAGTAGCCTTTACTCCCACTCCACGGTGCGGCTACTACACGCCCTAATAGTCTCCGGCACTCATTTGCATAAATCATGACATAACCAATTTAACGGGTTATACTTTATATAATGATTTAATTTTTAAAAAGCTGGGGATCTATGTTTTGGCAGCAACCTACCATGAGATCTACCTTATTAAGTAGATTTGTGAAGATAGGTTTCCTTCAAACCTGCTCCCACCTGCCATTTGCCATTGAGAAAACGGTCAGTTTCCTAATGTTAGAGGAATATCTTTGGAACCACGAAGGCACCGGAGCCCAGGGGCAAGTGAATCCTCTATATTTCATGTAACATTGCGCATATTTTTAACTATTTATGTTACAGGCGGCCATTTTTGGCCCCTCCTACGGTTACCAAACGATGGAGCTATTATAGAATCAAACCTGGTCACCGTACAGAATGATATAATTAGAAGAAGGTTTCTGCTTCAGCAAGGTCCGTTCCAGTCTGATACCAAGCAGCACAAACCCCTAACATCTTCTCGAGAGCAAGAATAAGAATCTTCAGAAGGATGTAACGATTGGTTTGTGGGACAGAACAGGATATTGGAAGGGAAGATATTAGTGTTCAGTGTAGAATGTTCATTAGCTACAAATTGTAAGTTACTACAAAGAAAATTGCCCTAGTTGTTTTCTTCAACATTCTTCAACTTACAGTCATCCGTGGCAAATATAATTGTACATCTTTATCTACTCCGCAGCAGCGTCTTCCATGCAATGTCTTGGCTTGTGGCTCCACCTTGTGCCAGATCTCAATCATGACAAAGTAAAATAATTCCAATCAAAGTGGAGGTAGTTGCTTACTAAAGTTGTGCAAGGTTAATAAAACATGGCTATTTTTATAAGGAAACGGCGCCACACATGTTCCAAGGTTATGTCTGGTATTGCAGCTTAGCCCCCTTATCAGATGTTATCGCAAGTTGTTGGTCAATTACTCGGCCTACATTATACTGAGCACAAAAAATGGCCTTTTGCCCTAAAATATGTTTCAATCAATAAAAAATTTACAAAAATGTGCCTTCCTTAGAGGGTCATCAGTTTTCCCTAAATGAAATAGTCGCTGTCTGGAATTTGCTTACCAAGAAGACACGTTGTACAGTGGCTTTACTATGTGTAGCAGCGCAGTCCTCCGAGCCTGGTGATCTGCTCACAGGTCAGGTGATGGACAGACGGGACATTACCAACCATTGGTGCTAAAATTGGGCTTACATGAGCCCCGCAACCACCTCAAGCAGATGATCAGATAGTAAAGGTCATCCGGACAATTTTTACCAAACCTGACAACACCTTTAAACCACCAAGTAAGTGATCAGTTTTCCAAAGCTCAGAAACTAGTAATTTTAACACACAACAATTAAAGGGGTATTCCAGGAATCAGCATAATTCATATACAAATGAGTCAGTAAAATATAAGCTAATGTGTAATTAGTTGTTATTTAAAACTTTGCTCCCCTTAGCAGAAAATGCTGGTGACATAGACTGTAATGAAGAATTAAAATGCTACTGGCCCTTTAATCAGTCCGTTAATTTTCTCTGCACAGTCCGTTGCAGGACAGAAGATGGCCGCTGGTCACATGTCCACATCACATGTCGTGCAGCTGCCTGGGCAGGTCATGTGATCACCACTATGTTTGGCTGTAGTGGTTGGTTGCACTGCATCCAGTATGGCCAGTGTTGTGGTGATGGCAGTTACACATCATTACTATGGTAACAGAGCAAGAAAAACTTTACATCATCACCGGGAGCAGAGCATAAGAGGTGGGAGGAGTTACTAAGAACTAAAGGATCATGGAACTTGTAGTTTCCAGTGGCGGCCATCTTATTGATAACTCCACCTACTTTAGAGAGGCCATAAATTTTGTAAATCATAAAATCAAACTATTTAAGCTCCGTTTTGTGATTAATGACATTGAGTTTTGTTACATTCATTTATTTATATCATCATGGGTTTTTGTGTCAGACGTTCATATTCCCGGAATACCCCTTTAACAATATTTGTGAAGAATAATTATACGGTTATGTGGTCCCTATGTTATGTGTATGAAGGTCTCCCAACTCTACCCCGATAGATGAAAACCAAAAAGGTGGAGCTTTAAAGGAAACCTACCATCAGGAGTCTTCTATCAGAAGGAGATGGTAGATTCCTCCTCCCATTGCCTTTACCCTAATCTGTAATTGAATAATCCTGGAACATAACTTGTTTAAAAACTTTATTTTAGTAATATGTAAATTACCTGCAGAGACTCTGTGGGCGTGGAGTAGCCTTAGCTCCAAGTGTTTGGCAAGGGTAGTACACGCCCCAGTAGCCTCTGCAGTTAATTTACATATTACTAAAATAAAGTTTTGTAACAAGTTATGTTAGGTTCCAGGATTATTAAATTAAAGATTAGGGCAGAGGCAGCCGGAGAAATCAACATCACATTTACTACTGATTCCTCATTGTAGGTTTCCGGTACAGGCACTGGATTCTGGTTCCTGCTGCAACAAGTGAGGTGGACGTAGGCTGGCAATTGGAATGCAAAGTGGTCCAGGGTGTGGAGTCAGCCGGGCCAGGGTGTGGATGCCACAGGTCAGCGCACTAACTATAGCCTGATCCAGTTCCTGGCACAGGTTTTAGCACAATTCTACGCCTGGCAGGACAGTAATGCAGGAACACAATGCACCAGCTCTTGATAATTTCCCTCCTGTGGGTCCATCACTGTTCAGCTATATGCAAATATTTTCCTATACCATTATCCAATTCCAGAGAAAATAACCTTCACACACTTCTTTCAATCTTCTTTCAGTAGAAGATTGCTTCCAAGGTCTTCCAAGCCTCAGACGTGTTTGGTCACGGCTGCTCTGTCACTGGCCTTGAGCTCTGTGATCCAGGAGGACATGTCCACACAGCAGTAGACCTCAGGTAGTGGCAAGATACTGTGGCATAACCAGTGACGGATGCCCTTTCCTGATAGACAAGGAGGGGCCCGGGGACGTGTGGTATTGGTTGGGTAGACACTCAACCAGATGTCATCTCTCCTACGTGTCATTTGGAACATATTTGGGGGATTAGAGTGACCGGGCATCAAATGTGGTGACAAATTGCTGAAAATTGGTGTTGGGTTCCCAAAAAATAAGTTTGATTTGTAGTAAATATGATGGACTTTTCAAGGTTTTTCCACCTTATGGAGTGACTTTGCTGACAAATAACAAGGTTTATGATGGAACGTCCGTCTTGTCATTCCAGAGGCAACAAAAACATCTGAAATTATTACTTGGAGATACATTTGATGGCTGTAGCCATGCACGTCAAGGGCAGTAATCAATGTCTTCGTTCCATGGACGTCTGACAGTGGGAGCTTAGTGAACAGTGATGATTGACCCAAGTCACCGCTGGTTGACACCATCTTCAGCGGTTTTGTGATCGGATCGAGCACTTTGCCTGCACTCGCAATGTTTTTTTTAAATTGTATGGAAATGGACGCCTAAAAGCTCAGCCATAAAGCCAAATGAGCAGACATAAAAGCAGCCATCGCAAACATTTTATTTCACGTTTATGGATTTTGTCACTTACTGGAAGTTATAAAGTATGAAAGGATTATTCAATAAAATGAACTTCTACACATTTCAAGGTCAAAAATCCTGGTGGTTAATCTTCCTTCTCCATCGTCTCTTTTATGCTATCGAAGTAATAAACTGTGGAGCAGCCATTCAAATCATCTACTAATGCAGAGGCCAACAATACAGCGCTGCTCAAGAGCCCACGAAAGAAGCAATAACAGGGAATAATATGCCCTCAAGCATGTATTTAAAGCTAAGATGATCGCTCATAAAAGTCTTCAGAAAACAGCGCGGAAAAGTTTCCGGCTAATGCGTTGCATTAAATTGGCAAAGTGGTAAAAATAGTATCCCAGGCGAGATTGTAATCGTAAGGAAAGGAAGGATTTAAGAAGTTGTCGTAGTGTTGTACTAACCCTTCAGTGGACCTCAGATTAGCTAATTACTTTAAAGGTTACTACTGTCCATAAACTCAATATAGCCATTCGCGATCCAGCGGCGCGTTCTCTGCGGTGCATTCGGGTCCGGCCGGGATTCATTAAGGCAGTTCCTCCAACGTCCACCAGGTGGCGCTGCTGCGCTGCAGAGCATCGGAACGCACTCAAGTTCACCGAGCCGGGCTGAGTGAAGGTAAGCGCAAGCTCCACAACACTTTTTTTTAAATGCGGCAGTTTTTCCGAATCCGTCGGGTTTTCATTCGGCCACACCCCCCGATTTCTGTCGCGTGCATGCCAGCGCCGATACGCCACAACCCGATCGCGTGCGCCAAAATCCCCGGGCAATTCAGGGGGAATCGGCGCAAATCGGAAATATTCGGGTAACACGTCGGGAAAACGCGAATTGGGCCCTTAGTAAATGACCCCCATTGTGTCACCAGACTGGTTTGTCTTGGAGCTCATTCCAGGGGCGTTATCCAAGTGTTTTCTTCTTCTAGACGCAGTAAGAGGATTGGGACATTGATGGCGGAAGCATGGCCCATTGGGTCAGAGGACGTGGATGGAAATCATCTGTGGTCAGAGGAGGAAGCAGTTAGGCGTGGTCCAAGGTATAAGGTACCCGAATTCATCGGGTCTATCAGCCATATCCTCCTTCTTCTATTTCCATTTTCAAAAACAGCATAGACAAAACGGAACTCATGATGTTTCATCTCCTCCCAGACCTAACAGTTGTGGCTCCACACTCTCCCCGATCCCTAAAGTCTGCTGCCTAAGAGTCATCTTTGACTCTGCTTTATCCTTTAAGCCCCACATCAAGGCCCTTACTACAACCTGTCGCCTCCATCTCAAGAACATCTCTCATATCTTTCCCATTGCAGAGAATTTAGTTTAAAACATACACAACCTGTCCCCTCCATAGATCTCTGAACTAACCAGTCAATTATGTTCCACACGTTCCTCACAGGACCTTCAGCTTCATTCTATTACCATAAGCTCATCTAACAACCATCTCCAGGACCTCTCCAGTGCATCCCCCATACCCCCCAGATGTCAGATGTCAAAAGATTTAGTGTCTGCAGTCAACAGTTACTTTCTTTACTGATTACATTCAGATGAAAAACAATACAAGCAAATCAAATGGCTGATTTCTCCAATCTTCCTGGCAAAAGAAGGGTTCTATGGTGAGGAAAGGCCTGGGCTAGCTGTCCCTCTCCTTCTCAGAAGGCTGGTACCCAGGCAGAGTATCCCTGTTTTAGCTTCTTCTTCTGGTTGCTCAGGTAGACTGACAGTCTTCTCCTCAAAATCTGTTTCCTAACTGCAAGACACTAAGGACTGGAATTGTTCTACATATATACCTTGTACCTGGGGAGGAGTGGTTACATTTCAGCACAAAACCGCATTTTGTCATAAACCTACATTGAGTTACCATAATATTCAATGGCAGCAAGTTTCTAAAGTGTAAACAACTTTCCAGACAGCACCTGTCATTCTAAAGGTCAAGCTGTTGCTTGTCTGGTAAACAAATCTGTTTTTCCTCTGCAAAACAATAGTTGAAAAATTACTGACATGAATTGCACAGTTTGCATAGGGGAAAAATGCAAATGTCCACAAATGTCCAAAATTTAATGCTTCTCTGATATGGGGCACTACATCTCCATCAACCCTCCCATATAGATTGTGAGCCCTTGTGGGCAGGGTCCTTCTTCCGCTTGTTTCAGATCTCTTTAGTTGTAGTATTTAATACTGGCATCAGTTCTTAATGTATGTGAACCCCGTATTGTTTGTACAGAATTATGGAATTGTGCTGGAAGTTAGAGCAGGCAGTTGTTAGACAGATTGTAGGTTACGTCAAGCAGCTATAGAT
The DNA here is from genome assembly GCF_040894005.1 of Engystomops pustulosus. NCBI lineage: Eukaryota > Metazoa > Chordata > Amphibia > Anura > Leptodactylidae > Engystomops > Engystomops pustulosus. The sequence goes on along the minus strand of NC_092411.1, from coordinate 9,444,128 downwards.
CAAGAATGAGTCAAGCAGAGGTTGTCGTTTCAAAAAGAATACAGAATTGCAGAACTGATATTGAGTGATACAATAATAATAATAATCCCTTATCAGCAGAAGCTCGGGTAGGTATCGTGGGTATGTGACTCTTATAACCAAGCGTACTCAAGTATTGGGACAGATCTGACATGGGTGCAATGGCCCTTTAAATCTGAAGAGGACCCTCAGGACACTGGCGTTGGTGGCCAAGAGCAGGGACACTCAGCGGTGGGCGAAAGTGAGAAGTATCAATATACTTCCTCATAGACTTACAAGCAGAGAGTGTTCATGGGTAAAAGTTCTATTATCCATCTACTAGATAAACAATTTCCATGGACTGTTCATGGTATTCGGGATTTGTGCTGCTGGGACAGGTATTTAGAAGGGGATTGTGTCGCATGCGATCGTCGGATTCTGGTGCAGCGGCGCCGGCTTTCATGCAACAGAAATGGGGGGTTGGGTCCTTGGATGATCCGACTGATTCGGACTGAGCGCGGAATTTAAGATGAAAATTGTGTTGTAACCAACGCACTTACATACACCAGGAAGAAGAAGGTGAACTCCGGGGACCTGAGCGGGGAAGCGACACATGCAGGATATCGGACGCACGATCTTAGTGACTCCCCGCACAGCGCATTATACACGGACAATGCACTTACATGCACCAGGAAGAAGAAGGTGAACTCCGGGGACCTGAGCGGGGAAGTGACACATGCAGGATATCGGGTGCACGATCTTAGTGACTCCCCGCACAGCACATTATACACGGACAATGCACTTACATGCACCAGGAAGAAGAAGGTGAACTCCGGGGACCTGAACGGGGAAGCGACACATGCAGGATATCGGGTGCACGATCTTAGTGACTCCCCGCACAGCGCATTATACACGGACAATGCACTTACATGCACCAGGAAGAAGAAGGTGAACTCCGTGGACCTGAGCGGGGAAGCGACACATGCAGGATATCAGGAGCACGATCTTAGTGACTCCCCGCACAGCGCATTATACACGGACAATGCACTTACATGCACCAGGAAGAAGAAGGTGAACTCCGGGGACCTGAGCAGGGAAGCGACACATGCAGGATATCGGGGGCAGGATCTTAGTGACTCCCCGCACAGCGCATTATACACGGACAATGCACTTACATGCACCGGGAAGAAGAAGGTGAACTCCGGGGACCTGAGCGGGGAAGTGACACATGCAGGATATCGGGAGCACGATCTTAGTGACTCTCCGCACAACACATTATACACGGACAATGCACTTACATGCACCAGGAAGAAGAAGGTGAACTCCGGGGACCTGAGTGGGGAAGCGACACATGCAGGATATCGGGTGCACGATCTTAGTGACTCCCCGCACAGCGCATTATACACGGACAATGCACTTACATGTACCAAGAAGAAGAAGGTGAACTCCGGGGACCTGAGCGGGGAAGTGACACATGCAGGATATCGGGAGCACGATCTTAGTGACTCTCCGCACAACACATTATACACGGACAATGCACTTACATGTACCAAGAAGAAGAAGGTGAACTCCGGGGACCTGAGTGGGGAAGCGACACATGCAGCATATCTGACGCAGGATCTTAGTTAATTTCCGCACAGCGCATTATACACGGACAATGCACTTACATGCACCAGGAAGAAGAAGGTGAACTCCGGGGACCTGAGCAGGGAAGCGACACATGCAGGATATCGGGCGCAGGATCTTAGTGACTCCCCGCACAGCGCATTATACACGGACAATGCACTTACATGCACGGGGAAGAAGAAGGTGAACTCCGGGGACCTGAGCGGGGAAGTGACACATGCAGGATATCGGGAGCACGATCTTAGTGACTCTCCGCACAACACATTATACACGGACAATGCACTTACATGCACCAGGAAGAAGAAGGTGAACTCCGGGGACCTGAGTGGGGAAGCGACACATGCAGGATATCGGGTGCAGGATCTTAGTGACTCCCCGCACAGCGCATTATACACGGACAATGCACTTACATGTACCAAGAAGAAGAAGGTGAACTCCGGGGACCTGAGCGGGGAAGTGACACATGCAGGATATCGGGAGCACGATCTTAGTGACTCTCCGCACAACACATTATACACGGACAATGCACTTACATGTACCAAGAAGAAGAAGGTGAACTCCGGGGACCTGAGTGGGGAAGCGACACATGCAGCATATCTGACGCAGGATCTTAGTTAATTTCCGCACAGCGCATTATACACGGACAATGCACTTACATGCACCAGGAAGAAGAAGGTGAACTACGGGGACCTGAGCGGGGAAGTGAGACATGCAGGATATCTGACGCAGGATCTTAGTTAATTGCCGCACAGCGCATTATACACGGACAATGCACTTACATGCACCAGGAAGAAGAAGGTGAACTCCGGGGACCTGAGTGGGGAAGCGACACATGCAGGATATCTGACGCAGGATCTTAGTTAATTGCCGCACAGCGCATTATACACGGACAATGCACTTACATGCACCAGGAAGAAGAAGGTGAACTCCAGGGACCTGAGCGGGGAAGTGACACAAGCAGGATATCTGACGCAGGATCTTAGTTAATTGCCGCACAGCGCATTATACACGGACAATGCACTTACATGCACCAGGAAGAAGAAGGTGAACTCCAGGGACCTGAGCGGGGAAGTGACACAAGCAGGATATCTGACGCAGGATCTTAGTTAATTGCCGCACAGCGCATTATACACGGACAATGCACTTACATGCACCAGGAAGAAGAAGGTGAACTCCGGGGACCTGAGTGGGGAAGCGACACATGCAGGATATCGGGCGCACGATCTTAGTGACTCCCCGCACAGCGCATTATACACGGACAATGCACTTACATGCACCAGGAAGAAGAAGGTGAACTGCGGGGACCTGAGCGGGGAAGTGACACAAGCAGGATATAGGGCGCACAATCTTAGTGAATAGCCGCACAGCGCATTATACATGGAGAATGCCCTTTCGGGAACTTTGAGGGAACGGGTAAGTAAATGTGCCCCATTGTTGCAGAAGCTCATGTGTACAGGGGTAGATTCTATGGGGTGTGTAGTTTTTCCATCTGGTCTGTTATGTATCTGTCAGATACCGGTGATGGCACAAACAAAGTAAAATAGTTAAAAATAGAAGTTATGTTATTAGCAGATGGAAGACACATTATTCTAGTGTTTTTCCATAACCATAAGATTCCATGTAATTTTCACCTTAATAATTACTGACCATAATTACAGTCAGAAGATAATAAATGGCTTTGACCTACATAGAAAATGTCATCTGTATTCGTCTCCTGTGTTCCCACCATTATAAAACCACTTTTTATAATATTTTTTGAAAAGTCAAATTCTTATTCGATGATTTGATGTAGGATTGTGGAGAAACACTGAGTTTAGTTTGCTGTGAAGTTCATTCATGTAAACTGCTGCGATCCACAATCTAGCCATGTAATGTTTCGGCCAAGAGCAGGACCTTCTTCAGACTCAGATTGCTGAAATCCCCAGGGTTAGAATGTAGCTCTCCTATGGAAGGAGGCGCAACTCTGCGCTACGTTCTAAAGCCTCATGCACATGAATGTGAGCCCATGGTCGTGTGTCAGCAGCATGTTAGGTCCTCTAACACACCACTGACTGTAGAAGGAACCGCCCGAGTCTGGTCATACACAGAGCAGTGGAAACCATAGCCAGCCTGCCCCCACTTTAGTATATAGCCAGCCCCCTGTAGAACATAGCCACCCTCCTTGTAGTATATAGCCAGCCTGCCCCATCAACTATATAGCCAGCCAGCCCCCCCTGTAGTATATAGCCACCCTCCCCCCCCCCCAGTAGTATATAACCAGCCTTCCTCCCTGTGGTATATAGCCAGTCCACCCCCCCAGTATATAGCCTGTCTGCCCCCAGTAGTAGTATATAGCCAGCCTGACCCCCTTTGGTATATAGCCAGCCCCCCTGTAGTATATAGGCAGCCTGCCCCTTGTAGTATATAGCCACCCCCCTTGTAGTATATAGCCAGCCTACCCCATGTACTATATAGCCAGCCTACCCCCTCTGTGGTATATATCCAGCCTTCCCCCTATAATATATAGCCAGCCTGCCCTCCAGTAGTATATAGCCAGCCTGCCTCCCTGTGGTATATAGCCAGTCTTCCCCCCAGTAGTATATATCCAGTCTGCCCTCAGTAGTATATAGCTAGCCAGCCCCCTGTATTATATAAGTAGTCTGCCCCCCCAGTATATAGCCTGTCTGCCCCCAGTAGTAGTATATAGCCAGCACTGCCCCTCCCTATACTGTATAGCCTGCCCTGCTTTGTTTATAGCCAGTCTGCCCCTTCCTGTAGTATATAGCCTGCTATTCCCCACCCCCGTAGTATACAGCTAGCCAGTCCAAAAAAATTATAAAATATTCACCTACCTGCACTCCCTGAAACCACATAGTGCGACCTTTGAGCAATGATGTTTGCAGCAGCTGTACGCCTGGGTCCCAGAGGGCACCGGCTGTGCACAGCAGCCAGCGATATGCTTATCTTAAAGATACACATATTTCTGGTCGCTACGGGGGGCAGGGACAGCGCTCCAGGATGTAAGGCAAGGGTATCACCCAAGGCGATCGCATCGTCCTGGCCCTGCCCACACATTTTAGATGTTGTAATTTTTGCTGAATTGACCCAAAACGCAAAGTTCGGGTTTGTACCAAACTTCATTGGAAATTCGGGGCAGGGTCCCTGAAGGTTCCGTAATACTACTTGACCCTTGTACAAAATTTTTGGTTTAATTTTTGCTAAACAGGCCAATTATAAAAAAAAAAAAAATTAAAAAATGTATTATAATTGTGTTTGAAACTTGCTTTTTCTAAATCAGTGTTAATTTAAAAAAAAAAATCTTTGCTACTTTATTCTATTTTACGGAATTATTTTTTTCAAAGTCATTTTTGTATAATTTTGCCCAATTTTTAGGTTTTGGAATCATTTTAGTTTTACCTTTAGTTTTACAATTTTTTTAAATAATAATTATGGTTGAATTGTACTTTTTGTAAATCAACGGGGCTCATTTTTCTAAGGGTCCGAATGCCGCACTTTCGGCGGGTTTCCAGAATATTTCCGTTGTGCGCTGAATTGTTCTGGGATTTTGGCGCACACACGATCGGATTTTGGCGCATCGGCAACGGCTTCAATGTGACAGAAATCGGCAGTGTGGCCGTCGGACAACCTGACGGATTCGGAAAAACCGCAGAATTTAAAAAACTAGTTGTGTCGCAAGATCAAGCACTCACATGCATCGGGAAGAAGAAGGTGAACTCCGGCGGACCTGCTGGATATCGGGCGCCCGATCTTAGTGAATCCTGGAAGACCCGATTCCTCATTGGGGAACGCGCTGTGGGATCGCTTCTGGACCGGGTAAGTAAATCTGCCCCAATGTTTTTTTTTTTTCTAAATACATTTTTGCTACTTTGACTTCACTTCATGAATCATTTTATTGTACTTTACGGAATTTTTTTTATTTTTCAAAGTCCTTTTCATTTCATTTTGCCCAATTTTTAGTTTTAAACCTACTTTATCTAAATAAATGTCATTTTTTATTCTGCATTTTCTCTACTTTGACTTTCACTCTTTAATTGGATGAATTATTTTATTCTCCTTGTTTTTTTCAAAGTCTTTCCCCCAAAAATACTTTTTATTTTGTTTTCTAAAAAAAATCAATAAAATGTTTAACTCCTATAAAAAAACAAGTTGACTTTACTTTGTCCAAAAACACATCAGCGCCGCCGTGTTGACGTTATATATCTGTGTAACCTTTTTGTTGGCGAACCCGTGTGAAATTTCATCGCCGAAAAATTAGAGCGTTCCATAAAAGCTTTTGCCTCATTGTTTGCTCCAAAGTAAACTTCAAGTTTAACGATGTGAATTATAGCTCGATAGGAAATGACCTAAGTGCATAAAACTCCAGATTTTCGGTTACACTGGAAAGTGTTTTCACCCCGTTTCTTCTCTTTCCTTGATATAAAGTTCTCCTCCGGGAGCAGAACTACCTTTCCCTCCGACTCCCCTCCGGTGATTTCATTACGCTTGGGTCAGTAAAAACCACCATCTGAATGAAATTTAAAAAAAAAAAATCCAAAAACAACGTGGGCTGTCGTGGTTTGTAACTTGACATATTGGGGGTCATTTACTAAGGGCCTGATTGACGTTTTCCCGACGTGTTACCCGAATATATCCGATTTGCGCCGATTTTCCCTGAATTTCCCCGGGATTTTGGCGCACGCGATCGGATTGTGGCGCATCGGCGCTGGTATACACGCGACGGAAATCGCGGGGCGTGGCCGAACGAAAACCCGACGGATTCGGAAAAACCGCCGCATTTTAAAAAAAAAATGTGTTGCGAAAATTGCACTTACCTTCACTCGGCCCGGCTCGGTGTATTCCAGTGCGTTCCGATGCTCTTCAGCGCAGCAGCGCCACCTGGTGGACGGCAGAGGAACTGCCTTAATAAATCCCGGCCGGACCCGAATCCAGCGCAGAGAACGCGCCGCTGGATCGCGAATGAACCAGGTAAGTAAATCTGCCCCATTGATGTGAAATGACAAGACGTGAGAAAAAAAAACTATTTGGGGGCAAAAAAAAAAAAAAATCAAAAATGTCAAAAGGACATTCGGCAACGAGTAGAACACAGCTCGGTTTATGTAACATTTCCAGTAACAATCTATCTTTGTAGACATCTCCGTGGAGAAAAAAAAAAAACTGAGTATCATATATCACAAATTTAATAGGGTTTTTAGGATTTTCACAAAGTGCCTTGACCAGACTCTCACAGCTGGAGGCGTCACAGCGGGAGATCGAAAACACTGGATCGGCGGGTATTTTTTTTTTTGTAACTCCTGCCAAAATCCATTGAATTTGATCTGGAGTGACTATGAATCTCCGGAATGTTACATTCACTTTTCTCCCGATGAAAAAAAAAAAAAAAAAATAAATAAATAAAAATTTGGGGGACTTCCAGATGGAAACACTAAATGTGCATTAGAAAGGATTGACTATAAAACATTACGGCCCAAATTTGGTTTCAACAATGAACCTTTTGTGAATGGTTTAAAAAAAAAAAAAACATAAAAAAATTTTGAAAAAATTACAAATTAATATCCAAACAAATCTATTAAAAAAAAAAAGTTTTAAAAAAATTTGTCAGATGTGAAGAGGGAACATGGCGAACCTGAGCCCTAAATCCCGGGGCTAATAAATATCCAGCATCAAAGGGATTTTTTTTTAATTAGAAGCACATGTGCCCCGCAACACATTCCTGCCGGAGCGGCTGTAACTCACTGTTATGATGTGTAATAAATGTTCTCGCATTGATCAGACTGTGGATCACACTTCTGTGCGCGAGGGAGACCCAGAGCTGCGCTGCTTTTGGTCGGTCGTTAAAATGGCAGGTTTAAAAATTAATCTTACATTAAGAGGATTTTTTAACAGTTTCCATTAAGTGACGGCAACATAAAAACCGTATGTATAAAGGGAACAGAGAACCTGCTATACATTCCTCTATATATAGCAGTATAATATATGTACATAGGGGCAGTATTATAGTAGTTATATTCCTGTACATAGGGGGCAGTATTATAGTAGTTATATTCTTGTACATAGGGGGCAGTATTATAGTAGTTATATTCTTGTATATAGGGGGCAGTATTATAGTAGTTATATTCTTGTACATAGGAGGCAGTATTATAGTAGTTATATTCTTGTATATAGGGGGCAGTATTATAGTAGTTATATTCTTGTACATAGGGGGCAGTATTATAGTAGTTATATTCTTGTACATAGGGGGCAGTATTATAGTAGTTATATTCTTGTACATAGGGGGCAGTATTATAGTAGTTATATTCTTGTACATAGGGGGCAGTATTATAGTAGTTATATTCTTGTACATAGGGGCAGTATTATAGTAGTTATATTCTTGTACATAGGGGGCAGTATTATAGTAGTTATATTCTTGTACATAGGGGGCAGTATTATAGTAGTTATATTCTTGTACATAGGAGGCAGTATTATAGTAGTTATATTCTTGTGCATAGGGGGCAGTATTATAGGAGTTATATTCTTGTACATAGGGGCAGTATTATAGTAGTTATATTCTTGTACATAGGGGGCAGTATTATAGTAGTTATATTCTTGTACATAGGGGCAGTATTATAGCAGTTATATTCTTGTACATAGGGGCAGTATTATAGTAGTTATATTCCTGTACATAGGGGCAGTATTATAGTAGTTATATTCTTGTACATAGGGGGCAGTATTATAGTAGTTATATTCCTGCACATAGGGACAGTATTATAGTAGTTATATTCTTGTACATAGGGGCAGTATTATAGTAGTTATATTCCTGTACATAGGAGGCAGTATTATAGTAGTTATATTCTTGTACATAGGGGGCAGTATTATAGTAGTTATATTCTTGTACATAGGAGGGCAGTATTATAGTAGTTATATTCCTGTACATAGGGGGCAGTATTATAGTAGTTATATTCCTGTACATAGGGGGCAGTATTATAGTAGTTATATTCCTGTACATAGGGGGCAGTATTATAGTAGTTATATTCTTGTACATAGGGGCAGTATTATAGTAGTTATATTCTTGTACATAGGGGCAGTATTATAGTAGTTATATTCCTGTACATAGGGGGCAGTATTATAGTAGTTATATTCCTGTACATAGAGGGCAGTATTATAGTAGTTATATTCTTGTACATAGGGGCAGTATTATAGTAGTTACATTCCTGTACATAGGGGGCAGTATTATAGTAGATATATTCTTGTACATAGGGGCAGTATTATAGTAGTTATATTCTTGTACATAGGAGGCAGTATTATAGTAGTTATATTCTTGTACATAGGGGGCAGTATTATAGTAGTTATATTCCTGCACATAGGGGCAGTATTATAGTAGTTATATTCTTGTACATAGCGGGCAGTATTATAGTAGTTATATTCTTGTACATAGGAGGCAGTATTATAGTAGTTATATTCTTGTACATAGGGGGCAGTATTATAGTAGTTATATTCCTGTACATAGGGGGCAGTATTATAGAACTTTTATTCCTGTACATAGGGGCAGTAATATAGTAGTTATATTCCTGTACATAGGGGCAGTATTATAGTAGTTATATTCTTGTACATAGGGGGCAGTATTATAGTAGCTATATTCCTGTACATAGGGGGCAGTATTATAGTAGTTATATTCTTGTACATCGGGGGCATTATTATAGTAGTTATATTCTTGTACATAGGGGCAGTATTATGGTAGTTATATTCTTGTACATAGGAGGCAGTATTATAGTAGTTATATTCTTGTACATAGGGGGCAGTATTATAGTAGTTATATTCCTGTACATAGGGGCAGTATTATAGTAGTTATATACTTGTACATATTGGCAGTATTATAGTAGTTATATTCTTGTACATAGGGGACAGTATTATAGTAGTTATATTCTCGTACATAGGGGGCAGTATTATAGTAGTTATATTCTTCTACATAGGGGGCAGTATTATAGAAGTTATATTCCTGTACATAGTGGCAGTATTATTGTAGTTATATTCCTGTACATAGGGGAAAGTATTATAGTACTTATATTCCTGTCCAAAGGGGCAGTATTATAGTAGTTATTTTCCTGTATATAGGGGGCAGTATTATAGTAGTTATATTCCTGTACATAGAGGGCTGTATTATAGTAGTTATATTCTTCTACATAGGGGGCAGTATTATAGAAGTTATATTCCTGTACATAGTGGCAGTATTATTGTAGTTATATTCCTGTACATAGGGGCAGTATTATAGTAGTTATATTCCTGTACATAGGGGCAGTATTATAGAAGTTATATTCCTGTACATAGGGGGCAGTATTATAGTAGTTATATTCCTGTACATAGGGGCAGTATTATAGTAGTTATATTCCTGTACATAGGGGACAGTATTATAGCAGTCATATTCTTGTACATAGGGGACAGTATTAAAGTAGTTATATTCTTGTACATAGGGGGCAGTATAATAGTAGTTATATTCCTGTACATAGGGGGCAGTATTATAGTAGTTATATTCTTGTACATAGGGGACAGTATTATAGTAGTTATATTCTTGTACATAGGGGACAGTATTATAGTAGTTATATTCTCGTACATAGGGGGCAGTATTATAGTAGGTATATTCTTGTACATAGGGGGCAGTATTATAGAAGTTATATTCCTGTACATAGTGGCAGTATTATTGTAGTTATATTCCTGTACATAGGGGAAAGTATTATAGTACTTATATTCCTGTCCATAGGGGCAGTATTATAGTAGTTATTTTCCTGTATATAGGGGGCAGTATTATAGTAGTTATATTCCTGTACATAGAGGGCTGTATTATAGTAGTAATATTCTTCTACATAGGGGGCAGTATTATAGAAGTTATATTCCTGTACACAGTGGCAGTATTATTGTAGTTATATTCCTGTACATAGGGGCAGTATTATAGTAGTTATATTCCTGTACATAGGGGCAGTATTATAGAAGTTATATTCCTGTACATAGGGGGCAGTATTATAGTAGTTATATTCCTGTACATAGGGGCAGTATTATAGTAGTTATATTCCTGTACATAGGGGACAGTATTATAGCAGTCATATTCTTGTACATAGGGGACAGTATTAAAGTAGTTATATTCTTGTACATAGGGGGCAGTATAATAGTAGTTATATTCCTGTACATAGGGGGCAGTATTATAGTAGTTATATTCTTGTACATAGGGGGCAGTATTATAGTAGTTATATTCTTGTACATAGGGGGCAGTATTATAGTAGTTATAGTCTTGTACATAGGGGGCAGTATTATAGAACTTTTATTCCTGTACATAGGGGCAGTAATATAGTAGTTATATTCCTGTACATAGGGGCAGTATTATAGTAGTTATATTCTTGTACATAGGGGCAGTATTATAGTAGCTATATTCCTGTACATAGGGGGCAGTATTATAGTAGTTATATTCTTGTACATCGGGGGCAGTATTATAGTAGTTATATTCTTGTACATAGGGGCAGTATTATAGTAGTTATATTCTTGTACATAGGGGCAGTATTATAGTAGTTATATTCCTGTACATAGGGGCAGTATTATAGTAGTTATATTCTTGTACATAGGGGCAGTATTATAGTAGTTATATTCCTGTACATAGGGGCAGTATTATAGTAGTTATATTCTTGTACATAGGGGCAGTATTATAGTAGTTATATTCTTGTACATAGGGGACAGTATTATAGTAGTTATATTCTCGTACATAGGGGGCAGTATCATAGTAGTTATATTCCTGTACATAGGGGAAAGTATTATAGTACTTATATTCCTGTCCATAGGGGCAGTATTATAGTAGTTATTTTCCTGTATATAGGGGGCAGTATTATAGTAGTTATATTCCTGTACATAGAGGGCTGTATTATAGTAGTTATATTCTTCTACATAGGGGGCAGTATTATAGAAGTTATATTCCTGTACATAGTGGCAGTATTATTGTAGTTATATTCCTGTACATAGGGGCAGTATTATAGTAGTTATATTCCTGTACATAGGGGCAGTATTATAGTAGTAATATTCCTCTACATAGGGGGCAGTATTATAGTAGTTATATTCCTGTACATAGGGGCAGTATTATAGTAGTTATATTCCTGTACATAGGGGACAGTATTATAGCAGTTATATTCTTGTACATAGGGGACAGTATTATAGTAGTTATATTCTTGTACAAAGGGGGCAGTATAATAGTAGTTATATTCCTGTACATAGGGGGCAGTATTATAGTAGTTATATTCTTGTACATAGGGGGCAGTATTATAGTAGTTATATTCCTGTACATAGGGGGCAGTATTATAGTAGTTATTTTCCTGTATATAGGGGGCAGTATTATAGTAGTTATATTCTTGTACATAGGAGACAGTATTATAGTAGTTATATTCTTGTACATAGGGGGCAGAATTATAGTAGGTATATTCTTGTACATAGGGGGGCAGTATTATAGTAGTTATATTCTTGTACATAGGAGGCAGTATTATAGTAGTTATACTCCTGTACATAGGGGGAAGTATTATAGTAGTTATATTCTAGTACATAGGGGGCAGTATTATAGTAGTTATATTCTTGTACATAGGGGGCAGTATTATAGTAGTTATATTCTTGTACATAGGGGGCAGTATTATAGTAGTTATATTCCTGTACATAGGGGGCAGTATTATAGTAGTTATTTTCCTGTACATAGGGGGCAGTATTATAGTAGTTGTATTCCTGTACATAGGGGGCAGTATTATAATAGTTATATTCTTGTACATAAGGGGCAGTATTATAGTAGTTATATTCTTGTACATAGGGGCAGTATTATAGTAGTTATATTCTTGTACATAGGGGGCAGTATTATAGTAGTTATATTCTTGTACATAGGGGGCAGTATTATAGTAGTTATATTCCTGTACATAGGGGGCAGTATTATAGTAGTTATTTTCCTGTACATAGGGGGCAGTATTATAGTAGTTGTATTCCTGTACATAGGGGGCAGTATTATAATAGTTATATTCTTGTACATAAGGGGCAGTATTATAGTAGTTATATTCTTGTACATAGGGGCAGTATTATAGTAGTTATATTCTTGTACATAGGGGGAAGTATTATAGTATATTCTTGTACATAGGCGAAGTATTGTAGTAGTTATATTCTTGTACATAGGGGGCAGTATTATAGTAGTTATATTCTTGTACATAGGGGGCAGTATTATAGTAGTTATATTCTTGTACATAGGGGGCAGTATTATAGTAGTTATATTCCTGTACATAGGGGGCAGTATTATAGTAGTTATATTCTTGTACATAGGGGGCAGTATTATAGTAGTTATATTCCTGTACATAGGGGCAGTATTATAGTAGTTATATTCCTCTACATAGGGGGCAGTATTATAGTAGTTATATTCCTGTACATAGGGGCAGTATTATAGTAGTTATATTCTTGTACACAGGGGGCAGTATTATAGTAGTTGTATTCCTGTACATAGGGGGCAGTATTATAATAGTTATATTCTTGTACATAAGGGGCAGTATTATAGTAGTTATATTCTTGTACATAGGGGCAGTATTATAGTAGTTATATTCTTGTACATAGGGGGAAGTATTATAGTATATTCTTGTACATAGGCGAAGTATTGTAGTAGTTATATTCTTGTACATAGGGGGCAGTATTATAGTAGTTATATTCTTGTACATAGGGGGCAGTATTATAGTAGTTATATTCTTGTACATAGGGGGCAGTATTATAGTAGTTATATTCCTGTACATAGGGGGCAGTATTATAGTAGTTATATTCTTGTACATAGGGGGCAGTATTATAGTAGTTATATTCTTGTACATAGGGGGCAGTATTATAGTAGTTATATTCTTGTACATAGGGGGCAGTATTATAGTAGTTATATTCCTGTACATAGGGGGCAGTATTATAGTAGTTATTTTCTTGTACATAGGGGCAGTATTATAGTAGTTATATTCTTGTACATAGGAGGCATTATTATAGTAGTCATATTCTTGTACATAGGGGGCAGTATTATAGTCGTTATATTCTTGTACATAGGGGGCAGTATTATAGTAGTTATATTCTTGTACATAGGGGGCAGTATTATAGTAGTTATATTCTTGTAAATAGGGGGCAGTATTATAGTAGTTATATTCTTGTACATAAGGGGCAGTATTATAGCAGTTATATTCTTGTACATAGGGGGCAGTATTATAGTAGTTATATTCTTGTACACAGGGGGCAGTATTATAATAGTTATATTCTTGTACATAGGGGGCAGTATTATAGTAGCTATATTCTTGTACATAGGGGCAGTATTATAGTAGATATATTCTTGTACATAGGGGACAGTATTATAGTAGTTATATTCTTGTACATAGGGGTAGTAATATAGTAGTTATATTCCTGTACATAGGGGGCAGTATTATAGTAGTTATATTCTTGTACATAGGGGGCAGTATTATAGTAGTTATATTCTGGTACATAGGAGGCAGTATTATAGTAGTTATATTCCTGTACATAGGGGGCAGTATTATAGTAGTTATATTCTTGCACATAGGGGGCAGTATTATAGTAGTTATACTCTTGTACATAGGGGGCAGTATTATAGTAGTTATATTCTTGTACATAGGGGGCAGTATTAGAGTAGTTATATTCTTGTACATAGGGGGCAGTATTATAGTAGTTATATTCTTGTACATAGGGGGCAGTATTATAGTAGTTATATTCTTGTACATAGGGGGCAGTATTATAGCAGTTATTTTCCTGTACATAGGGGCAGTATTATAGTAGCTATATTCTTGTACATAGGGGGCAGTTTTATAGTAGTTATATTCTTGTACATAGGGGGCAGTATTATAGTAGTTATATTCTTGTACATAGGGGGCAGTTTTATAGTAGTTAGTATAGTGGCAGCAGAACTGTGAAAAATGGTTTTATTTTTTAGCATTGTTGCTTTCCTTGGAGGTCAGTTCTCCTGACACATTCCCTTTATTATCCATACTTAATACCTGGAGATGGTTGCAGATGCAGTAAAATACCTTTAGTAGTGACCAAAACAATGAAAACTCAGATTATTCCCTTATAATCGTAGGTCATATTGGGAATCATTGGATGAATAGATATTGCCTGCACTTTCTAATTTTTCCAAAATATTATGTCCCCCATCCCCTCTTTTCCTCAAGTCACCCTATAGTTAACACCTCCATACTGTTCCTGCAGATTTACTTATCTATCAGAGGGGCAAAGTGGCTGAAGGCTCTGGGACCCAGGACAGAGGGGCCCAATGTAAACTTGTTTCCAGTGACTAGTGTAGGTTACTGTATTATTTTTGACCTTTCAGGACCTGTGGCCGTCTTCCAATGGTTCTTCAGCACAGCCGGAAGAGAGAAAGACAGGGGTCATGTATGAAGTATGTGTGTCTGTCTGTCTTCTATATGTCTGTCTAATGGTACCCCAACCTTATTGTCAAACGCTATTGGACCTCCCACATGTTATGGGGGGACACCTAGGCACCACAAAAACACTGGATTGCATCTTGCAGTATTTCTATTGGCCAGGAGTGTACCATAAGGTAGAGAAATATTGTGAAACCTGCCCTGACTGTCCAATGCATGCTCCAAGGGTGCACTTTCAAAGCCCGTTGGTACCTCTGCCTATTATTGAGGTACCGTTTGAAAGGGTCGCTATGGATTTGGTGGGTCCTCTGGTTAAATCTGCTCTGAGGCGTCAGCATATTTTGGAAGTCAAGGTCTACGCTACTCGATATCCTGAGGCCATCCTGCTATGACACACATCTGCAAAATGAATTGCTAAAGGATTGTTTGCCGTGTTTTGCCGAGTGGGACTGCCCAAGGCCATTTTGGATCCAACTTTATTTTTACGCACAAATAAGGAAACATCAGTGGCTGTCCTAGGTGAGTTCAGCAGGGACCCAGAGCTCTTGGGGTGGGCTCGGCAAGATGAAAATTTACACCCACTACATATAAGCTGCTGTCTGTTTGAAACCCACTCACACAGGCAGCAGCTACAAAACACGTTGCCCAAACTACAACCAAAGCCCGTGTTTTTTTCGCAAATGCCAATGGGACAATCTACGCAGTAACTTATTACTCACTGCGCCGTCACAGGTTTAAATTGTATAGGCACCTGAGGACACCAATACAGTAGAAAGAAGGAGAAGAAGTTTGGATTATCATATTATCTTCCTTCTAGGGTCCTGGGCTGCCTGGGACTGCAAGAGGCCTTGAGTCCTGTCTGGCGAACTCTGCACTGGTGTGATGGTGCGGGTGCCCAATGAGAGGGCTCTGAGTTCCACCCCTGGCACCCGTGCCATAGATTCCCCACCACTGCTCTATATAGTGCTTCTTCTGCTTCCCATTCTGCTTCCCATGTGCTTTGGTGTTCATCTCCGCCTCCTATCCTCTGCAGTCACGTCAGTGTGAGGAGGAGGGGGCCGTCTCATGATTCCCTCATGTTTGAAGACCCCACATTCCTGACAATGTTGGGTTAATCATGTGGGTACTTTGGAGGGACCGCGGGCCGTGGGCAACTACTCAAAACACCCATATGGTAATCCACCATTAGCCACACTAGTAAGTCTACACTGCACTTGCCCGTGAGTTCTAGGGGGGTCTCAGGACCTGCTTCAGCCAATGATTGCCCCCCTCATACCTGTGTACAAGCCAAACAATGACACTCTGTGGTCAATGGAAGTGACATTCCCCTCCGCAGATGCATAAATAAGTTGGGTGCATCTACAGGGTGTTACCATTCCTCCCGTCTGGTTGGCAATTAGTCGTGGGCTTTACAGAGACTTTTTGCTGTGCCATTGTTTCATGTTAAGCTCATGTTTCATTTAGCTCCATGTATGGCTGTGTACTGCGGCTGTAGCTCTATGTATGGCTTTGTACTGCGGCTGTAGCTCTATGTATGGCTGTGTACTGCGGCTGTAGCTCTATGTATGGCTGTGTACTGAGGCTGTAGCTCCATGTATGGCTGTGTACTGTGGCTGTAGCTCCATGTATGGCAGTGTACTGTGGCTGTAGCTCCATGTCTGGCTGTGTACTGCTGCTGTAGCTCCATGTATGGCTGTGTACTGTGGCTGTAGCTCCATGTATGGCTGTGTACTGTGGCTGTAGCTCCATGTATGGCTGTGTACTGCGGCTGTAGCTCCATGTATGGCTGTGTACTGTGGCTGTAGCTCCATGTATGGCTGTGTACTGTGGCTGTAGCTCCATGTATGGCTGTGTACTGGGGCTGTAGCTCCATGTATGGCTGTGTACTGATGCTGTAGCTCCATGTGCAACATCCCCCACCGGGGCCTAGCCTTTTCTTGGGGCCTGGAGGCAGCCGGGGCCCAGAATACCGGAGTGGCTGGCGGTAACAACACGCCAAATGATTCTGTACAAGCGCACTACTGGAGTGATCTTGGAGAGGAACCTCAGGAGTGTGGTCACCAGCCTGGATGCAGGGGCAGGCTGGGATGTAGATGTGTCCAATGCTGGAAGCTGCAGCTTTGGCCTGGTTGTCCTGTGTCACTCTATGTGAAGTAGTTATTGAGATGAGGCCTAGCAGGCCTGTAGTCAGAGCTTGTGCTCAGAGCTCCTCCTGTGTTGAGAGCTCGGCCTGAAGAGATCCGCTCTCTCTGAAGTTTCTGGAACTCTCCTCTAACTCCTCCCCTGACTAAGGGTTTAGTTACTCCCTAGTCAGGTGGTCTCCTTCTCCAATCACACTCCAGTTACAATCGCGGAACATGATTGGATGATAACATTAACATGCTTAACCCTTGCCTATCCAGGAAGAATCTACCGGTGCTCAATTACCTCGATATGTATTGCATAGGTATGGCAGTGTACTGCTGCTGTAGCTCCATGTATGGCTGTGTACTGCTGCTGTAGCACCATATATGGCTGTGTACTACTGCTGTAGCTCCATGTATTGCTGTGTACTGCTGCTGTAGCTCCATGTATGGCTGTGTACTGCTGCTGTAGCTCCATGTATGGCTGTGTACTGCTGCTGTAGCTCCATGTATGGCTGTGTACTGTGGCTTTAGCTCCATGTATGGCTGTGTACTGCTGCTGTAGCTCCATGTATGGCTGTGTACTGCTGCTGTAGCTCCATGTTTTTCTGTGTACTGCTTATCCCATGCTCCAAGGA
This sequence comes from Engystomops pustulosus, assembly GCF_040894005.1. NCBI lineage: Eukaryota > Metazoa > Chordata > Amphibia > Anura > Leptodactylidae > Engystomops > Engystomops pustulosus. Next base: position 9,426,359 of record NC_092411.1, on the reverse strand, counting down.
ATCTCAAAGTGGGTCCTTGAAACTTCCAGCCAGATGCAGAGGCAAAATTTAGATGTAGTTGAGCAACACGGAATCGGGAGCCGGAGCAGGGTAAGTGCACTTTCTTTTTCTACAACCCTGCCCTGGCCCTCTAGATTCCTGGAAAACCCCCTTTAGTGATATATACATGGGATAGGTCTTTAATATCAGATTGGCCCAGCATCAGACTCAACACAGAAACTGGAGGATTACAGCTCCGTTATTGGTGTAGTGGGTGTCCAGTTTTACTGCAGGTCACTTTTTTTCCTTTGCCCCCAAATAACGGACCCCAATATTTCACATTGATTTCCTATCCTATGGAAACTTCAACAACAAAATAATCCAGAAAACCCCTCTAATTAAGGTGCATAAATCAAATGTAACCAGCTTCTGAGCTCCCCCTATTGGTGGACCAAGGCAGACAGAATTCTGTTCATTGTTATAGCAGTGAAGGCTGTAAATGGTCTTTTTGGCAGAGGTAGTACCTCAAAGTGGCCACTAGATGCCGATATATGACAATAGAATGTGTAGCATTCAGTAGGTTCTGGATGTCCTGGTACATAGTAACAGGGACAAATCAGTAACTGTAGACTCTGGATTCCGACCCAATACGGCTCATTTACTAAGGGTCCACGGACCGCGATTCCGTTGGGTTTTCCCGAATATTTCCGTTTTGCGATAAATTGCCCCTGGTTTTTGGCGCACACGATCGGATTGTGGCGCATTGGCGTCGGTTTGCATGCGACAGAAATGGGGGGGGGGGCGTGGACGTCAGACAACCCGATGGATTCCGACAAACTGCGGAATTTAAAAAATGAAATGTGTCGCAGGATCAAACACTCACATGCACCAGGAAGAAGCAGGTGAACTCCGGCGGACCTCGGCACAGAAACGACACCTGCAGGAAATTGGATGCACGACCTTAGTGAATCGCGGCAGACCCGAATCCTCATCAGACAACGCACCGCGGGATCGCGACAGGACCGGGTAAGTAAATGTGCCCCAGAATGTCTTCTTCTTGTATTTAGAAAGAGCCTTGTAGGTCAGATAATCCAAAAATCTTCAGTGATAACAGAATGGGATGAGACAGAATAACCTTACACTATACAGACCTGTGGAACAGCACAAATTCCCAACACAAATTACCATCAATATCACAAATGTTCTCTGACAAACTCAGCACCACTACATCTGCATCATCTGCTCCAGGGTCCTTTTAATGCATTGGTCGGCTAAGGGCAAAGGTCACAATGGTGGGACTCCTGTTACCCCTCAAAGAAAACCAGCTGCTATAGAGGATAGGAGGAGTAGTACTGTGCTGTGTCCATATATACAGGATAGGAGTAGTAGTACTGTGCTGTGTCCATATATACAGGATAGGAGTAGTAGTACTGTGTTGTACCCATATATACAGGATAGGAGTAGTAGTACTGTGCTGTGCCCATATATACAGGATAGGAGTAGTAGTACTGTGCTGTGCCCATATATACAGGATATGAGTAGTAGTACTGTGCTGTGCCTAAAAATACAGGATAGGAGTAGTAGTACTGTGCTGTGTCCATATATACAGGATAGGAGTAGTAGTACTGTGCTGTGCCCATATATACAGGATAAGAGTAGTCGTTCTGTGCTGTGCCCATATATACAGGATAGGAGTAGTAGTACTGTTCTCTGTCCATATATACAGGATAGGAGTAGTAGTACTGTGCTGTGTCCATATATACAGGATAAGGGTAGTAGTACTGTGCTGTGCCCATATATACAGGATAAGAGTAGTCGTTCTGTGCTGTGCCCATATATACAGGATAGGAGTAGTAGTACTGTTCTCTGTCCATATATACAGGATAGGAGTAGTCGTACTGTGCTGTGCCCATATATGCAGGATAGGAGTAGTAGTACTGTTCTCTGTCCATATATACAGGATAGGAGTAGTAGTACTGTGCTGTGCCCATATATACAGGATAGGAGTAGTAGTACTGTGCTGTGCCCATATATACAGGATAGGAGTAGTGGTACTGTGCTGTGCCCATATATACAGGATAGGAGTAGTAGTACTGTGCTGTGCCCGTGTATACAGGATAGGAGTAGTAGTACTGTGCTGAGCCCGTGTATACAGGATAGGAGTAGTAGTACTGTGCTGAGCCCATATATACAGGATAGGAGTAGTAGTACTGTGATGTACCCATATATACAGGAGAGGGGTAGTAGTACTGTGCTGTACCCATATATACAGGAGAGGGGTAGTAGTACTGTGCTGTACCCATACATACAGGATAGGAGTAGTAGTACTGTGCTATGCCCATATATACAGGATAGGAGTAGTAGTACTGTGCTGTGCCCATATATACAGGATAGGAGTAGTAGTACTGTGCTGTGCCCATATATACAGGATAGGAGTAGTAGTACTGTGCTGTGCCTATATATACAGGATAGGAGTAGTAGTACTGTGCTGTGTCCCAAGGGTTAATGCAGACATCTGATAAGCAGGAATAGTCTGTTTGGTCCATGTTGGCCTCACTAGCATAGACACCTTTGTAATGTCCATAATGGGCCTGCTTATTATGCAGTAGGGGGAAGGCTGGTAGTGGGACTCCTACTCCATCCGGGCTTCGGTCCTGGGTTTCTGTTTAGCCCCTCAGGTGCAGGTCACAGGTGCAGGTCACAGGCCTTGTTAGAGCCTGATATAATCTGCAGGCCAGAAGCAGCAGGGGAGGCACACAGCAAAGGTAACTGAGTGCCTACTGATATTCTGCTGGCCAAGAGCGTGTGCCAGGCAGCCTGGTACCCGTATAGCTAGGACCTAGCCGGGTAGGGTTTATTTTGTATTTTGTATGTGCCTAAGCCAAGGCTGAATTTGTGTTTTAAAAAAGAAGTGTGAATAAAACACTTGATTTTGGACTTTAACTCTGCATGTGTCCCTGCTTCCTGCACTGCTACAAAGCATCTACCAGAGCAACTCCCCACACATGGTGTGAAGTACACACTAGTTGCATGTCCTGGATGTTGACAGAGCTGAAGCTGAAAGCCACAGCCATGGAAGAGTTAATAAAGCAGCTTGTCCAGTGCAATGTGTAGCAGCAACAAGCCATAGCGGCTCAGCAGCAGGCCAACATGCAGCAACAGAAAAGGCATGAGGAGGCAATTGCAGCGCAGCAACAGCTGCTCCAGCAGGTGACCTGGCAACTGCTCAGCACAGGACTGTCCCAGCGATGACTGTGAAAGACCCCAGGGAAGAGGTCCGTAAAGCCATGACAAAGATGACAGCAGAGGACGATGTGGAGGCCTATCTGACAGGGTTTGAGAGGGTGGCCACCCGTGAGAGGTTGCCACAGCAATACTGGGCAGAGGTGTTGGCCCCATTCTTCGTCGCTGATCCCCAGCAGGCATACTATGATCTGAGCTAGGAGGATGCCCGAGACTACCCGAAGGTAAAGGCAGAGATCTTGGCCCGACTAGGAGTGGATCTGCAGCTATGTGCTCAAAGAGTGCACGACTGGAGTTACCAGGAGGCGCTACCACTGAGGGGGCAGATGCACCAACTAGTTCATTCGGACCGTAAGTGGTTCAAGCCGGAGACCAGCCCAGATTGTGGAGAAAGTTGTTTTGGACCGTTTCCTGAGGGCCTGGCTGGGTGAGATCCAGCAATGGGTGGGGTCTGGTGCCGGAACACTGGTGGGGTTGGTGGAGAGATTTTGTGCTACCCAGTCCCTAAAAAAGGGAGCCTCTTACACCAGGGCAGGCCCTAAAGCACGGAAGGTCATGTCACCCATGAGTCCTCAGGCTAAAACGACGACCCATGTCCGGGAAGTACCCCAGGGGAGGAGGAGGGGGGAGGCTCCCACATATTGCAGCCCATTGCCCCAATTCCTCAGAGCCCATGGACTGCAGTTCCGCCAGAAGGGTTTCTCTCTATGCTGCCGCACTCTACACAGCTACTAGCCCCGACTCTGCTGATGAGCGCCACCTGTGCCGGGTGACTGTGGCAGGGGATCCAGCGTTGGCCCTGATGGACTCAGGCAGTCGGGTGACCTTGGTTAATGGGTCCCTCATAGACCCCAAGACAGTCACAGGGCGCACAATTGGTGTCCTGTGCATCCATGGGGACGTAAAGGACTACCCCACTACAGTTATTAACTTCCAGACCTCTTGTGGAGAGACACTACATGGGGCAGCGGTTGTCAAGAACTTGCCCGATGACCTTATCTTGAGACAAGACTTCCCCATGTTCTGGACTTTATGGCGGGGAAACCAAGAGTTGGGGATTCATTCTCCTGTGTCATCCAGTCAGATCTCAGAACCCGAGCCTGATGACCCAGATTCTGGGGATCCTCCTGTAGGGGTGGCCGCCATAGAAGAAGAGGGTAGTTTAACATTTCCCCTAGATGTTATGGCAGGCGAAACTGAGGAGGTAGTAACAGGGCCACAGTTGTCAGATTTGGAGGTAGCCCATGACAACTTCGGTACTGCACAACCCCAGGACCCCACTCTGGTCCGCTCCAGGGAAAATGTAGTAGAAATTAATGGAGTACCACAGCACAGAGGTGCTGATAAGTTGTTTCCTCGACTGGTGGTTAAGCAGGAATTGTTGTACCGTGGCCATATCGCCAATCGGTATTGGACCTTGCACATAAGCATGTAATGGGAGGACACCTAGGCACCACAAAAACACGGGAACGCCTCTTGCAGCATTTCTATTGGCCAGGAATGTATGATAAGGTAAAAAAAATATTGTGAAACTTGCCCCTTGTCAATTGCATGCTCCCAGGGTGCACTTTCGAAGCCCATTGGTACCTCTGCCCATTATTGAGGTACCATTTGAAAGGGTCGCTATAGATTTGGTGGGTCCGCTGGTTAAATCCACTCGGGGTCATCAGCATATCTTGGTAGTCATGGACTATGCTACTCAATATCCTGAGGCCATCCTGCTACGCCACACATCTGCAAAATTAATGGCTAGAGAATTGTTTGCCATGTTTTGCCGGGTGAGACTACCCAAGGAGATCCTCACAGATCAGGGAGCCCCTTTTATGTTAAAAGTCCCCAAGGAGCTATGTCGGCTCTTTAACATTAAACAGTTACGCACCTCTGTGTACCATCCTCAGACGGATGGATTGGTAGAACGGTTTAACAAAACTCTAAAGAGTATGCTAAAAAAAGTGGTGAACAAGGATGGGAAGGACTGGGATGTACTGTTGCCCTATTTAATGTTCGCCATCCGAGAAGTCCCACAAGCCTCTACTGGGTTCTCGCCGTTTGAGTTAGTGTATGGCAGACATCCCAGAGGTCTCCTGGACATAGCCAAGGAGACATGGGAACAAGAGCCCACCCCCCACAAAAGTGTAATAGACCATATCACAGATATGCAGGACAGGGTGGCGGCCGTCATGTCCATAGTCAAGGAGCATATGGAGGAGGCACAAAGAACCCAAAGCCGGGTTTATAACAGGTCAACAAAAGTAAGGACCTTTAATCCCGGTGATTTGGTTCTTCTGCTAGTCCCCATTGTAGAAAGTAAATTTCTCGCTAAATGGCAAGGACCGTACGAGGTGCTAGAGAAAATAGGAGAGGTGAACTACAGGATACGTCAGCCCGGACGGAGAAAACCCGAGCAGACTTATCATGTAAATCTGTTAAAGGCCTGGAAAGACAGAGAGAGTCTGCATACAGAGATGGTCCTGACTAGTCCACCTCCTGCGCTACCCTCACAGGCTGCAGATAAGCAGCAAGTTTGTAGCAAGAAATACAGATTTGTTTTCAGAGTTGCCTGGTTACACATCTGTAATTAAACATGATATTGTCACTGAGCCAGGGGTAAAGGTAAGATTAAGGCCGTACCGAGTCCCTGAAGCTCGTAGACAAGCATTATCAGAGGAGGTTCAGAAGATGCTGAAGCTAGGGGTTATTGAGGAGTCCAAAAGTGAGTGGGCCAGTCCAATTATTCTGATCCCCAAACCTGATGGGACGTTGCGATTTTGCAACGATTTTAGAAAATTGAATGAGGTGTCTAAGTTCGATGCCTATCCCATGCCACGGGTGGACAAGCTTATTGAAAGACTAGGGGGAGCTCGGTACTTCAACACCCTGGATCTAACCAAAAGCTATTGGCAGGTACCCCTGACAGATAGGCCTAAGGAAAAGACAGCCTTTATCACCCCTGAGGGCCTTTTTCACTATGTTGTGTTACTGTTTGGGCTTCATGGGGCCCCCGCCACCTTCCAACTTTTAATGGACATAGTGTTAAAGCCACATAGGAGATACGCCTCAGCCTATTTGGATGATATCATCATCTTCAGCCTTGAATGGGAGAGTCACTTGGCCAAGGTACAGGCCGTAGTAAACTCTCTAAGGGAAGCGGGCCTGACTGTAAACCCCAAGAAGTGTGCGCTGGGAATGGAGGAGACACACTATTTGGGGTATGTGATCGGTCGAGGTATAATTAAACCTCAGGTCAACAAGATTGACGCTATACAGGGTTTGCTTCAATCAGTGAGCACCAAACAAGTCAGGGCGTTCCTGGGCATTGTCGGGTACTACAGACGGTTTATACCAAACTTTGCCACAGTATCCGCTCCCCTGAATGGACCTGCTGAAGGGTAAAAGATCCGTCATGGTGCGGTGGAATAAACAAGCAGAAGGGGCTTTTCAGGCATTGAAGTCTGCATTGTGTGGATCTCCGTCCTCATTGCGCCAAACTTCAAGAGAGATTTTATTGTGCAGACGGATGCGTCAGATGTAGGGCTGGGAGCTGTCCTGTCTCAGGAGGTGAATGGAGGAGAACACCCCATTACCTACCTGAGCAGGAAGCTCACGCCAGCTGAAAAAAATTACAGTATCGTAGAGAAGGAATGTCTGGAGATAAAGTGGGCATTGGAGTCCCTACGGTACTACTTGCTGGGACGACAGTTCCGTCTCATAACTGACCACTCTCCTCTCACGTGGATGAGTAGAACTAAGGAGAAGAATGCCAGGGTCACTAGGTGGTTCTTGTCCCTCCAAAATTTCAGTTTTACGGTGGAGCACAGAGCCGGGAAACTACAGGGCATGCCTTGTCCCAAGCGCATTGCTTAATGTCAGGAGTTCGCCCCGGTGGGTCTGAACTGAGGGGGAGGGTATGTGAGAAAGTAAGAGGTGTCAATTGGGAGAACTGCTATCTGTCATACAGGCAGATGAAGGATGTGTGGTAAAAGCCCCGGATTTTTTTGCAGTAACCCAGGGGTTAATGCAGATATATAGTAAGCAGGAATAGTCTGTTTTGTCTGTGTTGGCCTCGCTAGCATAGACACCTTTGTAATGTCCGTACTGGGCCTGCTTATTATGGAGTAGGGGTAGGCTGGTAGTGGGACTCCTACTCCACCCGGGCTTAGGTCCTGGGCTTTTGTATAGCCCACAGGTTGTTCCCAGGCCTCATTAGAGCCTGATTTAATCTGCAGGCCAGAAGCAGTAGGTGAGGCACTACCTGGAGAGCTGAAGGCTGGACCGTGTACACACAGCAAAGGTAACTGAGTGCCTCCTGATATTCTGCTGGCCAAGAGCGTGTGCCAGGCAGCCTGGTACATGTATAGTTAGGGGCTTTTATTGTATTAGGCAGTGCCCAGACGGGCAGGATTTATTTTGTACTTTATGTGCCTAAGCCAAGGCTGAATTTGTGTTTTGACAAGGAAGTGTGAATAAACACTTGATTTGGATTTTAACTCTGCATGTGTCCCTGCTTCCTGCACTGCTACAAGGCATCTACCAGAGCAACTCCCCACAATATATACTGGATATGAGTAGTAGTACTGTGCTGTGCCCATATATGCAGGATAGGAGGAGTATTGTGTTGTGCCCATATACACAGGATAGGAGTAGTCGTACTGTGCTGTGTCCATATATACAGGATAGGAGTAGTAGCACTGTGCTGTGCTCCATGTATGGCTGTGTACTGCGGCTGTAGCTCCATGTATGGCTGTGTACTGCGGCTGTAGCTCCATGTATTGCTGTGTACTGCAGCTGTAGCTCCATGTATGGCTGTGTACTGCGGCTGTAGCTCCATGTATGGCTGTGTACTGTGGCTGTAGCTCCATGTATGGCTGTGTACTGCAGCTGTAGCTCCATATATGGCTGTGTACTATGGCTGTAACTCCATGTATGGCTGAGTACTGTGGCTGTAGCTTCATGTATAGCTGTGTACTGCGGCTGTATCTCCATATATGGCTGTGTACTGTGGCTGTATCTCCATATATGGCTGTGTACTGCGGCTGTAGCTCCATGTATGGCTGTGTACTGTGGCTGTATCTCCATATATGGCTGTGTACTGCGGCTGTAGCTCCATGTATGGCTGTGTACTGCGGCTGTAGCTTCATGTATGGCTGTGTACTGCGGCTGTAGCTCCATGTATGGCTGTGTACTGTGGCTGTAGCTCCATGTATGGCTGTGTACTGTGGCTGTAGCTCCATGTATGGCTGTGTACTGCAGCTGTAGCTCCATGTATGGCTGTGTACTGCAGCTGTAGCTCCATGTATGGCTGTGTACTGCGGCTGTAGCTCCATGTATGGCTGTGTACTGCAGCTGTAGCTCCATGTATGGCTGTGTACTATGGCTGTAGCTCCATGTATGGCTGTGTACTGCAGCTGCAGCTCCCTGTATGGCTGTGTACTGCAGCTGTAGCTCCATGTATGGCTGTGTACTGCGGCTGTAGCTCCATGTATGGTTGTGTACTGCGGCTGTAGCTCCATGTATGGCTGTGTACTGCAGCTGTAGCTCCATGTATGGCTGTGTACTATGGCTGTAGCTCCATGTATGGCTGTGTACTGCGGCTGTAGCTCCATGTGTGGCTGTGTACTGAGGCTGTAGCTCCATGTATGGCTGTGTACTGTGGCTGTATCTCCATATATGGCTGTGTACTGCGGCTGTAGCTCCATGTATGGCTGTGTACTGCGGCTGTAGCTCCATGTATGGCTGTGTACTGCGGCTGTAGCTCCATGTATGGCTGTGTACTGCAGCTGTAGCTCCATGTATGGCTGTGTACTATGGCTGTAGCTCCATGTATGGCTGTGTACTGCGGCAGTAGCTCCATGTATGGCTGTGTACTATGGCTGTAGCTCCATGTATGGCTGTGTACTGCGGCTGTATCTCCATATATGGCTGTGTACTGCGGCTGTAGCTCCATGTATGGCTGTGTACTGCGGCTGTAGCTCCATGTATGGCTGTGTACTGCGGCTGTAGCTCCATGTATGGCTGTGTACTGCGGCTGTAGCTCCATGTATGGCTGTGTACTGCGGCTGTAGCTCCATGTATGGCTGTGTACTGCGGCTGTAGCTCCATGTATGGCTGTGTACTGCGGCTGTAGCTCCATGTATGGCTGTGTACTGCGGCTGTAGCTCCATGTATGGCTGTGTACTGCAGCTGTAGCTCGATGTATGGCTGTGTTCTGCGGCTGTAGCTCCATGTATGGCTGTGTACTGTGGCTGTAGCTCCATGTATTGCTGTGTACTGCGGCTGAAGCTCCATGTATGGCTGTGTACTGCAGCTCTAGCTCCATGTATGGCTGTGTACTGCAGCTCTAGCTCCATGTATGGCTGTGTACTGCAGCTGTAGCTCCATATATGGCTGTGTACTATGGCTGTAGCTCCATGTATGGCTGTGTACTGCGGCTGTAGCTCCATGTATGGATGTGTACTGCGGCTGTATCTCCATATATGGCTGTGTACTGCGGCTGTAGCTCCATGTATGGCTGTGTACTGCGGCTGTAGCTCCATGTAAGGCTTTGTACTGTGGCTGTAGCTCCATGTATGGCTGTGTACTGCGCCTGTATCTCCATGTATGGCTGTGTACTGCAGCTGCAGCTCCATGTATGGCTGTGTACTGCAGCTGTAGCTCCATGTATGGCTGTGTACTGCAGCTGTAGCTCCATGTATGGCTGTGTACTGTGGCTGTATCTCCATGTATGGCTGTGTACTGCAGCTGCAGCTCCATGTATGGCTGTGTACTGCAGCTGTAGCTCCATGTATGGCTGTGTACTGCAGCTGTAGCTCCATGTATGGCTGTGTACTGCAGCTGTAGCTCCATGTATGACTGTGTACTGCTGGTGTAGATCCATGTATGGCTGTGTACTGTGGCTGTATCTCCATGTATGGCTGTGTACTGCAGCTGCAGCTCCATGTATGGCTGTGTTCTGCAGTTGTAGCTCCATGTATGGCTGTGTACTGCTGGTGTAGATCCATGTATGGCTGTGTACTGTGGCTGTAGCTCTATGTATAGCTGTGTACTGCGGCTGTAGCTCCATGTATGGCTGTGTACTGTGGCTGTAGATCCATGTATGGCTGTGTACTGTGGCTGTAGCTCCATGTATGGCTGTGTACTGCTGCTGTAGCTCCATATATGGCTGTGTACTGTGGCTGTAGCTCCATGTATGGCTGTGTACTGCGGCTGTAGCTCCATGTATGGCTGTGTACTGCGGCTGTAGCTCCATGTTTGACTGTTTACTGTGCCTTTATCTTCAGTTCCACCTTATAGAAGAAATGTCAGAGTTACAGCAAAGGGGAAATGCTGCAGAATTTTGAGCTTATAAATAATATGAGCACTTACTGTAAATCTGGTGATTTATAGATGATGACTGATTGCACAGTTCTCTATTATTTTTTACACTTTCATGTCAGCTTTTTCATCTCTTCAGCACAAACATTTTAGGTTTCTCACTTCATTACAGTAGCCAACATAGTAACATTACTGCAGCCAATGAGGTCCCCCATTATAGTAATGGTTCCCCACCAGTAGTGAAAACATTAATGATTTCTCACAGCCGATGTTGTCACTGCCCCCCCCCCCCCATAGCGATTATTTTCACTGAGGTCTTACTGTAGCTTATAATGTCAGGGTACCCAATGTAGCCATGATAGTTACAGGGTGCCCTCTATAATCAATATAGTTACAAGCCCTACTGTATCCAAGATATTCACAGGGCCCCCTCTGTAGTCACTATAGTCACAGGGCCCCTCTACAGTCAATTTAATCACAGTCTCCCACTGTAGCCATGATAGTATTGGCAAAGGGCCCTCACTGTAGCCATTATATATATAAAAATTCTTACTTACTGTGTCTGTTGGTTGTTCCAACATGTGCATAAACAAAGAGTCTTAGGATACTTAGGGTTCAAGCCTACTTAGCCCTTTCTTCTGACACAGACATACAAGAGGACACTAACAGGTATCAAAACATTAATGGTTCCCCACAGTAGCCAATAGAGAAATTGTGCCCCCACTGTAGCCATTTTAGTCACTAGGCCACAACTCTAGACAAATAAATTCACAGGGTCCTCTCTGTTGCTAAAAAATCACTGGGCCCCCACAGTAGCCAATATAGCTTCAGGGCAGCACTTTATCCAATATATTCAAAAGATCCGTACTGTGAGTAATATAGTCCTGCTGTAGACAAGATAGTTACATGGCCCCACTGTAGCCATTATTGTTATAAGGACTCCACTGTAGCCACTACAGTCACAGGTGCTTCACTGTAGCCACTACAGTCACAGGTGCTCCACTGTAGCCACTACAGTCACAGGTGCTCCACTGTAGCCACTACAGTCACAGCTGCTCCACTTTAGCCACTACAGTCACAGGTGCTCCACTGTAGCCACTACGGTCACAGGTGCTCCACTTTAGCCACTACAGTCACAGGTGCTCCACTGTAGCCACTACACAGTGGCTCCACTGTGGCTCCACTGTAGCCTCTACAGTCACAGGTGCTCCACTGTAGCCACTACAGTCACAAGTGCTCCACTGTAGCCACTATGGTCACAGGTGCTCCACTGTAGCCACTACGGTCACAGGTGATCCACTGTAGCCACTACGGTCACAGGTGCTCCACTGTAGCCACTACAGTCACAGGTGCTTCACTGTAGCCACTACGGTCACAGGTGCCCTGCTGTAGCCACTACGGTCACAGGTGCCCCACTGTAGCCACTACAGTCACAAGTGCTCCACTGTAGCCACTACGGTCACAGGTGCTCCACTGTAGCCACTACGGTCACAGGTGCTTCACTGTAGCCACTACGGTCACAGGTGCCCCACTGTAGCCACTACAGCTACAGGTGCTCCACTGTAGCCACTAAGGTAAAATTCTTGTATCTTTCTCCTCTCTAGTTTCCTCCCTTCCAGTTTAGCTGGGTCAAACATTCGGGAGCAGTTTATCTTTAGGAGGGCCCCAGGGCATAAGTTTATTTGAGGCCTTCAAAACTTTACAAAACAACATAAAAATATCTTGTAAACTAGAACTAGTGATGAATGAGTTTGTGGCCATAACACGTGGCATCGGAATCAACAGCAGTGAATTCTCAGAATATGAAGTTTAAGTTCCCTTTAGGATATCTGATTGAATAAAAGAGTAGAGGACCACCCAAAACTTTTCTTGCTATTTCCTGCTGTGTTTATTCCAAAATTTAAAAGAGATGAATTCATGAAAATAAAGAGAGATTGGAAAAAAGATAAAATAGCTCATCCGGAGATATAGACCACAAAATTGTGACAACCAGAAGATTTGGATCCCGCAAGTAAGTGACTCATACACCTTACATAGCGATCCACCTATTGTTTCTTTTCCGGACAACTGTATTTTGTGGAAATTAGGAGAAATCGAAATACATTGCAAGTAATTTCAAGTAAAATCAAATCAGGGCAAATTAGAAATCAAAACCATAGACAGACCCTTCTGGTTAGGCTTTTTAAGAGCCATAAGTTGTTCTATATATAATCTGCCCAGGGCATCCTATAAAAATAACACTAATACTTAGGCAAAGGTGAGGCATATTTCCCCATCCCAACCTAGTGTATAATACATGAAGTATTCTTTTTTTGGTATGTATTTATATGTGTGTGATATATTTATGCATGCTGCTTATTTATTGCTGGTATATATTTATATGTGGGGCACAGGCACTGTAGGTATCTATGTGTTTGTTATATTCATTGCAGGTATATATTTATGTGTGTGGCATAGTCACTGCAAATATCTATGTGTTTGTTATATTCATTGCTGTTATATATTTCTATTTGCGGTATAGTCACTGCAGGTTTCTTTGTGTTCTTTATATTCATTACTGGTATGTATTTATATGTGTGGCATAGTCACTGCAGGTATTTATGTGTTTGTTATATTAATTGCTGGTATTTATTTATGTGTGTGGCATAGTCACTGCGGGTATCTATTTGTTTTTTTTTATTCATTGCTGGTATATATTTATATGTGTGGCATAGTCACTGCAGGTATCTATGTGTTTGTTATATTCATTGCTGGTATATATTTATATGTGTGGCATAGTTTCTGCAGGTATCTTTGTGTTTGTTATATTCATTGCTGGTATACATGTATTTTTGCGGCACAGGTACTGCAGTTTCTATGTGTTTGTTATATTAATTGCTGGTATATATTTATATGTGTGGCATAGTCACTGCAGGTATCTATGTGTTTGCTATATTCATTGTTGGTATATATTTAGATGTGTGGCATATTCACTGCAGGTATCTATGTGTTTGTTATATTCATTGCTGATATATGATTATGTATTTACTACATTCATTACAGTTATCTATTTAAATGTGCTATATAATTATTTCAGCTATGTATATATGTGCAGTATTTTTTCTGGAGGTACATATTTTTTGTGCACTATATTTCATGCAGGTAGGCCTCATTCTAAATAATTCCATGTAATTTGGCCTCTTAGATTTATTTTAAACGGGGGGAGGGCACGATTACATATTTCTGCTTAGGTTCGGCTATGATTCTGCCATGTTTTTGCTGTGATTTTACAAGAAGGGGGTCACAATTTTGCTTGTCTGCCTCCACTATCTCACTTTTCCATTGCCAGGTTTGGCCCATGTGTACTGAAGCCGGGAAGTGCTACTCTGGATTTAATGAACCACTGGAAAAGGTCCAGGAGTTTTGGACCCAGGGGAATATAAGTGCTTGTTTTTTTTTTAATTTTGCTCTGGACAAAATGTGACCTTTAATTTTTTGTTTTTACTCTATTGCTTCCACAACTTGCAACCCCAAAACCACAGGCTACACTTTTGGGGGACTTTTTGGGGACATAGCCAAATACATATAATTGTAAATAAAGTCCACTGCTCTATACCTTCACATTCCTGTTACTGAGGAGGTTTAAGTAGGGGACTAAAATACAAGTCAATAAATTATAATTTATGAATTTTGCCTAAACATATTTTTTTATTATTATTCTTTTTTTTTCTCCTTTTTTTGCCTTCCAGCTGCAGCCGAGTAATAACCATTTTATATATCTCTGGTGATTGCATTAGAAGAATCCCAGACCGTGCTGAATATTATGTCATGTGCATGTAAAGCAGATGTTTCAATCGTAAGGGTAAATACATTAGATGGAGTTGAGGTCCTTCTCCGCTCTCCACTTTATGAGGACCTGCATGTGTTTACATTAGAAAGAACCAAGATCATCGCTTGACTGGGGGATAGAGGACATTTATAGAACATCTGCTCTGACATGAAACTAAAAATTGAAAAGCTGAGGGAATATTATAGGATCCTCCATGTGCTGCTTAAAGCCAACTTGACATATCTTTACAACGTGCAGATGACTCAATATCCAGAGTCTACGCCAATCCTGACAGTAAATAACCCGCTAGTATGAGCTGCTCGAAAGCAATAAAGCGAATGGACCTCCATAAATTAACAATATTGGTCTTCTCTTCCCATAATCCAGTCTAAAAAAAAAGTTGTACCCTAAAGTCTTGGCCGTTGTGATGTAGACCCGAGACCAATCCAACAGTGTAGACCAAGAAGAGACCTCCTCAAAGGTGGTTGAGGTGGAGATGCTCAGGCGTGTGTGACAAAGAGGTCCAAAGATTGGGGTGTCCTCCACCAAGCAAAATCAGTAAAGTGCAAGGAACCAATCAAACTCGACAGATCCGAGCCAGATGTACAGTCGCCTAGCCCAAGATAATTTCACCAACCAATCACACAAAAAATCAAGTATAAGCCGAGGCCCCTAATTTTACCAAAAAAACCTGGGAAAACATATTGGGGGTCATTTACTAAGGGCCCGATTCGCGTTTTCCCGAGGTGTTACCCGAATATTTCCGATTTGCGCCGATTTCCCCTGATTTGCCCCGGGATTTTGGCGCATGCGATCGGATTGTGGCGCATCGGCGCTGGCATGCACGCAACGGAAATCGGGGGGCGTTGTTGAACGAAAACCCGACGGATTCGGAAAAAACGCCGTATTAAAAAAAAAAAAGTGTCGCTGGACTCGCGCTTACCTTCAATCGGTCCGGCTTGGTGAAGATCAGTGCATTCCGGGGAACTTCAGTGCAGCAGCGCCACCTGGTGGACGTCGGAGGAACTGCCTTAGTGATTCCCGGCCGGACCCGAATCCACCGCAGAGAACGCGCCGCTGGATCGCGAATGGACTGGGTAAGTAAATCTGCCCCATTGACTCAAGTATAAGCCGAGGGGTGGAATATGCATTGGTCACAACCTCCCCAGTATATAGCCTGCTGGACCCTGCCCAATAGTATATAGCCAGCACCTGCCCCACGGTATATAGCCTGCCAGCCCATATCCCCCAGTATATAGCCAGCCCCCTACCCCAGTATATAGCCAGCAGCGGGGTAGCCGGAAAGGTGAGTTTTGATATATATTTTGTTTTACTCGAGTATAAGCCGAGTTTGGGTTTTCAGCACATTTTTTTGTGCTGAAAAACTGGGCTTATTCTCGAGTATATATGGTAATTTGCCAGAAAATGCCACAAGACACAACACAGATACTGAGCCCATTAGACCACGTCACAACTGTCAATTTTTGATTTAAGTAAAAAATATATAAAAAATAAAAAAATATTGGTTACATCTTACCTGTCTGTAGGGCTTGAGATTGAACAGGGGAAGATAGGTCCAGGATGAAGAGTCAGGAGGTACCTTGGTCAGGACGAAGATGGCAGCACTGCCCCTAGTGTACCCTATGCCTAATGATAGTTTGTGCCCTCACAAGGGCAGTCTTAGAACTAACCCTAAGTCACGCTGCGATGCTGTAGTACACGCTAAGGAGAAATCCTGACCAGTTTCTAGGATGTGCCTTTTCTCAGGGGATCAGAACCAAATTCACTAGGGTATCAGTAGCTTATACCCTGATCACTACATGGGGCAGTGGTCCATCTCAAGAGCACTATGCATACTCATCAGTACACACCATACTGCTCTTGAGGTGGACCACTGTCCTGCCACGGCAGTTATCAAGGTACAAGCTACTGATACCCTGATGAATTCTGTTCTGATCCCCTTTGGCAAGGCCCATCCCTGATAGTCCTAGAAATGAGTCAGGATTCCTTCTTAGGAAGTACTAGAGCATTGAATACTAAGATATGACATCGAGATAATGAAGCTCTGTCCCTTCTATGGCTGGTTCAGCGCTTCTCCTAGCAGGTGAGTTTTTCTCTGCAGGAGAGGATGATGTAATCACTTTTCTCCCTTCCAGACTAATTAATCCCTGCACCATCCCCCAGCTGTTGTGTATGAGTGATCCAGCTCAGGTTGATTGGTCATGTCTTCACTAAGCTTCATTTGTAATTCCAAGCTCCCTTGTGTAATGTGTTGATCGAGGCAGCCATGCTGACCCAGCTTTCCCAAGGTCCTAAATGTTATAAATGTTTTTTCAGCAAAACTGCTCAACTCAGGGATTAACCACGATATGATCCTGCATCAGTGTAGCTACAGCATTCTCCGGGTATGTTTGCTTCATAATGCATCAAATCAAATGGTAGGTTTCCTTTAAGTATATGAGTCAGGTCAGTGCCATATGAAACAGGAGCAACCACACTCTTGATACCTTCTGGACTTTATCGCCAAAAAAGAATAGGGAAGGATCCTTAAGAAACCAGGATAAAATCCCAAAACAACTGCCCATTGCCAAAGCAGCAGGATACAGTAACAGAACAATGCCGGTAAGATGGCGGCTGCCTACATTGTAAAACATGGCGCGCTACCGGCTTCTGTTTTCCGAGTTGCACTTAAAATGAAAAAGTTACCAGAAATGTTACTAAATGAAACCCTTGGCATAACAGTCATATGTAAAAAATCTGTCCTGACCATTAAAAACAACATTCTGGGAATTCTGACAAGGGAAATAATTGTGCATTTTAATACGGACACATTGTTACAGGCAAGAAGCCAGGACAAAGATTTACTCAGTATTCGCATTCCTCGGATACACCTCTGATAAATGCCGGACCTACAGTAGACGCACTTCATCTTCTCAACAATGTAGACCTTCACCAAAGTGACTGTAATACTTGTATTACTACATGGATCGCGCCAATTGCCACGTTACGTGACAGATCCCTCCGACACGAAACATCCATCTCCGGCACAAAGCTTATTCACTAAAGTGCATGTTGTCCGCACTCACAGACGTATTTACACAGGACTATCCCAAGCCCCGTCTTGTTCCAAAGAAAATCCAAGAACTCACAAATCTGTTAACATAGGATTCTCTCCAATATCTGGATTTTTTTAAGTTTTATTTTAAAACCTATTGCGTTAGTCCGTCAAATTCTTGGTCTCCAAATAGTTTTTATGTGCTGTAGGACACATTTCGGGACAGTGTCACACGTTCCACCTCGTTCTTTGTCTACTGATGACTTCCCATGATGCTCTCCACGTATTCTATCTATTTCAGGACAGATTGTTAAGCTTGTACTTAGGAATGCGAATGATTTTAACTGTTCACTTAAGTCTTTTTGAATGTTTCCATTTTGTTCTCCATCTCACCCAGACCACCATGAAGACTTCTTCCAGCCATTACTCATTTGTCACCTAGAAGGCTTTGACTTCTTAGATCTCGGGCACATGCCTCACCTTTTTACCACCCTAATTACAAACTTCCCATTATGTTTGTCCTTCCATTCTACTGTCTTTTAATCCCTCAAAACTGCAATCACTACATATAGGGTCCCTTAACAGATATTAAAGGGGTTTTCCCTCGAAAGAAAATCAAATTTCAATCCCCTACTGATGTTAACGCAAAAAAAGATCATTTTAACCCTTACTTTACAATTTTACTCAGTTTTATTGCTGTTTTGGCTCCTATCACTCCCTAGGCTGCTCAGTGCAAAATCCCAGGGTGTGGGCAGGGCCTCTCTAAGTAGACAAATTATGATCCATCTAGTTCTGTGGGGTGACAATGTGGTTACATTATCAGGGTACAGGTGTATATACATCATCTGGCTTCTGTACTAACACACTGACACATTGGGCCACATTTACTTACCCAGTCCTGTTGCGATCCCGCGGTGCGTTGTCCAACGAGGATTCAGGTCTGTCGCGATTCACTAAGGTCGTGCGTCCGAGTCCCAGCATGTGGCGCTGCTGCGCCCGAGGTCCGCCGGAGTTCACCTTCTTCTTCCCGGTGCATGTGACTGCGTGATCAGCACTGCTACAACTCTGTACTCACAGATATGTGCCTGCCTCCCCCTTCCCCCGGATAACTTATCTTCCTGTAGTTTGCAGCTTCTTGAGAGACAGAAATCTCTGCTGCACGGCCTCACACAGGAATCCAAGATGGCGCCCAACCCAAAGTCAGCAGTTACAGGGTCGTGTCTATGGGCAACTGAAATTGTGTACACCAGGACTGATAGAGACAGGTTGGACTTATATCTGTGAAAAGCTGCATTTTTGTTAATAACAGTGAATTAGAGAATGTGTTATTTTTTTATCCTGAGTACATATAAGAAACTTATCTTCGTGGGAGGAATTCCCCTTTTAGCGCCTCCCATTGTGCACTAGACAGTAATATTGCCTGCAGTCACACTGCTCTGTCAGTGGCATCAACACAGCAACAGAATATGTATTACCAGGTGATATTACAGTTTCTCGTGTTAGCAAAAATTAGCAAAATAATCTCTATTTCAGTTTTTTTTTTGTTGAGATGGGGTAGAGGGCACATTAATGAGCGAAAGAGAAAGAGACCTTTTTGATCTTCCCAATTGGCTGCAATGAAACAAAGAGTGAAAATTGTAAAGGGGTCTGAATACTTTTTGTACCTTTTGTATGTGAAAGATTTAAGTTTATGTTGTTTTCATAGTATTTTGTGGCAGCTCGGTGACTTAGTGGTTGGCAGCGCTGCTTCTTAGTAATGTCCTCCTGGCTTCCAATCCAACCATAATCATGGGGTGGGTGTATCCTGCCAGGGGTCATGTGGGTTTCCAGGTTCCTTCCACACACCTAAAGGATTTTTGGCTTCCTGGGAAGTTGTGGTAATGTAGAGGGGAGGGTTGCATAGAGAAGGTTGGTTCATGATTTATGGTTGTGGGATTAGGAAGGTTTAAAGAGATGAGATTTTAGCAAGATTTGAGAATGTTGGGTAGTAATCTGATGGCCGCAGGTAGCGCATCTCAGGGAATTTCTGCAGCTTAAGAGAAGTCTTGGAGACAAGATCCCACTGCCATAAGCCGTTGTCAAGCAGTTTATCACCTTCCAGATCATATTTTTATGGTCCTTTGTTGTGACATAATCCAGAAAATCAACTTTGAAGCGAGTTGTAAATTTAGCACTGAAGTCAAGCTCTCCTCACCTTTAAATGCCTCCTCTGCTGTGAATGACATCATGCACGAGACTTTAGGAGAGCCATTTAGCGATGTTCATCGGTGCAGAGTCGTCAATTATAGAGAAGGGGATGTTCTGAGGGAGAGCTTGACTTCAGCGATAAACTTCTGTAATTTTAAAGTAAATTTTCTCAATAATGCTATAACACATGTCCAGAAAAGAAACATGATCTGGAAGGTGTCCAGCTGCCTGTCAACATACTGGAAGTGGTTTAATAAATTGTGATAACAGGTTTCCTTTAACTCGCTGCTCCTGATCTCCTCCTCTCTGCTCTGAATGACTGCTGCTGAATTCACCATGAATCATTCTACAGCTTTATTCAGAGCAATGAACAGAAACTGTAGAGCAGCTTAAAAGGGAACCAGTCATCAGCAACTGGTCTAATAAACCACTAGCAGTATATTGTCAAGCAGCGTAACACCTTCTAGTTTTTGTTTCTTTCATGGTCCAGTGCGGTGGCATCATCCAGAAAATCAACTTTGAAGTGAGATGTAAATTGGTTGTATAAAGTCAAGGAGGCGGAGAGTTTAACACTCAAGTCAGGGTGGGGAGCACTGATCGCCTTCTCTGTGATTGACATCATGCATCTGACTTCAGGAGATCTGATTAGTGATGACTCTGGATGTAGGACCATCAAATACAGTGAAGGAGCTTTCTGTGGAGGAGAGAGCTTGAATTCAGCGTTAAAATCTCCACCTCCTTGACTTTATACAACCAATTTAAATCTCATTTAAAAGTTTTTTTTGGATGATGTCACCACACTGGATCATGAAAGAAAGACAATGTGGAACGTGTTCAGCTGCTTGACAACATACCGGTAGTAGTTTATTAGGTCAATTTCTGCTGACAGGTTCCCTTTAAAGCAGAGATCTCATAGCACAGCAGTCAAACCTACCATTTGATTTGATGCAGTATGAAGCAAACATACCCGGAGAATGCTGTAGCTACACTGATGCAGGATCATATCTTGGTTAATCCCTGAGCTGAGTGGTTTTGCTGATAAAACAGATGTAATATTATGATAATGAAGCTCGGTCGCTTCTATGGCTGCTTCAGCGCTTCTCCTAGCAGGTGAGTTAGGTGGAGAGGATGATGTAATCCCTGGGCTGTGCCTGAAGGCAGTATTAAACAACACATTAAACACTGAGCTTGTAATTACAAATGGAGGTTAGTCAAGACATGACTAATCAACCTGAGCTGGATCACTCATACACAGCAGCTGGGGGATGGTGCAGCGATTGATTATTCTGCCTTCAGGCACAACCCAGGGTTTACATCATCCTCTCCTGCAGAGAATAACTCACCTGCTAGGAGAAGCGCTGAAGCAGCCATAGAAGCGACAGAGCTTCATTATCATAATGTTATATCTGTCTTACCAGCAAAACCACTCAGCTCAGGGATTAACCAAGATATGATCCTGCATCAGTGTAGCTACAGCATTCTCCAGGTATGTTTGCTTCATAATGCATCAAATCAAATGGTAGGTTTCCTTTAACTGTGATAAATTATTGCATTTTCTAGAGAGGATCCACTAGTGGGCGCTGTCCATTGTCGCTCCATTGTACGTCCCGTAATCAGTGTTTCCTATCTGTCATGGCAGCTTATATAACTTTCCCCCCCTTTGATCCGTCTAAGAAGAGCTCGGTGCTTTTTGCAGGGATGTTTAACGTTGTTTCAAATACTTGCAAAGATTGATTTTCCAGATGTGCATCAGCACAGGAAATAATTACACTTGTGATCACTTCCAGCTGCCCCGGAGCCTCGCCAGCGTATTCCCAGGAATGAGAGATTGTTTTGTGTTGCGAGAAGAGAGAGCGCCGAGAACACGGTAAATGAATAATGTGTGACCATACAAGCTGTAGAGGGGCCGAAAAAAAATATACACTCAACATCTGAAAGGAAACAGTGACCAGGTCTACGGCCCCCGGTCAGCACGGAGCGCGCCAAAGACGAAAAAACATGCATAAAAAATTATTTAAAATGATCTATTATTTTTGTAACATTTTTATTATCTATTTTCTATATCTATACAAGATAGGGTCCGGAGGTTTGTTCTTAAGTTGAATTTGTATGTAAGTCGAAACTGTATATTTTATAATTGTAGATCCAGACCAAAAATTTTTTTTTGTCCCAGTGACAATTGGAGTTTAAACATTTTTTGCTGTAATGGGACCATAAAGCTTCATTACAGACACCTTACAGCTGATCATTGCAGTCTGGGACTATAGTAACATCCAGAGAGGTCACCAGAGGTCAGAGGGGTTTGTCTGGAGCTAGGGGTTGTCTGTAAGTCGGGTGTCCTTAAGTAGGGGACCGCCTGTACTATAAATCTAAGTCTAAACAAATATAAGATTAAATACAATACAAACACATATGCTGGGGGTCATTTACTAAGGGCCCGATTCGCGTTTTCCCGACGTGTTACCGGAATATTTCCGATTTGCGCCGATTTCACCTGAATTGCCCCGGGATTTTGGCACACGCTATCGGATTGTGGCGCATCGGCGCCGGCATGCACGCGACGGAAATCGGGGGGCATGGCCGAACGAAAACCCGAAGGATTCAGAAAAACCGCCGCATTAAAAAAAAAAAAAAGTGTTGCGGAGCTTGCACTTACCTTCACTAGGAATAGGCCGGTGAACTTGAGTGCGTTCCAATGCTCTTCAGCGCAGCAGCGCCACCTGGTGGACGTCGGAGGAACTACCTTAATGAATCCCGGCCGGACCCGAATCCACCGCAGAGAACGCGCCGCTGGATCGCGAATGGACCGGGTAAGTAAATCTGCCCCATTGTGTATGATATATCATAAACCCTAATAAAACTTCTCCTATTCATAATAGTTTTGAGATAAAAATTCGAAAGATTTGAAGATACATCAGAAAAAAGAGAAATATATATATATAAAATAGTTAAAATAAAATAAATAAAAGTATAAAATAAAATGTACTTTTTAAAGTGTTAACCTACATGTTAGTATTAAAAATGAAAAAAATACAAGAAATAAAACACAAATATTTTTAATATTCTTAATAAATTATCATAATTATAATAGTAATAATTATTTATATTGCGATTATATATTATAATTTTATTATAAGAATTTTAAGGTAATTATTTATAGGGCACCATTAATTCAGTAGTGCTAAACATACTATCATTGGTTATTTATCATTAGGCGGCTCTTTGGGATGGTTCTATGTCTATTTTTGGAGTTCTGCTGCCCATCAGATTCATTAAAGTGGCTTTGGCCCTTTAATAAATGTTCTTATGATCTATTTTCAGCCTTTTTTTTCCAAAAGTCCCAAAAAAGTCTCAAAATGCGTAAAAAGTCCCAGCACATCCACCTGCAGGGACTGGAGTAACTATGAGACTTTTTATGAGACTTTTTGCAAAAGTCTCAAGTCCTGACTGTGGCTTTGCACGTCGTTGCACTAGCAGTAGTTCTATGTTTAGGCCAGATTAATAAAGAGGTGTATATAGTCTATAGTCCTGCGAGACTTTTTAGCAGTGAAAAGTCTCAAAAATCCTCAATGTGACTACTTTGAGACTTTTTTAAGGCCAAAAAAGCCCAGGAAAACCAGTGATAAATAACCCCCTATGGGCGGATTTATCACCATGTGCCAGCATAAACTCCACCCTTCACGTTGCACCCGATATCTAGAGGCTTCGGCCCCCTGATAGAGCGAGGCCAGACAATTCAATGTCAGGTCCTACCTGTTTGAGGCAGGAACCCCCTGCACTAGCCCAATCCACAGCCTCGGAGGGCCCTATTCACAACCCTTGCATGTCGACTGGTTTAAGTTGGTGTAAGGAGGGGAAATAGTCACATTTCCTGGCGCATGAATTATGACTATTTAGAGGCTTGTACACCAGAGAACTGCTATAAAAGCCATGATATATATATATATATATATATATATATATATATACTGTACAGGGAGTAAGACCACCATGGGCCCTGGGCTGTAGGAATATTATGGCCCCTACAAGTCTGGAATCATTTCCTACATCTGGTCCTAGAATCAGCTTCATGATGAATGGGGGATGTGTCCCTTCTGCTGCTTTCAATCTGCAATTTCAGGACCTTTGGAGGACCTGTATATGTCTCTTGTGTACATGTGTGTTGAGAGCAGGAACAGATGCATGAGGATATCATGGGTGAAGGTTCTTCTCAGTATAAAATGTGGTGGGTGGTTTGGGTGGTCATGGGCCCCTTAGAAGGCTTGGGTGGGGGAGGCGGGGAAGGCTGTTGGACAACCCAATGGATTCGGACAAACCTAAAAAAGGTTTTGTGTCCCAAGATCAGCACTCACATGCACCGGGAAGAAGCAGGTGAACTCCGGCGGACCTTGGCGCAGCAGCGACACCTGCTGGAACTCGGACGCACGACCTTAGTAAATTGCGCCGGACCCGAATCCTCGTCGGACAATGCGCCGCGGGATCGCGATGGGACCGGGTAAGTAAATTTGATCCATAGTATAATATATAAATATAATATACGATGCAATAAAGCTTCATTGATACACTGGGGCAGATTTACTTACCCGGTCCTGTCGCGATCCAGTGGCACGTTCTCTGTGGAGGATTCGGGTCTTCCGGCGATTCACTAAGGTAGTTCCCCCGATGTCCACCAGGTGTCGCTGCTGCGCTGAATTCCGTCGGAGTTCACCGTCCTACGCTGGGTGCAGGTAAGCGCGTGTCAGGCGACACTTTTTTTTATAAAAATCACCTGACCACATGAGCTTTCATAAAAACTTAATAAAAATGTTATCTAAAACCTAAAACAAAAATATTTCAGGACCTCCTGATGCCGCAGAGTGAGATATAATCGCATGAATTATTTTTCAAGATGTAAAACATCTGGCGTTGGTTTCTAAGTTTCCATTCGAGTCGCCCTGAAAGGCTAATTCTCACCTCGTCTGTGCGTACGGCCAGCGAGACAGATACTGCCCCGGCACGACAGGTCTGCACTTACTGTAGCCATTGGCTTCCATCCAAGGAAAATTATTAAATGTAAATGTAAAAAAAAAAGTTTTACCCCCAGACAATCAGCTCCAAGGAAAAATCTATAACATTTTTGTATGAACTGTAAACATTAACATGAAATTGGTCGGAATATAATTCGATTCACATGTCCATTAAGTTGTCTTGGCCGACTCGTAACATCTGTATTTGCTTGAATAAACCTGGGGATTTAAAAGTATTTTGGAATTGGATCAAGGCCGAGGCCTCTATGTGAGGACAGATGTTACAGAGATGGGCAATTATACCCCAATGTTGTCTACAATGACTATTTGTTGTGCTACCAATGGCAACCAATGGAGTATAAAGGGACAGCAGCCAATCAGCCATGGAAGAAAGTCGGGTGTTTCTTATTTTTTATTTAATGGAAAATCTACCATCATGGATCTACTTATTAAGGTAGATTCGGTGGCAGGTTTATCTAAGCCCTTTTTAGGGCAAATTTTTCAGTCCCCGCAAACTTTTTAACTCTTTTATTACCCTAAAATGCACATTTCTGGAAGTGGCTACCGGTGGCTGCGCATACTCGGATCCAAAGCCGGAGCTAGTGCGCATGCGCAGCCGCCAGCTCTGTATAGACAGTCTATGCAGAGCGAGGACGTGTGTGCGCAGCTGGATATGTCCTAGTAGGAGGGTAGAAATTTCTGAAAGGGACGTGGAGTAGCCGGAGCTGAAGCTACACGGTGCTGCTACTCAACGCCCCTTTCAGAATTGTGCATGTTAGGGTAATAAAAGATTTAAAAGTTAGCGAGGAATGAAGGATTAGCCCTAAAAGGGACTGGAATGCTATTCATTCGATGAACCTGCCACCGGATCTACCTTAAAAGGTTGATCCATGATGGTAGGTTTCCTTTAAAGGGGGTTTCCAGGCTACAAATATATGTTACATTTCTAAAAGTTAAACTAGTGGGGTCTAACATCCAACACCAGACCGGCAGTCCTCAGAATGGAAAAGGAACCAGACAGCGCCGTTTTCAGTTCAGTGGACAGGCCAGGTAACTGCAGATCAGATTGTATTTATTAGAATGGTAGGTAAGTCGCAGTGACTCCTATGAAAGGGTTGTCCCAAAGTTTGATTGGTATTCCTTCTGCTGTGAATAGAGGATAACAATCTGATTGATGGGGATCTGACAACTGGGACCCCCACTATGAGGAGAACAGCCCCTCACTGATCACGAAGGCTGGGCCCCAGTTGAGGGTTGAGGCAGATTGAGAATGTGTCTGCCGCTGTATTCAATTGTATTCGAGCATCTGGATTGGCTGAGCACGTCCGGCACTCCCATACACGGTGAACGGGAGTGTCAATGATACCCGGGTAATGTGGTCACCGATTGCTGATGCTCCCATGGTGGCAACACGGGTGCTCGGCCTGTCGCTTCATTCCACTGGATAGAAGAGACCCCCCATTCACGTGATCGTTGGGGGTCCCTTTTCATGATCAGTGGGATCCCAGCAGTTGGACCCCCACTGGTCATTTGTCTTGAGAACTTTCTCCCTCTCTAGGCCTTTATAAAAAAGAGGAGGAAAGGGTGACCTACCCCAATATTATATGCATCTCATGTACAAGCACAGCTCAGATTTTTTTTTTTTACATTTAACCCTCCACATTCCTAAGCCATTAGTCCTTAGTCTTAGCACCTAATATGCTAATTAGTTTCTCTTCTTCAAGTTGTTAGTGTCAAGCTATGGTTGCTCAGGAATGGTGGACTGTTAACAAGGGACAAGTGAAAAGAATTTATAGTCTCGCATGATACAATTTGCTGCCTTAAAAATGTTTTAGTTTTTAATAAATAGATTATCTCTTAACATTATTTTGTTTAATCAGTTTTCCCTCCAGAGTTATGGCATTTTCTGTTCTGAAGATACTTGTCAGAAATCTTCCTCAGCAGCAGTGAAGTGGATCTGCCTTGGAGCTGAGTTAAAAAAAAAAGCTGCCCTTACTTCCCATGATGCTTTGTGTACTATGAAGTAACTCCACTAAAAAGAAACTCTGAAGTAATAACAAATCCAGGGGGAAAATACAAGTAAACTGACAACGTGTACATAAAGGGCTGTAGTGCCTATCCTTTGTGCTTCCATCACATGGAGAAGCGTGCATCATGTAATAAGTAGAATAAACCAGCAGTGAAATAGTTACATAAACTACATAGTCTCTGCTGTGTGAGCACAAAAGGTTAACAGCTTCCCTGCTGTGAAGTTTGTGTCTGGAGATAGAAGGGAAAAGGAAGGGGTGAGGGGGTTTGCTGCAGATGTGTCTTTGATCTTAAGAGAGAGGCAGAGAAAGTCTTGCAGAATCACAGACTGGGATGAAGGGACAGGGCTCTCCTGCTAGCTACAAGCTGGATAGGCTAATCAGAAGAACAACAAAGAAACTGCTGCACATAGGTAATGAAAGTAACAGACAAAGTTGTCCTACATCATGGGACCTATTGATCTGTGAGAACCTAAATGTTGCGCTTTAAAGAAATGCAAAAATTAAAAAAAAAATGATGGGAATGCATCTCCAGCCATCTGCACGTCCTCATGTGACCCTTAGATTATTTTTATTTGACTTTTGTTAGAAAAAGGAAATTCTAGATAATCCCAGCTGCAGGAGGCCAAAGGTTAAATAGTTTATGGTCACAGTGACAAAACAAGGGCAACCCTTCAGACAGGATGCGAAGAGCCCGGATTTACATGAGATTTTAGGACACTCACGACTTGTTCAGTGAAAACTGACAGAGGTGTAATTAACTTTAAAAGGGCAAAATGGCAGAAAATCCCATTTTTATTGAAGTGTTTTTTGTTTTTTTACTTTCATTTTGTATTATTCGCTGTACAAAGGCAACAAAGGAAACCTACCAGGGACATTACTCATAGATCCGGGCACCGGGACTGCGGTATCTTCTTATATTTCTTATCCATGACCTCCTTCCTTCTAAGATCACCTTATATAATTATGCTAATGAGTGTGTAGGACTCTGAGGGGGCGTTCCCAGAGCCCTTCCATGCTGTAGCTTCACAGGCTATTACACTGTCTCCCTCCTTCCTATCAGCACTTTCTCCTCCCTCTGCCTGATGTAATCTCACACAAGGGGAGGGGGGAGTGTCATAAAGTGACATTTATCCCAAAATGGGGCCACTTAAAACTTCAAGTCTTTTTTATAGCTGCTTGAAAAATGAAAATATATT
The DNA here is from genome assembly GCF_040894005.1 of Engystomops pustulosus. NCBI lineage: Eukaryota > Metazoa > Chordata > Amphibia > Anura > Leptodactylidae > Engystomops > Engystomops pustulosus. The sequence continues at coordinate 9,398,544 of NC_092411.1, read as the reverse complement.
GTAAAAATGATACGATTGGCTTGGTCATAGGTCACTACTGAGGGGTGAATTAATCTCACTGATTCTAGTGTAGGATTTTATTATTCCCAAGCAATCAGTGTCATTAGTGTCATGCGGCCTGTAGATAGAATACTATGTACAATATTCTCAACTCCTCCTGCTCTATAACATGCTGTCTGTAGATAGGACACTATGTACCATCTGCTCAGCTCCTCCTGCTCTATAACATGCTGCCTGCAGATAGGACACTATGTACAATCTGCTCAGCTCCTCCTGCTCTATAACATGCTGCCTGCAGATAGGACACTATGTACAATCAGCTCAGCTCCTCCTGCTCTATAAAATGCTGCTTGTAGATAGAACATTATGTACAATCTTCTCAGCTCCTCCTGCTCTATAACATGCTGCCTGTAGATAGGACACAATATACAATCTGCTCAGCTCCTCCTGCTCTATAACATGCTGCCTGCAGCTAGGACACTATGTAAAATCTGTTCAACTCCTCCTGCTCTATAACATGCTGCCTGCTGATAGGACACTATGTACAATCTGCTCAGCTCCTACTGCTCCATAACATGTTGCCTACAGATAGGACACTGCACAATCTGCACAACTCCTGCTGCTCTATAACATGCTGCCTGCAGATGGGACACTATGTACAATCTGATCAGCTAATTCTGCTCTGTAACATGCTGCCTGCAGATAGGACACTATGTACAATCTGCTCAGCTCCTCCTGCTCTATAACATGCTGCCTGCAGATAGGACACTATGTGAAATCTACTCAGCTCCTCCTGCTCTATAACATGCTGCCTGCAGATAGGACACTATGTATAATCTGCTTAACTCCTTCTGATCTATAACATACTGCCTGCATAGAGGACATTGGGGCACATTTACTTACCCGGTCCATTCGCGTTCCAGCGGCGGCTTCTCCGACGAGCGTTCGGGTCTTCCGGTAATTCATGAAGGTCCTGCGCCCGATGTCCGCCGAGGTGCCCCGGAGCTCATCGTCTTCATCGTGGTGCATGTGAGTATGGCCAGTGCGACCAATTTTTTTTTTTAAATGTGGCAGTTTTTCCGAATCCGTCAGGTTTTCGCTCGGCCACGCCCCCCGATTTCCGTTGCGTGCATGCCAGCGCCGATGCGCCACAAACCGATCGCGTGCGCCAAAATCCTGGGGCAATTCATGGAAAATCGCCGCAAATCGGAAATATTCGGGTAACATGTTGGGAAAACGCGAATGAGGCGAGTTGAGCCTCTTCCCTCAGACAGCAGCAACTGCAGGAAGTTGGGTGGAAACATCAAGGGTGCAGTCACCTGCTACAATGCAGGACCTGACAATTTAAAACAATGGGGCACATTTATTTACCCGGCCTCTGGAGTTCACGAGGTACAGAGTGTCCGACGATAATGCACTCCAGCGCGATTCACTAAGATCGTGCGCCCGATATCCTGCATGTGTCGCTTCCCCGCTCAGGTCCCCGGAGTTCACCTTCATCTTCCCTTCCAGGTGCATGTAAGTGCTTGATCTTGCAACACAATTTGAATCTTAAATCCCGCACTCTGTCCAATCAGTCGGTTCGTCCGACGGCCCCCAATTCCTGTTGCATGAAAGCTGGTGCAGCTGCAACACAATCCGATTGCGTGTGACACAATCCCAGCTCAAACCCCTGTTAAATACATGTCTTAGCTGCGCAAATCCTGAAAACCGTGAACAGTCCGACGAAAGTGTGATTTGCGACCATTAGTAAATAAGCCCCAGTGTCACTTCACACCTGATGTCAGCCTGGGTGTGAGACTCGGCATGTAAAACCTTGTGAATGGGAAGGTCTGGCTAGAAATGGTATAACCCACCGTACACAATGGGGCACATTTACCTAACCGCTCCTGCGGAGTTCACAGAGAGTCCATTGTCCATGTGAAATGCCCTGTGCCACGATTCACTAAGATTGTGTGCCCGATATCCTGCATGTGTCACTTCCCCGCTCAGGTCCCCGGAGTTCACCTTCTTCTTCCCGGTGCATGTAAGTGCATTGTCCGTGTATAATGCGCTGTGCGGGGAGTCACTAAGATTGTGCGTCCGATATCCTGCATGTGTCACTTCCCCGCTCAGGTCCCCGGAGTTCACCTTCTTCTTCCTGGTGCATGTAAGTGCATTGTCCGTGTATAATGCGCTGTGCCGCGATTCACTAAGATCGTGCACCCGATATCCTGCATGTGTCACTTCCCCGCTCAGGTCCCTGGAGTTCACCTTCTTCTTCCTGGTGCATGTAAGTGCATTGTCCGTGTATAATGCGCTGTGCGGGGAGTCACTAAGATCCTACATCCGATATCCTGCATGTGTCGCTTCCCCGCTCAGGTCCCCGGAGTTCACCTTCTTCTTCCTGGTGCATGTAAGTGCATTGTCCGTGTATAATGTTCTGTGCGGGGAGTCACTAAGATCCTGCGCCCGATATCCTGCATGTGTCGCTTCCCCGCTCAGGTCCCTGGAGTTCACCTTCTTCCTGGTGCATGTAAGTGCATTGTCCGTGTATAATGCGCTGTGCGGGGAGTCACTAAGATTGTGCGCCCGATATCCTGCATGTGTCGCTTCCCCGCTCAGGTCCTCCGGAGTTCACCTTCTTCTTCCTGGTGCATGTAAGTGCATTGTCCGTGTATAATGCGCTGTGCGGGGAATCACTAAGATCGTGCGCCCGATATCCTGCATGTGTCGCTTCCCCGCTCAGGTCCCCGGAGTTCACCTTCTTCTTCCTGGTGCATGTAAGTGCATTGTTCGTGTATAATGCGCTGTGCAGGGAGTCACTAAGATTGTGCGCCCGATATCCTGCATGTGTCGCTTCCCCGCTCAGGTCCTCCGGAGTTCACCTTCTTCTTCCTGGTGCATGTAAGTGCATTGGATGCGACACAATTTGAATGTTAAATACCGCGCTCAGTCCGAATCAGTCGGATCATCCGATGCAAATTGTTGCAAACATCGGAAAAACCGACCATAGTGTGATCCGCAGACCCTTAGTAAGTAAGCCCCATAGTGTTTTTTTTTTTTTTACTAATAGTGGGATTTGGGACCTTGTAGACACCCCATTACTATAGAGTCACTGCCCTATTATGACATATTCCCCATATTAAAATATTTCCTAGAAATACGACATTCCACCTTCTTCATTCTTTGATGTAAATTTTAGCCACATTAGTAACGATTACGCGTTACAGGAATAGGAATGTGTTTCGCAACCAGCGACCAGAAATTCCATCTTTTCAAGAACACATGTGCTTTCACTTTGTATTTATCCCACATTGCAACATTAAAAGCAACTTGTTTACATTATACGATACATAAAATCCACCGTAAATGTAAACATCTCAGAACAAATTGTCTCAATATTCAGTCAATTAAGATTTTGAGTTATGAGTTAAATATTTGCATATGTAGCGATACAGGATTTATGGATGGTACATTAATGTTCTATGTCTAATAAAGTTTAATAATACAAAGTATGTAATGGCCGTCTGTCAGTGAGAGTTACAGCCATGTAATCGTTATAGGCGGGGATTACTGATTACAGAGGTTTTCTTACTTTACTGCACAATGAATGGGTTGGATCAAGTTTTCCACTTATATTGAGGATCCTTTCACACGAACATGTGAAGAACCGATATCCGGATATCAGTCCCCCTAGAAGCCTATGGCACCTGGCCGCGGTAAGGTAACCACACACGGAATGTACCGTGCGCAGAAGAAAGATAGATGCTCTTTTCCCATATGTAAGGTTGGGAGCTATGCCATCATTCTGGAGAGGAAAGGATGAGTAAAAAAGACGGCTGAGGGGAAACCTCATTATACAAAAGACAGGGGGCATCCTCTACACTTAGAGGAGAGGAGGTTCTACCATCACCATAGACAGGGGGCATCCTCTACACCTACAGGAGAGGAGGTTCTACCATCACCATAGAGAGGAGGCATCCTCTACACCTAGAGGAGAGGAGGTTCTATCATCACCATAGACAGGGGACATCCTCTACACCTAGAGGAGAGGAGGTTCTACCATCACCATAGACAGGGGCATCCTCTACACCTAGAGAAGAGGTGGTTCTACCATCACCATAGACAGGGGGCATCCTCTACACCTAGAGGAGGGGAGGTTCTACCATCACCATAGACAGGGGGCATCCTCTACACCTACAGGAGAGGAGGTTCTACCATCACCATAGAGAGGAGGCATCCTCTACACCTAGAGGAGAGGAGGTTCTACCATCACCATAGACAGGGGGCATCCTCTACACTTAGAGGAGAGGAGGTTCTACCATCACCATAGATGGGGCATCCTCTACACCTAGAGGAGAGGAGGTTCTACCATCACCATAGACATGGGACATCCTCTACACCTAGAGGGGAGGCGGTTCTACCATCACCATAGACAGGGGGCATCCTCTACACTTAGAGGAGAGGAGGTTCTACCATCACCATAGACAGGGGGCATCCTCTATACTTAGAGGAGAGGAGGTTCTACCATCACCATAGACAGGGGGCATCCTCTACACTTAGAGGAGAGGGGGTTCTACCATCACCATAGACAGGGGGCATCCTCTACACTTAGAGGAGAGGAGGTTCTACCATCACCATAGACAGGGGGCATCCTCTACACCTAGAGGAGAGGAGGTTATACCATCACCATAGACAGGGGGCATCCTCTACACCTAGAGAAGAGGTGGTTCTACCATCACCATAGACAGGGGGCATCCTCTACACCTAGAGGAGAGGCAGTTCTACCATCACCATAGACAGGGGGCATCCTCTACACCTAGAGGAGAGGAAGTTCTACCATCACCATAGACAGGGGGCATCCTTTACACTTAGAGGAGAGGAGCTTCTACCATCACCATAGACAGGGGGCATCCTCTACACCTAGAGGAGAGGTGGTTCTACCATCACCATAGACAGGGGGCATCCTCTACACTTAGAGGAAAGGAGGTTCTACCGTCACCATAGACTGGGGGCATCCTCTACACCTAGAGGAGAGGAAGTCCTACCATCACCATAGACAGGGGGCATCCTCTACACTTAGAGGAGAGGAGGTTCTACCATCACCATAGACAGGGGACATCCTCTACACCTAGAGGAGAGGAGGTTCTACCATCACCATAGACAGGGGGCATCCCCTACACCTAGAGGAGAGGAGGTTCTACCATCCCCATAGACACGGGGCATCCTCTACACTTAGATGAGAGGAGGTACTACCATCACCATAGACAGGGGGCATCCTCTATACTTACAGGAGAGGAGGTTCTGCCATCACCATAGACAGGGGGCATCCTCTACACTTAGAGGAGAGGAGGTTCTACCATCACCATAGACAGGGGGCATCCTCTACACCTACAGGAGAGGAGGTTCTACCATCACCATAGACAGGGGCATCCTCTACATCAAGAGGAGAGGAGGTTCTACCATCACCTTAGACAGGGGGCATCCTCTACACCTAGAGGAGAGGAGGTTCTACCATCACCATAGACAGGGGACATCCTCTACACCTACAGGAGAGGAGGTTCTACCATCACCATAGAGAGGAGGCATCCTCTACACCTAGAGGAGAGGAGGTTCTATCATCACCATAGACAGGGGACATCCTCTACACCTAGAGGAGAGGAGGTTCTACCATCACCATAGACAGGGGCATCCTCTACACCTAGAGGAGAGGAGGTTCTACCATCACCATAGACAGGGGGCATCCTCTACACCTAGAGGAGAGGAGGTTCTACCATCACCATAGACAGGGGATCCTCTAAATCTAAAGGAGAGGAGGTTCTACCATCACCATAGACAGGGGGCATCCTCTACACCTACAGGAGAGGAGGTTCTACCATCACCATAGAGAGGAGGCATCCTCTACACCTAGAGGAGAGGAGGTTCTACCATCACCATAGACAGGGGGCATCCTCTACACTTAGAGGAGAGGAGGTTCTACCATCACCATAGATGGGGCATCCTCTACACCTAGAGGAGAGGAGGTTCTACCATCACCATAGATGGGGCATCCCATACACCTAGAGGAGAGGAGGTTCTACCATTACCATAGACAGGGGGCATCCTCTACACCTAGAGGGGAGGCGGTTCTACCATCACCATAGACAGGGGGCATCCTCTACACTTAGAGGAGAGGAGGTTCTACCATCACCATAGACAGGGGGCATCCTCTATACTTAGAGGAGAGGAGGTTCTACCATCACCATAGACAGGGGGCATCCTCTACACTTAGAGGAGAGGAGGTTCTACCATCACCATAGACAGGGGTCATCCTCTACACTTAGAGGAGAGGAGGTTCTACCATCACCATAGACAGGGGGCATCCTCTACACCCAGAGAAGAGGAGGTTATACCATCACCATAGACAGGGGGCATCCTCTACACCTAGAGAAGAGGTGGTTCTACCATCACCATAGACAGGGGGCATCCTCTACACCTAGAGGAGAGGCAGTTCTACCATCACCATAGACAGGGGGCATCCTCTACACCTAGAGGAGAGGAAGTTCTACCATCACCATAGACAGGGGGCATCCTCTACACTTAGAGGAGAGGAGCTTCTACCATCACCATAGACAGGGGGCATCCTCTACACTTAGAGGAGAGGTGGTTCTACCATCACCATAGACAGGGGGCATCCTCTACACCTAGAGGAGAGGAGGTTCTGCCATCACCATAGACAGGGGGCATCCTCTACACTTAGAGGAGAGGAGGTTCTACCATCACCATAGACAGGGGACATCCTCTACACCTAGAGGAGAGGAGGTTCTACCATCACCATAGACAGGGGGCATCCCCTACACCTAGAGGAGAGGAGGTTCTACCATCCCCATAGACACGGGGCATCCTCTACACTTAGATGAGAGGAGGTACTACCATCACCATAGACAGGGGGCATCCTCTATACTTACAGGAGAGGAGGTTCTGCCATCACCATAGACAGGGGGCATCCTCTACACCTAAAGGAGAGGAGGTTCTGCCACCACCATAGACAGGGGCATCCTCTACACCTAGAGGAGAGGAGGTTCTACCATCACCATAGACAGGGGATATCCTCTACACCTAGAGGAGAGGCAGTTCTACCATCACCATAGACAGGGGGCATCCTCTACACCTAGAGGAGAGGAAGTTCTACCATCACCATAGACAGGGGGCATCCTTTACACTTAGAGGAGAGGAGCTTCTACCATCACCATAGACAGGGGGCATCCTCTACACCTAGAGGAGAGGTGGTTCTACCATCACCATAGACAGGGGGCATCCTCTACACTTAGAGGAAAGGAGGTTCTACCGTCACCATAGACTGGGGGCATCCTCTACACCTAGAGGAGAGGAAGTTCTACCATCACCATAGACAGGGGGCATCCTCTACACTTAGAGGAGAGGAGGTTCTACCATCACCATAGACAGGGGACATCCTCTACACCTAGAGGAGAGGAGGTTCTACCATCACCATAGACAGGGGGCATCCCCTACACCTAGAGGAGAGGAGGTTCTACCATCCCCATAGACACGGGGCATCCTCTACACTTAGATGAGAGGAGGTACTACCATCACCATAGACAGGGGGCATCCTCTATACTTACAGGAGAGGAGGTTCTGCCATCACCATAGACAGGGGGCATCCTCTACACTTAGAGGAGAGGAGGTTCTACCATCACCATAGACAGGGGGCATCCTCTACACCTAGAGAAGAGGTGGTTCTACCATCACCATAGACAGGGGGCATCCTCTACACCTAGAGGAGAGGCAGTTCTACCATCACCATAGACAGGGGGCATCCTCTACACCTAGAGGAGAGGAAGTTCTACCATCACCATAGACAGGGGGCATCCTCTACACTTAGAGGAGAGGAGCTTCTACCATCACCATAGACAGGGGGCATCCTCTACACTTAGAGGAGAGGTGGTTCTACCATCACCATAGACAGGGGGCATCCTCTACACCTAGAGGAGAGGAGGTTCTGCCATCACCATAGACAGGGGGCATCCTCTACACTTAGAGGAGAGGAGGTTCTACCATCACCATAGACAGGGGACATCCTCTACACCTAGAGGAGAGGAGGTTCTACCATCACCATAGACAGGGGGCATCCCCTACACCTAGAGGAGAGGAGGTTCTACCATCCCCATAGACACGGGGCATCCTCTACACTTAGATGAGAGGAGGTACTACCATCACCATAGACAGGGGGCATCCTCTATACTTACAGGAGAGGAGGTTCTGCCATCACCATAGACAGGGGGCATCCTCTACACCTAAAGGAGAGGAGGTTCTGCCACCACCATAGACAGGGGCATCCTCTACACCTAGAGGAGAGGAGGTTCTACCATCACCATAGACAGGGGATATCCTCTACACCTAGAGGAGAGGCAGTTCTACCATCACCATAGACAGGGGGCATCCTCTACACCTAGAGGAGAGGAAGTTCTACCATCACCATAGACAGGGGGCATCCTTTACACTTAGAGGAGAGGAGCTTCTACCATCACCATAGACAGGGGGCATCCTCTACACCTAGAGGAGAGGTGGTTCTACCATCACCATAGACAGGGGGCATCCTCTACACTTAGAGGAAAGGAGGTTCTACCGTCACCATAGACTGGGGGCATCCTCTACACCTAGAGGAGAGGAAGTTCTACCATCACCATAGACAGGGGGCATCCTCTACACTTAGAGGAGAGGAGGTTCTACCATCACCATAGACAGGGGACATCCTCTACACCTAGAGGAGAGGAGGTTCTACCATCACCATAGACAGGGGGCATCCCCTACACCTAGAGGAGAGGAGGTTCTACCATCCCCATAGACACGGGGCATCCTCTACACTTAGATGAGAGGAGGTACTACCATCACCATAGACAGGGGGCATCCTCTATACTTACAGGAGAGGAGGTTCTGCCATCACCATAGACAGGGGGCATCCTCTACACTTAGAGGAGAGGAGGTTCTACCATCACCATAGACAGGGGGCATCCTCTACACCTACAGGAGAGGAGGTTCTACCATCACCATAGACAGGGGCATCCTCTACATCAAGAGGAGAGGAGGTTCTACCATCACCTTAGACAGGGGGCATCCTCTACACCTAGAGGAGAGGAGGTTCTACCATCACCATAGACAGGGGACATCCTCTACACCTACAGGAGAGGAGGTTCTACCATCACCATAGAGAGGAGGCATCCTCTACACCTAGAGGAGAGGAGGTTCTATCATCACCATAGACAGGGGACATCCTCTACACCTAGAGGAGAGGAGGTTCTACCATCACCATAGACAGGGGCATCCTCTACACCTAGAGGAGAGGAGGTTCTACCATCACCATAGACAGGGGGCATCCTCTACACCTAGAGGAGAGGAGGTTCTACCATCACCATAGACAGGGGATCCTCTAAATCTAAAGGAGAGGAGGTTCTACCATCACCATAGACAGGGGGCATCCTCTACACCTACAGGAGAGGAGGTTCTACCATCACCATAGAGAGGAGGCATCCTCTACACCTAGAGGAGAGGAGGTTCTACCATCACCATAGACAGGGGGCATCCTCTACACTTAGAGGAGAGGAGGTTCTACCATCACCATAGATGGGGCATCCTCTACACCTAGAGGAGAGGAGGTTCTACCATCACCATAGATGGGGCATCCCATACACCTAGAGGAGAGGAGGTTCTACCATTACCATAGACAGGGGGCATCCTCTACACCTAGAGGGGAGGCGGTTCTACCATCACCATAGACAGGGGATATCCTCTACACCTAGAGGAGAGGTGGTTCTACCATCACCATAGACAGGGGGCATCCTCTACACCTAGAGGAGAGGAGGTTCTACCATCAGCATAGACAGGGGACATCCTCTACACCTAGAGGAGAGGACGTTCTACCATCACCATAGACAGGGGGCATCCTCTACACCTAGAGGAGAGGAGGTTCTACCATCACCATAGACAGGGGGCATCCTCTACACCTAGAGGAGAGGCCGCTCTACCATCACCATAGACAGGGGGCATCCTCTACACCTAGAGGAGAGGAGGTCCTACCATCACCATAGACAGGGGGCATCCTCTACACCTAGAGGAGAGGAGGTTCTACCATCACCATAGACAGGGGGCATCCTCTACACCTAGAGGAGAGGAGGTTCTACCATCACCATAGACAGGGGGCATCCTCTACACCATCTTCAGACTATCAGGCATGTTGGGATTCATACATGGCACCAGGAGAGTCATCATTTGGAGACCACCGGTCTATACTCTGCTCCTACCTGGAATCATTCATGGCACCAGGATTGTCATCAGTTGCTCTATACTTAGTAGTAGTAGAGATCTGCTCCTACCTGGAGTCATCGCATGATGTATGTATTTCCGTTTTATGCCTCTCGGTTCAGGTTTTCTGTCTTCGGTCTTTAATGAAAATCTGTGAGAGGATCCTCATGACATGTGACCTCTCTGCTCATATGAGATACAGTCATCTATTAGTTCTTCAAACATTTTTCTCGTCGCACATGATGTTTGCCCCTGCAGGCAGCGTAAACAGATGGTAGACGAGACCATATCTACCCTGCGTTTTGTCAGCCATACATGAGAGATAAAGGGAAGGATAAGTGCACATTCATCTGGAGTGTTTATAATAATTTCAAGATTTTAGAAAAAGAAGATCTTTTTGAGAAGACAAAATTCTAAAACACTATTTGCGTTTCTTGCAGGGATTTATTTAGCTTCAGTATTGATATAATATGAATATATGTAATGCACAGTCAATATTCAGTGTAGGGAGCAATATCAGGTAATACACAGTATCCGAATGGTTGGCAGTAGGGATGAGTGGACCCAAAACGCAATGGGGACTCGAACACGGACAATCAGGCAGAAGTCCAGGTTTAGCATTCCGGCTCACCTCCGCTGGTTACACCCACCATGGATGCAGGCACGTCCGCACCCCCACTTTGCCTAAGATCGTTTCACCCCAATGATGTCACAAGTGATGAGTGGCGCTGCTGCTAAATGCCACCTGCAGACTGGCCAATGAGTTTTAAAGGGTTAACACAAAGGGGGTCATTTACTAAGGGCCCGATTCGCATTTTCCCGACATGTTACCCAAATATTTCTGATTTGCGCCGATTTCCCCCGGGATTTTGGCGCACGCGATCGGATTTTGCCGCATCAGGGCTGGCATGCACGCGGCGGAAATCAGGGTGCGTGGCCGAACGAAAACCCGACGGATTCTGAAAAACCGCCGCATTTAAAAAAAGAAATGTGTCGCGGAGCTTGCGCTTACCTTCACTAGGAATAGGCCGGTGAACTTGAGTGTGTTCCGATGCTCTTCAGCGCAGAAGCGCCACCTGGTGGACGTCGGAGGAACTGCCTTAATGAATCCCGGCCAGACCCGAATCCGCAGAGAATGCGTCGCTGGATCGCGAATGGACCGGGTAAGTAAATCTGCCCCATAGTTTTTATTGATGGGTGTTTGGATTCAGGTTTGGGTTCCAAAGTTTGGCCAAACTAAGCAAAAGAGTCTGCTCATCACCTCATTGAGGGGTTCATTGAACTGATATTGAGAGCCCATCCTAAGAACAGTTGGGTAAAAGACAGGGGCCAGACGGCACTATAAGGAAGGGGCCAGACAGCACTATAAGGAAGGGGCCAGACAGCACTATAAGGAAGGGGCCAGGCGGCACTATATGGAGGGGCCAGAAAAGGGAGATTGGGAGGAGGGAGTTACACACAAGAAGAAATTATATAAAGTAGGGTATCACAGAAGGAGGACATTCTATTATGTTGGGGTCACTTATAAGTAGAGGAACATTATATAGTGCAGGGTGGACATGTTAAGGAGTAGGTTGGGATCAGAATAAGGGCAAGGCATACAAACTATACATTTTTGGCTAATACCCTCTTCCAGCAGATCCCCTAGATCGCGATTACATAATATTCAGAGCCGCTGGTTTCAGAACAGGATATGCTAATCAGGTCCTTGACCTGGCACCACCCACCTGAAAGTAGAGTGGCTAATTTGCACAGTGAACTAATGCAACTGATTGCTCAGAAACAGTGGCTGAATGATCAAACATTGCAGTAGTGTCACTCAGTGGAGTGGTGCCCATTGTAGATACCCAGAGTATGGAGTCATTACTAATTTTCTCTAGTGGTGGTGCTTGAGGGAAACTGGCTATCTCCTACCTGTCTGTCCAGTCCCCCTCCTCAGGGATAGAGCTTATGTCTAACATCATTGCCATCTAATGGTCTGTTCATGTATTTGTTTACAATGTTTGCTAATTTAAATATTTTAGTATGCATTTTCTGTGTTTATCGTTCGCGTCACCTGGTGGTAAACAGACTTTCCAATTGGCTGGCAGTCAAGAAATTTCCGGCGGAATTCTCCAGTAGTTAATAAAAAGGATTCTATCATGGTTTTGGGTCTGCTCTTCTCTTCTGGAGATTATGTGATTAGAAAGGGAGTTGAGGCAAAGTTATTAAACAGTGACATAGCCGGGTCAAGGAGTCTACAATGAGAATTCCAGCATGCAGGGTTTCCCTTCTGGGATGAAGGAGAAAGTTTCAGTCCCAGGGTCAAGTCTGAATCATATTGTCAGCTTTGCTGCTAGCTCTGCCTGCAACCAGAAATGGATTTTCATCCTGCTGCTCCTTATTGGACAATGATCATACTGTAAGTTAGACCTTTCTGTCTCCCCATGTGTTCCTGGTTGACCGCTTTCTGTCACAGGTCTCCCGATTAACATCCAGGTGTGCCCCAAGGGGAATCTTACTGTCACGGCCATGGGTGCCCCTGCGAGCCATATCCTGCCAAATGATTCTCAAATCAATCTTTAAGAGAACCTGTCAGCAACCTATTGACTGTAACTCGTGTAGCTTATAAATCCCTTGCCGAGTCGTGGGGGCAGTTCATGTAGCTTCTTAAACTTGTGTGTCTTCTGGTGCAAGACCAATAATGAAGTGAGAAGTGCAAGACAGGTAGATTTTTCGCGTTTTTAGGGAAAAGCCAAAGTCACAGGAAACTGTCATTAGTTTTGCTATGTCTAACATCCTAATTTATTAAGTTTAGATTCACGATTCACGTCCTTAGTTGTAGCCAATGATAGATTCCCATTCAATGGGGAAGATTTACTTACCCGGTCCAGTCGCGATACAGCGGCGGGTTCTCCGGCGCTGATTTGGGTCCGGCCGATATCCACTAGGTGTCTCTGCTGCCCCGAGGACCGCCTGAGTTCACCTTCTATTTCTTGGTGCAGGTAAGTTTGTGTCAAGCGACCCTTTTTTTTTAAAAATACCGCGGTTTTTCCAAATCCGTCGGGTTTTCCGATGGCCACCCCCCTGACTTCTGTTGCATGCAACCCGGCGCAATCTGATTGCGTGTGCCAAAATCCCGGCAGAATTCGGCGCAAATCGGAAATCGGATACCCGATTTGGACCCTTAGTAAATGAGCCCCAATAAGTTAAACCTTCATCACTATGTCATGCCAAATTATCACAAATTATCTTGTCAGTTGCAGGAAAAAGGGTTTGCCACTATCACTAAACTTTACCAAGGTAAGTAAAAGAACCTAATAGGGTCAACCATATAGTACTTACCCTGGTAAAGTTTGTGTAAAGTCGTCGGGACTGATAGGTCATGTGACTTGCAGGTCTTGGGACTCCCTGTGATGTCTTGTGTCTTTCTGCTGTCCAATGGTTGAAGGCCCCAAGGACATCTGCACATCCCCTGAACCACTGATATGGGAGTGGCTATGATGTAATGTCTGCACTCCCACCTTCATCGGCTTGAAGACAGCAGGACACGGGGTGTTTTAAGAAGTCCAATATCCTGCTCCGGGTGGGGCATGTGACCGCAGCCTACTGGTGGCTTTACACAAGCTTTACCAGGGTAAGTACTATATGATTGACCCTATTGGGTTCTAGGGAACAAATCCACCAATGGGCAGCACAACTTCCAGGAATAGAAAAGTGCTCTATTGGTTAAGCAACTACGGGTTACGGCTCTGAACTAGAGCCTTCATCGGGTTCAAAAACTCATTAAAAATAACTGGATGTATAAATTATTAGGTTCTTTTACAAACCCAGGTAAAGTTTAGTTATCATGGCCAATTCCTTTAACTCCAACCCTTGTATCATTTTTTTTTGTCTATTCTATTTTTTTTCCATTTGCCGTAGTTTGTTTTGGACTACAGGAAAATTGCAAAAAGAAAATGAGAATCACATCTAAAAGTCCCCAACATATCAAAGCGTCCAACTTTCTATAAACCGAAAGTAAGAATAAATTTTACAATTATAGTAAAACAGAAAAAAAGCCCCAAAATTAGTTTTCCTTCAGTCACCGGACATTTTTGACCGGATGCAATGCCAAATTGTCCAAACTTTATCAACTTTAGTTTTTAAGTATGTTGTATAACTATATTCATGAAGCAAATCATTTTTTTTTATGGTCTATTTTCTGATTTCATCCATTTCTTACTAAATGAGAAATTCCAAAAAAAAAAATGAACATCTCAAATTCATAGCTCGGCACTCGTGTAGGGATCAAAATTGTTAAGAGTTTGATACCATCAAGAGGAAATCCACAATAAAATGTTTTTGACGTTTCGGTCAATCTCTGACCTTCCTCAAAAAAACAGATTGCTGGAGGGCAAACAGAGCAAGTAGAAATAGAGGCCACTGTGCTAACGGGGCCACTGGTTGGTGGTCTATTTCTCTACAGGCAGTCCCTAGGTTACGTACAAGATGGGTTCCGTAGGTTTGTTCTTAAGTTGAATTTCTATGTAAGTCTGTATATTTTATAATTGTAGATCCAGACAAATTTTTTGTTGTCCCAGTGACAATTGGAGTTTCAAAATTTTCTGCTGTAATGGGACCAAGGATTATCAATAAAGCTTCATTACAGACTCCTTACAGCTGATCAGTGCAACCTGGGACTATAATAACATCCAGAGAGGTCACCAGAGGTCATAGTGGGCAGAAGGGTCCTTCTGTAACTAGGAGTAGTCTGTAAGTTGGGTGTCCTTAAGTAGGGGACTGCATGTATTTGCTCTGTTTGCCCTGAGGAAGGTTAGTAAAACTCTTACTCTCACTACACGCATGCTGAGTTATCTGTTTATTACTGAACTTGGGTAATACCCTACTAACCTACTGTAAGTACTTACTGTAAATACTGTACTTACTGTACCTATTACCCACAATACTGTAAATACTGTACTTACTGTACCTATTACCCACAATAAACATCTTAAATTCATATGGATGTGTCCTATTTTATCTAAGTTGGAAATGGTGAATTAAAAAAAAAAAACACAGGGGCATATTTACTAAGGGTTCGCGGACAGCATTTCTGTCGGGTTTCCATTTTGCGCCGGATTTTGGTGCAATCACACCTATTGGGGCACATTTACTTACCCGGTCCAGTCGCGATCCAGCGGCGGGTTCTCTGCACTGGATTCGGGTCCGGCCGGGATTTAATAAGGTAGTTCCTCCGCCGTCCACCAGGTGGCGCTGCTGCGCTGAAAAGCATTTTAACGCGCCGGAATTCACCGAGGCCGTCTGAGTGAAGGTAAGCGGGTCCCGAGCGACACATTTTCGGTTCTTAAATGCGGCGGTTTTTCCGAATACGTCGGGTTTTCGTTCGGCCACGCCCCCCGATTTCCGTCGCGCGCATGCCGGCGCCGATGCGCCACAATCCGATCGCGTGCGCCAAAATCCCAGGGCAATTCAGGTACAATCGGCGCAAATCGGAAATATTCGGGTAACACGTCGGGAAAACGCGAATCGGGCCCTTAGTAAATGACCCCCATTGGGGGTCATTTATTAAGGGCCCGATTCGCGTTTTCCCGACGTGTTACCCGAATATTTCCGTTTTGCGCCGCTTGTACTTAAATTGCCCCGGGATTTTGGCGCACGCGATCGGATTGTGGCGCATCGGCGCTGGCATGCGCGCGACGGAAATCGGGGGGCGTGGCCGAACGAAAACCCGACGTATTCGGAAAAACCGCCGCATTTAAAAACCGAAAATGTGTCGCATAAGGACCGCTTACCTTCACCTGGTCCAGCTCGGTGCATTCCGGCGCGATGAGTTTACTTTCAGCGCAGCAGCGCCACCTGGTGGACGGCGGAAGAACTACCTTATTAAATCCCGGCCGGACCCGAATCCAGAGCGGAGAAGCCGCCGCTGGAACGCGAATGGACCGGGTAAGTAAATTTGCCCCATTGTGTCTCAAGACAATGCACTTACATGCACCAGGAAGAAGAAGGTGAACTCCGGGGACCTGAGCGGGGAAGCGACACATGCAGGATATCGGGTGCAGGATCTTAGTGACTCCCCGCACAGAACATTATACACGGACAATGCACTTACATGCACCAGGAAGAAGAAGGAGGACTCTGGGGACCTGAGCGGGGAAGTGACACATGCAGGATATCGGGTGCACGATCTTAGTGATTCCCCGCACAGCGCATTATACACGGACAATGCACTTACATGCACCAGGAAGAAGAAGGTGAACTCCAGGGACCTGAGCGGGGAAGCGACACATGCAGGATATCGGGCGCACGATCTTAGTAACTCCCTGCACAGCGCATTATACATGGACAATGCACTTACATGCACCAGGAAGAAGAAGGTGAACTCCGGGGACCTGAGCGGGGAAGTTCACCTGCACCTGCACACAAGTTCAAGTGACACATGCAGGATATCGGGTGCACGATCTTAGTGATTCCCCGCACAGCGCATTATACACGGACAATGCACTTACATGCACCAGGAAGGAGAAGGTGAACTCCGGCCACCTGAGCGGGGAAGTGACACATGCAGGATATCGGGTGCACGATCTTAGTGATTCCCCGCACAGCGCATTATACACGGACAATGCACTTACATGCACCAGGAAGAAGAAGGTGAACTCCGGGGACCTGAGCGGGGAAGCGACACATGCAGGATATCGGGCGCACGATCTTAGTGACTCCCTGCACAGCGCATTATACATGGACAATGCACTTACATGCACCAGGAAGAAGAAGGTGAACTCCGGTGACCTGAGCGGGGAAGCGACACATGCAGGATATCGGGTGCAGGATCTTAGTGACTCCCCGCACAGCGCATTATACATGGACAATGCACTTACATGCACCAGGAAGAAGAAGGTGAACTCCAGGGACCTGAGTGGGGAAGCGACACATGCAGGATATCGGGTGCACGATCTTAGTGATTCCCCGCACAGCGCATTATACACGGACAATGCACTTACATGCACCAGGAAGGAGAAGGTGAACTCCGGCCACCTGAGCGGGGAAGTGACACATGCAGGATATCGGGTGCACGATCTTAGTGATTCCCCGCACAGCGCATTATACACGGACAATGCACTTACATGCACCAGGAAGAAGAAGGTGAACTCCGGGGACCTGAGCGGGGAAGCGACACATGCAGGATATCGGGCGCACGATCTTAGTGACTCCCCGCACAGCGCATTATACACGGACAATGCACTTACATGCACCAGGAAGAAGAAGGTGAACTCCGGTGACCTGAGCGGGGAAGCGACACATGCAGGATATCGGGTGCAGGATCTTAGTGACTCCCCGCACAGCGCATTATACATGGACAATGCACTTACATGCACCAGGAAGAAGAAGGAGGACTCTGGGGACCTGAGCGGGGAAGTGACACATGCAGGATATCGGGTGCAGGATCTTAGTGACTCCCCGCACAGCGCATTATACATGGACAATGCACTTACATGCACCAGGAAGAAGAAGGAGGACTCTGGGGACCTGAGCGGGGAAGTGACACATGCAGGATATCGGGTGCAGGATCTTAGTGACTCCCCGCACAGCGCATTATACATGGACAATGCACTTACATGCACCGGGAAGAAGAAGGTGAACTCCGGGGACCTGAGCGGGGAAGCGACACATGCAGGATATCGGGTGCAGGATCTTAGTGACTCCCTGCACAGCGTATTATACACGGACAATGCACTTACATGCACCAGGAAGGAGAAGGTGAACTCCGGGGACCTGAGCGGGGAAGTGACACATGCAGGATATCGGGTGCACAATCTTGTTGAATCGCGGCAGATTTCATCCTCGTTGGACAACGCACCTCGGGGATTGCGCAAGGACCGGGTAAGTAAATGTACCCCATAATTTTGTAAAATTAGTAAACAAAAAAGTCACTAAAATGAGATGATTTGAAATCGCTAAAGATTTAGCTTTTTATGTTTTGCCAAGTTTTGTAAAAATTTGTTGTAAATGTAGTCAACTCAAAGCATTGTGTAAATAATTTTTGTAACTTGTTGTGAATTGTATATTTTTTTTTCCATTCCGTCTGTTTTTGACTGCATGGGAATTGCCCGAAAGAGAAAATTAAAAAAACATCTTAAATTCCACTTATAAAGGAGCCTTTCTTTCTCTCTCTGTTAAAGAATTTATTGCTTAAGTCGAAGGAACCTGGCAAACATCTCGGAGTATATTAAAACTTGGCAGAATCCTAACATTAAATGGGGACATCAAAAGGAACATGTTTTTGGTGTTTTTCCCATGTGTCCCCCATCATAACAAAAATATTTTATGGATGAAGAAGTAAACTATATGCAGCTGGATCGGAGACAAACAATGACTTACATTATCTACGTGGAAGCAAAAAACCAGAAATCAAGTTAAATTGCTTTTGTCATTTCGTTAAATAACGAAACAGTAAGAAAAATCCTCGGCTCCGCTTTCCAGAGTAGGTGTCGCCGCTCGGAGTCAATGACCGCACAAAATGGCACGTCGGCTTTTTTCCATTTCACAAAATAAATTTCTTTCGCAAAAATAAATATCCAGTCTGAAAAAATTTTTTGCTAAGAAAAATAAACACATTCAGATTTACAAAAGCCAAGAAAAAGTGAAACATTCGCCTAATGGAAATTTCCCCGGATTGTGTTTCCGTTAACCAGGTTCCTCTCCGTGCCATGTACCGCGGTGTGACAACAAGTGTATTGATGGGGTCCCAGGTTTGTATTTTGTTTTTCTTTAATGTTTCATTAAGCAGGATTTTCGGGGGTTAGGTTTTCAGCTTTCATCGGCACAGCAGTCCGGCGAGTTGTGTTACATGGCACAAGCGGGAACTGTGTAAACTGAACTATAGAAGTTGGCTCCGAGCCTGAAGACCTCCACTGACCTAGACAATAGTCACGTTCTGTTTTGCATTTTTAAGTCTTGATGAAAAATGTTGCCAAGAAATGAAACCCCAGAAGTAGAGGAGTTAGATCAGAACACGTTATTTCAAAAAGTATTACTGTAAAATCTCCATTTTCTGCAGCCATAGGGTAATTATATTCTGCCTATGGGAAGCATCAGACAAGTAAAATAAGCAAATTAGAAGACAAATTATTTTGCTGCTCTAAGGGAACAGCCTGGATAGATTGGAAGGACAGACAAGGATAGATCGCCATAGGGCTATAACCCATTTCCAGGTGTCCCTACCTAATTGTCCTGTCTACCCTAAGTGGTAGGTAACGATTGGTCGTCAAACCTTTCCTGCACCAAAGTGCAAACATAGAGACAACACGATACAAATGCCAAAGAATAGTCAACAAAATATGGGTCAGAACCAGAAGGACTGATGCAGTACAGAATTGATGGGCAGTCAAAAAAACAGGAAAAGGGTCAACGATTTGACGAAGGTCAATAGAAATTCCAGCAAGCTCTAAAGAAGACTTACGGCAAGTAATGATGAGTGGAACCTGAATGGAGTCACCATCACCTGTAACAGCCACAACCCTGGCAAAGCGGCAGGTGGCATTTAAATTATTGAGCGCTGCCATTTTCAGCGGGATACGCTCTCCTGATGATGCCTTTGCCGATGCCGTTTAAAAGATGAACACCTATGAATAGGAGAAATAGGTGTTACATTAGGGCTGGGTCCAAACACTGAGCTCAAACTCAAAATTGTGGCTGAAAACCAGATTTGAGTTCAGTAACCCAAACACACAGGGGCTTATTTACTATTACTATTCCCGCGGACACATTTCCGTTGGGTTTTCCCACGCTTTCGGGGATCGCGCCCGCGGGACAGGCATTTAGAAGGGCTTTCATGTTACAGAAATCGGGGGCGGGACGTCGGATGATCCAACTGATTTGGACAGAGTGCAAGATTTAACAGTAAAATTATGTCGCAAGACAATGCACTCATATACACCGGGAACAAGATGGTGAACTCCAGGGACCTGAGCGGGGAAGCGACACATGCAGGAAATCGGGAGCACGATCTTTGTGAATTGCGGCAGAGTTCATTCTCGTCAGACACTCCGGATCGGGGAAAGCGCAGGGACGGATTAGTAAATATGCCTCACAATGTTTGGTGCGGACCCGAACATTGCGCTTCAGGCCCCCTCACCACTAATGCCGACCTATACTGATGGAGAAGAGACGGATAGTCTTTTGCTCTCTGTCTGATACTCTGATATTTAAAGTTTTTTCCAGCTGCTTTGGATAATGATGAGGGTAAATGTTACTCCTCTGACAATCGTGGCCACACGAAGGCTCTAATGAAGGTGATGTACAAGGTAACTCGTGTTTGATCTCGGACTCCTCGGGAGGGCTCATCACACGACTTGAACACTCTGTGATCTGTCTATGGGTGGAAGGGAAATCGAATTCTAGAAATACTTTGATTTCTTCACCAAAGGTGACGCCTGTTCACGTCCTTAAGAACAAAAAGAGAAGAGAGAAGAATTTATGGAGTTTCCTTTATTTTATACTTCGGATCTCACTCGTCTACAAATGTCCAGAAGTGACCAAAATGAGAGGAGACCTTCCATGTTATCTGCAGGGAAGGAAAGCGGACAAGTCAGGGAACACAATCATAACTCAATGACCCTCCAGAGCAGTAATAATATAGTGGCCGCATTTCCATCGGGTTTTCTGTCGTTTTCGAGAATCGCGCCGCTGGGACGGGGATTTAGAAGTGGATTGTGACACACACGATTGGATTTTGGTGCATTATCGTTAGCTTTAATGAGACAGAAATCGCGGGGCCGGCCGTCAGGCGATCCGACTGATTCAGACTGAGCGCGGGATTTAACAGTAAAATTGTGTTGCATCTAATGCACTTACATGCACCAGGAAGAAGAAGGTGAACTCCGTCGGACCTGAGCGGGGAAGCGACACATGCAGGATATCGGGCGCACTATCGCGGCAGAGATAATTCTCGTTGGACACTCAGGATCGGGGAAGGCGCAGGGACCGGGCAATTCAGGGAAAATCGGCGCAAAACAGTAATATTTTGGTAACCCGACGGAAAAACGTGGTTCGGGCCCTTAGTAAATGACCCCACTGTGAACAATCTGCTCAGCTCCTCCTGCTCTATAGCATGCTGCCTGCAGATAGGACACTATGTACAATCTGCTCAGCCCCTCCTGCTCTATAACATGCTGCCTGCAGATAGGAAACTATGTACAATCTGCTCAACTCCTCCTGCTCTATAACATGCTGCCTGCAGATAGGACACTATGTACAATCTGCTCAGCCCCTCCTGCTCTATAACATGCTGCCTGCAGATAGGACACTATGTACAATCTACTCAGCTCCTCCTGCTCTATAACATGCTGCCTGCAGATAGGACACTATGTACAATCTGCTCAGCCCCTCCTGCTCTATAACATGCTGCCTGCAGATAGGGCACTATGTACAATCTGCTCAACTCCTCCTGCTCTATAACATGCTGCCTGCAGATAGGACACTATATACAATCTGCACAGCTCCTCCTGCTCTATAACATGCTGCCTGAAGATAGGACACTGGGGCTCATTTACTTACTCGGTCCTGTCGCGATCCAGCGGCGCGTTCTCTGACGAGGATTTGGGTCTGCCGGGATTCACTAAGGTCATGCGCCCAATGACCACCAGGTGTCGCTGCTGCGCTGAAGTCCGCTGGAATTCACCTCCTACGTCTCGGTGTATGTGAGTGCTATTTTTGCGACACAATTTTTTTAAATTTATTTTGCGACTTTTCCTAATCCATTGGGTTTTCCGCCGGCCACGCCCCCTGATTTCTATCACGTGAAAGCCAGCGCCGATGTGCCACAATCCAATCATGTGCGCCAAAATCCCGGGGCAATTCGGCGCAAATTGGAAAAATACGGGAAACCCGGCGGAAAAACATGATTCGGACCCTTTGTACACAGTGGGGCACATTTACTATCTGCTTAGCTCCTCCTGCTCTATAACATGCTGCCTGCTGCTTTACAGCATGTACCGATGCTGGGTGAAGTATCGTTGCCTGTGAATATGTTGCCTACAGATACATTTGACTTTATGTGTAAATACTTTGGGGATTGATTATGGATGAAGCAGTTGGGGATCAGTCTACAATGTAACAAAACCACAAATAATATCTAGTAAACCATAATCCTCACACTCCTGATGTTACACTGCTGGACTCATGTGAAGCCGTTCATCTCCTACGACGATAGATTATTGTATTTCCTACGAGCTGAGATGCGGACGGCAGAGGAGCGCAGTAATCGTTAATGATTGGCGCGGACACGGTGATATTTTCATCAGGGATAAATGGCTTCATTTACCTTTGACGCTTTGAAAGTGAATGTAATATTAGTAAACATCCATTAATGGCCTCGCCTAATGTCACTACATAATTCTGTCTTTGTTAATTACCAAAGCAGATCATATTAATTGACAAGGTTAATAGGTAGTAGACTGTGAAATAAGAGGAAAATCCAGCGTGACCGAGCCGCTGCGCGCTTCAACGTTTGTAACATGCGAGGATATGATGATGATGGAGTTTTGGGGATGGGATCTAATTTTTGTTAGGGGTGAGCAAAAAAGAGACTAAGAGAAGAGCAGATGCTCCCAGAGGGGGGCACGCACCAGCATGTAAGTGCGCTTGGTTTACAATACTTCATCCAGGTGGTAGATGCCCTTTGAGCCCCAGTGCACATGCGTAATCAGAGCTCCTTATGACACTGGAGACAAACCCACAGTACAGTCATGTAGAGGAGCAGATGAGCCCTTTGTTCCCTATATTGTATTAAAGGATATTCATTACATTCTAAAGACTTTTAACATATTAGGAAGAATTTATTAAGCTTTACCTGCCAGACATGGCTCATAAAAATCAGTGTTTCAGCTGATTTTAGGTGGTTTTGACCCACATGCTACTATGGGCATGACAGGGGGTGAAGGTGACCTGGTGGGGAGAGTGGAGGGCAGGTGTGTGAATGCCTCAACCCACAAAAGTTACTAAAGTTTCCACCTGAAAATGAGAAAAAATGTTAAATGCTTTTTAGACAAGGTTTCACTTGGTCTGAACAAGTCAAAGCTGGTGAAAAGCAGGACAGAGCGGTGGCTGGATCTAATTGAAAATTACAAAGCCTTCATCTGCTTTTTAGACAAGGTTTCACTTGGTCTGGACTAATCAAACCTGGTGGAAAGCAGGGCAGAGGAGCGGCTGGCTTTTGGCAATACTTGAATATTGCAAAGGCTCCTTCTGCTTTTTAGACAAGGTTTCACTTGGTTAGAAGTAGTCAAACCTGGTGGAAAGCAGGGCAGAGCAGTGGCTGGCTCTTTTGGATATACTCGAAAATTGCAAAGGTTCCATCTGCTTTTTAAAGAAGGTTTCTCTTGGTCTGAAGTAGTCAAACCTTGTGGAAAGCAGGGCAGATTGGTGGCTGGCTCTTTTGGCTATATCCGAAAAATTGCAAAGCCATCATTTGCTTTGTAGACAAGGTTTCACTTGGTCTGAACTAATGGAACCTGGTGGAAAGCAGGGCAGAGCAGCGGCTAGCTTTTGGCAATACATGAATATTGCAAAGGCTCCATCCGCTTTTTAGACAAGGTTTCACTTGGTCTGAAGTAGTCAAACCTGGTGGAAAGCAGGGCAGAGCAGTGGCTGGCTCTTTTGTGTATACTCGAAAATGACAAAGACTTCATCTGCTTTTTAGCCGCCCCATTGTGGTGATCAGTACTAGCCGTCTGCACACATTTGCTGCTATATTTCAGTTGTTCCTTATAGAAGTGCATAAATACTATCCAGATGTCAAATATTTGTATCTTTCATCGTAAATAATGAGAAAAATGACTTTTCTTCCACTTAATGAGGAAGGATCTCGTAGCGGCAGGTGTCCGGCACACAGCGCACAGGGAGAACGAATGAAATCATCATCCATGACATTTCCCCAAGTTCTTATCAAAGTGAAGTGAACATAAACATTGTCATTCTATGACTTCATTTTCTGGGTGTTGTTTAGAAATATAAACTTTGTGTTAATTTTCAGCGCCGCACCCTTCCGCTCCTCCGCATGTGGACTCCGAATCCTCCGGAGAAGCCATGGCTGATCCAGCACCTGTGCTGATGCGGAGGGATTCTTCATTGTTCTCCAAAATGTGCAAAGAATTGTACAAGACGGATCAGTATTCTGCTATACACAGGGACGAAAATAAGAGTCCGGACCCCATAGCAGGTCCCCCTACCCCTCAGATATACATATTTCTATACGCATACTTGCTGTATAAGGCACATAATGGGGCAGATTTACTTACCCGGACGATTCGCGATCCAGCAGCGCGTTCTCTGCGCTGGATTCGGGTCCGGTCGGGATTTATTAAGGCAGTTCCTCCGACGTCCACCAGGTGGTGCTGCTGCGCTGAAGAGCATCGGAACGCACTGGAATACACTGAGCCGGGCTGAGTGAAGGTAAGTGCAATTTTCGCGACACATTTTTTTAAAAAAATGCAGCGTTTTTTCCAAATCCGCCGGATTTTTGTTCTGCCACGCCCCTTGATTTCCATCACGTGCATGCCAGCGCCGATGCGGCACAATCCGATCGCATGCGCCAAAATCCCGGGGCAATTCAGGGAAAATCGGCGCAAATTGGAAATATTCGGGAAACACGTCGGGAAAACGCGAATCGGGCCCTTAGTAAATGACCCCCAATATCCTCCATTCTTCAGTGTGTCGTGTCAGATCCTAGAGCCCCCTGACACTGCGGGCCCCATAGCAGCTGATATGGCTGCTACCCCTGTTGTTGCGCCCCTTGTATACATATGAAGAGTGGGAGACAAACAGAGTTGCAGTTACCATACTTGGCCACATCAGCGGTTGGCGCTGGTCCGCTGGCTCTGTTCTATAGTTTTATTCCAATTCAAGAGGCAGACGAATCAAAAAATACTCAGGAGCCATAGATCTGATTTTAATGAAATTTTAATTAAATTATCCATTTAAATGAGCAGGAAGACCCCTCCAAAGAGTTTTATTACCCTTACCACTTACCATACAACTTTTGCGAACAGTTAAAAATGCCCATGTCACAGACAGCAAGCAGAGATCTTAGAAAGATAATGAGGTGAAAGAGAAAGTACATTTCAAAGTAGTATTATGGACAACACGGTGGTTCAGTGGTTAGCAAAACAGCCTTGCAGCACGGTGGTTCAGTGGTTAGCAGTACAGTCTTGCAGCACGGTGGTTCAGTGGTTAGCAGTACAGCCTTGCAATACAGTGGTTCAGTGTTTAGCAGTACAGTCTTGCAGCACGGTGGTTCAGTGGTTAGCAGTACAGCCTTGCAACACGGTGGCTCAGTGGTTAGCAGTACAGTCTTACAGCATGGTGGCTCAGTGGTTAGCAGTACAGCCTTGCAGCACGGTGGTTCAGTGGTTAGCAGTACAGCCTTGCAGCACGGTGGTTCAGTGGTTATCAGTACAGCCTTGCAGCACGGTGGTTCAGTGGTTAGCAGTACAGCCTTGCAGCACGGTGGTTCGGTGGTTAGCTTTATGACTTTAAAAGGTAAAACAGAGGAAGCAGTGTCTCCTGCTTTAAGGTACATGGTACTTTTGGGGGTTTTGGTAGACAAATAAGTATACAAATAAGGACACAAGAGTCAGGTAACAGGCTCCGATAGAGATTCAGGATCAGGCACGATAAAGGGTTCCAGATCATGTCGGGAAGGATCCAGTCACAGGTTCAGAATTTCGGATCAGTTTGGGGTACAGGGATCTGATAGAGGCAGGATACAAGTTTTCAGATAAGTTGGAGGATCAGGATCAGGAAGAATCCAGGCTCACATACAGGTTCAGGGCTTAGGATTAAGTTACGGCTCAAGGTTCTGAATCACACAGCATCCGTGCTCAGGTACAGGTTCAGGGTTCCGGATGAGGTTGAGGTTCAAGGTTCTGGATCAGGCAGGATCAGTTGCAGGTTTTAGGATACCGGTCCAGCAAAACACAAACACACAGTAGTACTAGAAATCACCGGAGAAAGGATAACCAGCCCTGAGTCAACTGAGGATTAGAAATTAAGGCGTTCCTGGATGCCGCCCTTGCAGCTGATTGCCTCAGCCGTCCATCAACCACCTGAAAACTAAAAAACCCCATCTCAGAAGAAACATGAAACCACCCAGCTTTCCAGAAAACACACACCCAGCTCAGCCAAGAGAATCAACAATGCAGCCGCCAATCACAGCTCCAGTTGAGATGCCCTGGGTGTGGTTTACAAGCTTATTCAGAGGGTTCTGACCGTCTATACTCATGGCAGGAAAACTAGTCCCACCCACAGTGCACTTGCAGGCTGATTTGCATACTAACACAAAGATGATAATCTCTGCATTGCTCAGAGGTCTCTGCTCCACTTAAAGGTCCTTACAAAGCAGTAATGGGGGTCATTTTGACATAATTGTTGGTATTTCAGGGCTCCTCACACCAGGTCCTGCATCTGGATGTAGAAATTCATCCCCATGAGACTCCGATTGGAGGTTTTCTTTTTATATAAGTGAATTAAATAGAAAATCTCCGGTTCCTTCTTTCTTTCCCCGGAGACTGCTATATGTTAATTTGTTCTAGAATCCGTGCACCGCGCTGATCCGATGTTCCTTGTTACAGCCAATTGCCACTTCCTCCGGAGATGTGCATCTAAAAATAGCGGAGCCCATTGTCGCAGCCTCGGCTCATCCTGGGGATTTTTTTTTTTTCGGTTTTGTTCTCCTTCACATGAAGTGTAACATTGAATTGTTCCAGTGTTTCGGCGGCTTCACACGCGACGTGCGGACAGATGTTATAGTGTTAATTTATTCCTTACAATCCCTCTTTTCCGTGTTATTTTCTCTCCATACATTATGAGACGTTTCGCACAGTGCCTGTTTATTTCAGAGCGGAGGGGACACAAAGGGACGACCTTGCTTCATGCCCATCCACAGCCATGTAATTGCTTCAAGGGCGTCGGGTTTTACAGCAGCTCATAAATGACTGTATAATGCGATTCCTTCCTGTACGGATCCAGATACAAAGTACGACACGGCGAACGCGGCCTCATCTGCCAATAATAAAGGAAAGGAATTAATACGAGAAACATGAAGAAGCAAACACGTTACAATGTAACTACCATTCATTACATAATAACAGTAACAGCCAAAGGACCGATCAATTATATATTCTATACATAGAGAGCAGTAGTATAGCAGTTATATTCCTGTACATAGGGGGCAGTATTATAGTAGTTATATTCCTGTACATAGGAGGCAGTATTATAGTAGTTATATTCTTGTACATAGGGGGCAGTATTATAGTAGTTATATTCCTGTACATAGGGGGCAGTATTATAGTAGTTATATTCTTGTACATAGGGGGCAGTATTATAGTAGTTATATTCTTGTACATAGGGGACAGTATTATAGTAGTTATGTTCTTGTACATAGGTGGCAGTATTATAGTAGTTATATTCTTGTACATAGTGGGGCAGTATTATAGTAGTTATATTCTTGTACATAGGGGGCAGTATTATAGTAGTTATATTCCTGTACATAGGGGCAGTATTATAGTAGTTATATCCCTGTACATAGGGCAGGATTATAGTAGTTATATTCCTGTACATAGGGGGCAGTATTATAGTAGTTATATTCCTGTACATAGGGGGCAGTATTATAGTAGTTATATTCTTGTACATAGGGGGCAGTATTATAGTAGTTATATTCTATACATAGAGAGCAGTAGTATAGCAGTTATATTCCTGTACATAGGGGGCAGTATTATAGTAGTTATATTCCTGTACATAGGAGGCAGTATTATAGTAGTTATATTCTTGTACATAGGGGGCAGTATTATAGTAGTTATATTCCTGTACATAGGGGGCAGTATTATAGTAGTTATATTCTTGTACATAGGGGGCAGTATTATAGTAGTTATATTCTTGTACATAGGGGACAGTATTATAGTAGTTATGTTCTTGTACATAGGTGGCAGTATTATAGTAGTTATATTCTTGTACATAGTGGGGCAGTATTATAGTAGTTATATTCTTGTACATAGGGGGCAGTATTATAGTAGTTATATTCCTGTACATAGGGGCAGTATTATAGTAGTTATATCCCTGTACATAGGGCAGGATTATAGTAGTTATATTCCTGTACATAGGGGGCAGTATTATAGTAGTTATATTCCTGTACATAGGGGGCAGTATTATAGTAGTTATATTCTTGTACATAGGGGGCAGTATTATAGGAGTTATATTCCTGTACATAGGGGGCAGTATTATAGTAGTTATATTCTTGTACATAGGGGGCAGTATTATAGTAGTTATATTCTTGTACATAGGGGGCAGTATTATTGTAGTTATATTCCTGTACATAGGGGGCAGTATTATAGTAGTTATATTCCTGTACATAGGGGGCAGTATTATAGTAGTTATATTCCTGTACATAGGGGGCAGTATTATAGTAGTTATATTCTTGTACATAGGGGCAGTATTATAGTAGTTATATTCCTGTACATAGGGGGCAGTATTATAGTAGTTATATTCTTGTACATAGGGGCAGTATTATAGTAGTTATATTCTTGTACATAGGGGGCAGTATTATAGTAGTCATATTCTTGTACATAGAGATCAGTATTATAGTAGTTATATTCTTGTACATAGGGGGCAGTATTATAGTAGTTATATTCCTGTACATAGGGGTAGTATTATAGTAGTTATATTCCTGTACATAGGGGGCAGTATTATAGTAGTTATATTCTTGTACATAGGGGGCAGTATTATAGTAGTTATATTCTTGTACATAGGGGCAGTATTATAGTAGTTATATTCTTGTACATAGGGGGTAGTATTATAGTAGTTATATTCTTGTACATAGGGGGCAGTATTATAGTAGTTATATTCTTGTACATAGGGGGCAGTACTATAGTAGTTATATTCTTGTACATAGGGGGCAGTATTATAGTAGTTATATTCCTGTACATAGGGGCAGTATTATAGTAGTTATATTCTTGTACATAGGGGCAGTATTATAGTAGTTATATTCTTGTACATAGGGGGTAGTATTATAGTAGTTATATTCTTGTACATAGGGGGCAGTATTATAGTAGTTATATTCTTGTACATAGGGGGCAGTACTATAGTAGTTATATTCTTGTACATAGGGGGCAGTATTATAGTAGTTATATTCTTGTACATAGGGGGCAGTATTATAGTAGTTATATTCTTGTACATAGGGGGCAGTATTATAGTAGTTATATTCTATACATAGAGAGCAGTATTATAGAAGTTATATTCTTGTACTTAGGGGGCAGTATTATAGTAGTTATATTCTTGTACATAGGGGGCAGTATTATAGTAGTTATATTCTTGTACATAGGGGGCAGTATTATAGTAGTTATATTCCTGTACATAAGGGGCAGTATTATAGTAGTTATATTCTTGTACATAGGGGGCAGTATTATAGTAGGTATATACCTTTACATAGGGAGCAGTATTATAGTAGTTATTTTCTTGTACATTGGGGACAGTATTATAGTAGTTATATTCCTGTACATAGGGAGCAGTATTATAGTAGTTATATTCTTGTACATAGGGGGTAGTATTATAGTAGTTATATTCCTGTACATAGGGGGCAGTATTATAGTAGTTATATTCTTGTACATAGGGGCAGTATTATAGTAGTTATATTCCTGTACATAGGGAGCAGTATTATAGTAGTTATATTCTTGTACATAGGGGGTAGTATTATAGTAGTTATATTCCTGTACATAGGGGGCAGTATTATAGTAGTTATATTCTTGTACATAGGGGCAGTATTATAGTAGTTATATTCCTGTACATAGTGAGCAGTATTATAGTAGTTATATTCTTGTACATAGGGGGTAGTATTATAGTAGTTATATTCCTGTACATAGGGGGCAGTATTATAGTAGTTATATTCTTGTACATAGGGGGCAGTATTATAGTAGCTATATTCCTGTACATAGGGGGCAGTATTATAGTAGTTATATTCCTGTACATAGGAGGCAGTATTATAGTAGTTATATTCTTGTACATAGGGGACAGTATTATAGTAGTTATATTCCTGTACATAGGGGACAGTATTGTAGTAGTTATATTCTTGTACATTGGGGGCAGTATTATAGTAGTTTTATTCCTATACAAAGGGGCAGTATTATTGTAGTTATATTCTTGTACATTGGGGGCAGTATTATAGTAGTTATATTCCTGTACATAGGGGACAGTATTATAGTAGTTATATTCTTGTACATAGAGAGCAGTATTATAGTAGTTATATTTCTGTACATAGGGGGCAGTATTATAGTAGGTATATTCCTGTACATTGGGAGCAGTATTATAGTAGTTATAATCCTGTACATAGGGGACAGTATTATAGTAGTTAAATTCTTGTAAATAAGGGGCAGTATTATAGTAGTTATATTCTTGTACATAGGGGGCAGTATTATAGTAGTTATATTCCTGTACATAGGGAGCAGTATTATAGTAGTTATATACTTGTACATTGGGGGCAGTATTATGGTAGTTATATTCCTGTACATAGGGGGAGTATTATAGTATTATATTCTTGTACATAGGGGACAGTATTATCGTAGTTATATTCTTGTACATTGGGGGCAGTATTATAGTAGTTATATTCCTGCACATAGTGGGCAGTATTATAGTAGTTATTTTCCTGTGCATAGGGGGCATTATTATAGTAGTTATATTCCTGTACATAGGGGGCAGTATTATAGTAGTTATATTCTTGTACATAGGGGGCAGTATTATAGTAGTTATATTCTGGTACAAAGGGGGTAGTATTATAGTAGTTATATTCTTGTACATAGGGGCCAGTATTATAGTAGTTATATTCTTGTACATAGGGGGCAGTATTATAGTAGTTATATTCTTTTACATAGGAGGCAGTATTATAGTAGTTATATTCTTGTACATAGGGGGCAGTATTATAGTAGTTATATTCTGGTACAAAGGGGGTAGTATTATAGTAGTTATATTCTTGTACATAGGGGCCAGTATTATAGTAGTTATATTCTTGTACATAGGGGGCAGTATTATAGTAGTTATATTCTTTTACATAGGAGGCAGTATTATAGTAGTTATATTCTTGTACATAGGGGGCAGTATTATAGTAGTTATATTCTTGTACATAGGGGGCAGTAGTATAGTAGTAATATTCTTGTACATAGGGGACAGTATTATAGTAATTATATTCTTGTACATAGGGGGCAGTATTATAGTAGTTATATTCTTGTACATAGGGGGCATTATTATAGTAATTATATTCTTGTATATAGGGGGCAGTATTATGTCAGTTATATTCTTGTACATAGGGGGCAGTATTATAGTAGTTATATTATTGTACATAGGGGCAGTATTATAGTAGTTATATTCTTGTACATAGGGGGCAGTATTATAGTAGTTATATTCCTGTACATAGTGGGCAGTATTATAGTAGTTATATTCCTGTACATAGGGGGCAGTATTATAGTAGTTATATTCCTGTACATAGGGGGCAGTATTATAGTAGTTATATTCTTGTACATAGGGAGCAGTATTATAGTAGTTATATTCTTGTACATAGGGGGCAGTATTATAGTAGTTATATTCTTGTACATAGGGGGCAGTATTATAGTAGTTATATTCTTGTACATAGGGGGCAGTATTATAGTAGTTATATTCTTGTACATAGGGGGCAGTATTATAGTAGTTATATTCCTGCACATAGGGGGCAGTATTATAGTAGTTATATTCTTGTACATAGGGGGCAGTATTATAGTAGTTATATTCTTGTACATAGGGGGCAGTATTATAGTAGTTAGATTCCTGTACATAGGGGGCAGTATTATAGTAGTTATATTCCTGTACATAGGGGGCAGTAGTAGTTATATTCCTGTACATAGGGGGCAGTAGTAGTTATATTCTTGTACATAGGGAAAAGTATTATAGTAGTTATATTCTTGTACAAAGGGGGTAGTATTATAGTAGTTAGATTCTTGTACATAGGGGGCAGTATTATAGTAGTTATATTCTTGTACATAGGGGGCAGTATTATAGTAGTTATATTCTTTTACATAGGAGGCAGTATTATAGTAGTTATATTCTTGTACATAGGGGGCAGTATTATAGTAGTTATATTCTTGTACATAGGGGCAGTATTATAGTAGTAATATTCTTGTACATAGGGGACAGTATTATAGTAATTATATTCTTGTACATAGGGGGCAGTATTATAGTAGTTATATTCTTGTACATAGGGGGCATTATTATAGTAATTATATTCTTGTATATAGGGGGCAGTATTATATCAGTTATATTCTTGTACATAGGGGGCAGTATTATAGTAGTTATATTATTGTACATAGGGGCAGTATTATAGTAGTTATATTTTTGTACATAGGGGGCAGTATTATAGTAGTTATATTCCTGTACATAGTGGGCAGTATTATAGTAGTTATATTCCTGTACATAGGGGGCAGTATTATAGTAGTTATATTCCTGTACATAGGGGGCAGTATTATAGTAGTTATATTCTTGTACATAGGGGGCAGTGTTATAGTAGTTATATTCTTGTACATAGGGGGCAGTATTATAGTAGTTATATTCCTGTACATAGGGGGCAGTATTATAGTAGTTATATTCTTGTACATAGGGGGCAGTATTATAGTAGCTATATTCTTGTACATAGGGGGCAGTATTATAGTAGTTAGATTCCTGTACATAGGGGGCAGTATTATAGTAGTTATATTCCTGTACATAGGGGGCAGTATTATAGTAGTTATATTCCTGTACATAGGGGGCAGTAGTAGTTATATTATTGTACATAGGGAAAAGTATTATAGTAGTTATATTCCTGTACATAGGGGGCAGTATTATAGTAGTTATATTCTTGTACATAGGGGGCAGTAGTAGTTATATTCTTGTGCATAGGGAGTAGTATTATAGTAGTTATATTCCTGTACATGGGGGGCAGTATTATAGTAGTTATATTCTTGTACATAGGGGGCAGTATTATAGTAGTTATATTCCTGTACATAGGGGGCAGTATTATAGTAGTTATATTCCTGTACATGGGGGGCAGTATTATAGTAGTTATATTCCTGTACATGGGGGGCAGTATTATAGTAGTTATATTCTTGTACATAGGAGGCAGTATTATAGTAGTTATATTCTTGTACATAGGGGCAGTACTATAGTAGTTATATTCCTGTACATAGGGAGCAGTATTATAGTAGTTATATTCTTGTACATAGGGGGCAGTATTATAGTAATTATATTCTTGTACATAGGAGGCATTATTATAGTAATTATATTCTTGTATATAGGGGGCAGTATTATAGTAGTTATATACTTGTACATAGGGGGCAGTATTATAGTAGTTATATTCCTGTACATGGGGGGCAGTATTATAGTAGTTATATTCTTGTACATAGGGGGCAGTATTATAGTAATTATATTCTTGTACATAGGAGGCAGTATTTTAGTAGTTATATTCTTGCACATAGGGGGCAGTATTAGAGTAGTTATATTCCTGTACATAGGAGCATTATTATAGTAGTTATATACTTGTAAATAGGGGGCAGTATTATAGTAGTTATATTCTTGTGCATAGGGGGCAGTATTATAGTAGTTATATTCTTGTACATAGGGGGCAGTATTATATTAATTATATTCTTGTATATAGGGGGCAGTATTATATCTGTTATATTCTTGTACAAAGGGGGCAGTATTATAGTAGTTATATTCCTGTACATAGGGGGCAGTATTATAGTAGTTATAATTCTGTACATAGGGGGCAGTAGTAGTTATATTCTTGTACATAGGGAGTAGTATTATATTAGTTATATTCCTTTACATGGGGGGCAGTGTTATAGTAGTTATATTCCTGTACGTAGGGGGCAGTATTATAGTAGTTATATTCCTGTACATAGGTGGCAGTATTATAGTAGTTATATTCCTGTACATGGGGGGCAGTATTATAGTAGTTATATTCTTGTACATAGGGGGCAGTATTATAGTAGTTATATTCTTGTACATAGGGGCATTATTATAGTAGTTATATTCCTGTACATAGGGAGCAGTATTATAGTAGTTATATTCTTGTACATAGGGGGCGGTATTATAGTAGTTTTATTCGTGTACAAAGGGGCAGTATTATAGTAGATATATTCTTGTACATAGGGGGCAGTTTTATAGTAGTTATATTCTTGTACATAGGGGGCAGTATTATAGTAGTTATATTCTTGTACATAGGGCGCAGTATTATAGTAGTTATATTCTTGCACATAGGGGGCGGTATTATAGTAGTTTTATTCGTGTACAAAGGGGCAGTATTATAGTAGATATATTCTTGTACATAGGGGGCAGTTTTATAGTAGTTATACTCTTGTACATAGGGGGCAGTATTATAGTAGTTATATACTTGTACATAGGGCGCAGTATTATAGTAGGTATATTCTTGTAAATAGGGGACAGTATTATAGTAGTTATATTCCTGTACATAGGGAGCAGTATTATAGTAGTTATATTCTTGTACATAGGGGGCAGTATTATAGTAGTTATATTCTTGTACATAGGGGGCGGTATTATAGTAGTAATATTCTTGCACATAGGGGGCGGTATTATAGTAGTTATATTCGTGTACATAGGGGCAGTATTATAGTAGATATATTCTTGTACATAGGGGGCAGTTTTATAGTAGTTATATTCTTGTACATATGGGGCAGTATTATAGTAGTTATATTCTTGTACATAGTGGGCAGTATTATAGTAGATATATTCTTGTACATAGGGGGCAGTATTATAGTAGTTATATTATTGTACATAGGGGCAGTATTATAGTAGTTATATTCTTGTACATAGGGGGCAGTATTATGGTAGTTATATTCCTGTACATAGTGGGCAGTATTATAGTAGTTATATTCCTGTACATAGGGGGCAGTATTATAGTAGTTATATTCTTGTACATAGGGGGCAGTACTGTAGTAGTTAGATTTCTGTACATAGGGGGCAGTATTATAGTAGTTATATTCTTGTACATAGGGGGCAGTATTATAGTAGTTATAGTCCTGTACATAGGGGGCAGTATTATAGTAGTTATATTCCTGTACATAGGGGGTAGTATTATAGTAATTATATTCCTGTACATAGGGGGTATTATTATAGTAGTTATATTCCTTTACATAGGGGGCAGTATTATAGTAGTTATATTCTTGTACATAGGGGGCGGTATTATAGTAGTTATATTCGTGTACATAGGGGCAGTATTATAGTAGATATATTCTTGTACATAGAGGGCAGTTTTATAGTAGTTATATTCTTGTACATAGGGGGCAGTATTATAGTAGTTATATTCTTGTACATAGGGGGCAGTATTATAGTAGATATATTCTTGTACATAGGGGGCAGTATTATAGTAGTTATATTATTGTACATAGGGGCAGTATTATAGTAGTTATATTCTTGTACATAAGGGGCAGTATTATAGTAGTTATATTCCTGTACATAGTGGGCAGTATTATAGTAGTTATATTCCTGTACATAGGGGGCAGTATTATAGTAGTTATATTCCTGTACATAGGGGGCAGTATTATAGTAGTTATATTCTTGTACATAGGGAGCAGTATTATAGTAGTTATATTCTTGTACATAGGGGGCAGTATTATAGTAGTTATATTCTTGTACATAGGGGGCAGTATTATAGTAGTTATATTCTTGTACATAGGGGGCAGTATTATAGTAGTTATATTCTTGTACATAGGGGGCAGTATTATAGTAGTTATATTCTTGTACATAGGGGGCAGTATTATAGTAGTTATATTCTTGTACATAGGGGGCAGTATTATAGTAGTTATATTCTTGTACATAGGGGGCAGTATTATAGTAGTTATATTCCTGTACATAGGGGGCAGTATTATAGTAGTTATATTCTTGTACA
Organism: Engystomops pustulosus; assembly: GCF_040894005.1. Taxonomy (NCBI): domain Eukaryota; kingdom Metazoa; phylum Chordata; class Amphibia; order Anura; family Leptodactylidae; genus Engystomops; species Engystomops pustulosus. Next base: position 9,362,330 of record NC_092411.1, on the reverse strand, counting down.
TAGGGGGCAGTATTATAGTAGTTACAGTCCTGTACATAGGGGGCAGTATTATAGTAGTTATATTCCTGTACATAGGGGGTAGTATTATAGTAGTTATATTCCTGTACATAAGGGGTATTATTATAGTAGTTATATTCCTGTACATAGGAGGCAGTATTATAGTAGTTATATTCTTGTACATAGGGGGCAGTATTATAGTAGTTATATTCTTGTACATAGGGGGTAGTGTTATAGTAGTTATATTCCTGTACATAGGGGGTAGTATTATAGTAGTTATATTCCTGTACATAGGAGGCAGTATTATAGTAGTTATATTCTTGTACATAGGGGCAGTATTATAGTAGTTATATTCTTGTACATAGGGGGCAGTATTATAGTAGTTATATTCTTGTACATAGGGGGCAGTATTATAGTAGTTATATTCTTGTACATAGGGGGCAGTATTATAGTAGTTATAGTCTTGTACATAGGGGGCAGTATTATAGTAGTTATATTCCTGTACATAGGGGGCAGTATTATAGTAGTTATATTCTTGTACATAGGGCGCAGTATTATAGTATATATATTCTTGTACATTGGGGGCAGTATTATAGTAGTTATATTCTTGTACATAGGGAGCAGTATTATAGAAGTTATATTCTTGTACATAGGGGGCAGTATTATAGTAGTTATATTCTTGTACATAGGGGGCAGTATTATAGTAGTTATATTCTTGTACATAGGGGGCAGTATTATATTAGTTATATTCTTTTACATAGGGGGCAGTATTATAGTAGTTATATCCCTGTACATAGGGAGCAGTATTATAGTAGTTATATTCTTGTACATAGGGGGCAGTATTATAGTAGTTATATTCTTGTACATAGGGGGCAGTATTATAGTAGTTATATTCTTGTACATAGGGGGCAGTATTATAGTAGTTATAGTCTTGTACATAGGGTGTAGTATTATAGTAGTTATATTCTTGTACATAGTGGGCAGTATTATAGTAGTTATATTCCTGTACATAGGGGGCAGTATTATAGTAGTTATATTCCTGTACATAGGGGGCAGTATTATAGTAGTTATATTCTTGTACATAGGGTGTAGTATTATAGTAGTTATATTCTTGTACATAGGGGGCAGTATTATAGTAGTTATATTCTTGTACATAGGGTGTAGTATTATAGTAGATATATTCCTGTACATAGGGGGCAGTATTATAGTATTATAGTAGTTATATTCTTGTACATAGGGTGTAGTATTATAGTAGTTATATTCCTGTACATAGGGGGCAGTATTATAGTAGTTATATTCTTGTACATAGGGTGTAGTATTATAGTAGATATATTCCTGTACATAGGGGGCAGTATTATAGTAGTTATATTCCTGTACATAGGGGGCAGTATTATAGTAGTTATATTCTTGTACATAGGGGGCAGTATTATATTAGTTATATTCCTGTACATAGGGGGCAGTATTATAGTAGTTATATTCTTGTACATAGGGGGCAGTATTATAGTAGTTATATTCTTGTACATAGGGGGCAGTATTATAGTAGTTATATTCTTGTACATAGGGGGCAGTATTATAGTAGTTATATTCTTGTACATAGGGGGCAGTATTATAGTAGTTATATTCCTGTACATAGGGGGCAGTATTATAGTAGTTATATTCTTGTACATAGGGGGCAGTATTATAGTAGTTATATTCTTGTACATAGGGGGCAGTATTATAGTAGTTATATTCTTGTACATAGGGGGCAGTATTATAGTAGTTATATTCTTGTACATAGGGGGCAGTATTATAGTAGTTATATTCTTGTACATAGGGGGCAGTATTATAGTAGTTATATTCTTGTACATAGGGGGCAGTATTATAGTAGTTACATTCTTGTACATAGGGGGCAGTATTATAGTAGTTATATTCTTGTACATAGGGGGCAGTATTATAGTAGTTATATTCTTGTACATAGGGGGCAGTATTATAGTAGTTATATTCCTGTACATAGGGGGCAGTATTATAGTAGTTTTACAGACCCCACCTCTGGTATCTGATATGAGGCTTTGTCGTTCTCTTTGCCTGTTATAGTCTTGCACTTACTTAGCTGTCTGTGTTCTTTCTTCTGCATTCTGATACCTTTTTCCCCTTTCCCTGATTTATTGACTATCCATTTGCCTGGTGACTTTGCATGGCTTTTTCCTCTTGGAATAGGACCTTTTTTGGCAACTATCCCTCTCTGCTTCTACTGTCCTGTCTGTGTCTCTGTGGTCTTTAGTGCAGCTATGGAACTTCTTTGAGTTGTTTCCTGTTGCTTAGGGTGGGCTTAGCAATTAGGCAGGGAGAGGTGAGAAACGGCTTTAGTCTCTGGCCCACTGTCACTGTCTTTCCTTCTAGTCGGATCCCTTACCTTGCCAAACAGAAGTGCAGTTTTATTTGACAAGACTGTCACAGTATTATCAGTGTTCTTTTATATTATAAAGAAATTTTTTGCTGCAAAACTTCAACTAAAAACCTATGGGCCAGATGTATCACAATTGCGGTGCTGTGGTTAAGTTTTTGGGGCAGATTTACTTACCCGGGCAATTCGCAATCCATCGAGGATTTGGGTCTTCCGACGATTCAATAAGGTAGTGCGCTCGATGTCCACCAGGTGTCGCTGCTGCACTGAAGTCTGCCGGAGTTCACCAAGCCAGGCCGGGTGCATGTAAGTATGTTTCAAGCGACACATTTAAAAAAAAATCACTGCTACACTCCTCTGCTGCTGTACTATACAGGGGATACACTGCTCTGCTGCTGTACTATACAGGGGATACACTGCTCCGCTGCTGTACTATACAGGGGATACACTGCTCCGCTGCTGTACTATACAGGGGATACACTGCTCTGCTGCTGTACTATACAGGGAATACACTGCTCTGCTGCTGTACTATACAGGGGATACACTGCTCTGCTGCTGTACTATACAGGGGATACACTCCTCTGCTGCTGTACTATACAGGGGATACACTCCTCTGCTGCTGTACTATACAGGGGATACACTCCTCTGCTGCTGTACTATACAGGGGATACACTGCTCTGCTGCTGTACTATACAGGGGATACACTGCTCTGCTGCTGTACTATACAGGGGATACACCGCTCTGCTGCTGTACTATACAGGGGATACACTGCTCTGCTGCTGTACTATACAGGGGATACACTGCTCTGCTGCTGTACTATACAGGGGATACACTGCTCTGCTGCTGTACTATACAGGGGATACACTGCTCTGCTGCTGTACTATACAGGGGATACACTGCTCTGCTGCTGTACTATACAGGGGATACACTGCTCTGCTGCTGTACTATACAGGGGATACACTGCTCTGCTGCTGTACTATACAGGAGATACACTGCTCTGCTGCTGTACTGTACAGGGGATACACTGCTCTGCTGCTGTACTATACAGGGGATACACTGCTCTGCTGCTGTACTATACAGGGGATACACTCCTCTGCTGCTGTACTATACAGGGGATACACTGCTCTGCTGCTGTACTATACAGGGGATACACTGCTCTGCTGCTGTACTATACAGGGGATACACTGCTCTGCTGCTGTACTATACAGGGGATACACTGCTCTGCTGCTGTACTATAGAGGGGATACACTGCTCTGCTGCTGTACTATACAGGGGATACACTGCTCTGCTGCTGTACTATACAGGGGATACACCGCTCTGCTGCTGTACTATACAGGGGATACACTGCTCTGCTGCTGTACTATACAGGAGATACACTGCTCTGCTGCTGTACTATACAGGGGATACACTGCTCTGCTGCTGTACTATACAGGGGATACACTGCTCTGCTGCTGTACTATACAGGGGATACACTCCTCTGCTGCTGTACTATACAGGGGATACACTGCTCTGCTGCTGTACTACACAGGGGATACACTCCTCTGCTGCTGTACTATACAGGGGATACACTGCTCTGCTGCTGTACTATACAGGGGATACACTGCTCTGCTGCTGTACTATACAGGGGATACACTCCTCTGCTGCTGTACTATACAGGGGATACACTGCTCTGCTGCTGTACTATACAGGGGATACTCTGCTCTGCTGCTGTACTATACAGGGGATACACTGCTCTGCTGCTGTACTATACAGGGGATACACTGCTCTGCTGCTGTACTATACAGGGGATACACTGCTCTGCTGCTGCACTATACAGGGGATACACTGCTCTGCTGCAGTACTACACAGGGGATGCACTGCTCTGCTGCTGTACTATACAGGGGATACACTGCTCTGCTGCTGTACTATACAGGGGATACACCGCTCTGCTGCTGTACTATACAGGGGGTACACTGCTCTGCTGCTGTACTATACAGGGGATACACTGCTCTGCTGCTGTACTATACAGGGGATACACTGCTCTGCTGCTGTACTACACATGATACACTGCTCTGCTGCTGTACTATACAGGGGATACACTGCTCTGCTGCTGTACTATACAGGGGATACACTGCTCTGCTGCTGTACTATACAGGGGATACACTGCTCTGCTGCTGTACTATACAGGGGATACACTGCTCTGCTGCTGTACTATACAGGGGATACACTGCTCTGCTGCTGTACTATACAGGATATACACTGCTCTGCTGCTGTACTATACAGGGGATACACTGCTCTGCTGCTGTACTATACAGGGGATACACTGCTCTGCTGCTGTACTATACAGGAGATACACTGCTCTGCTGCTGTACTATACAGGGGATACACTGCTCTGCTGCTGTACTATACAGGGGATACACAGCTCTGCTGCTGTACTATACAGGGGATACACTGCTCTGCTGCTGTAATATACAGGGGATACACTGCTCTGCTGCTGTACTATACAGGGGATACACTGCTCTGCTGCTGTACTATACAGGGGATACACTGCTCTGCTGCTGTACTATACAGGGGATACACTGCTCTGCTGCTGTACTATACAGGGGATACACTGCTCTGCTGCTGTACTATACAGGAGATACACTGCTCTGCTGCTGTACTATACAGGGGTTACACTGCTCTGCTGCTGTACTATACAGGGGATACACTGCTCTGCTGCTGTACTATACAGGGGTATGCACTGCTCTGCTGCTGTACTATACAGGGGGATACACCGCTCTGCTGCTGTACTATACAGGGGATACACTGCTCTGCTGCTCTACTATACAGGGGATACACTGCTCTGCAGAAGAGCTCGGTGCTGCTCCTCAGTGTACGCCACCTTCAGGCTGGAGGGTTTTTGCACTAAAATTGCTCCTAAACGAAAAAAGTTGCTACTGATGAATGATTTTCAGTCGCAGCAAAACATCTGAATTGATAGAATTAATGAGGAAAACATGAGTATTTTTGCTAGTTTGCTGTTTAAGTGCCAGACTGGCGCAAAAACAATGCAAAAAAAACAAGTGATACATCTGGCCCTATATGTACTTATAATTCTAACATATGTGGATTGTATGGGATTTATCGGTTGAGGAAATTGTTTATCTCAGTATTTTACCTTTGACCTAAATTTTTCTTAATCCTCAATCCTTAGAGCACATGGCTACAATCAGCTGAGGCCGTCTGCGGGTAACGCTACATTCCTTACCAACCTGTACAAAATGGCTATGTTTAAAGCCTTGAAAAAAAAAATTATAATTTCTAATTTGGTAAATCTTTTATTTATGTGGCATATAAATAATTGTTCCAGCCTAATATTTAAAATAAGATCCCATCCTGTATGACACTGATCATGTGGATTTCTCTCAAAGTTTTATAGTTTTCGGAGCAAAATACATAAATAATAATAAAAAATGATAAAAAATTATTCCAGAAGTGCAGTGAAGACTGGATGTTCATGAATGTGGCGCACACTGCACGCGCCCAAAGCACTTATTTCCATGGGTTTACACCACTTTTCTAACGAACTTGCCGCCATAAACGTGGCGACTGCTGCGAGTAAGCATGGGAGCGCCCCCCTCTGCGCTTGGGATTGAGTTGCGGTTTGCATAATGTAGATGTGACACAAACACTTCATGAATACATTGGGGCACATTTACTTACCTGTCCGAGTTGCGATCCCCGTGGTGCGTTCCCCGACGTTGATGCACTGTGGCGCGATCCACGTAGATACTGCGCCCGATCTCCTGCATGTGTCGCTTCCCCGCTCAGGTCCCGGAGTTCACCTTCTTCTTCCCGGTGCATGTAACTGCATTGTCCGTGTATAATGCGCTGTGCAGGGAGTCACTAAGATCCTGCACCCAATATCCTGCATGTGTCGCTTCCCCGCTCAGGTCCCCGGAGTTCACCTTCTTCTTCCTTGTGCATGTAAGTGCATTGTCCGTGTATAATGCGCTCTGCGGGGAGTCACTAAGATCGTGCACCCGATATCCTGCATGTGTCACTTCCCCGCTCAGGTCCCCGGAGTTCACCTTCTTCTTCCTGGTGCATGTAAGTGCATTGTCCGTGTATAATGCGCTGTGCGGGGAGTCACTAAGATCGTGCGCCCGATATCCTGCATGTGTCGCTTCCCCGCTCAGGTCCCCGGAGTTCACCTTCTTCTTCCTGGTGCATGTAAGTGCATTGTCCGTGTATAATGCGCTGTGCGGGGAGTCACTAAGATCGTGCACCCGATATCCTGCATGTGTCACTTCCCCGCTCAGGTCCCTGGAGTTCACCTTCTTCTTCCTGGTGCATGTAAGTGCATTGTCTGTGTATAATGCGCTATGTGGGGAGTCACTAAGATCGTGCGCCCGATATCCTGCATGTGTCACTTCCCTGCTCAGGTCCCCGGAGTTCACCTTCTTCTTCCTGGTGCATGTAAGTGCATTGTCCATGTATAATGCGCTGTGCGGGGAGTCACTAAGATCCTGCACCCGATATCCTGCATGTGTCACTTCCCCGCTCAGGTCCCCGGAGTTCACCTTCTTCTTCCTGGTGCATGTAAGTGCATTGTCCGTGTATAATGTGCTGTGCGGGGAGTCACTAAGATCGTGCACCCGATATCCTGCATGTGTCACTTCCCCGCTCAGGTCCCCGGAGTTCACCTTCTTCTTCCTGGTGCATGTAAGTGCATTGTCCGTGTATAATGTGCTGTGCGGGGAGTCACTAAGATCGTGCACCCGATATCCTGCATGTGTCACTTCCCCACTCAGGTCCCCGGAGTTCACCTTCTTCTTCCTGGTGCATGTAAGTGCATTGTCCGTGTATAATGCGCTGTGCGGGGAGTCACTAAGATCCTGCGCCCGATATCCTGCATGTGTCACTTCCCCGCTCAGGTCCCCGGAGTTCACCTTCTTCTTCCTGGTGCATGTAAGTACATTGTCCGTGTATAATGCGCTGTGTGGGGAGTCATTAAGATCGTGCGCCCGATAACCTGCATGTGTCTCTTCCCCGCTCAGGTCCCCGGAGTTCACCTTCTTCTTCCTGGTGCACGTAAGTGCATTGTCCGTGTATAATGCGCTGTGCGGGAAGTCACTAAGATCGTGCGCCCGATATCCTGTATGTGTCTCTTCCCCGCTCAGGTCCCTGGAGTTCACCTTCTTCTTCCTAGTGCATGTAAGTGCATTGTCTGTGTATAATGCGCTGTGTGGGGAGTCACTAAGATCGTGTGTCCGATATCCTGCATGTGTCGCTTCCCCGCTCAGGTCCCCGGAGTTCACCTTCTTCTTCCTGGTGCATGTAAGTGCATTGTCCGTGTATAATGCGCTGTGCAGGGAGTCACTAAGATCATGCGCCCGATATCCTGCATGTGTCACTTCCCCGCTCAGGTCCCCGGAGTTCACCTTCTTCTTCCTGATGCATGTAAGTGCATTGTCCGTGTATAATGCGCTTTGCGGGGAGTCACTAAGATCGTGCCCCGATATCCTGCATGTGTCGCTTCCCCGCTCAGGTCCCCGGCGTTCACCTTCTTCTTCCTGATGCATGTAAGTGCATTGTCCGTGTATAATGCGCTTTGCAGGGAGTCACTAAGATCGTGCGCCCGATATCCTGCATGTGTCGCTTCCCCGCTCAAGTCCCGCCGGAGTTCACCTTCTTCTTACCGATACAGGTAAGTGCTTGGCGACACAAATTAACCTGCTTAGACCAAATTCGTCAGATCGTGCGATGGGCCACCCCCACCCCACCCCCCCTTGATTTGTGTCGCATGACAGCCGGTGCGATTGCGACACAATCTGATCATGTGCAACATAAGCCCCGGCACGATACCCGAGATTGCGTCTGTGGGACCCTTAGTAAATAAGCCCCATAGTGCAGCCATGACACAATACTGGTGCAAACACTTCATGAATACATAGCATACATGCACAAGCATAGCCCCGACCAGGGACAGCTCCAGGTTTAAGTAAGCCCCTGGGCAACTGAGCCTCAATCGGTCCCTTTTCATTGAACTCACGTCTCGAAAGTGATACACGGGGACAACAGTACCCCTTTCCCACAGGTGCAGACTGTGCCCTCCCACACCAGTATAATATAGTTAAATAACCTGATGCTTTGTGTATAAAAACAGTAGAGTAACAAAAGTCACAGTGCCACACCATAGCCGATATAGTCACAGGGGGTCATTTACTAAGGGCCCGATTCGCGTTTTCCCGACGTGTTACCCGAATATTTCCGATTTGCGCCGATTGTACCTGAATTGCCCCGGGATTGTGGCGCATCGGCGCCGGCATGCGCGCGACGGAAATCGGGGGGCGTGGCCGAACGAAAACCCGACGTATTCGGAAAAACCGCCGCATTTAAAAACCGAAAAAGTGTCGCTTGCAAAGCGCTTACCTTCACCTGGTCCGAGGTGGTGCAATCCGGCGCGTTCAGAAGATTTTCAGCGCAGCAGCGCCACCTGGTGGACGGTGGAGGAACTACCTTCATAAATCCCGGCCGGACCCGAATGCAGAGCAGAGAACGCGCCGCTGGATCGCGAATGGGCCTGGGTAAGTAAATCTGCACCACAGTGTCCCCCACTGTAGCCAATAGTACACAATGGGGGTCATTTACTAAGGGCCCGATTCGCATTTTCCCGACATGTTACCCGAATATTTCCGATTCGCGATCGTATTGTGGCGCATCAGCGCTGGCATGCATGCGACGGAAATCGAGGGCGTGGCCGAACGAAAACCCGACGGATTTGGAAAAACCGCCGCATTTAAAGCAAAAAATCTGTCGCAGAGCTTGCACTTACCTTCACTCAGCCCGGCTCGGTGAACTCCATCGAGTTCCGATGCTTTTCAGCGCAGCAGCGCCACCTAGTGGATGTCGGAGGAACTACCTTAATGAATCCCGGCCGGACCCGAATCCACCGCAGAGAACGCGCCGCTGGATCGCGAACGGACCGGGTAAGTAAATCTGCCCCATTGACTGGTAGCGTGTACAGGGGGAAGACTTGTAAATGATTCCATGTTGATCATTTGTATCGGTGTCTTAAAGCGACACTGGTACAATTGATTATTCGGGCGAAATTTAGGGTAGCCCCTCTAGTACCTTTCAACCTCGGCACATGCCCAGGTATGGTGCCAGCCTTGGCCCCGACATTACTCACTGTCATTAAAACAGTGGGACAAGACTGTGGCAGTAACCCTATCCCATCATCCTACCTTATTGTGGACAATGCTTTCCGGTTTGTATTTTTGGTGTCCACCAAAACCATAATTGTCCATCGTACTGACAGAGAATCCATCATACCAGGGAAAGATCTCCACCGCTCCAGTGTTTGATGATTTATAGCAGATTTTTGTTCCCCAGGCCTCAGTGGTTGTGGCCCAAACGAAAATCTAACAGGCCAGTTCAACCTTTGCAAAAGTGCCCCTGGTTATAAAAAGCACCTTCTCATGGTGATGGTTATTCTCTGATCTGTGATTCTATTTTCTTAACTGTTGGTGACAAACCCAACTTAATCTGATTTAAAGGAAGCCTACCATTACGGACCTACCTATTAAGGTAAATCCGGTGGTAGGTGCATCTAACGTATGTAAGGATAGCCTTTTTTAGGGCTAATTCCTTTCTCCCCTCTACCTTTGCTAATCTTTAATTAGGGCAATATGCAAATTTTCTAAAGAAACTACTGGGGCGTGGAGTAGCTGGAGCTGAGGCTACACGGTGCGGCTACTCCACGCCCCAGCAGCCTCTTTGATCTTCCCACCCAGACATCGTCCGCGAAGCCGTAGTTCTGCGCATGCGCAAAGCATGCTGCTCGACTCTAAAGCCGGAGGTACTGTGCATAGCTCCTTGTAGCTGCACGTCCCGGTAGGAGGATCAAAGAGGCTACTGGGGCATGGAATAGCCATACCGTGTAGCCTCAGCTCTGGTTACTCCACACCCCAGTAGCCTCTTTAGAAAATTAGCATATTATCTTCATTAACAAAGATAGAGGGGAGTAAAGGATTAGCCCTAAAAAGGGCTATCCTTACATACGTTAGATACACCTACCACCAGATCTATCTTAATAGGTAGATCCGTAGTGGTAGGTTTCCTTTAAACCATTGATGTGTGTGCACTGACCCTTGGCTTGTAACAAGACTCTTCCTGTCTTGACCTGGGCTTGTCTTTGACTATTCCATGCCTGACCCCATGATGCTTCACATTACCATCTATGGAACCACCTGGGGCCGGCTGCCATCATTAATGGGACTACTTTGTAAGACCCTAAAATCCTGTTGCAGCAAAGTCCAGATTCCAGTACCGGGATCAAAGGGTGAAGAAAACATGATTGTTGGCATAATGCTTTAGTGATTAGTCTTAAGCCAAACCATCTAGTGGCAAAGTAGGTCCACAACTCATAAACTCTCAACCCACAACTGATTCCTGAGGTATGACGTTATCATGGCTAACGCTACGGGGCGCCTAAGAATTCTGGAAATTACTATTTGCTGTTTGGATTCTTTATCCATCCTGGAAAACAAATCTTCATAACTCCTGCCAAGAACTTGTGAGAAAAAATGGATAAAGTGTAGGAGAGGTGAAGCGGTGAGCCAGGAGAGGAGTAAACATGGAGCCGAACCCAAGGGCTGGGCCATTCTTATCCTGAGGTCCAGGCTCTTCTGTTACTCCAGACCTTCATTTGATGTTGACGGCCAAAATACTGTCCAAACTCTTTTTTCATATGACAAGTTGGATATTTTGTAAAAATTTGTTCTGCATTTCCAGTTTGTGACTTGTTTCTGGTTAATGTTATTTGCATCTACACATTCATCTAAGAATAACACATTCTATCCAGAAAAAGGATCAATCCTTGAATTTCTTGACAGAACTGGGCAGCTCTCCCGGATCGCGAGACAAAAGAGGTCAAAATGAGCAGAAAATACCAGATATTCCATTTTATACATTTCTGAAGGCTTTTTTTATAGTATCTGCAGATGTGTCCTTCCTTACCTTTCCTCATCAGGAGGTCTCCTCAGCGTTTCTGGGTTTGTGGGAGAGGGTCTCAAGTTTTGTGCCAAAAACAATTGGAGTTTGAATCAATGTTCAAAGGTTCAGGTTTGGACAAATCATGCCCTCTTGAACTTGGTGTGCCAAAAGCTTAAAGAGGACCTGTCACCCCATTTATCGGCACTAGGAGATGTTACTAAAGTAAGCAGCTCCTAGTGCTTGATCAAACGCCGGAGTGTTATAGTGATAGCGTTACCGGAAACCTCCAGTAACGCTATCAAACACTGCGGCGGGGTACAGTGTAATCATCGGACGCTGCCTCTACCCCAGACCGCCCGCTCGCTCCATAGGCCAGCATTGACTGCCGAGCGCTAGGCGGCAGTCACCGCCCCTAGCCACGCCCCAACCCCGCCCCCTCATGAATACGTCGGACAGCTTTGCAAGCTGTCCGACAATTACATCCTACCCCGCCGCAGTGTTAGATAGTGTTAGGAGGTTTCCGGTAACGCTATCACTCTAACACTGCGGCGTTTGATCAAGCACTAGGAGCTGCTAACTTTAGTAACATCTCCTAGTGCCGATAAATGGGGTGACAGGCCGAGTTCCCCCTCTTGCAAGAGCCGCCCCCCTTCTTTTACCATTTAATGTCCTTTTTTTGTGAATAATAGACTTTAAAATTTATGCAAATTAGCCTAGCCTAGAGGGCTCCTGATTTTTTTAACAACAATGAAGCCTGGTGCCCCTTAGGCTCATTAGCATAATTCAAAGCTGTTTTTTTTTTTTTAAACAAGGGCACATGAAGCAAGAAGAAGAGCAGATCCTGCCAGAGGGGGCACACACCGGTATGTCAGTGTACTTGGTTTACACCACTTCATCCTGGTGGTAGATTTCCTTAAATACCGTATTTTCCGGACTATAAGGCGCACATAAAAACCTAAGATCTGCTGTCTCCGGTAGCGGGGACCTATGTAAGTAGGGTCCGCTGCCCTCCTTCACCTGAACGGACCCCCTTCCCCATCTCCCTGGGGAAACCGCTCACCTCTTGCCGGGTCTGTGGAGAGCCGCTGGTTTTCACACCACGCCCCCGGACCTCCTCCACACCCCCGGACCTCCTTTACGCCCCCGGACCCTGCACCTTATAGTCCGGTGCGCCTTATATATGGAATTATTCCATATATAAGGCCTTTTTAAGTAATGCGCCTTATAGTCCGGTGCGCTTTATGACCCGGAAATATACCAGCTTGGAGGAAGATTTGATCTGTGACTTACAACAGGTTGTTTTTTTCATTGTGTACATACAGTATCCTGACACCTCTCAAAAAATGTAGATTTTTCTAGATATTCTATTAATTTTGGAGTCTCATCTGAGATTTCAATTATAATAGAAATCTGTTCTGGAGCCTCAAATTAGATACATATCTGATATGGTGTCTCAGTTAATTTTGGAGTCCGATCTGAGTTCCCAATTAATTAACATGTTTAGTCTTGGGTCTCAAATAATTTAGAAATCTAGTCTATGGGGGACCAACCTGGTTGGTGGTCTATATCTATATTGAAGACCAGTCTAGGTTCTGAGGTAATTTAGTGGTCTGGTTAGGAGTCTGAATACATTTTAGCATCTGAGGGTTAATCCAAGTGACTTGGGGGCCGTGTGAGTAGTAGAGAGGAGCAAATCATTCAATCAATTCAATTTGTGGAAGTCTTGTGTCTGGATTAGAGATGAGCGAACATACTCGTCCGAGCTTGATGCTCGATCGAGCATTAGCGTACTCGTAACTGCTCGTTGCTCGGACGAGTATTTCGCCCGCTCGAGAAAATGGCAGCTCCCGCCGTTTTGCTTTTTGGCGGCCAGAAACAGAGCCAATCACAAGCCAGGAGACTCTGCACTCCACCCAGCATGACGTGGTACCCTTACATGTCGATAGCAGTGGTTGGCTGGCCAGATCAGGTGACCCTGGGATAGACTAGCCGCTGCCCGCGCTGCTCGGATCATTCTGTGTCTGGATGCCGCTAGGGAGAGAGCTGCTGCTGGTCAGGGAAAGCGTTAGGCTGTTATATTAGCTTACTGTTAGGCAGGAGTGATTCTACAACAGCCCTTCTTAGGGCTACAATAACGTTATCCTTTTTTTTTTATTTGCTTGTGGCTGGGCTTGCTGGCACTAGTAGTGCAGCTAGTACCATATTGTGAGGAATTAGCAGGGGGACTTGCTACCGTTGTGTTTAGCGCTTAGTGACACACATATCCACCTCAAACACCAAAGTGGGAAAATTTATTAGGGGTTTGATTTCAATTAGGCACAGTCTGCCATTTACTTTTTATTTTACGTTTATTTTTTCATAACTCAGCGTCATCTCATCAGTGTGCTTTCATACTTGGCTAGAAAATAGCCATAGGAGAATCCAAACGGCTTACTTACGCCTACAATAGCGTTATATATATTTGATTTCTGGTTGATCTGCTGGTGGCTGTAGTTGCTGCAGTGCATCTACTATCATATTGTGAGCAATTTGGAGTGAGACTTGCGACCACTGTGTTTTGCGCTTAGTGACGCACATATCCATCGCAAAGACCGAAGTGGGAAAATTTATTAGGGCCCGGGGTTGGATTTCAATTAGGCACAGTCTGCCATTTCCTTTTTTATTTTACGTTTATTTTTTTAATAACTCAGTGTCATCTCATCTGGCGTAGCAGTGTGCTTTCATACTTGGCTAGAAAATAGCCATAGCAATAGGATAGCATCGTTTGGTTTTAAAAACTAAAAAACACACAAAAAAAAAAAAAACACAAAAAAAAGGTAAAAAAAAAATTAAAGTTATAACTCTCATTTTCAAAATGTTTAACCCAAGGGCTAGGGGTAGAGGACGAGGGCGGGGACGTGGGCGTCCAACTACTGCAGGGGTCAGAGGCCGTGGTCCTGGGCGGGGTGAGACACCACCTGCTGATGAGGGAGCAGGGGAACGCCGCAGAGCTACACTCCCTAGGTTCATGTCTGAAGTTACTGGGACTCGTGGTAGAGCACTGTTGAGGCCAGAACAGTGCGAACAGGTGATGTCGTGGATTGCCGACAATGCTTCGAGCAATTTGTCCACCAGTCAGTCTTCCACGCAGTCCACCCATGTCACCGAAATCGGCACTCCTCCAGCTCCTGCACCTCAGCCTCCTCCCCCCCAGTCTGCCCCCTCCCAGCAAAATTTGCCATTTGAACCGGCATACTCTGAGGAACTGTTTTCTGGACCCTTCCCACAGTCACAAACCACTTGTCCGGTTGCTGATGAGCAATTTTCCGATGCCCAGGTTTTCCACCAGTCGCAGTCTGTGGGTGATGATGACCTTGTTGACGTAGTGGAAGAAGTGTGTAAAGAGGTGTCCGACGATGAGGAGACACGGTTGTCAGACAGTGGGGAAGTTGTTGTCAGGGCAGGAAGTCCGAGGGGGGAGCAGACTGAGGGATCGGAGGATGATGAGGTGACAGACCCAAGCTGGGTTGAGAGGCCGGGTGAACACAGTGCTTCTGAGACGGAGGAGAGTCCTCGACCAGAACAGGTTGGAAGAGGCAGTGGTGGGGCCAGACGGAGAGGCAGGGCCAGAGCTGGTGCATCAGCGCCAAATGTGTCAACTAGTGAAGCTCCCGTGGCGAGGGCTAGATTTTCAGAAGTCTGGAGGTTCTTTAAGGAAACACCGGATGACCGACGGACTGTGGTGTGCCACATTTGCCACACCAGGATCAGCAGGGGTTCCACCACTACTATCTTAACTACCACCAGTATGCGCAGGCATATGAATGCTAAACACCCCACTCAGTGGCAACAAGCGCGTTCACCTCCGGCCGTGCTCACCACTGCTCCTTCCCCTGTGTCAGCTGATAGTCAGCCCCCTGCCCAGGACCCTGCCACAAAACCCCATCGTCGCCTCCACGATCCTCCACAGCATCCACCAGCGTTCAGCTCTCCATACCCCAGACGCTGGAGCGGAAACGCAAATATAGTGCAACCCACCCGCACGCCCAAGCCCTTAATGTGCACATCTCCAGATTGCTCAGCCTGGAGATGCTGCCCTATAGGCTAGTAGAGACCGAGGCCTTTCGCAGCCTCATGGCGGCGGCCGCCCCTCGGTATTCGGTCCCCAGCCGCCACTACTTTTCCCGATGTGCCGTCCCAGCCCTGCACCAGCACGTGTCAGACAACATAATCCGTGCCCTGACCAACGCCGTTTCTGACAAGGTCCACCTGACCACGGACACGTGGACGAGTGCTGCCGGGCAGGGCCACTATATATCGCTGACGGCACATTGGGTTAACTTGGTGTAGGCTGGGACCGAGTCTGACCCTGCGGCTGGTCATATACTGCCGACGCCGAGGATTGCGGGGCCTACCTCGGTCCAGGTGTTTCAGGCCTACTATGCCTCCTCCTCCTCCCACCCCTCCTCCACCTCCTCCTCCGAACGACCATCCGTGGGCATGGCGCCATCAGTCGGTAGCTCTAGGCACAGCAGCAGTGCCGTCGCTAAGCGACAGCAGGCGGTGCTGAAACTGCTGAGCCTAGGCGATAAAAGGCACACCGCCCAAGAACTATTACAGGGCATCACGGCGCAGACTGATCTGTGGCTGGCACCGCTGAACCTGAAGCCAGGCATGGTTGTGTGTGACAACGGCCGTAACCTGGTGGCGGCTCTGCAACTCGGCAGACTAACACATGTGCCATGCCTGGCCCATGTGTTAAATCTGATAGTTCAGCGTTTCCTCAAGACATACCCCAATCTGTCTGATTTGCTCACGAAGGTGCGCCGCATCTGTGCGCATTTCAGGAAGTCCAGCACAGATGCTGCCACTCTCAGGGCAGCGCAGCGCCGCCTCCAACTGCCCGCTCACCGACTGTTGTGCGACGTGCCCACGAGGTGGAATTCAACACTGACCATGTTATCCAGAGTTTACCAGCAGCGCCGAGCGATTGTAGACTGCCAGATGTCAACTTCCACCAGAACTGGTAGTCAGGTCAGTCAGCTTCCTCAAGTCTACAATGAGGAGTGGACGTGGATGTCTGATATCTGTCAGGTGCTGAGTAACTTTGAGGAGTCAACACAGATGGTCAGTGGCGATGCCGCCATCATCAGCCTCACCATCCCGCTGCTTGGCCTGTTGAAAAACTCTCTGATCAGCATGAAGTCGGAAGCTTTGCGCTCCTCACAAGAGACGGGGGAAGAAGATTCCCTTGTTGATAGCCAAAGCACCCTTAGGTCTGTTTCTCAGCGCATATCGGAGGAGGTGGAGGAGGATGAGGAGGATGAGGAGGAAGAGGAGGAGAATGTTGGCGAGACACAAGAGGGGACCATTGTTGAGTCCTTCACTGTTGAGCGTGTATGGGCAGAAGAAGAGGAGTTGGAGGAGGAGGAAATGGGCAGTCAGGCCAGTGAGGGGAGTGAATTCTTACGCGTTGGTACTCTGGCGCATATGGCAGATTTCATGCTAGGCTGCCTATCCCGTGACCCTCGCGTTCAAAGAATTTATTCCAGCACCGATTACTGGGTGTTCACTCTCCTGGACCCACGGTACAAGCAAAATCTTTCCACTCTCATCCCTGGAGAGGAAAGGAGTGTGAGAATGCATGAATACCAGCAGGCCCTGGTGCACAAGCTGAAACAGTATTTCCCTTCTGACAGCGCTAGCGGCAGAGTGCGTAGTTCTGCGGGACAAGTAGCGAGGGAGAGTAGGCGAGCAGGCAGCTTGTCCAGCACTGGCAGGGGTACGCTTTACAAGGCTTTTGCCAGCTTTATGTCACCCCAGCAAGACACTGTCACCTGTCCCCAGTCTCGGCAGAGTAGGGCTGATCTTTACAGAAAGATGGTGAGGGAGTACGTAGCTGACCATACCATCGTCCTAAATGATCACACAGCTCCCTACAACTACTGGGTTTCAAAGCTGGACATGTGGCACGAACTGGCGCTGTACGCCTTGGAGGTTCTTGCCTGCCCTGCCGCTAGCGTCTTGTCAGAGCGGGTTTTCAGTGCAGCTGGTGGCATCATCACCGATAAGCGTACACGCCTGTCGACTGACAGCGCTGACAGGCTGACGCTTATCAAGATGAATAAAGCCTGGATTTCTCCTAATTTCCAATCTCCACCAGGTGAAGGAAGCTCAACCTGAATAATTTATCCACTCCTCCTCCTCCTCATTTTCCTCCTTCTCCTCCTCTTTGTACAGTAAAGCAGAGGAAACTGGCTATTTTTTGACAGGGCCCACTGGCTCTAGCTATAGTACTTTATGCATTTAATTTTTATGGAGGGCCACTGACCCGGTCCTCTGTTTTAAACAATTTTTGGGAGTGCCACATACAGGCACTCAATCTATTCAATTTTTCT
The DNA here is from genome assembly GCF_040894005.1 of Engystomops pustulosus. Classification (NCBI taxonomy): domain Eukaryota; kingdom Metazoa; phylum Chordata; class Amphibia; order Anura; family Leptodactylidae; genus Engystomops; species Engystomops pustulosus. The sequence continues at coordinate 9,344,615 of NC_092411.1, read as the reverse complement.
GGAGGGCCACCTACCTGCTCCTCTGGTTTGAAAACTTTTTTGGACTGCCACATACAGGCACTCAATCTATTTCATTTTTATGGAGGGCCACCTACCTGCTCCTCTGGTTTGAAAACTTTTTTGGACTGCCACATACAGGCACTCAATCTATTCCATTTTTATGGAGGGCCACCTACCTGCTCCTCTGGTTTGAAAACTTTTTTGGACTGCCACATACAGGCACTCAATCTATTTCATTTTTATGGAGGGCCACCTACCTGCTCCTCTGGTTTGAAAACTTTTTTGGACTGCCACATACAGGCACTCAATCTATTCCATTTTTATGGAGGGCCACCTACCTGCTCCTCTGGTTTGAAAACTTTTTTGGACTGCCACATACAGGCACTCAATCTATTCCATTTTTATGGAGGGCCACCTACCTGCTCCTCTGGTTTGAAAACTTTTTTGGACTGCCACATACAGGCACTCAATCTATTCCATTTTTATGGAGGGCCACCTACCTGCTCCTCTGGTTTGAAAACTTTTTTGGACTGCCACATACAGGCACTCAATCTATTCCATTTTTATGGAGGGCCACCTACCTGCTCCTCTGGTTTGAAAACCTTTTTGGACTGCCACATACAGGCACTCAATCTATTCCATTTTTATGGAGGGCCACCTACCTGCTCCTCTGGTTTGAAAACTTTTTTGGACTGCCACATACAGGCACTCAATCTATTCCATTTTTATGGAGGGCCACCTACCTGCTCCTCTGGTTTGAAAACTTTTTTGGACTGCCACATACAGGCACTCAATCTATTCCATTTTTATGGAGGGCCACCTACCTGCTCCTCTGGTTTGAAAACTTTTTTGGACTGCCACATACAGGCACTATCCAAATTGAATTGTCTCCATAGCAGCCTCCACACGTTGTCTCCATTGCTACCTCCAAAAGTCGTCCATATAGCTGCCTCCATACATCGTCCCCTTATCAAACGAGGTGTGTCAGGCAGAAATTTGGGTTGTTTTCATGGATTCCACATCAAAGTTGTTAACTTTGTCGCCACCCTGCTGTGTTATCCACAAAATACACTGGCAAACTTTTACCATTTACGGATATTATTTCAGCGCTTCTTGCGCATCTGTTTACATTCCCCTCACCCGCCATATCCTAAACTTATAAGAACGCTACTACACTTGATCTTATACAAAAGGTTCTTAGAAGTGCTGTTTGGGGAGTAGCCTAGAGACAGGGGCTTGGATTGGCGAAAGCTCGCCTGGCAGCGGAGCGCCAGCTCCATGCCAAGAACCAACTAACATAGTTTTAACTGCAGCACCTTTAATCTACTACTAGTTCACTGCCTCCATACATGGCCGCCTTATCAAACGTGCTGTGTCAGGCAGAAATTTGGGTTGTTTTCATGGATTCCACATCAAAGTTGTTAACTTTGTCGCCACCCTGCTGTGTAATCCTCAAAATATACTGGCAAACTTTTACCATTTACGGATATTATTTCAGCGCTTCTTGCGCATCTGTTTACATTCCCCTCACCCGCCATATTCCAAACTTATAAGAACGCTACTACACTTAACTTGGTGCAGGCTGGGACCGAGTCTGACCCTGGGGCTGGTCATATACTGCCGACGCAGAGGATTGCGGGGCCTACCTCGGTCCAGGTGTTTCAGGCCTACTATGCCTCCTCCTCCTCCCACCCCTCCTCCACCTCCTCCTCCTCCTCCGAATTACCATCCGTGGGCATGGCGCCATCAGTCGGTAGCTCTAGGCACAGCAGCAGTGCCGTCGCTAAGCGACAGCAGGCGGTGCTCAAACTGCTGAGCCTAGGTGATAAAAGGCACACCGCCCAAGAGCTATTACAGGGCATTCCGCATCAAACTTGTTAACTTTGTCGCCACCCTGCTGTGTAAGCCACAAAATATACTGGAAAACTTTTTTCATTTACGGATATTATTTCAGCGCTTCTTGCGCAGATGTTTACATTCCCCTCACCCGCCATATCCCAAACTTATAAGAACGCTACTACACTTGATCTTAAACAAAAGGTTCTTAGAAGTGCTGTTTGGGGAGTAGCCTAGAGACAGGGGCTTGGATTGGCAAAAGCTCGCCTGGCAGCGGAGCGCCAGCTCCATCCCAAGATCCAACTAACATAGTTTTAACTGCAGCACCTTTAATCTACTACTAGTTCACTGCCTCCATACATGGTCCCCTTATCAAACGAGCTGTGTCAGGCAGAATTTTGGATTGTTTTCATGGCTTCCATGTTAACTTTGTCGCCACCCTGCTGTGTAATCCACAAAATATACTGGCAAACTTTTATCATGTACCGATATTATTTGAGCGCTTCTTGCTCACCTCCTTTGGTTCCTCTCTGCCACCCATTGGTTTGAAGCCTGAGTCCATTTAGGGTATGTTGCCATGACACTCTCTAGCCTGCCACTGCTGCCGCTGCCTCTGCATGCCGTCCCCTATAGTGTCAGGGTCAATTATTGGATGTTTTAGATGCTATCTAGCCTCATTCGGTCACTCTGTCATGGCCATGCTGTTGCCCATAATTTTGGCATAATGGTGCGATTAAGCAGCCTCAGAGGCATCCATGCATGCTGCCCCTGCTGTTTCCTGTCCATTTCCGTGGTGTTTCCATCCTTTTCTGAGGTTCCCAGGTGTTTGGCCAAGCTTCCCTGTGCAGAGCCTTGGTCCCCTTGAAAAATGCTCGAGTCTCCCATTGACTTCAATGGGGCTCGTTACTCGAAACGAGCACTCGAGCATCGGGAAAAGTTCGTCTCGAATAACGAGTACCCGAGCATTTTAGTGCTCGCTCATCTCTAGTCTGGATTGAATTGGACTGGACCGATTTTGCTCTTATTGTCCTGGAAATTTATGTATAACCCCATCTCGTCCTCTAAACAACATGAAAAGCTCCTAAAATTTCACACCTATCTTTGCTCCCTAAGGCTCTGGCATAAATGACAGTATTAACATTTGTGAAGCAAATCAGATTAGATTTGGTTTAAGTGTCTGAAAAATGCCAGATTCGGTCATTTCTGGTGGAGAAACGTCATCTAGGCATGTCACATTCGAAGAAAGTCTTAGAACCGGTTACCACACACTACAACTGAGCCATTACTCACCTCGTCTTGGCCCCACTACTCCTTAAAGTTCCTATGAGTCTCCTTCCTACATTAACTCATGTTCTTGCCACTTTTTATGCTCCTAATGTAATGTGGACGCTGGACCAGGGCAACAGACAGGAAAGTGAACTCTAAAACTCCAGACCCCCTCCCAACAGCCCTGCCTGTTTGCCTCAGGAATCTCCTAGGCAATACTGGGCAACCACAAAGACTCCAAAATGTGGACATGTAACAAGACAGATAAATAACACAAAGGAAAGGTCGACAAATCTGAGAAAGCATACAAAGTATAGAATCATATACACAGAAGAGTAGTCAAGAACGTAAGCCGAATATTGAAAGTACGGACATATCGCAAGCAGACAAGATAACTAACAAGGAAATCTTCAACCAGCAATCAGGATCGGGCACACAAGGAACTTATTATAATAGGGAATCTGCTCCAAGCAAGAGGGCAGAGCTCTGAGAATGATATATATATATATATAACACCAGATAGAATTCAGCTTCTTCTCAGACGACAGTACAATTTTCAGAAGACCCAGACACAAACGTAACACCTAGCCCATAGTTGCCCTCATCCACAAATCCTATATAAATTGTCTCTCCCCTGTCCCTCCTAATCTCTATTATGTATCCATTTTATGCTTCAGCTCAGGCCCTCCTTCTGAAATTAGCTCATGGAGGGGAAAGGCAAAAGGTCAGAATCATTGCCTGGGCCTAAAAATTCATGATGTTAGAAATCATTGCTAATGAATAATTAGTAGGCGCAGCAAAACATCTGGATTGGTAGGATCCCGAAAAACTGGAGCAAAAACTACAACACAAGGCGACACATCTGGCCACATATTACAAGAAATCTCCCCCAATTCTATCATCCATCTGTACAATGTCACATTGTAGACAGGAGAAAGGAAGGATGAGATATGGAATCGATACATGATGGAGAGTGGGAGATACCACATGCGTCCATCGACAGCTCAGCCGTGAGAACATTGATTTTCCCTTGAAGTACTTAGACTCCGGATGACTCGTTACTGAGGAGGTGTAAATCTTCCCATCTATTCATTGACCTCAATTAAAGGTGTTTGCCACTGATCTCTTATCTTCCTCATATTTTACATTCATAGAACTGACATAAAAAGACATTTCTTGTCATTAAATCTGTCCTTTAGGTCAGTGTTAAAGGCGATGTCAATGCTTCATACAGCGGATTAGGAGGCGGAGCATTGAGGGTGAGAGTAGTAACGAGACGAGGCGAGTATTATACACAGAGGAGACGGCGATGGATCTGACATTGATTGTCTGTTCTCATGTACATTGAAGGTGGTCCCAGTATGACAGAGGATCCTTCGCCTCCTTCCCTCCAGCTCCTTGAATCCTTTAACCCTTTAAAGCCACAGCCGTTTTCCCCTTTAACATTTCAGGGTTTTCTTGTTCCCTCCATCCAGCACGAAGGGGCTCTGATAACACCCTTCCGAGCCCTTCTGACTCATTAGCATAATTATAATAGTTGATTTTAGAAGGATGAGACCATGGATAACAAACATAATAAGATTACCACAGTCCCGGTGCCTGGATCTGGGTGTAAGTGTCCCTCATTTACCATGATGGATTTTGATGGTACATTCCCTTTAAATATTTTGGTCTGTGAAATTGTGAAAAGTGACTATTTAGACATTTGGGCGTTTTTTTTTTGTGACCGTGTTTACCATATGGTACAATGTTGGTATGTTTTGATATATTGTGCATTTTGGGACATGAAGATGCCTAATAGTTGCATTCTAGGCAACGGGTAATTAAAATTTAGTATTTTCTAGTATCTTTTTAGCAGTCTTATGTATTTTTTTTATTATTTTAGCATTTTTCTGTTTTAGGCCCCCTAGGGCAGGGCAAATCCCGAAACCCTTAGTAAATAAGCCCCAATGTCACATGCCCCTTTAAGCTCAAATGCATGTGTCCAAAACACATGTATCACTGTTAAGCTACAACCATCTGTGATGAGTTGAGTTCCTGCCTCTTATTAATCACTTTACTTTAGGCGCAATGTTAGATTCGGACTCTTACATGTGATCCTCCTACAAGCTCCTCTCTGCTTCTCTCCCGCACCCCAGCATGTGAATGACCCTCACAGCAGCACCCAGGTGTGTGACACCCTGCACCCAGTGATCTCCTCAGCAGTGGCTTCTCCTGGAGGGGATCCCCCAGTGCTGGTCTCCTGCTGCACCCCTGTAATTCTGCACAGTATCCTCCTCACACACCATTGTGGTCATCCTGCTACACGGGGGACACTTCTCTGTCCTGTCTGCAGCTCCCACACACTTCTCTTCTATGCTGCTACACGGGGGACACTTCTCGGTCCTGTCTGCAGCTCCCACTCACTTCTCTTCTATGCTGCTACACGGGGGACACTTCTCGGTCCTGTCTGCAGCTCCCACTCACTTCTCTTCTATCCTGCTACACGGGGGACACTTCTCTGTCCTGTCTGCAGCTCCCACTCACTTCTCTTCTATCCTGCTACACGGGGGACACTTCTCTGTCCTGTCTGCAGCTCCCACACACTTCTCTTCTATCCTGCTACACGGAGGACACTTCTCAGTCCTCTCTGCAAAATCCTACAAACTTCTCTTCTCTCCTGCTCTGAGCTGCTGCTTTTGCAGATTGCTTTGTAAATAGAAGGTCAAGAACTGTAAACAAAGGCTGCAGGTAGTGGTTATAGGGGCTATACAAGAAAAAATTTGTATGGCAAATAGTGTGTGGCTCACCCGTTCTGAAGATATTTCAGGGAAGGCTTCCAATCAAGCGGCACGGATCTCCACGTGACCAGCGTGTCCAATAAGCAAGAGAATCCCGAAGGAAAAAAGGTAATCCAGCGCGTATGATAAAAGGATGCCAGCGATTTTAATGACAGATTCCAAATACAGCAATATGTGCAAAAACGCACTACAGCACTGCGTCCAAAGGTGGGCTACATACGTCAGCCTACGCGTTTCGAGCGTTTCTTACGCTCTTACTCATGGCTAGTACACCTCTGAATGCGGGAGACTGAAATAGTGTGCACGGAAGGAACATCACGGGGGGAGGAGACAAAGTGACGCAAGATTCTGAAACAAACAATAAACTATTACAATGGGAAAATTTGGCAACCCAGGAATGTCGTATTTGGTGGGACTCAACCACTCTTAGCAACTATGTGTCAAAGAACATGATACCTCGAGGCTTGAGATTACGTAAAATACCCACCTATATATACTCTCCGAATTTTGTTACAGAGTGGAATAACATCTTGTCCGCCTGTTCCTTAGATCTGATGAAACTTATTATTTCAGAGGAAAACAAGAAACTCAACGAAATTGATCAGGAATTAAATAACATCAAACAAGAATTAAAAACCACAATGGAACAGACCACCTACGACAAAGAGGAACAGAGGATCCAGGATCTCATAAATAATATTGAAGAAAGTATATCGGAAACTAAAAAAGAGAAATTCCAAAGAGACCTCTTTGATTATAACCAAAACCAGGTGTATGAATGGGGAAGAAGAGAACAATATTGGGGCACTCCCAAATCTATCCTGAAGAAGCCCAACAGAAAACGCTTCTCAAAGAAGAAAGCCAAAGTTTAGTTCCTCAGAAGCAGACTTATCGGATATTACTCCTGATCAATCAGATAACGAAACAAATGCACGGCAACACTCTCAATCTGCATATTTCCAGAAAAACAAACCAAGTAAAGCGACAAAAAAAGAAGAGGTGGCAGAAAACACCCGAAAAAAAGATCTGGAAGTAGACCGCAGCCTGAGGAGCCAACAAAAACAAAAACCGACCAACAGATAAACGATTCTTCTAAAGACAGCGAGGGAGTAAATGTTCTTAATTTATCAAATAAAAACCTGTCCAAGGACCAAATTGATGTTCTATCGCTGGGTCTGAACTTTGCACCATCCACGAATTTCGATCTCTTCTCCACTCTTAAAGATATTAATAAATTTATTCGAAACTTAACAGTCAAGAGACACTTTATGGATGAGAACAGCACAAATGATACCTCGAAATCAAACAGCCACAAATATGAACCTAATATTTACAAGAATCTCACCTTTCAGGAACAACGAACGCTCATGACTCTACAGAACTTGGACACCCACCAGAACCTAGACAACGTACCTGTACCCCAACCGGGTTACATTAGAAACCCCAATTTCTACCCTATACAATCTAGGACAAACTCTATGGATGTATTCCAAGATGTTATGGAACGAGAACTGAAAAAACTCTTGGATACCAAATCTAAATACAAACCGAATATGAGCTACAAAATGAGATGTGCCCTTAAAGAACTTAGGGAAGACCAGGGACTAACTATCAGAAGGGCCGATAAAGGGGGTACAGTGGTAGTAATGAATACCCAGGATTATGTCCAACAAGTGGAAAATATGCTACAGGACAGTACCACTTATCGTATCCTCTCCTCCAAGCCCACAGAAATTTTCCGTAAGAAAATTACAACTTTAGTCCAGGGGGGTTTTCAACTGGGAGTCATCGATATGAAACAAAGAGACCACATGCTAGTCGAAAACCCAGTCACCCCTATTTTGTACACTTTACCCAAAGTTCATAAAGGGGAACGTCCACCACCCATGCGACCGATAATTTCGGGGATTGGATCGCTCAACGAGCCTCTATGTGAATGGCTGGACACACTCCTACAGCCCCTAGTCACCAGAACAGCCGGTTACCTAAAAGACACAGGGGATGTCCTCAGAAGCCTTAACAATATCGCATGGTCCGATGAATTCACTTGGGTCAGCTGTGATGCAGTATCACTTTATACGTCCATTCCCCATGAGAAAGCTATGTTAGCTCTTAATTTTCACCTCAACAAATATAGTATGTACACTGCTGACCTTAAGAACTACATCAATGACGTTCTCTGGTTCCTAATGACTCACAACTTCTTTCTATACAATGGAACATTTTACCTCCAAACCAAGGGGGTTTCTATGGGGGCTAAATTTTCACCCTCCATAGCCAATCTTACCATGGCATGGTGGGAGGAGTGTTACCTATATAGCGATGTTAACCCTTTTATAGATGCTATTTTCTGGTACGGCAGATACATCGACGATCTGCTATTCATTTGGCGCGCCGATGTGTCTGCCGTACCGGAATTTCTCGAGTTTTTGAACAACAATGAATGCAACCTCACCTTTACTTATACAAGCAGCAGGGATCATATGGTGTTTTTGGACTTGAATCTCCACACGAACGAGGGCCACATCAACACAAATACATTTAGAAAGAAAGTGGCCGGAAACACCATTTTGCACGCAGGTAGTTTGCACCCCAAACACACTATTAGGTCAATACCGGTGGGTGAACTAACGCGCGCTAAAAGAAATTGTAACTCAGAGCAAGACTTCCTGATCGAGTCCAGAAACATTAAAGGGAGGTTATCCAAAAGGGGCTACACTAATTGTATGCTAAATCGGGCAAGTAGTGTAGTTAGTCACAAACAAAGAGAGGATTTACTGACAAAAAACAAAAGAAACAGCATAACGATAATCCTTTTCTGGTCCTACAATATAGTAATCAATTTGATGACATCAAAAACACTATTCTACGACACCTACCCATTCTCTACCAAGATGAGAAATTAGCACAGATACTTAAAAATGGCTGTAACGTTGTATCAAAAAAAGCACTAACCATAGGCAATATGATTTCACCCAGTTACAAACACAACATCAAACCTAATCCTACATGGCTTTCACATAAAGGCTTTTACCATTGCGGAGCCCAAATTTGTAAAACCTGCAAAGTGGTTAAAACTAAAAAACAATTTTCAAACTCAGATAACACAAAGAAGTTTGATATTAAGATGTACATCAACTGTAACAGCAATCACGTTGTCTATATTATAGAATGCACAACATGTAATATCAAATACGTAGGGGCCACTACTCGCAAACTAAAATGTCGCATCCTTGAACATTTGGGGGACATAGGTAAGACCGGAGCCAACAATTCCACCCGCAAAAAAACTATATCTGGAGCTTCCAAACATTTTATAGAACAACATGGGGGCAACACTACGGGCTTCCTAGCATACGGTATAGAACAAATCCGTCAAAATACAAGAGGGGGAGATCGCAGCAAAAACCTTTTTGATAGGGAAGCATTTTGGATATTGCATCTCGATACCAGATTCCCCAAAGGGATGAATTACAAACATGAATTTATGTTTCACTATTAGCCTCTACCTCAGACTCTCAGATTTCACACTTAGGCTCAAATCCGGGTCCCAACATATCTTCATATGCATTATAAGCTGCGGTTATCTCCAGGTCTGAATACAGGACAAGCTGTGTACCAGCTTTTCCTTTTGTGCCCATAAAAACAATAATAGAAACCTCCCCCCATAATGTGTATACACTCAAATTAGTTTACACCCCATGTCTTTCGGGGTTGCCATTACCACTCCATGCCTGTTAACAAAAATCAACAGTTTATCTCACCGTTGTAAATATATGTAATCTCCATATGTTGCTTTTCTCTACAATTCCCTGCTACATTGTTGCATTTTAATGTTGTTACATTTTTTCGTTCACAAAGGTGCCTATTTTAAGGAATGTATCAATAAATATGTTTTTAAAGCATTAAGATGTTAACACACCTGTGCGGCAGACTCGCACGCTTAACTTTTAACACGATACGGCGGGAGGTATGACTTTGTCTCCTCCCCCCGTGACGTTCCTTCCGTGCACACTATTTCAGTCTCCCGCATTCAGAGGTGTACTAGCCATGAGTAAGAGCGTATGAAACGCTCGAAACGCGTAGGCTGACGTATGTAGCCCACCTTTGGACGCAGTGCTGTAGTGCGTTTTTGCACATATTGCTGTATTTGGAATCTGTCATTAAAATCGCTGGCATCCTTTTATCATACGCGCTGGATTACCTTTTTTCCTTCGGGATTCTCTTGCTTAGTGGTTATAGGGCCTGTAGTGTCTGTAATTTCTGTAGTGTCTGCTGAGCTCTGTGACTGGGAATAAGCTGCTCTGCACAAGAGCTCAGTGGGGAACATTTATCACACTGGGGCGGACCGCACTATCATCAGATATTCCGACGATTTGTGCTGCATTTAGCAGGGGATTTTGGTGCAGCGGCGCCGGCTTTCATGCGACAGAAATTGGGGGGCGGTGCCATCGGATGATCCGACTGATTCGGACTAAGCATTTAAATTGTGTCGCAAGCCAAGCACTTACATGCACCAGGAAGAAGATGGTGAACTCCGGCGGACCTGAGCAGGGAAGCGACACATGCAGGATATCGGGCGCACAATGCAAGTTAATCGCGGCAGCTGTGTGTTCTCGTCAGGGAACGCACAGGGACGGGTAAGTAAATGTGCCCCGCTGTGTTGCTTCTCAGTTTATGCCACCTTCAGGCTGGATTGTTTTTTCACCCACTGTTGCTGATTGGTAGATCAGATCTGGATTGGTAGATAAATGAGGGAATCATGGTTATATTTCCTGCTAGTTTGCTATTTAGTCTCAAAACTGGCGCAAAAACAGTGCAACAGTATGAAAAGGCGCAAAAACAACAGAAAAAATAAGTGATACATCTGGCCCATTGGGGCAGATTTACTTACCCGGCCCATTTGCGATCCAGCGGTGCATTCTGTGCGGTTGATTCGGATCTTCCGGCGATTCACTAAGGCAGTTCCTCTGGCGTCCACCAGATGTCACTGCTGCGCTGAAGTTCCCCGAGGTCCGCCAGAGTGCACCATCCTATACCTGGTGAAGGTAAGCGCGTGTCCCGCAACACTTTTTTTAAAAAAATGCGGCTGTTTCTTTGAATCCGTCGGGTTATCGTTCGGCCACGCCCCCCGATTTACGTTGCGTACATGCCGGCGCCACAATCCGATCACGTGCGCCAAAAACCTGGGGCAATACAGGGAAAATCGGCGCATATCGTAAATATTCAGGTAAAAACGGTTTGATGGTTTATTTGTAGGGACTCCTATAGAAAATAGGGACAATTTACGACTGATTTACGATTCTGGTCTTGGGATTCTTTTCCCCATGTGAGGGTAAGATATTTGGGAATACAAGATGAATAGAAGCGGATTGAAGGTCCTGACGGCTGATGAACCCGGGAGCCGCTGTCTCTGAGCTGTGATACAGATACAAGGGTTTTGCTTACTGCTGCAAATTAAATAAATGCTGACTCCATTGTAGAGAGAAGCAAATTGTCTTCTACTTCACACGGGGACCGGAAAGTCAGTGAGTTACCCCGGCGCCGCAAACATTCTGCTGAATTACCACCGTCCTGGTAATAGCAATTTACAAATCAATTAAAAGGACAGGATGAAATCCCTGCTGTACACACATAGGACTGCGCCGCCGCTTCTCCTGCACAACATGTTCTGTAAAAGTTGCATGAAGGCGAAGAGGAATCAGACTCAATGGGGAGACCTCAGAGGCCACTTATCTGCACTGACAGTATACATCCCCCTGTACTTATAGGATACATGTACTTTACTTAAAGGGATATTCACAGCTCAGGTACTTATTGCATATCCAGAGCGGAGGTCACTGAGCATCACAAGGGACAGCACACCCCGAATCTGTGTCCCTAAAAAGACCACAGTCACTTACAGTATAATGTCACATAGATAAAAGTCTGACAGAAGTGTGTTGCACGCCCCATGTTAAAGATAGACCAGAAAAAAAGTTGGTGCAGCTCTGTCGGAGCAGTGCAGGGGGCACCAGAATCATTAAGAACAGGCGCTAGAAATCCTGAATCTGGCGCCCCCTGCACTATATATATTTTTTGATGGGGTAGGTGGCCCCATTCAGGTGTCTGCTATAGGGCCCTGCCTCTCCTAGTAACACCCCTGGGCGGAGTCTATGGCCTGATCCTTTTGTACTAGGACAGATTTTAATAAATAACCCCCCTAATGTTTGGTACAGAGATTCCGAGGTCTTCTCTCCTCTGCGTCCGTACATTGTGCTTGTCCCTTCTGTGTATTATAACATCTCTGGATCTGGTGTCGCCTCTCAGTTCTATTAATGACACGAGACGTCTGACGGTACCAGCTGCTCGGGACACGGATCGCGGCCTCCTCTGGAAGAAGCCGAATGGATTTTCTTTTATGTAGCAAAATTGTTCCGTTTAACTGAGTCATCGGGAAAAATAAAATAACACTGAAAATTGATGCATTTCTGTTCAGGAGACAATTATTTCAACATAAAGATTTTTACTCCAGTATTTATCATCATTACAAGAATTTCTCCGCCTTAAAGGGGAAATTCTCATCTGGGTGATTGCATTTAAAGGGGTTGTCCGGTGAGGGATTTAAAAAACAAACAAACCTGTACTCACCTCCTCTTTCGCTCCTGGCATCCCCCGCCAGCATCTCGTCGATCCCTACCCCTGTAAATAAACTGCACTGGGGTCACCTGTCCACATATCTCAGTGCCTGGGAATATAGACAGGTGGGTGCGGCCGGAGACTGACCTCAGCGAAGCTTCCATTCAGGGTCACAGGGGTCGAGGCGGCAGCGTGGGACACTCGAAGCAACAATGGAGGTGAGTAATGTTTTGTTTTTTTAAAACCTTTAATTTAATTCTTCTGACATTTACAAACATTTCTTCAATTGCATGTTATTAAAATAATGGGGGTCATTTACTAAGGGCCCGATTCGCGTTTTCCCCACGTGTTACCTGAATATTTCCGACTTGCGCCGATTTTCCCTCTATTGCCCCGGGTTTTTGGCGCACGGGATCGGATTGTCAAAACAAAGAACAAGTTGGTGTGTAAAGGCTAAGTAGTGTATACATTTTATTTCATTCCAATATATAGAAAACACACACAAATGATGCCATGCATCACATTTCATAAAAGCATTTAAAAATGGCGCATCGGCGCCGGCATGCACGTGACGGAAATCGGGGGGCGTGGCCGAACGATAACCTGACGGATTCGGAAAAACCGCTGCATTTTTTAAAAAAATGTCGCGGGAAACGCACTTACCTTCACCAGGTATAGGATGGTGCATTCCGGTGGGCCTCGGGGAACTTCAGCGCAGCAGCGACATCTGGTGGACGTCGGAGGAACTACCTTAGTGAATCGCCGGAAGACCCGAATCAACCGCACAGAACGTGCCGCTGGATCGCGAATGGACCGGGTAAGGAAATCTGCCCCAATGTGTCTGTATGTAGAAGATTTTACAGAAATGTAGCCGTCCTTGGAGTCAACCACAGGTGGTCACACATGTGCTATTGAGCCCCGTCTGACCACTTGGACTCAGCGTTCAACGCCACAGGGCGACTGTGGGACCTGCAGTAATTCCCGGACATTACATATGCAAAAACTATTTGTTTCTTTGTGCAATCACTCCAGCAGTGGTGGTCGTATCCAAGGACAACCATCTTATTTCTAATATAACATATGGAGAACAGTGACATCATTGCCACTATTCTGCATCCAGCGACTGTTAAGGCACCCCCAGAGGGAGGCACCCCCCCCATATATAACTAGAAAACTTCTTTAAAGGCTAAAACAGGCTGATGCTTAAGGTGAAAAACTTTTCCAAAGTGTCTGCAGATACAAATAAAGTTAAAAAAATAGCACCACAGCTGGTCACAGGTTGTTTATGGTACTGCAGTTTAGCCTCTTTCACCTTAAATGAGTCGTCCTGTGAAAAACATGGCCGCCTTATTCCAAAAACAGCGCCACACCTGGCCATGGTTCGTGCTGGTATTACATCATTGCTGTATAACGATGAATGGAGCTGAGTTGCAATATCAGGCACTTCCAATGGTCAGGGGAGGCGCTGTTTTTGGAAGGAAGCTGCTATGTTGTTCAGAATTCTGGACAATGCCTTTAAAGGAGTTGTCCTATAAAAAAAAAAGTCTCTTATAGATTCCCGTAGTGTTGGGAGAACAAGGATCAGGGGTCTTAGTGTGCTGCGGGGTTTTATATGTAGTGATTTATTATTTCACTGCTCCCCCCCCTGTAGATCCCCTTAAAGTACAATCATACTTGGCTAGACAATCCCTTTAAATGATGTGAGCTGTGACAGGTGTAGTGCAGTACTGTGACGGAGGCGGCCATGTTTTTGTAGTCCTGGCCAACCCTTTTAAGTCGGTAATTGACTCTTTTATAAACAAGACTTTCCTCGGATCCAAGCGTCTCCGTCAAAACTGTGGCTCCGATCGTCTGATAAAGAATAATAAACAATATTTCCGATCCGCGGGATTTTTTATTGGGCTCATTTTCCAGGAAAATGTCTGTAAAATAAACAGTCGTCTATTAAGGCGATAAACAAGACATTACACTGGGCTCACATCTGCCGCCTCCCTAATCCGCCGCTGTATGAAATATGTCATGTACAAGACGCTAAAAGCAGAACATGGAGAGACCTGGAGGAGAATGAGAAATACTGCACCGGGCGTCTGCCTTCATCACAAATCCTAATGTCATCCTAAAAAAGTCTGATTAATAATACAGAACGTCACATCGTCCTCCATCTCCTCTGCCATTATTAAGCAGATTTCTCCAAAATTACATAAATATTTGTGATCAAGGAAAAAAAAAACTGGGTTTTATTTATTTTGAAGAATTGGATGCTAATATAACATGCTGCCTACAGATAGACCACTATGTATAATCTGCTCAGCTCCTGCTGCTCTATAACATGCTGCCTACAGATAGACCACTATGTATAATCTACTCAGCTCCTGCTGCTCTATAACATGCTGCCTGCAGATAGACCACTATGTATAATCTGCTCAGCTCCTGCTGCTCTATAACATGCTGCCTACAGATAGACCACTATGTATAATCTACTCAGCTCCTGCTGCTCTATAACATGCTGCCTGCAGATAGACCACTATGTATAATCTACTCAGCTCCTGCTGCTCTATAACATGCTGCCTGCAGATAGGACACTATGTATTATCTACTTAGCTCCTCCTGCTCTATAACATGCTGCCTGCAGATAGGACACTATGTACAATCTGCTCAGCTCCTCCTGCTCTATAACATGCCCCCCCTGCAGATAGGACACTATGTACAATCTGCTCAGCTACTCCTGCTCTACAACACACTGCCTGTAGATAGGACTGTATGTACAATCTGCTCAGCTCCTTCTGCTCTAGAGCATGCTGCCTGCAGATAGGACACTATGTACAATCTGCTCAGCTCCTTCTGCTCTATAACCTGCTGCCTGCAGATAGGACACTATGTGCAATCTGCTCAGCTCCCCCTGCCCTATAACCTGCTGCCTGCAGATAGGACACTATGTACAATCTGCTCAGTTCCTCCTGCTCTATAACATGCCCCCTGCAGATAGGACACTATGTACAATCTGCTCAGCTCCTCCTGCACTATAACACAATGCCTGCAGATAGGACACTATGTACATTCTGCTCAGCTCCTCCTGCTCTATAACATGCTGCCTGTAGATAGGACACTATGTACAATCTGCTCTGCTCCTCCTGTTCTATAACATGCTGCCTGTAGATAGGACACTATGTACAATCTGCTCAGCTCCTCCTGCTCTATAACATGCTGCCGCAGATAGGACACTATGTACAATCTGCTCAGCTCCTCCTGCTCTATAACATGCAGCCTGCAGATAGGACACTATGTACAATGTGCTCAGCTCCTCCTGCTATATAACATGCTGCCTGCAGATAGGACACTATGTACAATGTGCTCAGCTCCTCCTGCTATATAACATGCTGCCTGCAGATAGGACACTATGTACAATGTGCTCAGCTCCTCCTGCTCTATAACATGCTGCCTGTAGATAGGACACTATGTACAATCTGCTCAGCTCCTCCTGCTCTATAACATGCAGCCTGCAGATAGGACACTATGTACAATGTGCTCAGCTCCTCCTGCTATATAACATGCTGCCTGCAGATAGGACACTATGTACAATATGCTCAGATCCTCCTGCTCTATAACGTGCTGCCTGCAGATAGGACACTATGTACAATCTGCTCTGCTCCTCCTGCTCTATAACATGCTGCCAGCAGATAGGACACTATGTACAATATGCTCAGCTCCTCCTGCTCTATAACATGCTGCCTGCAGATAGGACACTATGTACATTCTGCTCAGCTCCTCCTGCTCTATAACGTGCTGCCTGCAGATAGGACACTATGTACATTCTGCTCAGCTCCTCCTGCTCTATAACACACTGCCTGTAGATAGGACTGTATGTACAATGAGTCAGGACTAGGTATGTCTCCATTATTATTGTCTGCTCCGGGGCCTTTATGTATTGTCTGGTTTGGGTATTAGTTACCTCTGTCGGTTATCGTCTGAGTGCAACATTTGGTTTCTATGTTGCTATTTTGTGCTATTGTCGGGGTCTTGATGTTGATTGGTTGGACAGTGCAGCCCTCAGACCAGTAAGGACTGTGGTCCCCGGGTGTCTCTCTGGCGCCACCTATAGAAGGTTTCATTCTTCTGGGGTAGAGCTATTTTTTATTCTTCTTGCCCCATGTAGAGCTACTTATAAGATCCATATCTTACCTGGATCAGTGATGATCAGAACCCACAGGGGTCACACATTTACTTACCCGTCTGGAGGAGCCAGCGAAAGTGCATTGTCCGTGTATAATGCGCTGTGCAGGGAGTCACTAAGATCCTGCGCCCGATATCCTGCATGTGTCACTTCCCCGCTCAGGTCCCCGGAGTTCACCTTCTTCTTCCTGGTGCATGTAAGTGCATTGTCCGTGTATAATGCGCTGTGCAGGGAGTCACTAAGATCCTGTGCCCGATATCCTGCATGTGTCACTTCCCCGCTCAGGTCCCCGGAGTTCACATTCTTCTTCCTGGTGCATGTAAGTGCATTGTCTGTGTATAATGCGCTGTGCGGGGAGTCACTAAGATCGTGCGTCCGATATCCTGCATGTGTCGCTTCCCCGCTCAGGTCCCCGGAGTTCTCCTTCTTCTTCCTGGTGCATGTAAGTGCATTGTCCGTGTATAATGCGCTGTGTGGGGAGTCACTAAGATCCTGCACCCGATATCCTGCATGTGTCGCTTCCCCGCTCAGGTCCCCGGAGTTCACCTTCTTCTTCCTGGTCCATGTAAGTGCATTGTCCGTGTATAATGCGCTGTGCAGGGAGTCACTAAGATCCTGCGTCCGATATCCTGCATGTGTCGCTTCCCCGCTCAGGTCCCCGGAGTTCTCCTTCTTCTTCCTGCTGCATGTAAGTGCATTGTCCTGCCACACAATTTGTATCTTTAATCCCGCGCTCAGTCCGAAACAGTCGGAGCATCTGACGGCCACGCCCCCCGATTTCTGTCACATGGAGGCTAGCGCATCTGTGCCACAGTCCGATCGTATGCGACACAATCCCAGCGCGGACACCTGTTACATACCTGTCCAAGATGCGCAAATACCAAAACCTGCGAATAGTTCGACAAAAGTGCGATCCGCGACCATTAGTAAATAAGTCCCATTGACTTCTATCTGATGCCAGGAAGTGGAGCCTCAACCCATTTTAACCCTTTCGTTTCACAATCCCCAGATGAGTCTTTCACTGTTTGGTCACTGGATGCATCAGAAGCCCATCACCCCCTACTATTGTCTGCAGCAGAAAACCACATCCCCTCTGCAATTACCCCCTATTAAAGGGAATCTACCATCAAGATCCTTCCTGATAAACCAGGGACATTACTCATGGATCCAGGCGCCGGGACTGTGGTATCTTCTTATATATCCCTGCTTCTAAAATCAACTTTTACAATTATGCTACAATTATGTTTTAGCTTCACAGGCTGTTACACTGTGCAGGAGCACTTCCCCCTCTCACTGTGTGCTGAAACTACCTCTGCTGCATTGACATTACATCAAGCAGAGGGAGGGTGATGTGCTGAGGGATCAGGGGGATGCCTGATGTAATGTCACTGCAGCAGAGGTAGTATCAGCAGGGGGGAAGTGCTCCTGCACAGTGTAACAGCCTGTGAAGCTACAGCAGTGACATTGTCTAGTATCGTGAGTCCCTCTGGCTCATTAGCATAATTATAAAAGTATTGATATACATCTAGCACAGTAAACCTTTGTAACCATCATTTAACGCTATATTAACGCTTTACTGACTGGTTGATAATACAGCCCCCGGGTGTTCCCTCTCCATGGATTTTCAACTGAAAAGCCCAATATACTGCAAAACCGACATTAATGCTCCATTACACAGAAAATATCTCTGCAAACCCTGTGTGTAATGATTTATGGCTGCGCCACCTCCCAACCTGACGAGGGGCGACAAAACTCCTCTAAATAATGTGCAGCGGCTCCTACCCACCGCCAGACCCCCCCCCCCCCCCTGCATCAGTAAGAAGGGGTCAGCGAATGTGTAAAACATTGACGGACAAGGTTTTTCTAGCTCTTTCCTGCTGATGACAATTATACTGGCTTTGGCAGAATTCCCAGAAACCTGCCGTTTCGGCAACTGCCCCCCCCACCTCCTCCTCCCCCTCAGCTCTGGGCTCCGCAGAGCCCCCATCCTAAGAGAATCACTTGGTGCCGTGCCCAGGAAATGACAAACAGAAAAGGTCACACATACTCCAAAAAGATATAGTGCTTGGCAAGTTTAATTGACATTGTGCAGCTTTTCAGCCATGGCTGCGGGCGTGCCAGCGCCTAACAGATGCAAGGAACCGAGAGCCGAGGGGGGGGGGGGGCGGCTGGAAAAAGCACTAAATTTTCACTTGTGAAATTTGTAACCGTTTACTGTATTTATGCTCGGCCATTACGTGCTGCAAGTATTTATATCCCCGAGTCAAAGAGTCCTGGAAAATGCGGCTCAGGAAAACTTACGATGCTGGGAGTCAATGGAATGTGACCGGAATTCTGGTGGACGGGGGTCGGGGCTGTTCATGAATGACCCTTCTTATTAGTTTAGGGGAATAGATACTTCAGAGGTAGTTTCCTAATTTTTCCTCTGCTCCAGCTCTGCAATATCCATCAATGGGATGAGGAGACCAAGGATTTATATGGGAATATATACTGTTATATATATATTGCATGAGGGCGTCCAGGTACTTGGATACTTGTATTGCTATTATGTCAATATGACAGATTTTGGAGACGGTGTTATTAGGATATACACAGGGGTTGGTTATATGGTTAGAACTGAAGAATCAACTTTTAAAATTATAAGGGCTCTAGGGGGCATTACCATAGCTCCTCCGTGATATAGCTTCACAAGCTGTTACACTGTCTTCTCCTCAACCCTGCTTGATCAACATTTCCCCCCTTCCCTCTACCTGATAAAATCTTACACAGTGTAACAGCCTGTGAAGCTACAGCTTGGAGGGGCTCTGGTAACACCCCAGAGACGTTCTGGCTCATTAGCGTAATTATAAAAGTTGATTTGAGAAGAAATATAAGAGAAACAAATATAAGGAGATACCACAGTCCCGGTGCATG
Organism: Engystomops pustulosus; assembly: GCF_040894005.1. NCBI lineage: Eukaryota > Metazoa > Chordata > Amphibia > Anura > Leptodactylidae > Engystomops > Engystomops pustulosus. The sequence continues at coordinate 9,325,031 of NC_092411.1, read as the reverse complement.
GATCTATGAGTAATGTCCCTGGTTTGTCAGGATGGATTCTGATGGGAGATTTCCTTTCATTCACAGCTTTTGCTGCTCCATCCTCCGATGTTCTGCTTCATTTTTCAGTACCAAGGTGTAGAGTGAGATAATGCAATGTGCAACACCCTCGCCGATGCAATGGCGAAGGAGTGTTTGTGAATACGCCCCACCTGCATGTACCCACATCACACTACATATTCCTTATAGGACATAGGGGATATTGCAGTGGTGAATCCTGCCTGGCAAGGCAGAAGTTAAGTGTTTTGTATGATGCAAGATGCTATTATCCAATGATCTGTGTTACATCCTGTGCTCTGTAAGCTGAGATGTGATTGGAGGAGCAGCCACCACCTGACCAGAGGGAAAGTAATAAAACCCCTGGCCAGGAATGTTCTGGAGAAGTCTCTCTCAAGAGATCTTCTTTCAGAGAGATTCTAGTGTAGGAGAATCCTAGAGATCAGTGAGTGAGTGAGCAATCTCTGTCTAGCCCATACCAGAGCAGGAAGAGCCTAGCCCCTGCCTCTGAAGAGTGGAGTCTAAGACTAGAGTTAGTGTAGTGAGGAAAGGGGTATCATCTTACCTTTAAGGGTGATACCTGAAGCCCTACAGGACAAGCTGAAGCTTCCTACCAGGACACAGCTGCCTCCCAGCCTGCCCTCTACATCCAGGCTGGTGAACTATCTCCTGAGGCTCCCTCCAACTCACATCTCAGCACCCTACCTACCTGTTAAAGGCACGTTTGCTGCGGTTCCTGCCGGTTCAAATAAAGAACTGTAAGTTGTTTTCTTCAACTTCTGTCTCCGTCTGGTCCCTGCTAATACGGCTGCCTTCATCACCGGCACCCTGTCCATCACCCAGAGACTCACACTCGGGACATTAAGGGGTTGCCCCAGGGAGATCCGCTATAGCAGTCTCTCCCTCATCATTTCTTGCCAACACCACCCTGCTGGAGACCTGCCAGGCTGTAGGACAGCCCTCCGGTTCCCCCGTACCAAGCACCGTGACAACAGCGTGCTTAGGCCGCAACCGCCAGCCACTCCGGTACCGCGGGCCCCGACTGTCTCAAGGCCTCACCTCAAGGGCTAGGCCCCAGTGGGGGATGTTGCAAATGTATCTAAGGAGGTCTAGAGAAGCTTTTCCCAAGTAGTGTGATGGTCTTGGTTTAGCTGGATGGTCACAATGGTTTTTTCTCCCTATCCTCTCACACCTCCCTGGGCTGAGAGAGACACTATGGGAAGGAGGGTGGGCTGTAAGGATCCCCCTTGGGCACTCCTGCTTAATAACAGCCCTGGACTGATGGTACAGGGGTGGCCTATGATGGTAAATGCACCTAGCCAGACCCAGGAAGGAATGTCACCCTTCTAGAGGGTTCTGGGCCAGATGCCAGTTTTGTTAATTTTTGGGGAGTTTTGTCTTGGGGTTAAAAGCACAAACCAATAGTATAAACCTGCTTAATTCCATCCTCCAGCAATGTCCCTCCAGTGTACATCCCTTTAGTGGTACAAGTAGTGTAGCCATAGGGATAGCACCATAAATTTGGATTACTAAGCTGCTGATGCAGCAGAGCTAAACAGGCTCCAAAAGAGACAATCCAGCCTAGTTCATCCAAAGGTCCAGTTTTGCCTACACAGAATCCAGTGAACTGACAGACCTGGAGAAACCATCACCAGCCTGTACTGTTTGGATTGTTTGCCATTAAAGGAACTGTACGTTATCACCACGTTAGTTCAGTGTGCATCCCTGCCGGCCTTTAACATCAAGGGCCTCACATCTGTCAACTGCCAGGGATTGATAATCTATATACACCGAGAGTACCCCGTGGGGACTATCTACCATTCAATGGCCTCCTCCTTCTTTGCTTGTAGCCTGCTGGCCCAGACTGAGGTGGAAGAGGCTTAGTTTAGGACCAAGCTGCCAGAACATTGTCCGTAAGGCCACTACCAAGCCAAGTCCCTATACACTTTTGGTCCCCGGTGGGGTACATTGCAGATGTGTCATTATTAAGAAGTAAAATCCGTTAATGAGGTGGCTCTGCTCACTCAGTGCCAATCTATACAGCAAAGCTGACAAGAGATCCGGAGATACAAGCAAGCGCTGCCTTATTGTGTGCGCTCGGATTCTTAGCATTTGAAGATTTTGTTATGCAGATGGTAAAAATATGTAAAAAAAATGTACCCAAAAAAAAAATGTCCATATAAATAAAAACCAGAATAAATTAACGTCAGTTTAGATGATACATTTCCTTTAATAAACAGGATGATAATCACAATAATCACAGTAATAACAGCAACAGATGAATTACACAGACAATGGATTGAAGCTAATGATGAGGTTTGGATGGATCAGGGAGGGGCGCGGGATGGCAAAAAATAAACACAAAAATATCATTCCTGCCGAGATGAATCGAGTTATTGTTCTCGGTTTTTTTTCCTTTCCCATTTTCTTAAAAGCAAATACATTTCATCGCCGGATTAATTAACAAAGTGGTCGGGGAATCAATATCAATCTCCTCTTCGGAGTATTGTTAGATCTATGATTTCATCTATCAGAATGGCCTCTTATTGGAAATGTTCTACGAGACGGATGCCGGTAAAGACGTCGGATGCGACGGCTGGAGATGAGGAGAATAGGTGGATCAACGAGGGGAAGAGAGTCATCATCATTACAATGGGGCACGAGCGCAAGAGCTTCCAGCGGCCACGCTGATACAATAACAATTTAACGAAACGGCAAAATCTTTACCCGCTAATACGAAAGCCAAAAAATCCAGCGCGGTGAGAGGTGATGGGCATCTAACAGCTGCACGGCCATTGTCTCCATGTGAAAACACCAACCTATTATCATTCCCATATATTTATGGCGGCAGTAACCACCAAGGGCAGAGAAGATCATCTCCTCCGTCATCCGTTATTCGTTCTTACTATAGAGTTCTAAGACTTTACAGAAATAAAGGCTACAAAAAGTTTTTATATGGAAGTAGAACTGTTGTTACCGTTACCCTGCAAAAGAACATTTTGCACAAGGGGCGTTTTCGGGTAACATTTGAATGTTGGCCTCGATAGAGATTCTTTGGGAAGGTCTGTTTCAGTCTTTTAGTCTTCATTATTACAGGACAAGTATGTGCAACATCCCTTAGGATCTAGCCGATTTCAGTGGCTGGAGGAAGCCGAGGCCTGTATACTGGAGTGGCTGGCTAGTGTGGTCTAGCGCACGGCTGTGGTCACGGTGCTTGGTATCAGGAGCAGAGGCCTTGCCCACGGCCTGGCAGGTCTCCAGCAGAGTGTGCAAGAAAATGGAGAGAGAGGCTGAACATGGAGGTTTCTCCCTGGGTCAATCCTGGTGTGTAGATAGGGATCCCTGGTGATGGAGGATGGGGCACCCTTGGCGGTATACAGCCTGATCCAGGCAGGCCTTGTGGTCCTGTGGTCCAAGACAGCCCAGGACGTGCCATGCTCTGCGCTAGTTTAAAGGGACATCCTTAGCTGCCAGGATGACAGGTGGATCGAGAAGGTGTGGACAGAGATGGATTATTGTTGGAGCTCCTGCTCTGGGTCCCCTGATTCTTCCTCTTCATGAGACCCTGAAGCTACAATCCAGATTTCTCCATCTTCTTTCTATTGCATTGGTGTCCTTAAGATGCGATTCCAAGATACGATTGGAACCTGTGATACAGCAGAGATCAATAAGTTAATGCTTAAATTGTCATGTTGGCACTTTGCGACATATAAGTGGTTTTTGGTTGTAATTTGGGCAGTCTGGGGCTTATTTACTTAGGGTCCACGGATCGCATTTCTGTTGGACTTCCCAACGTTTTCGCGATTTGCACTGCTTTGACAGGGATTTAGAAGGGGATTGTGTCACACGCAATCGGATTGTGGTGCGGCTGCGCTGCTTCCATGCAACAGAAATGGGGGGGGGGCGTGCCGTCGGACGATCTGAATGATTCGGACTGAACGTGGGATTAAACATTCAAATTGTCGCAAGACATGCACTTACATGCACCAGGAAGAAGAAGGTGAACTCCAGGGACATGAGCGGAGAAGCGACACATGCAGGATATCGGGCGCAGGATCTTAGTGACTCCCCGCACAGCGCATTATACACGGACGATGCACTTACATGCACCAGGAAGAAGAAGGGGAACTCTGGGGACCTGAGCGGGGAAGAGACACATGCAGGATATCGGGAGCACAATCTTAGTGACTCCCTGCACAGCGCATTATACACGGACAATGCACTTACATGCACCAGGAAGAAGAAGGTGAACTCTGGGGACCTGAGCGGGGAAGCGACACATGCAGGATATCGGGTGCACGATCTTAGTGACTCCCCGCACAGCGCATTATACACAGTCAATGCACTTACATGCACCAGGAAGAAGAAGGTGAACTCCGGGGACCTGAGCGGGGAAGCGACACATGCAGGATATCGGGCACACGATCTTAGTGACTCCCCGCAAAGCGCATTATACACGGACAATGCACTTACATGCACCAGGAAGAAGAAGGTGAACTCCGGGGACCTGAGCGGGGAAGCGACACATGCAGGATATCGGGCGCACGATCTTAGTAAATCGTGGCACAGAGCATTATACACGGACAATGCACTTTCTGTGAACTCCATGGATGGGTAAGTAAATGTGCCCCTCTGTCTCTAAAAGCTTCACCATCACTGCCCTAGAACTTCTTCACAGGTGCAGGATGAAAACGAGAAGTGCAAGGGCCACCCAGGAACCGGGATCCAGAGCGAGACAAGAAGGTCCTCTTTTTTTTCCATCTTGGTCCACTAGGGGTTTTTCCAAAAAAAATTGGCCAGGAGATTTTGGAGAGAGCTGCCCAATATGAATATAATCTCCCATATGCCTTAACTTTACCAAGTGGAAGGAAAAACCTGAAAAAAAAATCATAAATGGGGCAAGTTTAGACCTAAGGAAAGTTATTGATCTTCATTCTTCTACCCTGATCATCATTGGGCTCCTCAAGGTACTGGATTTTGTCTTTAAGGCTTGATGTGTACGTGACTCAACTCCTAAGTCTGGTGCAGATGTCTTTAATTCCGTGAGCTGCTCTCGGTTTATGTATAAGACACCGATACATAATGATTATGGGTCATAGTTGCAGGATCAAAAGTTAGGAAGAGAGCAGTTTCTGCATCAGTCATTTCCCTCATTATGGAGCAGAAGTAGAACAGATACCACGCTGAGCGCCGGTGATAAGACCCAGAGAGAAATTGATTAAAGTGGAGCATTTACACAGATGTTGCTGCGGAATACAAGCATTTAATGAGCCCAGACTTGTTTACTCGTTTGTTTTTATAGCTAAATTCCAGAAGACCACCCTGCCTCCGAGAGCCGCATTATGTGCACATCTCCCCCGAGCTCGCTCATCACCAGGGGCTGATGCATCAATTAATTGTAATACATCTCCCGTTTTCTTCATTACTGTACATTGGAAAAGGTTAAATGGATTCTATATATTTTACGAGAGAAATCTAACGTAGCAGAGAATGTGTAATGCGGTAATCTGCAGATGGAACAGATAGTACTGCCTCCCCCTTTCTCTATGTAAATGATGTGTGTACAGATAGTAATGGCTCAGTCATTCCCTGTTATATATATAAACCGTAACATTAAGAAGGTTTTGTCTTTATTCCCTATTGCCAGTAGTGGATTGTAATAGAGGCGGTTTGGGTGGTATTCGGGGGCCCAAGCCTTCTAGGGGACCCATGGCCACCCAAAACACCCACCAAATTTTATACTCAGAAGAACCTTTACCCAAGAAATCCTTCTACATCTGTTCCTGCTCTCAATATACGTGTACACAAGAGCCATTTCAGGACCTTTGAAGGTCCTCCACAGGTCCTTGAAAGCAGAAAGGGACACATCCTCCATTGTCTAAGAAGCTGATTCTAGTACCAGATGTAGGAAGTGTTTCCAGACTTGTAGGGGCAATAATAGTCAGGGCCCACGGAGGTCTTGCCCACCTCCCCCCTCCCCCACTCTCGAACCCTGCACAATTAGGACAACATAGGACTGCAAAACTCTTAAATGTCCCATAATAATCAATATATCAATAATGAAGAAGATCTGGTCATGTGACTATGTTGGGATTTCCAATATGACTTGCAGATGGACAACTAGTGAATTGACCACAGGGTTATGTGGGCACAAGGAGTGTAAAGCTGAGGTTGTAAGGTCCGATTCCACAAAAGAGCACAAATTAGTGCAAAAGAACAGAAATAGATGCCCATGCAGAGCTATGCCCCTCACCAAAAGTGCCTATGGGGGGCAAGTGTGCAATAGAACATTTTAATAGAGCACTGGAAGAAGGTGATCTAGTCTGGTGGGTAGCTCTGGGTGGATGGCCCAGTACCTGTGCATCACCTACTACCTACCTAAGAAGGAGATGGCACTAGGAGGAAATGTGAAAAAAAAGATGCAGGCACATATAGTACTGTCTCCCTATGGCTGACCAAAATTGTTGTAGGCAGATAGTATTGTCTATCTATTTATGAATGACATTGTTGAAGGCACAGATAGTACTGTCTCCCTACCTCTGACCAAAATTGTTATAGGCAGAAAGTATTGTATCTATATATGACTGACATTGTTGTATGCACAGATAGTACTGTCTCCATACATCTAACCATTGCTGGAAGCGCAGTCCAGATAGTACTGTCTCCCTGTCTCAGAATTTCATTCTTCTAGGCACAGATAGTACTGTCTCTCTGTAAGTGGCACAATTCAAGTAGTACTGTCTCACTATATCTGATCTCCATTGTTGTAGGAACAATGAAAATAGTATTGTCTCCCTATATCTGACCTTCAGCATTGTAGACAGAGAGAGTACTGTCTCCCTATAAATATATATATATATATATATATATATATATATATATATATATATATATGACAGTAATTGGTGTAGACACAGATAGTACTGTATCTCTATATTAGACTGGTATCATTGTGGTCTCTCTATATCAGACTGGTATCATTGTAGGTACAGATAGTACTGTCTCTCTATACAGTAGGTATGGAAAGTCTTCAGACACTTTTAAATTTTTCACTCTTTGTTTTTAATCAAAAAAGTTCTTTTTTGCTCATTAATGTACAATCTGCTCCAATCTTGACTGAACAAAACTGAAATGTAGATATTTTTGCTAGTCTATTAAACATGAAAAACTGAAAAATTATAAGTATTCAGACCCTTTGCTGTGACACTAATATTTAACTCACATGCTGACCATTTCCTTCTGATCCTCCTAGAGATGATTCTACTCCTTCATTGGAGTCCAGCTGTGTTGAATTAGACTGATTGGACTTGATTAGGAAAGGCACAAACCTGTCCATATAAGAGCTCACAGTACATGTCAGAGCACATGAGAATAATGAGGTCTAAGGAACTGCCCAAGGAGCTCAGAGACAGAATTGTGGCAAGGCACAGATGAGGCCAATGTTACAAACAAATGTTTGCAGCACTCAAAGTTCCTCGACCTGGCCATCACGCTAATCTAAGAAATCGTGAAAGAAGAGCCTTGAAGAGAGAAGTAAAGAATATCCCCAAGATCCTTGTGGCTGAGCTCCAGAGATGCAGTAGGGAGATGGTAGACGCCTCTCACTGCAGCCTTCATCAATCGCGGCTTAAGGGCAGAGTCACATGGAGGAGTCCCAGAAATAAAATAAGAGAAAGAAGATTTTCTTCTCTGATGAGACAAAGATGGAACTTTTTGGTGTTAATTCTAAGTGGTGGATAAAACCAGACGCCGCTCATCACCTGCCAAATACATTCCCAGCAGTGACACATGGTGGGGGCAGCATCAGGCTATGGGGGGACAGGACCACTGGGGTGTAATAGAAGAAAAGATGAATGTGGCAAAGTACAAAGATATCCTGGATGAGAACCTCTTCCATAGGGTTCTGGACCTCAGACTGGACCGAACCTTCCAACAAGACAATGACCCTAAGCACACAGCAAAATACCACAGCATAGGCTTCAGGACAACTCTGTGACCGTTCCTGACCGGCCCAGCCAGAGCCCGGACCTAAACCCAATGGAGCATCTCTGGAGAGACTGGAAAATGGCCTCCACCAACGTTCACCATCCAACCTGAGGGAACTGGAGAAGATCTGCAAGGAAGAGGCAGAAGATCCCCAAATCCAGGGGTGAGGAACTTGTAGCATCTTCCCAAGAAGACTCCTGACTGCACCAGCTCCAAAGCTTCTACTCCAAAATGGCCGAATACTTATCACCGGGGGCCGAAAACGTATCCCCCGGGGGCCGAAAACGTATCCCCCGGGGGCAGAATACTTATCACCGGGGGCTAAATACTTATCACCGGGGGCTGAATACTTATCACCAGGGGCTGAATACTTATCACCAGGGGCTGAATACTTATCACCAGGGGCTGAATACTTATCACCGGGGGCTGAATACTTATCACCGGGGGCTGAATACTCATCACCGGGGGCTGAATACTCATCACCAGGGGCTGAATACTCATCACCGGGGGCTGAGTACTTATCTCCAGGGGCTGAATACTTATCACCACGAGCTGAATACTCATCACCGAGGGCCGAATACTTATCACCAGGGGCTGAATACTTATCACCAGGGGCCAAATACTTATCACCGGGGGCTGAATACTTATCTCCAGGGGCTGAATACTTATCACCACGAGCTGAATACTTATCACCGGGGGCTGAATACTTATCACCGGGGGCTGAATACTCATCTTCAAGGGCTGAATACTTATCACCAGGGGCTGAATACTTATCACCGGGGGCTGAATACTTATCACCACGAGCTGAATACTCATCACCGAAGGCCGAATACTTATCACCAGGGGCTGAATACTTATCACCAGGGGCTGAATATTTATCACCGGGGGCTGAATACTTATCACCGGGGGCTGAATACTTATCACCAGGGGCTGAATACTTATCACCAGGGGCTGAATACTTATCACCAGGGGCTGAATACTTATCACCAGGGGCTGAATACTTATCACCAGGGGCTGAATATTTATCACCGGGGGCCAAATACTTATCACCGGGGGCTGAATACTTATCACCAGGGGCTGAATACTTATCACCAGGGGCTGAATACTTATCACCGGGGGCTGAATACTTATCACCGGGGGCTGAATACTTATCACCGGGGGCTGAATACTTACCACCAGGAGCTGAATTGTAGGCACAATACAGATAGTACTGTCTCCCTATATCTGATCTTCATTGTGGTTTCTGTTGTAAAGTTACTACATGGATGTGAAACCCCTTAATGATATTGGCAGGTAGTGCTGTCTCCTTGTCTCCTAAAATGAGATTGACAGCTGAACAAGGAATTTGGGAACTTTCCACTAACCTGTAGCCACCGGGGTCGTCCGCTGTCTGTAAAGTCTTGGACAGTTCCTGTAAGCCGCAGACCTCGGCCTTTGTCGTAATAAGAAGCCGGAGAAGTTTGTGCCGGATTATAATTTTACAGTTGTCGCGTTTCATTAAGGTTTTCCAAGTTTTCCATAGAAATTTTCTCAGCCTGGAATTTTTGTCTAAATTGACCAGAGAAAGCGTTGGCAGTCACAATCCCCTCTGCGTTATATCTGTGGGAGCCGGAAGCCTCGGTGTGGAAATATAAGAGGAAGGTTATGGAACATGAAGGATGATTATGAATTACTGGGATACCCTGGGGTAGAGGTTTCACGAGATGTGGGGGATACTCATATCCAGAGCGTAGTGATGCTACTCCACGGATCCACAATTGCGATTTCTCGAGCGGGTCCAATTACCATCAACCCGGCTCTAATGAGGGGTAAATTGTCTGATCTGAACCACAACCGATACATCACTAACTCGATTAGCGACCTCTTAAAGTGGTTTGTCCATGAAAGAAAGTTCTCAAATTTAAATCCCCTTGTGATGTTACGCAATAAAGATCATTTTAACCCCTTACTTTACAATGTGTCAGGCACCAGGGGTAGTGGACCCACTGGACCACCACGGACGACGACGTAAGCCGACACCTGGGAGTGGCACCCGGTTTTCACCAGAGGCCGCCGCAAAATGGGTTGGACTTGCTATGGTGTGGTACCACCAGGTCGCTCCACAGACACGACTTTGTCTGCGGTGGTGGCCAAGGAGTAGTAGAAGGTTGTGAGGCAGGAGCCTGGTCAGGGACAGGCAGAAGGTCGAGACAGGCAGCACGGGATCAAAGTAGGGGACGCAGCCCAGGAGCGAAGTCAGGAACTGAATCGAGGTCACAACGGGAAACAGGAAGTATAATCGCAAAGGGCAAGGAACCAAGCTTTCTCTCAGCCGATGGCCCTTTAAATCTTACAGAGCCGACGTGCGTGTCCTAGGAGATGGGGACATGCGTGTCGGAGCATGGGAACCGCAGAGACTACCACTGGAGCCAAGGAAGGTAAGTTAGCGTGCAGGCTGGCTCCGAGGGGACATGGAGGTACACGTTTGCCCCTGTGACCCAGGATATGAGTCGCAGGAGCATCCGTGACACAATGTTACTCAGTGTTATACAGTGATGGTCAGTGTAATATTCCAGAGTGTGAGTGGGGAATCTCTAAGCAGACACTTCATGATCCCTATTTGCTTTGAGATGCTGTGTGCTGACAATGTGCTTAGATTATCAGGGTACAGGGTTAATCTAAACTTTCATTTACCTTCTGAACATTCACTAGTATCTGACACATAGAAACAGAGATGAGACAGATCATGAGATGGATATAAATCAGAGTAACACTCTCAGCTCTGCTGCAATAAAACACAGTCAGCACTGCTATGTCACCCCCTCTCCTGGGATCCGGAGCTTATCTTATTTGTAGAGCAGCTGCTTTGTCCTCTCCTTGCTGCTTAATCAGGAACTGCCTCTATCTGTAGTGCTGTCTGCCTCCTACCCCTTCCCCTTCCTCTGCAGTGCAAGAGGAACCACAGGAATCTGCCTGACCATATTTAGGGGTTTACGGTCGGATCCAGGGACAACCAATTGCGTACACCAGGACTGATGGAGACAGGATGGACTTATATCTGTGAAATGCTGTATTTTTGTTAATAACAGTGAATTAGAGAATATTTTATTTCGTTATCTTGAGTACATATAAGACTCTAGTCTTCGTGGGAGGAACACCCCTTTAGCTGAAAAACCTTGAAAACTCTGGTCGGTACCTGAGGAGCTCCACTCTCTCCATTTCTGAAGTTGACTAAAAACCTACAGGGTAGATGTAGGTAAATTTGTGGAATGAAGAGATGGTAATAACCTCCTACTAAACGTGGAAAAAATTAAAGACATTAACTAAGGAACTTGCCCCAGTTTTCTGTCGGACTTTGCGTCTTTATTTCAGTGCAAACTACTTGCACAAGTAATTAAGAAGTGTCTAATGGTGAGCAGACCCATTAAAATTTGTGTTTGGCCGAGCCCTCTACTCCTTCCCATCCTCCGTGGAGGCTGCTGTGCTTTCATGTAATCAGATTCATACATGGTGTACATTTTGCTAATTTTAGGAGACTACAGCTCCTGCGATGATGTCACCCTGGTCACATGCTGAGAAAGCATGGGGAGGAGCTGCTGGATTCAGCCAGAGGAGGCCATGACCACCTCTACTCGCTATAGACATCCCTGGAAACCAGGTAAAATTATAAAGTTGATTTTATGGGGATGTGAGGGAAACAATTTTAGCTAAAAAAGGGAGTCAGCTAAGTACTAAATCTCTATGGGCAGAGCCCTCTACTCCTTCCCATCCTCCATGGAGGCTGCTGTTCTTTCATGCGATCAGATTCATACATGGTGTACATTTTGCTAATTTTTGGAGGCTAGAGGACCTGCGATGATGTCGCCCTGGTCACATGCTGAGAAAGCATGGGGAGGAGCTGCTGGATTCAGCCAGAGGAGGCCATGACCACCTCTACTCGCTCTTGGCATCCCTGGAAACCAGGTAAAATTATAAAGTTGATTTTATGGGGATGTGAGGGAAACAATTTTTAGCTAAAAGAAGGGAGTCAGTTAAGTACTAAGTTTCTATGGGAACCTGCTTCTAGCTGTAAATGTGAAAAATGTGGTGTCAGGTTCCCTTTAAGCTTTTATTATCCAAGGGAATTTAACATTCCGCCATTCTTTATAAATTTCCCAATTTTTTGGGTGCGTGTCCTTCTTTACCTTTCCGATTTCAGATTTATAGGTCACTAATAAGCCGCTTTTCGGAAAGCCTGTGATGGCCTGAGAGGGAATTGCAGTCATTTAAGGTTTTGGTTATCCTGTTGTGATATTAAGTGGGATGGGTCTCCTGAAGAGCTGAAGCCGCATCTGGACACAGGATTTCTCATTTTAAGGGCTTGTGACAAGTGCACCCACTTACAGGGGAGGTGAGGTCCTTAGGAGAATGATTTTTTTATTTGTTTCAACTCTCATTCTCTCAAACTTCTGCCGTATAACCTGTCGGGGAGGCGCGGGGGAGTCATAACGATGGAGTGGAGTTTACAATATACATATACAACTTTCATTCCAGAAACTAGAGGGAAAATGACATATCTGAATCCCCAGCAAGTAATGGTTGAGTTGTCTTCTCTTTTAGGCTACATCCAGAACACGACGGCCATCTTGAAAGCCGTCACATAGCTGGGCCTCACAGGGAACATTCCCGGTCGTTGTTGCACATTTCTTTGTTGATAACTTCTGAACCGTAAGAGATATTACAGAACTGATTTTGGCAATTAATTTCTGAGATGATTCTGCTCTTCTTTGATATATTACATGACCATGATCACATTAGAAAAATTGCTCATTATCCAAATGGTGACTTTCAAGATGGTGGTCATGTTCGGAACATAGCGCTTGTTACTTGCTGGGGGATTCCGATGTCCCATTTTCACTTTTGTTTCTGAAATAAAATGGACTTTTGATTCTCTCACCGTTTATGGGTTTGGACCCAGAGCTTACGTAAAATCTACCATCCTGATAAACCAGGGACATTACCCAGGCACCGGGACTATGGTATCTGCTTATATGTGTTATTCATGGCTTCCTGCCTTCTAAAATCAACTTCTATAATTATGCTAATGTGTAGTGTTGAGCAGACTCAAACCACAAATTTCAGGTTCATATTTTAAACTTTGCGGATTCAGCTCCCCCAACTACGAACTTAACTAGAAGTTCGGGTCCACTTCCCCCCTACATTTTATGGGGTCGGTTCTGTCACCGATGTTGCCAATGGTGTTTATCATAGGCAACTCATAGGCACTAACCTGCAGGTGGCACTGGACGTAGTCATTTTGGGGATCACATCATTGGGAGCAACGATTCTCTCCAAAATGGCGGCATCCAGAGTCATTCAAACAGTTACACCCACGATCAATGTCAGCAACAATCTCGGTTGTTACTGGTTGGGGTCCAGGTTCGGTAATAGAACCCACAATTGAACGGGATTTTACCATTTCTCAAATTTTAACAGGGGTGTTACCATAGCCCCTCAGTGCTGTAGATTCACAGCCTGTTACACTATCACCTCTCCCCCCTGTTGCCTCCGCACTTCCCCCTTCCACTCCCTGATGTGATCTCACACAGTGGGAGGGGGAAGTGCTTCTGCACAGTGTAACAGCCTCTGGGGTGTAAGGGCTGGCCAGATACTATAATTGCTTAGAAACTAAGCCTGATATGGGGTGTGATCGGGCTTAGTGTATCGGGCAGAAAGAGCTGTGGTCCTTATGGTATCACAACCAAGACTCTTATGGATAATCTTATTGGCCTACCCTCTCGGCTTTGTACAGGGTCGGCTGCAGGTGTCAGTAGGCCACTTGGGTGACAGAGCCTCAGTGGGTCCCTGTGCGGCAGAGCCTCAGTGGACCCATTTGCAGTGAACATGGCGGCATTACAAAATTAGAAACTAAAACAGTCTCCTGTTCCCTAAAATATCCCCTAGTTTATCATCCCAAACAGCCCCTCATGGGTATTTTATATAAAACCCGTCGCCGCTTGTGGATTCATTAGATACAGCCCCCCCATGGTTATTTTATACACAGACCCCCTCATCCCCATGGATTCCTTATGTACAGCCTTATGTGGGCCCCCTTAGCAGTTCTGGGCCCTCGGCACTTGCCCAGGTATGCCCAGCGCTGGTGCCGGCCCTGGCTATGCATTTATTATGTGATCATAAGGCAACTATGTAACGACGGCCAAACAAACCTTCACCTACATGGAGCAAAAACTGGTGAATCTCATTGTAGTCTAAAGAAATGGATACATTCCACCAAATTATATCCCCGGCTTTGTGGTTATTATTAGGCAATTTTGATCACCTTGAACATCCCTTTATAAAGGGCACAAATCCTACGAATGTGTAATAAATCCACAATCAACATAAAGCCACATAAACAGACCAAAGCACAGAAGCCTCAGATCCCGAATTTAACAAAAGCAAAATTTTAAATCAATTTCCAGCTATTTTCAGCTCATGTTAAAACGGATGAAATCCTGTCACTTCTTTTCAAAAGCCGCCGACCTCCACCAGAGGATTAAAAGGAACGAAATATAATAATAAGGAGCCCTGCCGCTTCATATAGAAAAAAAAAAGAGAATGTAACAATTGGCTAAATGCCCAGAAAATAAGAGACTCAAGAAAGGTCACACAAATATTTCTCCAAAGAATACAATTTCTAAGGTTAATTGACTGTGAGGTGAACTTCAATGAAGCTTTGTCCTTTAGAAAACCTTGCACGTCCTCAAGCAAATTCTTCAAAATATCCCGGGTGCCTTCACAATAAAATATTGATTGCTTCAATTGGAACCAAGCACTTAGAAAAAATATATGCGCCATTCCCTAATTGAACGCATTTCGCAAGAAGGATCAGTAATAGAAGCTTCATCTGTTTCTCGGTAACATTGTAACGCAGAAGGGAGCGGGGCCCATTACCATGTGTCTGTGCGCCATGGAGAGGGATCACGTGATATGAGCCAATGGAAATTCTACCTCACTCTACATCATGGAGCTTATTTACTAAGGGTTCGCATTTCTGTCCAACTGTTCATGTTTTTCAGGATTCGCGCAGCTTTGACAGGTATTTAACAAGTGCCTGCGCTGGAATTGTGTCGCATGCGATCGGATTGTGGCGACAGAAATCAGGGGACGTGCCATCAGACAATCCGATGGATTCGGACTGAGCGAGGGATTAAACTTTCGAATTGTGTCGCAAGACAATGCACTTATATGCACCAGGAAGAAGATGGTGAACTCCGCCGGACCTGAGCGGGGAAGCGACACATGCAGGGTATCGGACGCACGCTCTTAATGAATCACGGCATAGGGCATTATCATTGGACAATGCTTTTTCGGGGAACTCCACGGACTGGGTAAGTAAATGTGCCCCCATGTGTCCAATCTTTTTCATTATGGGGGACATTGATCATAGGCTAATTGCTGCCCCCACCCCTGGCATGCGCCGGATCCGCCAGAGGCTCCGGCACTGCGCCACCAGGGTTCATCTACGACGGATCAGATCTGGTATAGACGTGCACCAAAGCCTGCGCCTGAACAGTGCACAGGCCTGAGGCAACAATGCCCCACGCCGGGCCACTACATGGCGTAGCACCGCTATCTCCCCTACCCAACTGGCATAGAGGGGGGAAAAGTCGCAATTCCCGTGTTCTGCGAAATCACAACTTGTATCCCTGTTTTCAGATCTCCCTCTACGGGGGTCATTTATCTTATTTCCCCCTTCCCTGAGCTCAATTTTGCGCCTAGTTTTTGCACCTGATTTGTCTTTGTCAAATAAAGTTTTTTTTGCGCCTTATTAGGCAATTGTTTTGCACACCATTGTCTTTCCTAAACATGGTCAGGACTGGTGTGTTATTGTGCAATTATTTGCGCCAATATAGGAGCAAATCAATGTTAAATCAGGCGCAAACATGTGGAAACAGGAGAAAGACAAATTAGGCGCAAACCAGGAAACTGCAGTTTCAGGGGGTCTAGTGAAAAAGGTCTCTCAGCCTTCCAGGGTTATCCCACGCTGGAGGTTGTGTGGACTACTCTCACTATGATAACAATGGCTAGCTGACCTACCTCTTGGAGGTGCGGAACGTCACAGTTATGAAGCCACATGAACAAATCTGAATGTAGCATCATCTTCTTAGAAGACACATGACTATCTTCCCATTGGAAAAACTTGCCCTTGGTAAAAAATGGCGGCTTTGAAGATGGCGGCCATGTTCCGGACATCTCCTTCTCATTCACTCACCTGCTGGGGGATCGGGTTTGTCATTTTACCTGGTCCCAGAACTTTGGACTCACCCTGTACAGATAAAAACAGTACAAATAAGTATAATAGAACAAAAATAATACATAATGGGGTTCATTTACTAAGGACACGATTCGCGTTT
The DNA here is from genome assembly GCF_040894005.1 of Engystomops pustulosus. Taxonomy (NCBI): domain Eukaryota; kingdom Metazoa; phylum Chordata; class Amphibia; order Anura; family Leptodactylidae; genus Engystomops; species Engystomops pustulosus. Next base: position 9,308,634 of record NC_092411.1, on the reverse strand, counting down.
TCCCAACGTGTTACCCGAATATTTCCAATTTGCGCCGATTTCCCCTGTATTGCCCCGGGATTTTGGCGCACGCGACGGAAATCGGGGGCGTGGCCGAGCGAAAAACCCAACGGATTCGGAAAAACTGCCGCATTTAAAACAATAAAAGTGTCGTTTGGGACGCGCTTACCTTCACTTGGTCCGGCTCGGTGAACTTGAGTGTGTTCAGATGCTTTTCAGCGCAGCAGCGCCACCTGGTGGGCGGCCGAGGAACTACCTTAGTGAATCCCGGCCAGACCCGAATCCACCGCAGAGAACGTGCCGCTGGATCGCGAACGGACCGGGTAAGTAAATCTGCCCCATCATGTTACTTTTTTTAAAGATACTTTCCTCAGTACAAAATACAGCGGCTTTATCCACGCGTGGCATCACACGACTCATAATGAAATATTCTGTATCTTCATATTTTAGGATACGGTGAAGATCCGAAATTACAGGTGCGCTTTAATGGCTGCTCGCAAAGTTCTCTATGATGTGCGGCTGCAAACCTTTAATAGCTGCCTTCATGTTGAGTCGTATTTTACTGACGATTTCCCCCACATTTTTATAGCGGCAGTAAGTTTGGGGCTCTGGAGAGCACTGTAAATTGATTTGTCTAGGTCATATATAGAGTGTAGAATGGTACATTACTTCTGCATTTCTACTATATTACAGTCTGTGCCAAAAAGCAAAGCCCCCATGAGGCGCGTTGGTGGAACAAAGCCTATAGAATTTACAAGAGGTCTCAAGATGTGCATTGTAACACAAAGTCTATTATTATAAGTGATAAAATATTACCCAATATGCGTCCAGGCGGATCTGCACCAGGCTACATATACATTAACTATCACTGACAGAACGCGGGAAGGGAGCGGGAGGGGAGCAGGAGGCTGCGCTAACCAAAAAGTGATTGATGGGAAAGATCCAAAACAGTGAGGTGGGAAATTTTACACCCAAGTAAAATTAAATGTATAATAGAAATCCTGTATTCTACAGAGTTACAGGTTTTTAATAATCAAAATAATCCAAAATAATCACAAACAGTTACCATCTGCCCGGTCACCAAAGTGTCCTCAGGAAAATCCTGTTAACAAATCTTACCCATACATGTATTTATAGCGTGTGCACCTTGCTCTACCTCATTGTCCTCCACCCTATAAGACTCCACTACACTCATCTCTATGCCACGAAGCACCACTGCATCTTGCTCCACACCATTTTGCATTACTCCACCGTGCAACACCCCACCATGCTCACATCACTGTCCTCCATTCTCAAGCACTCCACTCTGCTGTGACCCACTCCATTCTTCGTCACTCCACTGTGACCCACTCCATTCTTCGTCACTCCACTGTGACCCACTCCATTCTTCGTCACTCCACTGTCACCCACTCCATTCTTCACCACTCCACTGTGATCCACTTAATTATTTGTCACTACACTGTGACCCACTCAATTCTTCGGCACTCCACTGTGACCCACTCCATTCTTCATCACTCCACTGTGATCCACTTCATTCTTCATCACTCCACTGTGATCCACTCCATTCTTCATCACTCCACTGTGATCACTCCATTCTTCATCACTCCACTGTGATCACTCCATTCTTCATCACTCCACTGTGATCACTCCATTCTTCATCACTCCACTGTGACCCACTCCATTCTTCATCACTCCACTGTGATCACTCCATTCTTCATCACTCCAGTGTGACCCACTCCATTCTTCATCACTCCACTGTGACCCACTCCATTCTTCATCACTCCACTGTGATCCACTCCATTCTTCATCACTCCACTGTGATCCACTCCATTCTTCATCACTCCACTGTGATCCACTCCATTCTTCATCACTCCACTGTGATCCACTCCATTCTTCATCACTCCACTGTCATCCACTCCATTCTTCGTCACTCCACTGTGATCCACTCCATTCTTCGTCACTCCACTGTGACCCACTCCATTTTTCATCACTCCACTGTGATCCACTCCATTCTTCGTCACTCCACTGTGATCCACTCCATTCTTCGTCACTCCACTGTGATCCACTCCATTCTTCGTCACTCCACTGTAATCCACTTCATTTTTCATCACTCCACTGTAATCCACTACATTCTTCGTCACTCCACTGTAATCCACTCCATTCTTCGTCACTCCACTGTGACCCACTCCATTTTTCATCACTCCACTGTGATCCACTCCATTCTTCGTCACTCCACTGTGATCCACTCCATTCTTCGTCACTCCACTGTGACCCACTCCATTTTTCATCACTCCACTGTGATCCACTCCATTCTTCGTCACTCCACTGTGATCCACTCCATTCTTCGTCACTCCACTGTGATCCACTCCATTCTTCGTCACTCCACTGTAATCCACTTCATTTTTCATCACTCCACTGTAATCCACTACATTCTTCGTCACTCCACTGTAATCCACTCCAATCTTCGTCACTCCACTGTAATCCTCTCCATTCTTCGTCACTCCACTGTGACCCACTCTATTCTTCGTCACTCCACTGTGACCCACTCCATTCTTCGTCACTCCACTGTGACCCACTCTATTCTTCGTCACTCCACTGTGACCCACTCCATTCTTCGTCACTCCACTGTGACCCACTCCATTCTTCGTCACTCCACTGTGATCCACTCCATTCTTCATCACTCCACTGTGATCCTCTCCATTCTTCGTCAATGCTCTGTAATCCACTCCTTTCTTTGTCACTCCACTGTGACCCGCTCCATTCTTCAATCACTCCACTCCACTGTGCTCTACTCTAATTTTCACCACTCCACAATGCTTCACTCAGCTATGTTTCAATCCTCTGTGCTGCACTCCATTCTTCACCATGTGACTATACTCCACCCCACCGTGCTCCACTCCTTTTTGACCACCCCACTTTGAAACACTCCAATTTACTATGCTCCACTCCACTGTCCTTAACTCCACTCCAATCTGCTCCGTTTCCCACGTCCGTGTGCACCACTATGCAATTCCCTACCTTCCTGTGGTAAATTCCAATATGCACCACTGTGCTGCACTCCACTGTGCACAATGCTATTGTGTTATACTCCTGTGTGCTCCAATCCACTGTACACCAGTCCATTGTTCTCCATACTACTGTGCACCCTCTCCCATGCTTCACTGTGCTCAACTGCCCTGAGCAATTCTCCTTAGTGCTCCACTTCTTAATGAACCACTGCACTGTGCTCCAATCCAGTATGTACCACTTAGCTACGGTTTACTGATCTGTGTACTGCCCGACTGGGCTCCAATCCAGTATGTACCACTTTACCATGTCTACTACACTGTGTACTGCCATACTGTGGTCCAATCCGGGATGTAACACTTTACCATGGTCTACTACACTGTGTACTGCCATACTGTGCTCCAATCCAGTATGTACCACTTTACCATGTCTACTACACTGTGTACTGCCATACTGTGCTCCAATCCAGTATGTACCACTTTACTCTGGTCTACTACACTGTGTACTGCTGTACTCTGCTCCAATCCAGTATGTACCACTTTACTATGGTCTACTACACTGTGTACTGCCAAACTGTGCTCCGATCCAGTATATACCACTTTACTATGGTCTACTACACTGTGTACTGCCATACTATGCTCCAATCCAGTATGCACCACTTTACCATGTCTACTACACTGTGTACTGCCGTACTGTGCTCCAATCCAGTATGCACCACTTTACTATACAGTACTGCCCTCCTGAACTTCCATCCACCATTTTCCACCCCAATATGCATTGCCTCACGTTGCTCGAAAACCACTGAGCAAGACTCTTCAGTGATCCACCTCATAGTAAATAGTGACTAGTGAAAAAATGTGACTATTGAGTCCAGTTGGTCATGTGCCATTAAAGTCTACGCCAATCCTATGGCCAGTGACCGTGGTGGTCATGTGACAACACAAGGATTGGAGGTTGAAGTGATTTAGAACCTTTGCTTTGAGTCTTTCTTGACTTTTTTGTTTCATTTTAGCCTCTGTTATGGCCAGGAACTCTCTTTAACTCTTGATCCTATTATTTGTGACAACCTCTGGTCTCTTATTATCGGCAAAGATTACTTGTAATGCCCTCCACTATTTCACCTTCAGCCATGATTCCTCCTCGGTGCATTAGCGGCAGATGAAAGCCTCCAATGCCGTGAGCCCATCACACACCATTAACCTTTCCCGCTCCAGGATTTTAGTTTACTTTTGCTTTTCTTTAACAGTTGTTTATCAATTTCATCTCGTTGTCTTAGGTTTTTTTTTTTTTTGGCTTCGCAACATGCAAATGGCCGCCGAGGGAAATTATCTTAGTGATCTGTCCAACTGTGCTGCTATGGCAACAAAGACACGGCTTTGTGGCCACACTCATAAACCGCGAGCCTCGGGGAACGTTGTATTATGGAGCTGGCAATCGCCGTCTTAGTGCCGCTAATTTCTCCTTCCGTTTGCTCGACTCTTTATCCCCGGAGTTTCCTCGTTGCAGTTCGGGGACCTGTATTTGATTACTTTGCCGTATCTCATCGGGTTTTTAGTCTTAATTTTTTTGGCCTCCAACCACCAGCGCAGTGATATCTCATCCGTAGAGTCCAGAACTAGCGCAGGACGTAATCTCTTCATCAGCAAATCTGCCTTTTATTGCTTTGTTTTATTTATACCTAATTTTTATCATTATAAAAAAATATATATTTAAAAAAACTAAAAAAAAAATTAACTGCTTTCAGTAATTAAGTAAATATAAGATAGAATTTTTTATGACCCTTAGAGGTTTTGTCACGCCAAGGTAAGTTTTTATTGGATGGTTCTTCTTCTTTTAAAATTTATGATACCTCCCAAAACTGTGTTTGGGGGCCACAATTTTGTGGGTGGAGTTGGAAGGGGCTATTGATAGTGGGTGGGGGAGGACGTAACTATTATTGGGAAGCAAGGGAGTCTAAAAAATGGGGGCGTTAATAGTGTTGAGGACTACAGGAAAGGGGCTACAGGAAGTACATTATACAGTGGGGGCTGGAGGAAGGAGGGTATTAAACAGGGATGACAGGCACATCATAAAGGGTGGGGGCGTAATAAAGGGGGAGGGATTATAAGACGGGTGTTATACAGGGTGGAAGTCAATATGAAGAATGGAGGTTACTATATTGTGTGGGCAAACTAAGAAATGGTGGAGTACAATATGGGCAGTTTGAGCTGTCGCCTGGAGTCTAAGGCTTCTAGGGGAGCCCATGGTCACCTGAATCGGCATAAAGTAGGAGGGACTTACCCTAGATTTGAATCCGGCTAGGGTAGCCCCTCAGGCTCATTAGCATAATTTAAAAAGTTGATTTTAGAAGGAAGGAGGCCACGGATAACACATATAAGAAGATACCACAGTCCCGGTGCCTGGATGTATGAGTAATGTCCCTGGTTTATCAGGATGGATTTTGATGGAAGATTTCCTTAGAAAAAACAGCCACTGCAATTGTAACACATATACATAAGTAAGAGTTTCTATAGGTTTCTTCCTCTCCATTCACAGACCCCTAACGGTATAAACGGGGAGGGCAACAATATAACATAACCGCCTGACCTGTAAACCTTATAACCATCACCATCATCAGTACATACTCAGAATGTACATATTCATATAATTACACATAGTGTATACATCATACATGCTCACAAATATATCTATTGTAGTATGGAACCAGAAGCCTGCTACAGCAGTAACTTAGAGCAGAAGGCAGGGGCTAAATCGTAGCTCAATGCAGAGTGAACAGAGCACAGCAGTGTAAGGACACACCCCCAGAGCCCTTGGAAAACCTAATAGAAATATCTTTATGTCCTGCCTATCAGGTGAGGAGCAGAAAGTGTAACTGGCAAGATAACTGCGAAAACTGCCAGAGGGGGAAGGAGACTGATCCTAGAGTCAATGCTTAGCAGCTTTCTTTATGGTTCTGTGGGATACTACGGAAATTCTATGGGATAAGTGCCTAGACACCTGAGACAACACAACAAATATGATTCCTGGGACACTCAGGAGCTTCAGATGTGATACGTATAGAGGATAGAGCGGTATCATTATATATAAGATCATCCTGCAATGCAGATCCGGGATGTATATAAGAGGGAAGCAGCGATGACCATCACTAAGTAATAAAGTATCCGTGGAAAAATCTAAGCTCTGACTTCATCCTGGTCAAATCAATTCCATAAAAACATCGTAGACTTGGGCTGAGTCATAAGAGGCGGCTGTCATTCTGGGAAATTGGCTTCTTTCATTACAGCAACAATGTCCTCTTTATTGTGTGACCGCGTAATGGAGCCGTCTATTACTGCGTCTCAGCCGCTTCAATACAACTTATTGATTGTGATAGCCACGGTCGTGACGAATAAGCCTGACAAAAGAACGGGATGGTTTATGACCTAAAACTTCCAAAAAGTACAAAGAAATTGACAATTTTTGTATTTTTAAAGGGAAACTAAAGACTAATTGGCCATTGATATATAAACCGGATCAAGAGATTGCGGTCCTTCTCTATCCAACCCCCATCTGACTGCACTCCAGACCCTGTACATCTTATCTAAATAATGTTCTTACTTTTTGCAGTTCCGTCTCTCCTCTGCTTTAAGGGGTTGGCCATTATCACAAAGCTTGGAGGATGAATATTTACAGGGTTTATTGCCTGAAACCAGGGCGGTTGCTCCATCCATAAGAGGTCAACTACTACACAACAAACCTAAGAAGGTGAGCAATTTTACAATCAGGCCACCTATTATTTTCTGTAATTTTTTCCAATGTCATCTGCACCAAGTGCCGCCCATTTCGTTACATTATTAGACTCAAATAGGATAATCTCTATATAACTTACCCTGTTTAAGTTTCTATAAAACTGCCAGGACCGGAGGGTCTTCAGCAGGACTCCGGACTAGCTGTACGTCCCTTCCTTCATAACCGCTCCCATATCAGTGGTTGGAGGGACCGAGGGGACAGTAATGGGTGCACAGCCCCCTCCATCAGTTGGCAGGACAGAGGATGCCACAGGAAGCTCAGAGTCCTGCTGCCAGAGGGGGCATGTGACCCACTAATGCGACTTTATAGAAACGTTACCTTGATAACTGAATAGGTGACCCTCTCAAGGTCCTGTAATTACCAGCCAGGGACAGAACCATCTCTACTGGCTGGGGAGAAGAGGAGAAGATAGCCCTGGTACTGCCTTGTAATGGATACACACTCTCCAGTAGGGGGCACTTGGATAAGACATGTCCACTATAAAGATGGTGGTGCTCAGCTTTACACAAATTGCCAACCTCTGACCAAAAGACCAAGGCCGGGGTCTTCCTACCATCCTGCACAGCTACATAAAACTATACACCAATCCTTTGACGAGTGGCGTCCTGTTTATTGGACTTCATTTTCAACCTGTAGTTATCCTCTTCAACTAAATTCTCCTTGGCATAAATATACTATTAGTGAGGCAGAGCTGTGATTCTCTAATCTATACCCATGACACCTGTGATTTATAATTGTATGACAGCGTCCCTTTAAATATACCTTTAATATGACCAAAAAACACAAGAACAAGATGAGCATATGCTGGTGGCTTTTCAACATTACTAGTGATGAGTGGCCTCCAACCTCAACATTTGGGTCCGTGCTGAACCTTGTCCATGTCCAACCAAGTGGGATCTGTGTCCCAAAATTCACATTTCAAAAAGCTTTTCACCTTGATTTAAGGGTGTTTGAAGAGCGATCACCCACCGCTAAGATCTACAAAGATGCTGATTTTAACTCTTTAAATGCTGCCATTTTCCCGAAGATTGTTGCTCCCTTGTGATGTCCCATGGGTTTTGCCGATCGCGGGTGTTAGCATTTAGCAGTGGATTTGGGTACCCAAACTTCTGTTCAAGGTTATTGTCGAACTCACTGAACCCAAATGGGTGCCCTCATCCCTATACATGACTTATTTATAGTCATGAGATGGACCGGACCTCAAGTATCCAACGAATTACCTTAGAGGGGCGCCATCTTGTCTTGTATTTCCCTTCTGTTTATCATCAGGCAGAATCGGCTACAAAATTGACATAAAAAAATTTTCATCAAAAACCACACTATAAATCTTCATGTGAACGTACCAGAAGTGCAAACTATTACTAGCACAATCTACAAGAAAGATAAAAGGAGAAATAACCAAGACGTTACAGGAAGAAGATGCCTCAATCCAGGCCCAGAACTACCACCATGAATGACCCTTTGCCCTGAGACCATGAGGAGCGATTCCTAATGCTTGAACATTTCACACCTTCATGGATGAAACCTTGACTGAAATCCTCTGCCGGTTGCATACATTTTATTTCATGACATTTCTCAGACAAGCTGAACCCATGGAACCGGAGACATTGGAATGGATATTGAGGTAATGAGGCAGGAGAGCAGGTGCCCGAGTCCGAATGTTACAGAACAAACTCAACTATTTCGTTTCGGGAAAAATTACAGTCGAAAATAATTTTGTCAGTAACGGAGGAATCAGGAGGCGCCGCAGCAGAAATAGATCATCTTCACACCTTTTATTCTCCTCATGCAAAAGGATTTCATAAAACACCGAAGATAAGTGATGCCGAGGAGGAGATGCATCAAATATGTCTACATTAAAGGGGATCTGCAGAAAGTGTGTGAGATCGGCCTACGGTGAGCTGTGTCACCAAAGCTTTGTGTACATGGACTTATCTTCCAGTATTTTAGCTTCTACTAGTGCACTGGGGGGTATGTCCTAACACTGCTGTGCTCTAAGCTCTCTGCATCCAACTGCTCCTCAGCCCCTTCCTCCATCTGTAGCACCCGGCACCTTCAATAACTTTTATTTAGAGCAAAAGCACGTGGCTGTGGACCAACTCAATGCAGAGAGATAAGAGCACAGCAGTGTTAGGACAAAACATAATACCGTCTGGAGAGAGCTTAGAGCACAACAGTGTTAGGACATACCCCCAGTGCACTTGGATAAGCTAAAATCCTGGAAAATAAATCCATATTTCACAGCCCTCTGCTACTAACAGCACATACATCTCTTTAGGGACAATATCTAACACTAGCTACAGTCTTCAAGGTCAAACTTGCCGACAGGTTCGCTTTAAATGGAGTGTTCACTTGTAATGTCCTGGAGTTGGGATCATTATGTAATTTATAGCTTGACCTTCTTGCAAGAGTGGACCCAGTTGGAATGATCACCCTATTAGGCCCTGTAACTTAGAGATACAGCTTTCTAGGGAGCTTGACCCGGTGACCCAGCTTTCTACAAGCTTTGTCTTAGTAGTTACATTAACAGCACCAAGTGCTACAAGTATGTGTTTACTGTCACCTGGTGGTGCTACAGGCTGTCCATTGGCTGCCTCCCTAGAACTTTCTAGAGGCTGTGACCCAGAGTCTATATGTATAGGCTTAGCCCTGGGTTCCAGGTCTCTCCCTAGTCTGTCTAGACAAAGTGGGGGGGATATCACGATTACTTCTGACAGATTTGCACAACAAAACAGTCTAAAATGCCTTCCGACACATTTATGAAGACTTTTCGACCTTTTTTAGCCGTTTTCTAACTTGTCCGGCAAAGGGACATGAATAATGGGCCTGGTCATATGGAAATTAGTCTGTGCTCCAAAAAATTAAGGAGGGTGCACCAAAATGTAGAATACAGTTTAGACTAGCTAAGAGCAGGTCTAAAAGTAGAACTCAACAATCCAGATTGATTATCACAATGATGAGTCTGGTGCAGCACAAGACTAGTGGTGACCGGCTCTGCAATGTCCGAGCCGGGGACACATTATTGAATTCCCCCCATTGTGTCTCTGGTGCAGCAGAGCTCCTGTAGGAGATTCTTCCACCCTGTAGACTACCGCTTAGGGACTGATGTACTAGTTCCTATCCCCTGCTACAAGGGAAGATGTTTTGAACCTTCAGCAAGCCAAAAAGGATAGCCTCCTGCATTCCATCAGAGTTGGACATTGGACAACCTCTTACTGCTGCTGACCTGTCTGCAATACCTTCTAATAAAGGAACTGTCCGTTTTTGCATCATATTCATTTCCCAGTGTGAGTCCCTAACCAAAGCCACCAACAAAGTCTCCCCTTTGCCACCAGCCGGGACGCATCATCACCCAGATCTGGAGTTCTCCAGTAGAAACCTTCTTACCATGTGACCCACCCCCTCTTCTGGCATTACTCTGCTGGCCCTGACAGGTTTGGATGAGGCTTACACCAGAAATCTGGCTACTGTGAAATCCACGGATAGACCAGAATCAAGCCAGTCATTCAGCTCCTGGTTACATCTGGATCCATATAATATCAACCCACGGTGAGGATGTGGCAAACTCTTTCCACAAGTTTAGGGCAACAATGATCCAGTAGCTTGCGGATAACCTAAGATGCACAAGTGGAGTCTAATCTCAAAAAGGCCCAGCAACGGCAAGTCACCTACTCATATCAGCGCAGCCAGGACCCCATTAATGGTTACCCCCAGGATCTGGATATGGCAAGTCAGAGAAACGTAAATCGTAAGTCTTTGAGCAGGTAAATTTTTAATATTTTCCTCTTTGGAGACCGGCCAGATCTATCAGTATGGGAAGCCTGACATTTGCCAGAAGTCATGTTGTGTCTGAAAGTATACAAGTATGGCTGGTGCCAAGCTAAGTCTTGGCGCCCGCTGTTATCTGTTTAGCATTGTGTGACACTATTTGCGATGTTAATTAAAAAGCAATGTGTTCCTGAAGGAAGTTATTAGTGAATGCTGAAAATGCGATTCCTGCCTATGTAACTAAAATGGAAACATCAACATCTTTACAGGACAAAAAGCTGAGAAGGGGTCAACACTCTGCGCCAATGCTTCCGACACTGGCAACAGGTGACAGAGTAACTTCGAAGGAGAGATTCCACTATTGGCAGTGGCAGCCAAGGTCGAGGTACAGGAACAGCAGGCAATCTCGTAGTCGGGGACAGGCAGGAGGTCAGGACAGGCAGCACAAGATCGGAGTCGGAGACGTAGCAACAGGTCAAGGCAGGGCGGCAAAGGAGCGAAGTCAGAAACGGAACCGGGGTCATAACGGGAATTCACAGAAACAGAGCAAGGCATAAACACAGCTTTCTCTAGGGCCCTGGACACAAAGATCCGGCAGGTTGCGATGGGAGAGGCAGGTTTAAAAAGCCTTATGGGAAAATGGCCAGCGCCAATTAAAGGTGCACTGACGCTTTAAATTTTCTGAGGCCAGTGCGCGCCCTAGGACATGAGGACACGGTGCACGGAGTGAGTGGGGACTCGGGAGTGGGGACAGGTATGTGGCGCTGGCGCTGCACCTGCGGGGAGCAAGGGGCACAGGTGATATGGGTCGCGGGACCACCCTTGACACTCAGGATTTCGTAATCCAATATAATACAGCAAAAAAACATGTTACAATTTAAAGGGTAAACAGAATAAACAGTCGGTGCAGCAATTAAGGCCCCTAATTAATCTGATGAAGCCAGGGGTGCTCTAGCCATGAGGCGAGTTGAGCCTCTTGCCCCAGGCAGCAACTCTTGCAGCAAGATGGGGGGCAGCATCAGGTAAGCAGTCACCTGCTACAAAGCAGAACTTGGCACTTCTTCATACTAGATGTCAGCATGGGTGTGAGACACTGTATGGAGAGCCCACGTCCTAAAAAATAACCTGATATACTACTAATGGATGGGGTGGAGGAGCTGCTGTTCTCTTTCTCACCTCAGTTAGCAGAAAGTTTAGGTTCGCTCCTGGATGAAGCCTCCAAATGTTTCTTGCAGGCATCTAGAAGCTCTTTCACTCTTCCTTTGCAGTTTGATCATGTTCTTGAATGCTTGGAGGGTTTTCATTCACAATGGCCGATTTCAGCTCTCATACTTTGGTCAGGACTCATTGAGAGCCATTTTCTTGGTTTTAATCATTCCTGCATACTTTTGGAATTGTGCTTTGGTTCATTGTCTTGCTGGAGGACCCGTGATCTTGGACTCAATCCAAGTTTTCTTACACCGAGTGAGACATTTTGTTCTAAAATCTCTTGATAATTCTTTGATTTCATGATTCCTGTGATACAGTCTCGCCCTCCAGTACAAGACGCAGCACAACAAAACCACAGCGTTATGCATTCTCCTCCATGCTTCACTTTTGGTTGGGTGATATTTTCCTTTGAAGCTCACAATGTGCAACAAAAAATCATTCTTCTCGGAGAAAATAGCCAAAACTTTCAATGCAGTTTGCGTCTACATTTACTAGTCCCTAATGTGGGCAACTGATGCAATATCTCAAGAAACCATTTCAACTGGAAATACTCACTGTACATCACGGACCACGATTCCAGGCTGTTAGCTGGCCACTGAAGACCAAATTCCTACCATCTTGTGCTTATGATGTAGTCTTGAGTACCAGTCCCAAGTCCTACCAGCCTATACCTTCCCTCTATACATTTGGTAAAATAGGGGTATTTATGACCCTTCCCAAGATAACCAATAGAGTCTCCCTCCAACCAGTCCCAACCAAGTTTCCCCTCAAACAACCACATTCAAGAATACGAATGACCAGTCCAAAGACCATTAAAGAAGTTTCCTTGAAAAAAAAGAGTTCCAACACCAATAAAGTTTCTCTGGACTGAGCTGCCTCAAGACTATCAATGGAGTTTCCATGAACAGATCAGTTCCAAGACCACCAATGGAGTTTCCCTTGACCAACCAGCCTAAGACCACCAATGTAGTTTCCCTCAAAAAAAAAAAAAAAAGACTACCAATGGAGTTTCCCTCGACCAACTAGCCTAAGACCCCCAATGTAGTTTCCCTCAACCAACTAGTCTAAGACCATCAATGGAGTTTCCCTGGACTGACAAAAGTCACCTACTAATCAACTGCAACTGATTTGGCTTGGCAAATCAACCAAATTTGGAAAAGGGAGCAAGCTGGTGCTGAAAGTGAGCGTGTCCAACCGATAGATAGTGCTACAGACCATGACCCTATATAAATGTCATATAGGGCAGGGAACCTAAGTGTCCACCATATCCTCTACCAGATGCCTGCTTTTGGGTGTTCTTTACCAAGGTGCATTGTCCGTTCCAGACAACATTTTCGCTACCGGTTCCTACAGTATTAATAAATCTGCCTCTCCTCCTTTTCTCTATATGAATAGATCTTGGATTTCAATAATTCTCTATTCAGTGAAGAGCAAACAATCTGATGGCATAAAATGTATCAGTCTGGACAGTTCTCAATTATAGAACATGTCGTATCAACAGATGTGATTTGGCTCCGGTAGGAAGTATGATCCTCTAGGATAAAGATTGAAATATCTTCCAATTGATTTAACTTAAAGTAAATACTGGAATACGGCCAAAGTCATTATAGACGAGGCGGTGGCAGCGCTAAGGTTGACTTGGTGATTCCATTAAAATCCCAATCTTCTGTTTTAATATATCAGCCAAAGCAAAATACAACTGGTTTTCGGTGTTATTATACGAGGCTTAGACGGAAGGAGAAGAAATAATATACAGCAGATATTGTGTCTGGTTAGATTACGTAGAGTCCATGGCGCATAGAGGCAGCGGAGCCCGATGACAATAATCACATTATTTCAGTATAAATATTCAATTCTCTGGCTAAATTTAGTCTTCTTCCTCTGTCTGCTCACAATGTAGTAACAGTTCATCCTGATCCTCCTAGTTCGTAAATTGCATGCTTAAGATTGCACTAAAGGCTGCAAGAGGCAGTAAAGCAGGTGCCCGTGGGGGGTCTGACGGCCCCTATAGCAGCAAATAGTCACAGATTTTATAAATCCTTGGCGCGTGGTGGGTCCTTCTGTAAATATTCCATTGGGTCCAACTGTTGCAGATTACAGAGCAGTGTTGGGCACCCGAAAGGAGCCGGGGTGAAAACTGCACATCACTCTTGCCAAAACCTTTCTGTCCGCATTGAGAAGCGCTATGGGCTACCAGTTCTCATTGACTTCGGCAGAGCACCCGAGGAAAGAAACTCATTAAATACCTCAGTCAAGAGGGGAACCAAAGAGTCCTTAAATGTCTTATAACACTTGGATGTTAAGCCATCCGGACCTGGCGATTTCCTGAGGGTGTGCCCTTCAATGACCAGGCCAGAACTCAACCTCAAAAACAGAAACTGGTGAAGAAATGGCTTCCTCCTTTAAATAAAACCTGTCTATTCTAGACCTGCAACTACCCCTATAATAGGTGAACCCCGCGTGGCCTGGGGTGTGCCGGATGTGGACATCCACCAGGCGAGCCTCACTAGCTATGCTATTAAGAGCGACGCTATCATAAGTCAGCTTGTCTCTGGAACCTCCCCTATCCTGGGACCTCGTGACAGCATTGAAGTCCCCTCCAAAGACCACCTGCCGACTTGTAAAAAGGTAGGGCTTGATCCTCATAAAGAGACACTTCCTGTCCCACTTGGACTGGGGACCATAGATGTTAATTAGGCGAAGTTCTTGTCCCTTCATGAGGACATCCAGGATAAGGCACCTCCCCATTTCTAACTCAATAACTCGTCGGCATTCTACCGGTGCGGTAAAAAGGACCGCCACTCCGCTATACGGCTCGGCCGCAAGAGACCAATAGGAAGGCCCGTGTCTCCATTCCCTCTTAGCTTTAAACACGGCCGCCAAATCTGGCAGCCTGGTCTCCTGCAAAAATAAAATGTCGGCTTCAACTCGGCCGAGAAAATCAAAGGCCGCAAATCTAGCCGCATCAGACTTAATGCTGGCGACATTAATGGACGCCAGCATCAACGGAGTGGGTGCCGCCATCATGAGTGATTGAGTTAGACGGCTTTTTTCTTACTACTTCCCTTCTCCTGACTGTCTTCTGAAGAGGAACCATTTTTCTTTTTCCCTTCAGAATTAGGGCAACTTCTCTTCAAAGAAATCGATGTGTCGATATCATCATTGGCCCCCCAAGGACCCACCCGGACCACCCTATCTTTCATCCTTGTTTGCTGACTCTCAGTCAGTCTCCCACTCTGAAGACCCTGCATCCCCAGAGCAAAGAGACTCCGCGCCCCCGCAGGCTGCTCCACCACCTCCAGAACCCCACCCTATTTTGCTTTTGTTGGTTTTGTCTTTCAGTATTTGCTGGCTATTGTTGTATCTGCAGCTTATCCCTGGCTCTGTTCGGTAGGAATATATATACTTTCTATGTAGCTTGTTTCTTTGTCTATGGGGAGAGATTCTGTGAAGTTTGTCTGTTCTCTTGTATTCTCTCACCACTTTCCTATCTGTTCCCCTTTGTCTGTGTTCATTTTCTAGTGAGTGTTTTGTGGACCTGTTCTGGTTGTCACACATTATTCTTGTCCTCCCTATTGCCCTTCCTCCTGCATTCAGTCTCGGCTGTGTGTTTATGTGCATGCTGGGATTTCTAGTTCTCCAAGTTTCTACTTGCAGCATATGTTTCATTAGGGGGGCCCACATTTAGTGACCCGACCCTAGTATTCTTCAGTCCTTTTCCCAATTATCTGTAAATGTCTTCTTGTTGGATCCGGGGCTAGTCTGTGGAAGCTGACCATCACCCACAGGCAGGGACTAGCTTAGTCCTAGAGTTAGGGACAGTTTTTCCTTCCCTGTTTCCCTAGCTCTTGCCGCTCTCTTTATATAGTTTCCTGCTGTGTGGCAGCATAGCAGCCCATCAACCATCTATTCTGGATAAGCCTGAACGCCAAAACTGAACCCAAACTTCTAGCTGAAGTCTTTCGGCACAGACCTGAACATTGCTCCCAACGCTAGTAAATTACATCCATTCAGGGTGGGTTTTGGGGGGCAGTGTTTAATTTTAAAAAGTAATCTAGGTAGAGGTCAGCTAAAATTGTTATGTAAATGAAGGTCAAAATCACAGAAAAGACAATATTAAAGGACATTTTTTCATGGACTTTTGGACACTGGGAACCTATTACTCAGGCCACTTCCCATGGCTAAGGCACCTTACAGTAGCATTTGTTTGATGTTTGATTGGCTGACTGGATTGCATTTTTAAAGGGAAGTGTGGGCGTGTCTCTACTCCCCTTACCGGTGATAGGACGTGTTGTCCACCAATCAGGGCCAGTAACAGGGAGAAGTGGTAGATTGCCCGATGCAGGCAAACAGCTAAGGAGGGTTGGTGATTTTTGGGTAAGATGTTACTAAACATAAACCTGTGAATAGTGATTAAAGGATAAAAGATCAGTTTCTATTTCCCCGACTCTCTACGATATGACTGCACCACAAAGCCGAAGTGCAAGAAATTAGGAGCGCAAGTTAAAGACTTCCAGATGGGAAGGAGGACTGCGCTGGGAGCGCGCTGCACACAGGAGCCCTCTCGAAGTACAACATATAAATTGTTAAACAGTATACACCATGTATCTCATCACCTGTCTTGTTTGCAGAAAACAATATGTTGCCATGGCGACAAAAACCAGAGAGAACGGATTCATAAAGATTTACCGTATCTGGAGCCCGAAAATTGTGATAGTAAATTTCCAATTGTTTGACATTTTAAAAAACATAATTATGATCTAAGTGCTTTTCTGTTTAATGGAATAGGGGGGGGGGGCCCTCCGGGAGGGGGAACAGAGGTAATAATTCACTTCTGAAGTTTGGTTTAGACTTTGTGTTTGGGTCTATAATTCCCTTACAGCTGTTGTTTCGGCTGAGGTATTACAATATCTATTAATTATAAATGACGGGAAGGTCTTACGGATGGGAGGTCACTTGTGTGATACAATATACCCGAAAATTACACCGGAATTCCAGAAAAATGACAAAGCTTTAGACCTGCTCATGGCTAGTGGATGGTAAAGCAGCCGAGCGCCATTACCTTCCAGGCCGGGGGTGGGCAATTAGTGTTCCCATGGGGCCACATGAGACATTGTAATAGTATTAGAGCGCCGAACAAATATACTCATCCAGGGGCGTAACTAGGTGAGGCAGGGCCCCATAGCAGACTTAAAAATGTACATATTATACTAATACATACAAACACATCTATATACCTATATACATAAACATACAGTATTTTACTCATACACACAAATATACACTCATATAGAGCATATACACATCACATACAGGGCCATATACAGATGTACAGCATATAGATACACATACAGCATATACACACATATGTACAGCATATATACATCCCACCTCCATTTTTTAGTGTTAGTTTGGATGCAGGGGCCCCCTGACACTGCGGACCCCATAGCGTCTGTCATGGCTGTAGTTACGCCCCTGTACTTACCTCAGTTCTATCCAACTAAGATCTTACAGCCTTCAGCTTCATTAATGTTAACAATACATTACAGTATTGGGCGTGATGCGCTATTCTCATGCGCTGCTGGAGGTGACAGGGGAGCTGGAAGGGGGGCTCTGACCCTCCCCCGCTCGCCGAATGACGCTTGCTGTGGAGAAGGTGATCTCTGGCGTGAGGCGTGGTTGTCCTTGGTCTTGGGGGAGGAGGGGGTCTGCTGGGCCGTGCCAGGGTTCTGCGAAGGGACTCGGAGGACCTCCCGGCACCAGCAAAGGCAGAACCCTCTTACCCACTGGAGCCGAGGGCCGCGCCGTACTACAGTTGGATGGGGCATCATTGGGTGGTGCGTCAGGCCTAAAGTACTATAGTGGCCGGCCCGACGCGCTGGCCATGCTGGCAGGGGAGATGGCGGGACTGATGGGGTTAAGGAAGCCTGCAACCAATCCTGGCCGTGCTCAGCTGCTGCCACCCACATGGGGACCCGTCATACGGTGGCACAATTTTTGTGCGTATCACGGGCCCCACAGAGGGCTATGGCTCCTGGTTATGGTGTGATGAGCACTCCGTGACCTGGCAGGGCCACAAGTTATAGGACAAGTCCTTTTTTCTTTTTAGTTTTTATGTGGCTTTCAGTGGAGAGGGGAGGGATGAGGAGGGCTCACTCGCCATTACTTCTTCACCCAGTCGTGGTCACTGACGGGACCAGCATGCAATTGTATGCCTGAGGCCTTAATCTACAATGTTATTATCAGCTCTGTGCTTCACAAATGGTTGTTAGGTACAGTCGTTTAAGGGGCTGTGCCGAACATTGCAGCTACCCGAACCCAGACTTTAGCCAGAAGTTCAGGTTCAACGTTCAGCCCAAACCCAACTTCCTCTGCTGCCATGACTTCTATAAGGCTTCCAGATCAGTTTCCATAAAGGCTAAAACCTGGAATTGCTTCTTTTATCGGGCGGGTGGGGGTCTCCCATTCTGTCAGAGGGTGTCTGAGCTGTTGGATCATATATTTCCGCGGATAGATGTTAATCTTGACACAACCCCTTTAAGATTCTACCTGGAACCATTAATGTAATTGGGTTGCTGAGCGTCGGAAACATCAGCTTTAAGCATTGAATTCTTTCGCTTGTGTATACGGGAATATTTGTTCACAATCATCGATAGAAAAGCTTCCATCTCCACCTAATATCCCCGCGCTCCTCCATGCAGAGGAACACGGTGTTCTTGTATTTTATTGCTTGATTATGTACTTTGCTGAAATTTCGATTAAGACTGCGACACAGAAAAGCTTGAAAGGATGAGACACTTTGTGAAGAAGAGTTTTCAATCACTGCTGTGAAACAAGAGAAAAGACAGATAGGGCTGCGGGAAATTGCTGTAATTTGGAAATATAAGGCTCCAAACTTTATGTAGAGCCTAAGTAGTAGTTACATGGTAAAATAGGGCGAGGAAGAATATATATTCAGAGATGGGAAAAAAAAAGAACCATCATTTCCTCTGCTGGGTGCTACACTGATTGGAGCGCCGAAAAGACGGATATTATGCGCTATTACGGAAATATCCACATTACCGCCACCTGAATTTGGTTAAAGACTCCAATTTCTTATGAAACCAATTCAATATAATAATGCATCATGCTAACAAATCCCTGGACTGGTGGCAAACAGTAACACGAGCAGCAGCCGGCTGCACATAGACGCATACGGGATAGACATCTTGGGGGTTATTTATCGTTAGGCGGCTCCTCAAGATAGTTTTATGTCTATTTTTGTAGTTCCGCTACCCATCAGATTCAATAAAGTGGCTTTGGCCCTTTGATAAATGTTCTTATGGTCTATTTTCTGTCTTGGATTTTTTTTTCAAAAAGTCCCAAAAAAAGTCTCAAAATGCATAAAAAGTCCCAGCACATCCATCAGTAGGAGACTGGAGTAACTATGAGACTTTTTATGGGACAAGTCATGACTCCGGCTTTGCACATTGGGGCAGATTTACTTACCCGGTCCATTCGCGATCCTGCGGCGCGTTCTCTGCGGTGGATTCAGGTCCGGCCGGGATTCATCAAGGTAGTTCCTCCGACGTCCACCAGGTGGCGCTGCTTCGCTTAAGCATCGGAACGCGCTCAAGTTCACCGGCCTATTCCTAGTGAAGGTAAGTGCAAGCTCCACAACACTTTTCTTTTTTTAAATGCGGCGGTTTTTCTGAATCCGTCGGGTTTTCGTTCGGCCAAGCCCCCCGATTTCCGTCATCTGCATGCCAGCGTTGATGAGCCAAAATCCGATCACATGCGCCAAAATCCAGGGGCAATACAGGGAAAATCGGCGCAAATCGGAAATATTCGGGTAACACGTCGGGAAAACGCAAATCGGGCCCTTAGTAAATGTCCCCCATTGTGTTGCACTAGCAGTAGCTCCATTTTTACTCCAGATCCATGAAGAGGTGGTAATCGTCCCGTGAGACTTTTTAGCAGTGAAAAGTCCCAAAAAAACCACAATGCGACTACTTTGAGACTTTTTTACGCCAAAAACGCCTAGGAAAACCAATGATAAATACCCCTCCTTGTGACAGAGTATTACATAATAAGCCATGATACTGATATCTAGACATGGCCTTCCAAGAGAGATACGAGGGAGAGGTAACTACTCTTTCTTCTAGGGGAGATTTAGTTTACATGAAATGATCCCACTTCATTGGGAGAACTTGTCGGTGCTATTTGATGCGCAGAACAATCCTGCCTGGACCCCTGGCTGTGGGCATTTATAAGTTCTGAGCGACTCTCATTGTGTCCACTAACCAATAGAGATGAGTGGAACCATTCAAGTTCACATTCGTCCAAACCTGAATTGGTGTAGGCACCGATTGTGGGTGTTACCCTATAAATGCTGCTGGCAAAGCCACCAACGGCGTTTAAATGTCAGCGACGCACATCGATGATCACACTCCACAAGATTATCATGAAGCGCCGATCCGATAGAAAGTGGTGGCACTGCAATAAGATGGAGGTGCTGGCATCAAAATGTTGCTGATGACCTTGCTGGGGGCATTTAAAGAGTTAGCACCCCTCATCATTGCCCTGACTGATCGCGGATGTTACTGGCACCAGTTTTACAGGCACTGCACATTGCGTTTCGTGTCCTCTAATCACTACTAGCCAACGTTGCTACCGAGGAACTTTTTTGCTGTTATGACTGTCTGGTTCTGTCTTTCTCTCTGGATTCTCCAGTCTACCCAATGGGGCTTATTTACTGAGGGTCCCACTTTCCTCGGATATTCCGACGTTTTTGAGGATTGCACCGCTGGGGCAGGTATTTAGAAGGGGATTTTGGCACATACGATCGGATTTTGCCGCATTCGCGCCGACTTTCATGCGACAGAAATAGGGGGGTCCATCGGATGTTCCGATGGATTCGGACTGAGTGATGGATTTAACTTAAAACATTTTTTGCAAGTCAATGCACTTACATGAGCGGGGAAGCGAAATCGGGCGCACAATCTTATTGAATTGCGGCACAGTGCATTGTTGTCCGAACTGAGTAAGTAAATGTGCCCCAATATCAAACACCTGTGGAGAGCTTAGTGTGCTCCGCCATACAACCTTCAGGCCCATCAAGACTTCGGCTCCAATACAACTTGCCTCACTTGGCTAGAAACCTTTATATAAGAGAATTTATCCAATATCTATGCTCATAACAACTCCACAAGACACCACCTCACCAATCTAAAGTCTGCCTGTGCTAGGAAAATCGCCCCAAAATCCTGCCAGCTGCTTTTTTAAAGTGACCTCTCCCTTCAAAACCTGCTAGAGATGAACATTGACTGATTCAAAATGGCTTCAAAAATAACAGAAGCAGTATTCCTCAATTGACCACAAAACTTCGGGTATTCCATATTTCTTCACTCGTCTCGACACACAGATAAATCCTCCTCAAAATATCCCTGTCTGAAGTTTTGGATTGCTTTGAGCTGCAGATGGATGGCTAACTGGATGGAGGGATGTGTTTTTTTCTTTTTCCATTAAACTCTGCTGACCTGATAGGACAGATTATCAAACCAGGGATTTTTCCGTTTGGAGGGGTTGTTCTACCTTTGCCACAGAGAGATGCATCCTCTATGCCTAGGGAAGAACAGGTTGTACAACCACAATAGACAGGGGGCATCCTCTACACCAAGAGGAGAGGAGGTTCTACCATCCCCATAGACAGGGGCATCCTCTATACCTAGAGGAGAGGAGGTTCTACCATCACCATAGACAGGGGGCATCCTCTACACCAAGAGGAGAGGAGGTTCTACCATCCCCATAGACAGGGGCATCCTCTATACCTAGAGGAGAGGAGGTTCTACCATCACCATAGACAGGGGACATCCTCTACACCTAGAGGAGAGGAGGTTCTACCATCACCATAGACAGGGGGCATCCTCTACACCTAGAGGAGAGGACGTTCTACCCTCACCATAGACAGGGGACATCCTCTACATCTAGAGGAGAGGAGGTCATACCATCACCATAGACAGAGGGCATCCTCTACACCTAGAGGAGAGGAGGTTCTACCATCACCATAGACAGGGAGCATCCTCTACACCTAGAGGAGAGGAGGTTCTACCATCACCATAGACAGGTGGCATCCTCTACACCCTGAGGAGAGTAGGTTCTACCATTACCATAGACAGGGGGCATCCTCTACACCTAGAGGAGAGGAAGTTCTACCATCACCATAGACAGGGGTCATTCTCTACACCTAGAGGAGAGGAGGTTCTACCATCACCATAGACAGGGAGCATCCTCTACACCTAGAAGAGAGGAGGTTCTACCATCACCATAGACAGGGGGCATCCTCTACACCTAGAGGAGAGGTGGTTCTACCATCACCATAGACAGGGGGCATCCTCTACGCCTAGAGGAGAGGAAATTCTACCAGCACCATAGACAGGAGTCATCCTCTACACCTAGAGGAGAGGAGGTTCTACCATCACCATAGACAGGGGGCATCCTCTACACCTAGAGGAGAGGAGGTTCTACCATCACCATAGACAGGGAGCATCCTCTACACCTAGAGGAGAGGAGGTTCTACCATCACCATAGACAGGGAGCATCCTCTACACCTAGAGGAGAGGAGGTTCTACCATCACCATAGACAGGGAGCATCCTCTACACCTAGAGGATCGGGTGTTCTACCATCACCATAGACAGGGGACATCCTCTATGCCTAGAGGAGAAGAGGTTCTACCATCACCATAGACAGGAGGCATCCTCTAGACCTAGAGGAGGTTCTACCATCACCATAGACAGGAGGCATCCTCTAGACCTAGAGGAGGTTCTACCATCACCATAGACAGGGAGCATCCTGTACACCTAGAGGAGAGGAGGTTCTACCATCACCATAGACAGGAGGCATCCTCTACACCTAGAGGAGGTTCTACCATCACCATAGACAGGAGGCATCCTCTACACCTAGAGGAGGTTCTACCATCACCATAGACAGGGAGCATCCTCTACACCTAGAGGAGAGGAGGTTCTACCATCACCATAGACAGGGGGCATCCTCTACACATAGAGGAGAGGAGGTTCTACCATCACCATAGACAAGCAGCATCCCCTACACCTAGAGGAGAGGAGGTTCTACTATCACCATAGACAGGGGGCATCCTCTACGCCTAGAGGAGAGGAAATTCTACCAGCACCATAGACAGGGGTCATCCTCTACACCTAGAGGAGAGGAGGTTCTACCATCACCATAGACAGGGGGCATCCTCTACACCTAGAGGAGAGGAGGTTCTACCATCACCATAGACAGGGAGCATCCTCTACACCTAGAGGAGAGGAGGTTCTACCATCACCATAGACAGGGGGCATCCTCTACACCTAGAGGAGAGGAGGTTCTACCATCACCATAGACAGGGAGCATCCTCTACACCTAGAGGAGAGGGTGTTCTACCATCACCATAGACATGGGACATCTTCTACACCTAGAGGAGAGGGTGTTCTACCATCACCATAGACAGGGGACATCCTCTAGACCTAGAGGAGGTTCTACCATCACCATAGACAGGGAGCATCCTCTACACCTAGAGGAGAGGGTGTTCTACCATCACCATAGACAGGGGACATCCTCTAGACCTAGAGGAGGTTCTACCATCACCATAGACAGGAGGCATCCTCTACGCCTAGAGGAGAGGAAATTCTACCAGCACCATAGACAGGGGTCATCCTCTACACCTAGAGGAGAGGAGGTTCTACCATCACCATAGACAGGGTGCATCCTCTACACCTAGAGGAGAGGAGGTTCTACCATCACCATAGACAAGGAGCATCCTCTACACCTAGAGGAGAGGAGGTTCTACCATCACCATAGACAGGGGGCATCCTCTACACCTATAGGAGAGGAGGTTCTACCATCACCATAGACAGGGGGCATCCTCTACACCTAGAGTAGAGGAGATTCTACCATCACCATAGACAGGGGGCATCCTCTGCATCTAGAGGAGAGGAGGTTCTACCATCACCATAGACAGGGAGCATCCTCTACACCTAGAGGAGAGGGTGTTCTACCATCACCATAGACAGGGGACATCCTCTAGACCTAGAGGAGGTTCTACCATCACCATAGACAGGGAGCATCCTCTACACCTAGAGGAGAGGGTGTTCTACCATCACCATAGACAGGGGACATCCTCTAGACCTAGAGGAGGTTCTACCATCACCATAGACAGGGAGCATCCTCTACACCTAGAGGAGAGGAGGTTCTACCATCACCATAGACAGGGAGCATCCTGTACACCTAGAGGAGAGGAGGTTCTACCATCACCATAGACAGGGGGCATCCTCTACACCTAGAGGAGAGGAGGTTCTACCATCACCATAGACAGGGAGCATCCTCTACACCTAGAGGAGAGGAGGTTCTACCATCACCATAGAAAGGGGGCATCCTCTACACCTAGAGGAGAGGTGGTTCTACCATCACCATAGACAGGAGGCATCCTTTACACCTAGAGGAGAGGAGGTTCTACCATCACCATAGACAGGGAGCATCCTCTACGCCTAGAGCAGAAGAGGTTCTACCATCACCATAGACAGGAGGCATCCTCTACACCTAGAAGAGAGGAGGTTCTACCGTCACCATAGACAGGGGACATCCTCTACACCTAGAGGAGAGGAGATTCTACCATCACCATAGACAGGGGGCATCCTCTACACCTAGAGGAGAGGAGATTCTACCATCACCATAGACAGGGGGCATCCTCTACACCTAGAGGAGAGGAGGTTCTACCATAACCATAGACAGGGGGCATCCTCTACACCTAGAGGAGAGGAGGTTCTACCATAACCATAGACAGGGGGCATCCTCTACACCTAGAGGAGTGGAGGTTCTACCATCACCATAGACAGGGGACATCTTCTACACCTAGAGGAGAGGAGGTTCTACCATCACCATAGACAGGGGGCATCCTCTACACCTAGAGGAGAGGAGGTTCTACCATCACCATAGACAGGGGACATCCTCTACACCTAGAGGAGAGGAAGTTCTACCATTGCCATAGACAGGGGGCATCCTCTACGCCTAGAGGAGAGGAAGTTCTACTATTACCATAGACAGGGGCATCCTCTTCACCTAGAGGAGAGGAGGTTCTATCATCACCATAGACAGGGGGCATCCTCTACACCTAGAGGAGAGGAGGTTCTACCATCACCATAGACAGGGGGCATCCTCTACACCTAGAGGAGAGGAGGTTCTACCATCACCATAGACAGGGGGCATCCTCTACACCTAGAGGAGAGGAGGTTCTACCGTCACCATAGACAGGGGCATCCTCTACACCTAGAGGAGAGGAGGTTCTACCATCACTATAGACAGGGGGCATCCTCTACACCTAGAGGAGAGGCGGTTCTACCATCACCATAGACAGGGTGCATCCTCTACACCTAGAAGAGAGGAGGTTCTACCGTCACCATAGACAGGGGACATCCTCTACACCTAGAGGAGAGGAGGTTCTACCATCTCCATAGACAGGGGGCATCCTCTACACCTAGAGGAGAGGATATTCTACCATAACTATATACAGGGCGGATCCTCTACTCCTAGAGGAGAGGCAGTTATACCTTTGACATAGAGAGGGGAGCATCTTCTATGCCTAGGCATACCTAGGTTGTACCACCACCATAGATGAGGGGAATCATCTACATCTAAAGGAGAGGTAGTTCTACCATCACCATTGAGGGAGCATCTGCTACACCTAGAAGAGAGGTGGTATTACCATCACCGTAAACAACTTCAGCCTCTTGTTATATCACGCTGCGCAAGAGCAGCGGCGGGGCTATCATACATCGCGGGTATATGATAAATATCCCCATTCAACCTTATCTATGACGATGCTTTGACTTCCCGTTAGTTAACGTCCACACTTTGTTGGTGGAATTCCCCTTTAAGAAGTTTTTTTTTCTTTGCCAAATCCTCCAACTCTATGATGATTCCAGAATAAACAGTTTGAAAGCAAATGATGGTTTTTACCGTCCTCATTGCGATCAGTGAAAAAGCTTTTCCCTCTTTATTATTTCCTCTCCTCTCGCTAACTAGCAATTAAATCATGTGCGCATTGTTAACATCAAATGCGTCTTTATTTCGGCTTATTTTGTAATTTGGCTGTAATTCCCTCAACCCTCTGAGATTAAGCGCGTCTCATTCTCCCCACCAAGTGCTTGTGCGGCTTCCGAAATTTTCTGTAAAATTATAAAGGTTTTATTCTTAAAATAAATGCCCGTGACCAATTATTATTCAGGAACAAATCCTGCTGTTTATTCAAAGAGCGCACAGTGCAATCCGGCACTTGATATACTCCTGATAAATGTGCACATGACAAGGTTATTTGGCGTAGAGAGGATAGAGGGGTTGCCATGGAAACCTATTCACATCGCTCATAAATGCCGTGTGTAGTTATCCTTGCTGCGTATGCAAAAAAAAAAAAAAAAATTTCGACAAAAGACAAGTTGAGCGGTTTAATTTACAGCTCTGGATGTCGGAAGGACAAAAAAAAAAAACACAATACATGCGAGGTGATGGGGATTTGCTGTTTTGCGCTTATTTTAGATGGAAAGATACTCGGAGAAAGGAAAATGTCCCTCTTCAGGGCCGTAAAAAAAACCATTATTACAAGTACCGGTAATTGCCGTGATGGAGAACGGTGGAGAAGAAACGTTTCGTTGGGTTTTGGAAGCCAACGTTGCTTTTCCAGATCTCGAGACGCAAAAATATTCGGCACAGAGGTTCGTGTTATAAATGAGACGATTGAGTCGTTGTGATGTGAGCTCCTCGGGTTCCTGGAAACTGTAAGGACTTGTACTCTGCCGCCTGTTATTTTCCTGGAATTCCAGAGGTCGGGAATTCTTGTGCAATGTGCCAGCGGTGGTGGTGGTGGAGCCGTAATGGATCCCACCTGTTTTCCCTCTCTGAAGGATCATTTGTTTTACGTGGCTGCGGATTCTATTCTTGGGTGTTATGTTCTACGTACACAGAACAGGAGATTAGGAAGGTCATTCTCTGAGATAATTTATTAGCTGTACAGGAGCATCTGTCAAGTGTCCCGGAAAAGGAAAATATGTTTAGATGTAGCAGGAATCCAAGGGCTGGGAAGACGTAGAAGGCTTGTAGGATGGGAAACTATTACACAACGTGACGTGGACCCTAGCGGTAGGACCATCTTCCACCATCGTATTACCTCATACCAGGATACTGAGAGGGGATTTCCCATCTAAATATACTGGAAACATATCCATAGAATGGGTCCTCAATGTCACGTTTGTTGGGTCAGGGGCATAATATACACTCATACTGCCCTTGGCAGGGCACTGGGCTCCTGCATCCTGATAAATACAGCAGGGGTTGAGCCACCGGGCAGTTCTACCCCAGGTCCTGCCTTGCATAGTATTGCTCTATACGCTGTGCCAGTTCTTGGTGAAGAATATAGGTAGATCGCTCTGGGATGCCCCGCTCTGCCACCGGACATGCCACCTCCACATCTCTCCATGCCCACCTGATGTGGAGGCAGTAGTGTATTATAATATAGGTGGCTTGGGCAGTAGCCTGGGGCTTAAGCCTTCTAGAGGGTCCATGGACATCCAAACCACCCACCACATTTTATACTGAGAAGAACCTGCACTCATGATATCCTCGTACATCTGTTCCTGATCTAAACACACATGTACACAAGAGCCATTTCAGGACCTTTAAAGGTCCTCCAAAGGTCTTGAAACCGTTGATTGAAATCAGCAGAAGGGACACATCCTCCATTCCCCAAGGAGCTGATTCTAGTACCAGATGTAGGAAGTGATTCCAGACTTGTAGGAGCCATAATATTCCTACACCCCAGGGTCCATGGTGGTCTTAATCCAACCCTAACAATTACCCTACTCCGAGTCTAATATTGCCACACATTGGGGGGGCATTCATCAATTTGGGCACAGCCTGCCTGCTGGAAACGTGCTATATTTTTTAGTGTGATGTAAGTTAGTGGCGCAAGGGATTAATGATTTGGCGCACGAACCAAAAAGTTAAGAAATGTCCCCCCATTCATGAAGGTGAAATAGAGCCCCCTAGACTTGCTTTTAGCTGCTCTAATAGTGCGCCAAAAACTGTGCCACAAGTCGGAGAAATAGAAGCGCCAGAAAAGAGTCAGATTCCCAAGCTGCGCCACAATGTTGCACCCAAAAACAGAACAAGTCGTGAGAGTCGGAAAAAAACAAAAAAGTGGCACCGACAATTCATAAATAAACCGCAAGATACGCAGCAAGTGGGGCAGAAAATGTGTCACTTTTCTGTTTGAAAGGGAATTACAAATTCCCCCCCCCCCCCCCGTATTGGGTGTTTTGCCAAGGTGTAGTGTATTATTGTATACCATAGATTGGATCAATATTGATTTTTATGGGCGTAGTATTGATCAGTATAAAGTGATATATTATGCTATATATACGGTATATATATATGGCGTGGGGATTTGGCCCAGTAGAGATCGTGGTAGCGGGGTGCTGTGATGCAGTTCAAGACAGTGACACCAAGGTTTAGTCCAAACAGGTCTCGCCTGCGTTTATTGCAGCAGCAAAATAAAACAGCCTTTACATTCAGGCATTAAATAAACAAAAAATCCTACCCATCAGGGTGCTAACTATACAGGTGTTCACTAACTCACCACTATACAAAATCACTTGGCTGCTCCAGGCACAGAGGTCAGGGCTGTGTGCTCTCCAGCCTCCTTCCAGAGAGAGACAACCCTCTCAGCTCTGCTAGGCAGCTTTATGCAGGCTGATTAGGCTGTTCCCACCACCTGTGTCCAAAGTGCTGGACAACACAACCTCAGCACTAAGGCCTTGCATAATAGGAAAACCTAGGGGAAACATACCGCCCATCCACAGTTAACCCCTTCAGTGTCTCACAATGGATTATTGTGAAATTCGTAGTTTGGTGTGTTTGTATGGATTGGTTATGGTGTGGACTGTTATGGTATGGGCTGGTTATGGTGTGGACTGTTATGGGATGGATAGCTGGATTTGCATAGATTCTAATAGCACTTTGTCGAATGGGCAGATGGGTGTGGAATTAGTATGGAATTGGATGGATTATGTAGGAATGTTGTACAGTATATATACATTGCCGTGGCATTGGATGGATTGATTAGCCGTGGTATAGACCAGGTATACATGTGCTGATATAATATGGGCTGGTACCGAATAGTACATGTGTGACGCTGTGGAGACGTGGTCCATATGACCACACACCGGTTCCACGTGGAATATGTAAATAAACCATAACTAGTAAATAAATGGCGCGCGGCCTCCAGCAGAGAACATAAAGCCCTTACAGAGGGCGACACTCAGCGATGGTTCACAGAGATTTTGGCAGAGGCCGCGGCCGCCCGGACAATCTATAAATAAATCCCCGAACAAATCTCCGTCTCATTTATCAAATTAAGTTTCTGTAATTTTCCAGCCAAAGACATTGAGCTCTGACAAATCCTCCGGTGACATCCAGAGGCTGCGCTGCCAGGGACACCGACGGATTGTTACTGTCCAGCTACTTTCTGGGATCCATCAGTCGGCGAGAGGCAAAAATAATGTTTAGTCTCAGAAATCAGCGTCACATTATTTATTACATCTGCTGATCACGGCCCACAAAAAGATAGTAATAATGCACACAGTGATGTCACAGTACAGGGATAATACACACAGTGATGTCACAGTACAGAGATAATACACAGTGATGTCACAGTACAGGGATAATACACAGAGTGATGTCACAGTACAGGGATAATACACAGTGATGTCACAGTACAGGGATAATACACACAGTGATGTCACAGTACAGGGATAATACACACAGTGATGTCATAGTACAGGGATAATACACAAAGTGATGTCACAGTACAGAGATAATACACACAGTGATGTCACAGTACAGGGATAATACACAGTGATGTCACAGTACAGGATAATACACACAGTGATGTCACAGTACAGGATAATACACACAGTGATGTCACAGTACAGGGATAATACACAGTGATGTCACAGTACAGGATAATACACACAGCGATGTCACAGTACAGGGATAATACACACAGTGATGTCACAGTACAGAGATAATACACAGTGATGTCACAGTACAGGGATAATACACACATCGATGTCACTGTACAGAGATAATACACACAGTGATGTCACAGTACAGGGATAATACACACAGTGATGTCACAGTACAGGGATAATACACACAGCGATGTCACAGTACAGGGATAATACACACAGTGATGTCACAGTACAGAGATAATACACACAGCGATGTCACAGTACAGGGATAATACACACAGCGATGTCACAGTACAGGGATAATACACACAGCGATGTCACAGTACAGGGATAATACACACAGTGATGTCACAGTACAGGGATAATACACAGAGTGAAGTCACTGTACAGAGATAATACACACAGTGATGTCACAGTACAGAGATAATACACACAGTGATATCACAGTACAGGGATAATACACACAGTGATGTCACAGTACAGAGATAATACACACAGTGATGTCACAGTACAGGGATAATACACAGTGATGTCACAGTACAGGATAATACACACAGTGATGTCACAGTACAGGGATAATACACAGTGATGTCACAGTACAGGGATAATACACACAGCGATGTCACAGTACAGGGATAATACACACAGTGATGTCACAGTACAGGGATAATACACACAGCGATGTCACAGTACAGGGATAATACACACAGTGATGTCACAGTACAGGGATAATACACACAGTGATGTCACAGGACATGGCTAATACACACAGTGATGTCACAGTACAGAGATAATACACACAGTGATGTCACAGTACAGAGATAATACACACAGTGATGTCACTGTACAGGGATAATACACACAGTGATGTCACAGTACAG
Organism: Engystomops pustulosus; assembly: GCF_040894005.1. Taxonomy (NCBI): domain Eukaryota; kingdom Metazoa; phylum Chordata; class Amphibia; order Anura; family Leptodactylidae; genus Engystomops; species Engystomops pustulosus. The sequence goes on along the minus strand of NC_092411.1, from coordinate 9,277,924 downwards.
GGATAATACACACAGTGATGTCACTGTACAGGGATAATACACACTGTGATGTCACAGTACAGGGATAATACACACAGTGATGTCACAGTACAGAGATAATACACACAGTGATGTCACAGTACAGGGAATATACACACAGTGATGTCACAGTACAGAGATAATACACACAGTGATGTCACAGTACAGAGATAATACACACAGCGATGTCACAGTACAGGGAAAATACACACAGTGATGTCACAGGACATGGATAATACACACAGTGATGTCACAGTACAGAGATAATACACACAGTCATGTCACAGTACAGGGATAATACACACAGTGGTGTCCCAGTACAGGGATAAAACACACAGTGATGTCACAGGACATGGATAATACACACAGTGATGTCACAGTACAGAGATAATACACACAGTGATGTCACAGTACAGGGATAATACACACAGTGATGTCACAGTACAGGGATGATACACACAGTGATGTCACAGTACAGGGATAGTACACAGAGTGATGTAACAGTACAGGGATGATACACACAGTGATGTCACAGTACAGGGATGATACACACAGTGATGTCACAGTACAGGGATAATACACACAGTGATGTCACAGTACAGGGACAATACACACAGTGATGTCACAGTACAGGGATAATACACACAGTGATGTCACAGTACAGAGATAATACACACAGTGATGTCACAGTACAGAGATAATACACACAGTGATGTCACAGTACAGAGATAATACACACAGTGATGTCACAGTACAGGGATAATACACACAGTGATGTCACTGTACAGGGATAATACACACAGTGATGTCACTGTACAGGGATAATACACACAGTGATGTCACAGTACAGGGATAATACACACAGCGATGTCACAGTACAGGGATAATACACACAGCGATGTCACAGTACAGAGATAATACACACAGTGATGTCACAGTACAGAGATAATACACACAGTGATGTCACAGTACAGGGATAATACACACAGTGATGTCACTGTACAGGGATAATACACACAGTGATGTCACTGTACAGGGATAATACACACAGTGATGTCACTGTACAGGGATAATACACACAGTGATGTCACAGTACAGGGATAATACACACAGCGATGTCACAGTACAGGGATAATACACACAGCGATGTCACAGTACAGGGATACTACACACAGTGATGTCACAGTACAGAGATAATACACACAGCGATGTCACAGTACAGGGAAAATACACACAGTGATGTCACAGTACAGGGATAATACACACAGTGATGTCACAGTACAGAGATAATACACACAGTGATGTCACAGTACAGGGAATATACACACAGTGATGTCACAGTACAGAGATAATACACACAGTGATGTCACAGTACAGAGATAATACACACAGTGATGTCACAGTACAGGGAATATACACACAGTGATGTCACAGTACAGGGATAATACACACAGCGATGTCACAGTACAGGGATAATACACACAGTGATGTCACAGTACAGGGACAATACAAACAGTGATGTCACAGTACAGGGATAATACACACAGTGATGTCACAGGACATGGCTAATACACACAGTGATGTCACAGTACAGAGATAATACACACAGTGATGTCACAGTACAGAGATAATACACACAGTGATGTCACTGTACAGGGATAATACACACAGTGATGTCACAGTACAGGGATAATACACACAGTGATGTCACTGTACAGGGATAATACACACTGTGATGTCACAGTACAGGGATAATACACACAGTGATGTCACAGTACAGAGATAATACACACAGTGATGTCACAGTACAGGGATTATACACACAGTGATGTCACAGTACAGAGATAATACACACAGTGATGTCACAGTACAGAGATAATACACACATCGATGTCACAGTACAGGGAAAATACACACAGTGATGTCACAGGACATGGATAATACACACAGTGATGTCACAGTACAGAGATAATACACACAGTCATGTCACAGTACAGGGATAATACACACAGTGGTGTCACAGTACAGGGATAAAACACACAGTGATGTCACAGGACATGGATAATACACACAGTGATGTCACAGTACAGAGATAATACACACAGTGATGTCACAGTACAGGGATAATACACACAGTGATGTCACAGTACAGGGATGATACACACAGTGATGTCACAGTACAGGGATAGTACACAGAGTGATGTAACAGTACAGGGATGATACACACAGTGATGTCACAGTACAGGGATGATACACACAGTGATGTCACAGTACAGGGATAATACACACAGTGATGTCACAGTACAGGGACAATACAAACAGTGATGTCACAGTACAGGGATAATACACACAGTGATGTCACAGTACAGAGATAATACACACAGTGATGTCACAGTACAGAGATAATACACACAGTGATGTCACAGTACAGAGATAATACACACAGTGATGTCACAGTACAGGGATAATACACACAGTGATGTCACTGTACAGGGATAATACACACAGTGATGTCACTGTACAGGGATAATACACACAGTGATGTCACAGTACAGGGATAATACACACAGCGATGTCACAGTACAGGGATAATACACACAGCGATGTCACAGTACAGAGATAATACACACAGTGATGTCACAGTACAGAGATAATACACACAGTGATGTCACAGTACAGGGATAATACACACAGTGATGTCACTGTACAGGGATAATACACACAGTGATGTCACAGTACAGGGATAATACACACAGCGATGTCACAGTACAGGGATAATACACACAGCGATGTCACAGTACAGGGATAATACACACAGCGATGTCACAGTACAGGGATACTACACACAGTGATGTCACAGTACAGAGATAATACACACAGCGATGTCACAGTACAGGGAAAATACACACAGTGATGTCACAGTACAGGGATAATACACACAGTGATGTCACAGTACAGAGATAATACACACAGTGATGTCACAGTACAGGGAATATACACACAGTGATGTCACAGTACAGAGATAATACACACAGTGATGTCACAGTACAGAGATAATACACACAGTGATGTCACAGTACAGGGAATATACACACAGTGATGTCACAGTACAGGGATAATACACACAGCGATGTCACAGTACAGGGATAATACACACAGTGATGTCACAGTACAGGGACAATACAAACAGTGATGTCACAGTACAGGGATAATACACACAGTGATGTCACAGGACATGGCTAATACACACAGTGATGTCACAGTACAGAGATAATACACACAGTGATGTCACAGTACAGAGATAATACACACAGTGATGTCACTGTACAGGGATAATACACACAGTGATGTCACAGTACAGGGATAATACACACAGTGATGTCACTGTACAGGGATAATACACACTGTGATGTCACAGTACAGGGATAATACACACAGTGATGTCACAGTACAGAGATAATACACACAGTGATGTCACAGTACAGGGATTATACACACAGTGATGTCACAGTACAGAGATAATACACACAGTGATGTCACAGTACAGAGATAATACACACAGTGATGTCACAGTACAGGGATGATACACACAGTGATGTCACAGTACAGGGATAGTACACAGAGTGATGTAACAGTACAGGGATGATACACACAGTGATGTCACAGTACAGGGATGATACACACAGTGATGTCACAGCACAGGGATAATACACACAGTGATGTCACAGTACAGGGACAATACAAACAGTGATGTCACAGTACAGGGATAATACACACAGTGATGTCACAGTACAGAGATAATACACACAGTGATGTCACAGTACAGAGATAATACACACAGTGATGTCACTGTACAGGGATAATACACACAGTGATGTCACAGTACAGGGATAATACACACAGTGATGTCACTGTACAGGGATAATACACACTGTGATGTCACAGTACAGGGATAATACACACAGTGATGTCACAGTACAGAGATAATACACACAGTGATGTCACAGTACAGGGATAATACACACAGTGATGTCACTGTACAGGGATAATACACACAGTGATGTCACTGTACAGGGATAATACACACAGTGATGTCACAGTACAGGGATAATACACACAGCGATGTCACAGTACAGGGATAATACACACAGCGATGTCACAGTACAGGGATAATACACACAGCGATGTCACAGTACAGGGATAATACACACAGTGATGTCACAGTACAGGGATAATACACACAGTGATGTCACAGGACATGGCTAATACACACAGTGATGTCACAGTACAGAGATAATACACACAGCGATGTCACAGTACAGGGAAAATACACACAGTGATGTCACAGTACAGGGATAATACACACAGTGATGTCACAGTACAGAGATAATACACACAGTGATGTCACAGTACAGGGAATATACACACAGTGATGTCACAGTACAGAGATAATACACATAGTGATGTCACAGTACAGGGATGATACACACAGCGATGTCACAGTACAGGGATAATACACACAGCGATGTCACAGTACAGAGATAATACACACAGTGATGTCACAGTACAGAGATAATACACACAGCGATGTCACAGTACAGAGATAATACACACAGTGGTGTCACAGTACAGAGATAATACACACAGCGATGTCACAGTACAGAGATAATACACAAGGCGATGTCACAGTACAGAGATAATACAGACGGCGGTGTCACAGTACAGGGAAAATACACACAGCGATGTCACAGTACAGGGATAATACACACAGTGATGTCACAGTACAGGGATAATACACACAGTGATGTCACAGTACAGGGATAATACGCACAGTGATATCACAGTACAGGGATAACACACAGTGATGTCACAGTACAGGGATAATACATACAGTGATGTCACAGAACAGGGATTATACACACAGTGATGTCACAGTACAGAGATAATACACACAGTGATGTCAAAGTACAGAGATAATACACACAGCGATGTCACAGTACAGGGATAATACACACAGTGATGTCACAGTACAGGGATAATACACACAGTGATGTCACAGTACAGGGATAATACACACAGTGATGTCACAGTACAGAGATAATACACACAGTGATGTCACAGTACAGAGATAATACATACAGTGATGTCACAGTACAGGGATAATACACAGAGTGATGTCACAGTACAGATATAATACACTCAGTGATGTCACAGTACAGGGACAACACAAACAGTGATGTCACAGTACAGGGATAATATACACAGTGATGTCACAGTACAGGGATAATACACACAGTAATGTCACAGTACAGGGACAATACACACAGTGATAACACAGTACAGGGATAATATACACAGTGATGTCACAGTACAGGTATAATACACACAGTAATGTCACAGTACAGGGATAATATACACAGTGATGTCACAGTACAGAGATAATACACACAGTGATGTCACAGTACAGGGATAATACACACAGTAATGTCACAGTACAGGAATAATACACACAGGGATGTCACAGTACAGGGACAACACAAACAGTGATGTCACAGTACAGGGATAATATACACAGTGATGTCATAGTACAGTGGATAATACACACAGTGATGTCACAGTACAGGGATAATACACACAGTGATGTCATAGTACAGTGGATAATACACACAGTGATGTCACAGTACAGGGATAATACACACAGTGATGTCACAGTCAAGAGATAATACACACAGTGATGTCACAGTACAGAGATCATACACACAGTAATGTCACAGTACAGGGACAATACACACAGTGATGTCACAGTACAGAGATAATACACACAGTGATGTCACAGTACAGGGGATAATACACACAGGGATGTCACAGTACAGAGATAATACACACAGTGATGTCACAGTACAGAGATAATGCACACAGTGATGTCACAGTACAGGGGATAATACACACAGTGATGTCACAGTACAGTGATAATACACACAGTGATGTCACAGTACAGGGATAATACACACAGTGATGTCACCGTACAGAGATAATACACACAGTGATATCACAGTACAGGGATAATACACACAGTGATGTCACAGTACAGGGATAATACACACAGTGATGTCACAGTACAGGGATAATACACACAGCGATGTCACAGTACAGAGATAATACACACAGTGATATCACAGTACAGGAATAATACACACAGTGATGTCACAGTACAGGGATAATACACACAGTGATGTCACAGTACAGGGATAATACACACAGTGGTGTCACAGTACAGGGATGGTACACAGTGATGTCACAGTACAGGGATAATACACACAGTGATGTCACAGTACAGGGGTAATACACACAGTGATGTCACAGTACAGGGGTAATACACACAGCGATGTCACAGTACAGAGATAATACACACAGTGATATCACAGTACAGGAATAATACACACAGTGATGTCACAGTACAGGGATAATACACGCAGCGATGTCACAGTACAGTGATAATACACACAGTGATGTCACAGTACAGGGATAATACACAGTGATGTCACAGTACAGGGATAATACACACAGTGATGTCACAGTACATTGATAATACATACAGCGATGTCACAGTACAGGGATAATACACAGAGTGATGTCACAGTACAGGGATAATACACACAGTGATGTCACAGTACAGGGATAATACACACAGTGATGTCACAGTACAAAGATAATACACACAGCGATGTCACAGTACAGGGATAATACACACAGTGATGTCACAGTCCAGAGATAATACACACAGTGATGTCACAGTTCAGGGATAATACACACAGTGATGTCACAGTACAGGGATAATACACACAGTGATGTCACAGTACAGGGATAATGCACACAGCAATATCACAGTACAGAGATAATACACACAGTGATGTCACAGTACAGGGATAATACACACAGTGATTTCACAGTACAGGATAATACACACAGTGATGTCACAGTACAGGGATAATACACACAGTGATGTCACAGTACAGGATAATACACACAGTGATGTCACAGTACAGGGATAATACACACAGTGATGTCATAGTACAGGGATAATACACACAGTGATGTCACAGTACAGAGATAAACAGTGATGTCACAGTACAGGCATAATACACACAGTGATGTCACAGTACAGAGATAAACAGTGATATCACAGTACAGGAATAATACACACAGTGATGTCACAGTACAGGGATAATACACACAGTGATGTCATAGTACAGGGATAATACACACAGTGATGTCACAGTACAGAGATAAACAGTGATGTCACAGTACAGGCATAATACACACAGTGATGTCACAGTACAGAGATAAACATTGATATCACAGTACAGGAATAATACACACAGTGATGTCACAGTACAGAGATTATACACAGTAATGTCACAGTACAGGGATTATACACACAGTGATGTCACAGTACAGGGATAATACACACAGTGATGTCACAGTACAGGGATAATACACACAGTGATGTCACAGTACAGAGATAATACACACAGTGATGTCACAGTACAGGGATAATACACACAGTGATGTCACAGTACAGAGATAATACACACAGTGGTGTCACAGTACAGAGATAATACACACCGCGATGTCACAGTACAGAGATAATACACAAGGCGATGTCACAGTACAGAGATAATACACACGGCGGTGTCACAGTACAGAGATAATACACAAGGCGATGTCACAGTACAGAGATAATACACACAGTGAGGTCACTGTACAGGGATTATACACACAGCGATGTCACAGTACAGAGATAATACACACGGCGGTGTCACAGTACAGAGATAATACACAAGGCGATGTCACAGTACAGAGATAATACACACAGTGATGTCACTGTACAGGGATTATACACACAGCGATGTCACAGTACAGAGATAATACACACAGTGGTGTCACAGTACAGAGATAATACACACAGCGATGTCACAGTACAGAGATAATACACAAGGCGATGTCACAGTACAGAGATAATACACACGGCGGTGTCACAGTACAGAGATAATACACACAGTGATGTCACAGTACAGAGATAATACACACAGTGATGTCACTGTACAGGGATTATACACACAGCGATGTCACAGTACAGAGATAATACACACAGTGGTGTCACAGTACAGAGATAATACACACAGTGGTGTCACAGTACAGAGATAATACACACAGTGATGTCACAGTACAGGGATAATACACAAGGCGATGTCACAGTACAGGGATAATACACACGGCGGTGTCACAGTACAGGGAAAATACACACAGCGATGTCACAGTACAGGGATAATACACACAGTGATGTCACAGTACAGGGATAATACACACAGTGATGTCACAGTACAGGGATAATACGCACAGTGATATCACAGTACAGGGATAACACACAGTGATGTCACAGTACAGGGATAATACATACAGTGATGTCACAGAACAGGGATTATACACACAGTGATGTCACAGTACAGGAATAATACACACAGTGATGTCACAGTACAGGGATAATACACACAGTGATGTCAAAGTACAGAGATAATACACACAGCGATGTCACAGTACAGGGATAATACACACAGTGATGTCACAGTACAGGGATAATACACACAGTGATGTCACAGTACAGAGATAATACACACAGTGATGTCACAGTACAGAGATAATACACACAGTGATGTCACAGTACAGAGATAATACATACAGTGATGTCACAGTACAGAGATAATACACAGAGTGATGTCACAGTACAGAGATAATACACTCAGTGATGTCACAGTACAGGGACAACACAAACAGTGATGTCACAGTACAGGGATAATATACACAGTGATGTCACAGTACAGGGATAATACACACAGTAATGTCACAGTACAGGGACAATACACACAGTGATAACACAGTACAGGGATAATATACACAGTGATGTCACAGTACAGGTATAATACACACAGTAATGTCACAGTACAGGGATAATATACACAGTGATGTCACAGTACAGAGATAATACACACAGTGATGTCACAGTACAGGGATAATACACACAGTAATGTCACAGTACAGGAATAATACACACAGGGATGTCACAGTACAGGGACAACACAAACAGTGATGTCACAGTACAGGGATAATATACACAGTGATGTCACAGTACAGGGATAATACACACAGTAATGTCACAGTACAGGGACAATACACACAGTGATATCACAGTACAGAGATAATACACACAGTGATGTCACGGTATAGTGATAATACACACAGCGATGTCACAGTACAGGGATAATACACACAGTGATGTCACAGTACAGGGATAATACACACAGTGATGTCACAGTACAGTGGATAATACACACAGTGATGTCACAGTACAGGGATAATACACACAGTGATGTCACGGTATAGTGATAATACACACAGCGATGTCACAGTACAGGGATAATACACACAGTGATATCACAGTACAGGAATAATACACACAGTGATGTCATAGTACAGTGGATAATACACACAGTGATGTCACAGTACAGAGATAATACACACAGTGATGTCACAGTCAAGAGATAATACACACAGTGATGTCACAGTACAGAGATCATACACACAGTAATGTCACAGTACAGGGACAATACACACAGTGATGTCACAGTACAGAGATAATACACACAGTGATGTCACAGTACAGGGGATAATACACACAGGGATGTCACAGTACAGAGATAATACACACAGTGATGTCACAGTACAGAGATAATGCACACAGTGATGTCACAGTACAGGGGATAATACACACAGTGATGTCACAGTACAGTGATAATACACACAGTGATGTCACAGTACAGGGATAATACACACAGTGATGTCACCGTACAGAGATAATACACACAGTGATATCACAGTACAGGGATAATACACACAGTGATGTCACAGTACAGAGATAATACACACAGTATGTCACAGTACAGGGATAATACACACAGTGATGTCACAGTACAGGGATGGTACACAGTGATGTCACAGTACAGGGATAATACACACAGTGATGTCACAGTACAGGGGTAATACACACAGTGATGTCACAGTACAGGGGTAATACACACAGCGATGTCACAGTACAGAGATAATACACACAGTGATATCACAGTACAGGAATAATACACACAGTGATGTCACAGTACAGGGATAATACACACAGCGATGTCACAGTACAGTGATAATACACACAGTGATGTCACAGTACAGGGATAATACACAGTGATGTCACAGTACAGGGATAATACACACAGTGATGTCACAGTACATTGATAATACATACAGCGATGTCACAGTACAGGGATAATACACAGAGTGATGTCACAGTACAGGGATAATACACACAGTGATGTCACAGTACAGGGATAATACACACAGTGATGTCACAGTACATAGATAATACACACAGCGATGTCACAGTACAGGTATAATACACACAGTGATGTCACAGTCCAGAGATAATACACACAGTGATGTCACAGTTCACGGATAATACACACAGTGATGTCACAGTACAGGGATAATACACACAGTGATGTCACAGTACAGGGATAATGCACACAGCAATATCACAGTACAGAGATAATACACACAGTGATGTCACAGTACAGGGATAATACACACAGTGATTTCACAGTACAGGATAATACACACAGTGATGTCACAGTACAGGGATAATACACACAGTGATGTCACAGTACAGGGATAATACACACAGTGGTGTCACAGTACAGGGATGGTACACAGTGATGTCACAGTACAGGGATAATACACACAGTGATGTCACAGTACAGGGGTAATACACACAGTGATGTCACAGTACAGGGGTAATACACACAGCGATGTCACAGTACAGAGATAATACACACAGTGATATCACAGTACAGGAATAATACACACAGTGATGTCACAGTACAGGGATAATACACACAGCGATGTCACAGTACAGTGATAATACACACAGTGATGTCACAGTACAGGGATAATACACAGTGATGTCACAGTACAGGGATAATACACACAGTGATGTCACAGTACATTGATAATACATACAGCGATGTCACAGTACAGGGATAATACACAGAGTGATGTCACAGTACAGGGATAATACACACAGTGATGTCACAGTACATAGATAATACACACAGCGATGTCACAGTACAGGGATAATACACACAGTGATGTCACAGTCCAGAGATAATACACACAGTGATGTCACAGTTCAGGGATAATACACACAGTGATGTCACAGTACAGGGATAATACACACAGTGATGTCACAGTACAGGGATAATGCACACAGCAATATCACAGTACAGAGATAATACACACAGTGATGTCACAGTACAGGGATAATACACACAGTGATGTCACAGTACAGGGATAATGCACACAGCAATATCACAGTACAGGGATAATACACACAGTGATTTCACAGTACAGGATAATACACACAGTGATGTCACAGTACAGGGATAATACACACAGTGATGTCACAGTACAGGATAATACACACAGTGATGTTACAGTACAGGGATAATACACACAGTGATGTCATAGTACAGGGATAATACACACAGTGATGTCACAGTACAGAGATAAACAGTGATGTCACAGTACAGGCATAATACACACAGTGATGTCACAGTACAGAGATAAACAGTGATATCACAGTACAGGAATAATACACACAGTGATGTCACAGTACAGAGATTATACACAGTAATGTCACAGTACAGGGATTATACACACAGTGATGTCACAGTACAGGGATAATACACACAGTGATGTCACAGTACAGGGATAATACACACAGTGATGTCACAGTACAGGGATAATACACACAGCGATATCACAGTACAGAGATAATACACACAGTGATGTCACAGTACAGAGATAATACACACAGTGATGTCACAGTACAGAGATAATACACACAGTGATGTCACAGTACAGGGATAATACACACAGTGATGTCACAGTACAGGGATAATACACACAGTGATGTCACAGTACAAGGATAATACATACAGTGATGTCACAGCACAGGGATAATACACACAGTGATGTCACAGTACAGAGATAATACACACAGCGATGTCACAGTACAGAGATAATACACACAGCGATGTCACAGTACAGGGATAATACACACAGTGATGTCACAGTACAGGGGATAATACACACACAGCGATGTCACAGTACAGAGATAATACACACAGCGATGTCACAGTACAGAGATAATACACACAGCGATGTCACAGTACAGAGATAATACACACAGCGATGTCACAGTACAGAGATAATACACACAGCGATGTCACAGTACAGGGATAATACACACAGTGATGTCACAGTACAGGGATAATACACACAGTGATGTCACATTACAGGGATAATACACACAGTGATGTCACAGTACAGGGGATAATACACACACAGCGATGTCACAGTACAGAGATAATACACACAGCGATGTCACAGTACAGAGATAATACACACAGCGATGTCACAGTACAGAGATAATACACACAGCGATGTCACAGTACAGAGATAATACACACAGCGATGTCACAGTACAGGGATAATACACACAGTGATGTCACAGTACAGGGATAATACACACAGTGATGTCACATTACAGGGATAATACACACAGTGATGTCACAGTACAGAGATAATACACACAGTGATGTCACAGTACAGGGATAATACACACAGTGATGTCACAGTACAGGGATAATACACACAGTGATGTCACAGTACAAGGATAATACACACAGTGATGTCACAGTACAGGGGATAATACACACAGTGATGTCACAGTACAGGGATAAAACACACAGTGATGTCACAGTACAGGGATAATACACACAGTGATGTCACAGTACAAGGATAATACATACAGTGATGTCACAGCACAGGGATAATACACACAGCGATGTCACAGTACAGAGATAATACACACAGTGATGTCACAGTACAGAGATAATACACACAGTGATGTCACAGTACAGGGATAATACACACAGTGATGTCACAGTACAGGGATAATACACACAGTGATGTCACAGTACAGAGATAATACACACAGTGATGTCACAGTACAGTGATAATACACACAGTGATGTCACAGTACACAGTATATCTTATTCAGGCAGTCCCCGGGTTATGTACAAGATCAGTTCTGTAGGTTTGTTCTTAAGTTGAATTTGTATGTAATATGAAACTGTATATTGTATAATTGTAACCCCAGTTAATTTTTTTTTGGTCTTTGTGTTGTGTTGTCATAAGAACGAGAATTAACAATAAATCTTAATTTTAGACGCCTTTCATAACTGTTCCTGCTAATTATTGTAGTCTAAGGCTAAAGTACAGTAAATTAACAACATCCAGAGGGCCGTTTGTAACTAGAGGTCATCTGTAAGTCAGGTGTTTATAAGTAGGGGACCGCCTGTATATATGCCAATTACATGAAGAGGCTGCTGGGGCATGGAGTAACCTCTTTGTAGCCCTCCTACCCTATCTCCAGAGCTTTGTGCACACTTCTGCTAAGCCGATGTGTCTGTGCAGGAGCAGAGCGCATGCTCAAGGCTCCAAAGCCGGGGCTACCATGCATGCGCAAACCCATCGGCTTTCCGGACGAGCGTGCACATTTCCAGTGAGCAGCGCGCTGAAGATAGGGTAGAAGGGCTACAAAGAGACTATAGGGGTGTGGAGTTCTGCTCCACGGCGCGGCTAATCCACGCCCCAGGAGCCTCTTCATGCAATTTATATGTATACAAGATAAACTTTTTTTTCAAGATATCGGCCACTCAAGATTTTGAAATAAAATGTATAGGACCTGTTTCTAGTAAAGAAACCTGCCATCGGATCTACCTTACTAGGTAGATCCATTGTGGTAGGTTTCCTTTGAAGTAAGGGGACATATTGCCAGAGTGTCCCCCTGGCTAATCATAGCCATAGCAAGTTGTTGGAGGAGTCAGTTTGCTAGATTGGTTGTTCGTCCACCAATCCGGCAATATTTCCAGATCGGGTGGCCAAACCCGACGCCTAACCTGACCATCGGTTCGGCTTATCTTTGCTCTCCATACATCCTTCCCCGCACCACAATGTACTTATGTGTTATAGTGCAGCTAATGAGTTAATTTATACAATTTGGGCGACCTGAAGCCACCACAAGAGGGAACCAGTGAGCATATGTGCAGACAGTATAACATAAAACTCTTAAAGTGTCTTTCACAGTATCTAGTGTCTGAACTGTTGTTCTCTTTGGGGCTCATTTACTAAGGACTCCGCGGCCGCACTTTCGTCGGGTTTCCTGAATTTTTCCGTTTTGCACCAAATTCCACCGGGATTTTGGCACACGCGATCGGATTTTGGCTCAATCGCGCAGGCTTTGAAGCGACAGAAATCGGGTGGCGTCGGACAACCTGATGGATTCAAAAAAGCAGCGGAATTTTTAAAAAAAACCAAATGTGTCGCAAGATCAAGCACTTACATGCGCCAGGAAGAAGCAAGTCAACTCCGGCAGACCTCGGCACAGCAACGATACCTACTGGATATCGGGCGCATGACCTTAGCAAATCCCGGCAGAACCCGAATCCATGTCGGACAACGCGCCGCGGGATCGCAACAGGACCGGGAAAGTAAATGAGCCTCTTTGTCTCGGCAGGGGGGTCGGAGACTAGGAAAAACGGAGCTATGGAGGTTTACAAAGAAAACAATCTCCTAAATTTGTACAAAAGGCTGAAAACACTTCAATTGCTGCTCTCCAAAAATCAACATATGAGGTCATGTCAAGTCCCATAAATTCAGACAATAATGTGGAAGTTCACCAACTTTTGGTTGTCTCTCCAGCCGGAGCCCCTGCAGCTGACAATGACGCATGGATCCCCATTACCACTAATGTGTTGTATAACTATCCCCAAACAACTGGCCGGCACGTAGAGCGTGTCCTGCTGAGCTCAATGTTACTACCAAGAGAACATTATGAATTATATCTTTAGCCAAAATAATCCTTTGCTCACATTTGAGTTGGAGTCTGCTCCAAAGCCATTATTTCCACAAAAACAAGTCATTACACCGCGGGAGATAGTAATAAGGCGTTTTCACTTTATGTACTCGAATATTTACTTAACAACCGGAGCAGAACCTCTTCTGTATTATGTGTCACTTATTCCGGCCAAATCCATTTATTAAGTCATTTTTTTTTTATGTTGTTGTTTTACTTTGATCTTCTTCCTTTACTTCTGGAAAGAATGAACCATGAATCTAGGAATAATAAAAGTATAGACAGTGAGAAGAGGAGAAATGTATCATGGGAAAACAATGGAAAAACTGCTAAAAAAAAGACCACGGAGAAGAGGCCACGGAGCTCGGTGAGGACTCAAGGTCTCCATGTTTGAGTGGTGATCGGCGGTGTCACTGATTGCTGGTGGAATTGACGATATCACATTCACAATTCACAAATTATTAAGGATATTTGGCTTGAAGGTGAAATTCAGAAGGAACCTGCATGCACTCTAATATTTACAAACTTGTGAATGCACATGTACAACTGTTCAAAGTTTCATCACTTTTTGAGCACTTGCTTAAAGCGAACCTGTCACCAGGAATGTCATTTTTATCTGGTGACAGGTTCCAATAGCCTATGCTGTGCTGATTTTAAAATTAAATCGCCTTTGTCAGCATTCTGAATTATTTCAGTACTTTATACAAGTTTCATTCACATTACCTAGCTCCCTGCCAGCAGAATATGGTGAGTCCCGGGAGGAGGGCAGTTGCAGCCTGTGTGTGACTGTGTATCCTCACGCATTCTTCGTCTCCTTCACACCATCCCCCTACTTCTCCTGCCTGCTCATTGTACATGACGGGAAGTGGGAAGGGCGCTGAATGAGTGTGGGGGAGAGGAGATAGACACAGGCTTCAACTGCTCCTCCCAGGGACTCACCACATGCTGCTGGCAGGGAGCCAAGTAATGTAAAATAAACTATTGAAAAGATGCAGAATGCTGACAAAGGCAGTTTTAAAATCACCTGTTTTGGAACCTGTCATCACCTAAAAATCACATTCCTGGTGACAGGTTCCCTTTATTGCCATAGTCACAAAAGGTTTTTGATTAGAGATGAGCGAACATGCTCGTCCGAGCTTGATGCTCGGTCGAGCATTAGGGTACTCGAAACTGCTCGTTACTCGGACGAATACTTCGCCCGCTCGAGAAAATGGCAGCTCCCGCCGTTTTGCTTTTTGGCGGCCAGAAACAGAGCCAATCACAAGCCAGGAGACTCTGCACTCCACCCAGCATGACGTGGTACCCTTACACGTCGATAGCAGTGGTTGGCTGGCCAGATCAGGTGACCCTGGGATAGACTAGCCGCTGGCCGCGCTGCTCGGATCATTCTGTCTCTGGATGCCGCTAGGGAGAGAGCTGCTGCTGGTCAGGGAAAGCGTTAGGGTGTTCTATTAGCTTACTGTTAGGCAGGAGTGATTCTCAAAGAACCCAACAGCCCTTCTTAGGGCTACAATAACGTTCTACTTTTTTTATTTTAATTTGCATCTAGTACCATTTTGTGAGGAATTTGTAGTGGGACTTGCTACCGTTGTGTTTAGCTCTTAGTGGCACACATATCCATAGCAAAGACCGAAGTGGCAAAATTCAGTAGGGGTTGGATTTCTATTAGGCAATAACTCAGTGTCATCTCATCTGGCATAGTAGTGTGCTTCCTTTGATACTTGGCTAGAAAATAGCCATAGGAGAATACAAACAGCTTCTTGAAGCCTACAGTAGCGTTCTATATATTTGATTTCTGGTTGATCTGCTGGTGGCTGTAGTTTCTGCAGTGCATGTACTTGCCAATTCTGAGCAATTTGTAGTGAGACTTGCGACCGCTGTGTTCTGCGCTTAGTGGCGAACATATCCATAGCAAAGGCCGAAGTGGCAAAATTCAGTAGGGGTTGGATTTTCTATTAGGCAATAACTCAGTGTCATCTCATCTGGCATAGTAGTGTGCTTCCTTTGATACTTGGCTAGAAAATAGCCATAGCAATAGGATAGGATTGTTTGGTTTTAAAAACTCAAAAAAAAACAAAAAACACAAAAAAACACCAAAAAAAACAAAAAGAAGTAAAAAAAAAAAAAAAGTTATAACTCTCATTTTAAAAATGTTTAACCCGAGGGCTAGGGGTAGAGGACGAGGGCGGGGACGTGGGCGTCCAACTACTGCAGGGGTCAGAGGCCGTGGTCCTGGGCGGGGTGAGACACCACCTGCTGATGAGGGAGCAGGGGAACGCCGCAGAGCTACACTCCCTAGGTTCATGTCTGAAGTTACTGGGACTCGTGGTAGAGCACTGTTGAGGCCAGAACAGTGCGAACAGGTGATGTCGTGGATTGCTGACAATGCTTCGAGCAATTTGTCCACCACCAGTCAGTCTTCCACGCAGTCCACCCATGTCACCGAAATCCCCACTCCTCCAGCTCCTGCACCTCAGCCTCCTCCCCCCCAGTCTGCCCCCTCCCAGGAAAATTTGGCATTTGAACCGGCATACTCTGAGGAACTGTTTTCTGGACCCTTCCCACAGTCACAAACCACTTGTCCGGTTGCTGCTGAGCAATTTTCCGATGCCCAGGTTTTCCACCAGTCACACTCTGTGGGTGATGATGACCTTCTTGACGTAGTGGAAGTGTGTAAAGAGGTGTCCGACGATGAGGAGACACGGTTGTCAGACAGTGGGGAAGTTGTTGTCAGGGCAGGAAGTCCGAGGGGGGAGCAGACTGAGGGATCGGAGGATGATGAGGTGACAGACCCAAGCTGGGTTGAGAGGCCGGGTGAACACAGTGCTTCTGAGACGGAGGAGAGTCCTCGACCTGAACAGGTTGGAAGAGGCAGTGGTGGGGCCAGACGGAGAGGCAGGGCCAGAGCTGGTGCATCAGCGCCACTGTCAACTAGTGAAGCTCCCGTGGTGAGGGCTCTTGCGGCGAGGGCTAGATCTTCAGAAGTGTGGAGGTTCTTTAAGGAAACACCGGATGACCGACGGACTGTGGTGTGCAACATTTGCCAAACCAGGCTCAGCAGGGGTTCCACCACTACTAGCTTAACTACCACCAGTATGCGCAGGCATATGAATGCTAAGCACCCCACTCAGTGGCAACAAGCCCGTTCACCTCCGGCCGTGCACACCACTGCTCCTTCCCCTGTGTCAGCTGCTAGTCAGCCCCCTGCCCAGGACCCTGGCACAAAAACCCCATCGTCGCCTCCACGATCCTCCACAGCATCCACCAGCGTTCAGCTCTCCATACCCCAGACGCTGGAGCGGAAACGCAAATATAGTGCAACCCACCCGCACGCCCAAGCCCTTAATGTGCACATCTCCAGATTGCTTAGCCTGGAGATGCTGCCCTATAGGCTAGTAGAGACCGAGGCCTTTCGCAACCTCATGGCGGCGGCCGCCCCTCGGTATTCGGTCCCCAGCCGCCACTACTTTTCCCGATGTGCCGTCCCAGCCCTGCACCAGCACGTGTCAGACAACATCATCCGTGCCCTGACCAACGCCGTTTCTGACAAGGTCCACCTGACCACGGACACGTGGACGAGTGCTGCCGGGCAGGGCCACTATATATCGCTGACGGCACATTGGGTTAACTTGGTGGAGGCTGGGACCGAGTCTGACCCTGGGGCTGCTCATATACTGCCGACGCCGAGGATTGCGGGGCCTACCTCGGTCCAGGTGTTTCAGGCCTACTATGCCTCCTCCTCCTCCCACCCCTCCTCCACCTCCTCCTCCGAACTACCATCCGTGGGCACGGCGCCATCAGTCGGTAGCTCTAGGCACAGCAGCAGTGCCGTCGCTAAGCGACAGCAGGCGGTGCTCAAACTGCTGAGCCTAGGCGACAAAAGGCACACCGCCCAAGAGCTATTACAGGGCATCACGGCGCAGACTGATCTGTGGCTGGCACCGCTGAACCTCAAGCCGGGAATGGTTGTGTGTGACAACGGCCGTAACCTGGTGGCGGCTCTGCAACTCGGCAGACTGACACATGTGCCATGCCTGGCCCATGTGTTAAATCTGATAGTGCAGCGTTTCCTCAAGACATACCCCAATCTGTCTGATTTGCTCACGAAGGTGCGCCGCATCTGTGCGCATTTCAGGAAGTCCAGCCCAGATGCTGCCACTCTCAGGGCAGCGCAGCGCCGCCTCCAACTGCCCGCTCACCGACTGTTGTGCGACGTGCCCACGAGGTGGAATTCAACACTGACCATGTTATCCAGAGTTTACCAGCAGCGCAGAGCGATTGTAGACTGCCAGATGTCAACTTCCACCAGAACTGGTAGTCAGGTCAGTCAGCTTCCTCAAGTCTACAATGAGGAGTGGACGTGGATGTCTGATATCTGTCAGGTGCTGAGTAACTTTGAGGAGTCAACACAGATGGTCAGTGGCGATGCCGCCATCATCAGCCTCACCATCCCGCTGCTTGGCCTGTTGAAAAACTCTCTGGTCAGCATGAAGTCGGAAGCTTTGCGCTCGTCACAAGAGACGGGGGAAGAATATTCCCTTGTTGATAGCCAAAGCACCCTGAGGTCTGTTTCTCAGCGCATATCGGAGGAGGTGGAGGTGGAGGAGGATGAGGAGGAAGAGGAGGAGAATGTTGGCGAGACACAAGAGGGGACCATTGTTGAGTCCTTCACTGTTCAGCGTGTATGGGCAGAAGAAGAGGAGTTGGAGGAGTTGGAGGAGGAGGAAATGGACAGTCAGGCCAGTGAGGGGAGTGAATTCTTACGCGTTGGTACTCTGGCGCATATGGCAGATTTCATGCTAGGCTGCCTATCCCGTGACCCTCGCGTTCAAAGAATTTATTCCAGCACCGATTACTGGGTGTTCACTCTCCTGGACCCACGGTACAAGCAAAATCTTCCCACTCTCATCCCTGGAGAGGAAAGGAGTGTGAGAATGCATGAATACCAGCAGGCCCTGGTGCACAAGCTGAAACAGTATTTCCCTTCTGACAGCACTAGCGGCAGAGTGCGTAGTTCTGCGGGACAAGTAGCGAGGGAGAGTAGGCGAGCAGGCAGCTTGTCCAGCACTGGCAAGGGTACGCTTTACAAGGCTTTTGCCAGCTTTATGTCACCCCAGCAAGACACTGTCACCTGTCCCCAGTCTCGGCAGAGTAGGGCTGATCTTTACAGAAAGATGGTGAGGGAGTACGTAGCTGACCATACCATCGTCCTAAATGATCACACAGCTCCCTACAACTACTGGGTTTCAAAGCTGGACATGTGGCACGAACTGGCGCTGTACGCCTTGGAGGTTCTTGCCTGCCCTGCCGCTAGCGTCTTGTCCGAGCGGGTTTTCAGTGCAGCTGGTGGCATCATCACCGATAAGCGTACACGCCTGTCGACTGACAGCGCTGACAGGCTGACGCTTATTAAAATGAATAAAGGCTGGATTTCTCAGAATTTCCAATCTCCACCAGGTGAAGGAAGCTCCTCCTGAATAATGTATGCACTCCTCCTCCTCCTCCTCATTTTCCTCCTTCTCCTCCTCTTTGTACAGTAAAGCAGAGGAAAATGGCTATTTTTTGACAGGGCCCACTGGCTCTTGCTATAGTACTTCATGCATTTAATTTTTCTGGAGGGCCACCTACCCGGTCCTCTGTTTGAAACAATTTTTGTGAGTGCCACATACAGGCACTCAATCTATTCCATTTTTCTGGAGGGCCACCTACCCGGTCCTCTGTTTTAAAAAATTTTTGGGACTGCCACATACAGGCACTCAATCTATTCCATTTTACTGCAGGGCCACCTACCTGCTCCTCTGGTTTGAACAATTTTTGGGACTGCCACATACAGGCACTCAATCTATTCCATTTTACTGGAGGGCCACCTACCTGCTCCTCTGGTTTGAAACATTTTTGGGACTGCCACATACAGGCACTCAATCTATTCCATTTTACTGCAGGGCCACCTACCTGCTCCTCTGGTTTGAACAATTTTTGGGACTGCCACATACAGGCACTCAATCTATTCCATTTTACTGCAGGGCCACCTACCTGCTCCTCTGGTTTGAACAATTTTTGGGACTGCCACATACAGGCACTCAATCTATTCCATTTTACTGGAGGGCCACCTACCTGCTCCTCTGGTTTGAAACATTTTTGGGACTGCCACATACAGGCACTCAATCTATCCCATTTTACTAGAGGGCCACCTACCTGCTCCTCTGGTTTGAAAAATGTTTGGGACTGCCACATACAGGCACTATCCAAATTAAATTGTCTCCATAGCAGCCTCCACACGTTGTCTCCATTGCTACCTCCAAAAGTCGTCCATATAGCTGCCTCCATACATCGTCCCTTTATCAAACGAGGTTCGTCAGGCAGAAATTTGGGTTGTTTTCATGGATTCCACATCAAAGTTGTTAACTTTGTCGCCACCCTGCTGTGTTATCCACAAAATATACTGGCAAACTTTTACCATTTAGGGATATTATTTCAGCGCTTCTTGCGCATCTGTTTACATTCCCCTCACCCGGCATATCCTAAACTTATAAGAACGCTACTACACTTGATCTTATACAAAAGGTTCTTAGAAGTGCTGTTTGGGGAGTAGCCTAGAGACAGGGGCTTGGATTGGCGAAAGCTCGCCTGGCAGCGGAACGCCAGCTCCATGCGCATCATGCGCTTCTTGCGCATCTGTTTACATTCCCCTCACCCGCCATATCCCAAACTTATAAGTACGCTACTACACTTAACTTGGTGCAGGCTGGGACCGAGTCTGACCCTGGGGCTGGTCATATACTGCCGACGCAGAGAATTGCGGGGCCTACCTCGGTCCAGGTCTCAAAGGCCTACTATACCTCCTCCCACCCCTCCTCCACCTCCTCCTCCTCCGAATTACCATCCGTGGGCATGGCGCCATCAGTCGGTAGCTCTAGGCACAGCAGCAGTGCCGTCGCTAAGCGACAGCAGGCGGTGCTGAAACTGCTGAGCCTAGGCGATAAAAGGCACACCGCCCAAGAGCTATTACAGGGCATTCCACATCAAAGTTGTTAACTTTGTCGCCACCCTGCTGTGTAATCCCCAAAATATACTTGCAAACTGTTACCATTTAGGGATATTATTTCAGCGCTTCTTGCGCATCTGTTTACATTCCCCTCACCCGCCATATCCTAAACTTATAAGAACGCTACTACACTTGATCTTATACAAAAGGTTCTTAGAAGTGCTGTTTGGGGAGTAGCCTATAGACAGGGGCTTGGATTGGCGAAAGCTCGCCTGGCAGCGGAGCGCCAGCTCCATGCCAAGATCCAACTAACATAGTTTTAACTGCAGCACCTTTAATCTACTACTAGTTCACTGCCTCCATACATGGTCCCCTTATCAAACGAGCTGTGTCAGGCAGAATTTTGGGTTGTTTTCATGGCTTCCATGTTAACTTTGTCGCCACCCTGCTGTGTAATCCACAAAATATACTGGCAAACTTTTATCATGTACCGATATTATTTGAGCGCTTCTTGCTCACCTCCTTTGGTTCCTCTCTGCCACCCATTGGTTTGAAGCCTGAGTCCATTTAGGGTATGTCGCCATGCCACTCTCTAGCCTGCCACTGCTGCCGCTGCCTCTGCATGCCGTCCCCTATAGTGTCAGGGTCAATTATTGGATGTTTTAGATGCTATCTAGCTTCATTCTGTCACTCTGTCATGGCCATGCTGTTGCCCATAATTTTGGCATAATGGTGCGATTATGCAGCCTCAGAGGCATCCATGCATGCTGCCCCTGCTGTTTCCTGTCCATTTCCGTGGTGTTTCCATCCTTTTCTGAGGTTCCCAGGTGTTTGGCCAAGCTTCCCTGTGCAGAGCCTTGGTCCCCTTGAAAAATGCTCGAGTCTCCCATTGACTTCAATGGGGTTCGTTATTCGAGACGAGCACTCGAGCATCGGGAAAAGTTCGTCTCGAATAACGAGTACCCGAGCATTTTAGTGTTCGCTCATCTCTATTTTTGATCCATAAATTGCCCTGGTTCATATAGTCTTGGTCTCATAGGGGGTCATTTACTAAGGGCCCGATTCGCGTTTTCCCAACGTGTTACCCAATATTTCCGATTTGCGCCGATTTTCCCTGTATTGCCCCGGGTTTTTGGCGCACCCGAACGAATTGTGGCGCATCGGCGCCGGCATACACTAAAAAAAGTGTCGCTCGGCAAGCACTTACCTTCACCCAGCCCGGCTCTGTGTACTCCAGTGCATTCTGATGCTCTTCAGCGCAGCAGTGACATCTGGTAGACGTCAGAGGAACTGCCTTAGTGAATCACCGGAAAACCCGAATCCACCGCAGAGAACGCGCCGCTGGCTCGCGAATGGCCCGGGTAAGTAAATCTGCCCCATAATGTCAAAATGTGAACAGCATGATGAGGAGGACTGTTTGGCTGTGTTCAGGCATTCCAGTTGAATTGCTTTGTGTAATGCAATCCTATAAGAATGGTGAGGGTCTTCTTCCGATGACGATTGCTTTTCAACTTTAACACATGCAATTAGTAACGAGCCCAGGCACAGGAGTCATTGCCTTTCATGTGCTATGGTGGGCGAGGAACCAGTTGGCCTCAGTGCTCTTCACTGATGAAAGCCAATTCACACTGATGGGTTCACACCGGTGGTGGTGGTGTTACAGTGTGGGCAGGTTCGAGTCACTACAGAACTGCCCTACACTGCTCCTGCTACTTGTATCACATCATTAATCCAGTCTTTTGGGGGGAATTTATCATACACCAGTGATCCCTACTGATACATTAGGAGTAGTGATGAGTGGGATTATCATATATGAACTTTAAAAACATTTTTGGTTCATTACCTGCACTTAATCATGAACCACATTGAAATGAATGAGCAGAACTTTAAACACCCAAAAATGGCTGTTCTATGGGTTTAATAAAGGGTAGGGGGCTGCAAAATGGGAGTAATTAAAGGGCAATTGCCCTGCCAAAAATTGGCTAGAGAAAGTACTTAAAAGAATAACAGTTAATAAAAAAATAAAGAAATAAAGTTGTGAAAGTTGAAACCAAATAAAATACTGTTCATCCCACTGCAATATACAACAGTGACCGCATATGAGACCATTTGACATGAGACAGACAGAGACTGTTGTGTTAGACCATTTGGGATTAGACAGTCACTGCCAGTGCACTATAGGATATTATGTGTATATGGATGCAGTTATAATCACTGCCCTGAAAAGGGCAAGTATTTACATTTTCGATCTGTCTCCATTTATAAAAGTCTTCTCTCCCAACCTAGCTGCCCTGAAAAGGGCAATTAATAAATATTTCTAAGTCCCTGCCTGTCCCTTTCAGGTTTGGGTTAAACCGAGCACTCATCAGCCAACGGTAACAACTACTATTGGTGCCACCACCAACTGATGATATGCAGCCGGCAAAGCTTTAGTATCCTTCTTTTCCTTAGAATGCCATTGATGTAATTGGGGAGCAGCGACCCCAGGTATAATAGTGGTGCGCAATTGTGGCATTTAAACAGTTAACACCTGCGATCGGTGCTGGAACTGAGGGGGAAAGATTGTTGAGGTCAAGTGCAGAACCTGAGAATGGACTTCTTGCTTGGGTCTAGAACATTGCAAGTTCAGGTCCGCCCAATGTTTTTAGAAGCTGATATTCTTGCACCTTACATCTTGCGTTGCGTTGGGTCAAGAAGAAAGAACAGGAAGGGTAAAAGCTCATATGCAACTCCTGTATTGGTGGCGCTGTTGTATAGGTGTCTATGGAAAAAAATGACTGGTGATGGTGAGGAGTGGTACTGCACCCAATAAAAATCTATCCAATCTTAAAAATCTATCCAATTTTATTGTAATAAGTTGCAGTAAAAATAAGACGCAACAAACCAAAAAGCCCTTACCAGAAGGAACATACTGATATGTATAACACAGGGAGTCCACCCACCTCTCCAACAGACTTTCTAAGCTTTCAAGACTGACCATTCCTATTCTCAGCTGTCATTTTAGACAAAATTATATTTCTATTTATGCAAATTTGCTTCTCAGCGCACCAGGGGTGTGGCCTCAATTGCTGATGTGCCCGCTTTCTTCTTTCTACACCCTCTACATTTATCATACACCGGGAATTGAGCGCTGGTGTATGATAGCCCCGCCACCCATAATGCTTTGGCCAGAGGGGCCCGGTGCAGCGTATATTTCTACGCCAGGTCCTACCTGGGGTAAAAATAAGCTAAGCCGGGGACTTTTCACATATGAAAAGTCACCAACTGTAGTGAATGCATCAGTGAGCACAGGAATGCCCGCACCGGCACACTGCTATGCTGGTCGTGCCCAATCCCTGGCCAGCCACGCCCACCTGGCAGGGAGGTGGCAGATAGGGGAAAATAATCGCAAGAAATAAGCATCCTGGAGCAGAAGTCCTGATAAATCCCCCTCCTCCTATGTGGGTTGTCAATCATTGGGGGTCATTTATCTTAAGAATGGAATTTTTGGCTTTGCTTGATTTATCTTAGAGGATAGTTCTGCTGTTTTAATCTGTTGGTTTTTATGACTTTAAATAAAAAAGTTTTTGCTCCATTATAATCTTTTTCCAATACCAGTAGGCAACAAAATGTCAAAATTTTTGCAGCCATTGTGCAAATTGTGGGACTTTTTAAAACATCAACATCTGGATTCCAAAGTTTAATCAGGTTCAACATTGGAAAACTCTGTTGTGGGGGAAATGGGGTGAGAGCCCAAGAGCCCTTCAGGATCATTAACATAATTATAAAAATTGATTTTAGAAGGAAGGAGGCCATGGATAACAAATATAAGAAGATGCCACAGTCACTGGGGCTCATTTATGTGATCGGATTGTGGCACATCGGTGCTTTCACGCGACAGAAATCGGGGGCGTGGCCGTCTGACAACCCGACGGATTTGAAAAAACCACGGGATTTTAAAAATGATTTGTGTCGCAAGACATGCACTTACATGCACCGGGAAGAAGAAGGTGAACTCCGGCGGACCTCGGCACAGCACCAGGTAAGTAAATGTGCCCCACTGTGTCTGGATCTATAAGTAATGTTCCTAGATTTTGGTAGGCAGTAGATTTCCTACAATTCTTACAAAACATATTTTAGGACTTTTTTATTTTTCATCTTTTTAGACAGTGGAGATAATATAACATTGTAGTCGCTTCCAGCTTTGGTTTTGTGTTTGTTTCCGTGTTTTCCGTCAGAACAATGGCGGCTAAGTGCTCGGCGATAATGACCTTGTTTGGAGAGCAGATGGTCCATCAGCTTCTTCACAGGACATTTGTGATGAAAATGTAAATCTGTTTCCCT
This sequence comes from Engystomops pustulosus, assembly GCF_040894005.1. NCBI lineage: Eukaryota > Metazoa > Chordata > Amphibia > Anura > Leptodactylidae > Engystomops > Engystomops pustulosus. Next base: position 9,251,516 of record NC_092411.1, on the reverse strand, counting down.
CACATAATTGATAGGAATTTCTTATCATGAGCCGACATGTAGAAGAGCTCGATCCTCTGGATATATTCCAAGCTGAATCTAATCTGCCGTCCGGGTCTCTCTAAGCTTTACATCTTTTTATAGACTTGTATAGTTGACGCGTCTGCAGCTTTCCGGCAGATTTTACTGCTGAAATTATTTAGATCCGATTTTTACCTTTTTCAGAAATTTGGACTATATCTCTGATGTTAGATCAGGGAAATGGTCTGGGGTTATTCCACGCCCCAGTAGCCTCTTTTCTCCGCCTACCATTTCATCTTTGGTGCGCAGCTACCGAGTCCCCGGCATCTGCGGCGTTCTGTGCATGCGCAGAATGCCGGGTACTCGGACGAGGGTGCGCAGCTACGAGGAGCTCCGTGCTGAAGATGAAATGGTAGGCGGAGAAAGGAGGCTACTGGGTCGTGGCGACTTGTAGCCTCATGTCCGGCTACTCCACGCCCCAGTAGCCTCCTTTCTCCGCCTAACATTGCATCTTCGGCACGCAGCTCCTCGTAGCTGCGCGCCCTCGTCCGAATACCCGGCATCTGCGCATTCGCAGAACGAGGCTGGAGCTACTGCGCATGTGCAGATGCCGGGCACCCGGATGAGGGCGTACAGCTACGAGGAGCTGCGTGCCGAAGATGCAATGTTAGGCGGAGAAAGGAGGCTACTGGGGCGTGGAGTGGCCGCGACGTGTACCCTCATGTCCGGCTCCTCCACGCCCCAGTAGCCGCTTAAAAGAATTTACATATCAACGGATTAAAGTTTTCTAAAAGATAGCCGGGACGTGAGGATTAGCCCAAAAAAGAGCTGTCCTCACGTCCCATTCATCCACCTACCACCCAATCTACCTTTATAGGTAGAATCGTGGTGGTAGGTTCCCTTTAAAGGCAAAGTAAACAAAAAATCTGGCGTCCTTAGTTTTAACATCATCTTCTTGAGTTTGTTATTTCTCTTTTTCTTCTTGTTCTTTTTTATACTTTTTAACACTTTTCCTGGTGTCCTCATTAGATGTTCTTTTCCAAGTCTTCAGATATAATTATTTGGATTCTTCTGGTGGAGAGTTTGAATGGATGTGCCGAGGATTAGGGAGGGAGCTTAATATAGCGCGAGCTTCTGCGATTAATTAGATTTGGATGTCTTTACGAGAGCAGCTGCGCTATTTATTTATTTTTTATACATTCGTTTTTTTTTTTTTCAGTTCAGGCCGTAAAAAGATTTATTCAAGTAATGCGCTTGTACCATAAAAAATACAAGGAAATTAGACTTTTTTTTATTTTATTTTCATGAGCGGAAATAAAGGCAAATACAGGGTTAGGGAAAGTATCCTATGAAAACAGACGTATAAAAGCTCCTTTATGCCTGAAGAAGTAAAAATAAGTGAACAAAAATGACATTATGGCTGGAGTCCATTATTTGTGTTTTATATGTGCAGCGCTCTCTGGAGAAGGTGCAGATCTGCAGGGAGATCTCTTTCATGTTCCCAGATTTAGCGGGTGTCAGGGTCACATCCTGTCACCATCTGTATTTGCTTCCTGATGTCAAATGCAAAAAAAACTTTTTTTGTTGGAATATTTTTATTTGACAAATCTGTTCTCATTTATTGAAAGTTAATCGGCTCCCAAGTGACTTTAGGCACCTGCCACCAGCTATGGTAGGTTGTTCTAGTCTTGTAGAAAATCTAACATTGTAGAAAATCTAACATCAAAATACAGAATGGACAAACCAGGGACATTACTCATAGATCCCGGCACCGGGACTGTGGTATCTTCTTAAATTTGTTATCCATGGTCTCCTTCCTTCTAAAATTTAACACAATGCTAATAAGCCAGAACTTCTGGGGGTTGTTACCTGAGCCCCTCAGAGCTGTTGCTTCACAGCTTAGAATAAGTAGAGTTTGAGCATGTGGTCAGGTTGTAGCAGAGAACAGGCCAAGGTTAGAGAAAGTAGAGTTTGAGCATGAGGACAGGTCATGACAGAGAACAGGCCAAGGTCAGAGAATGAAGGGTTTAAGCATGAGGACAAGGCAGGGAACATGCCAAGGTTAGAGAAAGTAAAGTTTGAGCATGAGAAAAGGACATGGCAGAGAACAGGCCAAGGTTAGAGAAAGTAGAGTTCAGGGTGGAGAATAGGCCAAGGTTAGAGAAAGTAGAGTTTGAGCATGAGGACAGGTCATGACAGAGAACAGGCCAAGGTCAGAGAATGAAGGGTTTAAGCATGAGGACAAGGCAGGGAACATGCCAAGGTTAGAGAAAGTAAAGTTTGAGCATGAGAAAAGGACATGGCAGAGAACAGGCCAAGGTTAGAGAAAGTAGAGTTCAGGGTGGAGAATAGGCCAAGGTTAGAGAAAGTAGAGTTTGAGCATGAGGATAGGTCAGGACAGAGAACAGGCCAAAGTCAGGGTAAGAAGAGTTTGAGCGTGAGAAAAGGTCATGGAAGAGAACAGACCAAGGTTAGAGAAAGTAGAGTTTAGGATGGAGAACAGGCCGAGGTTAGAGAAAGTAGAGTTTGAGCATGAGAATAAGTCAAGGCAGAGAACAGACCAAGGTTAGAGAAAGTAGAATTTGAACATGAGGACAGGTCAAGGAAAAGAAAAGCCCAAGTTTAGAGAAAGTAGAGCTTGAGCATGAGGTCCAATCAGGGAAGAGAACAGGCCATGGTTAGAGAAAGTAGAGTTTACGGTGAAGAACTGGCCAAGGTTAGAGAAAGTAGACTTTACGGTGGAGAACAGGCCGAGGTTAGAAAAGGTAGAGTTTGAGCATGAGAATAATTCAAGGCGCAAAACAGATAAAGGTTAGACAAAGTAGAGTTTGAGCATAAGAACAGGTGATGGCAGAGAACAGGCCAAGGTCAGAGAAAGTAGAATTTGAGCATGAGAATAGGTTAGGACAGAGAACAGGCCAAAGTCAGGGAAAGAAGAGTTTGAGCGTGAGAAAAGGTCATGGAAGAGAACAGACCAAGGTTAGAGAAAGTAGAGTTTAGGATGGAGAACAGGCCGAGGTTAGAGAAAGTAGAGTTTGAGCATGAGAATAAGTCAAGGCAGAGAACAGACCAAGGTTAGACAAAGAAGAGTTTGAGCATAAGAACAGGTGATGGCAGAGAACAGACCAAGGTCAGAGAAAGTAGAATTTGAGCATGAGGACAGGTCAGGGAAGAGAACAGGCCAAGTTTAGAGAAAGTATAGTTTGAGCATGAGGACCGACCAAGTATAGTTTGTGCATGAGATAAGGTCATGGGAGAGAACAGGCCAAGATTAGGGCAAGCAAAGTTAAAGCATGGCAAAAATCTTGATAGTTTAAGACAATATAGGTAGGGAAATGGGCAGCACAAACAGAGGTCAAACGTGGGTAATGCACTTAATTTGTGGTGAACACCTTTGCATGTCACCATGATTTATGTACCTTAGTGCTTAGGCACCTTTCCATGGAGAAAGGTGCCTTCAGTATCAAGATGTGAATGGTAACTGGTGCAAACATGCACCCAGGACGTATATGCTCGTCTTGCAGAAGGAGACAGGGCTTACACATATGCAAGGAACATGACATGTACTAGGACTAGAGATGAGCGAGCACTAAAATGCTCGGGTACTCGTTATTCGAGACGAACTTTTCCCGATGCTCGAGTGCTCGTCTCGAATAACGAGCCCCATTAAAGTCAATGGGAGACTCGAGCATTTTTCAAGGGGACCAAGGCTCTGCACAGGGAAGCTTGGCCAAACACCTGGAAACCTCAGAAAAGGATGGAAACACCACGGAAATGGACAGGAAACAGCAGGGGCAGCATGCATGGATGCCTCTAAGGCTGCTTAAACGCACCATTATGCCAAAATTATGGGCAACAGCATGGCCATGACAGAGTGACAGAATGAAGCTAGATAGCATCTAAAACATCCAATAATTGACCCTGACACTATAGGGGACGGCATGCAGAGGCAGCGGCAGCAGCGGCAGGCTAGAGAGTGGCATGGCGACATACCCTAAATGGACTCAGGCTTCAAACTAATGGGTGGCAGAGAGGAACCAAAGGAGGTGAGCAAGAAGCGCTGAAATTATTTCCTCTTTGAACAAAAGGTTGACGGTATATTTAGTCGATAACACAGCATGGTGGCGACATAGTGACCAAGTTCCATAACGTATCTGGTGAAACACCCGAAAAATGAGCCTGACACAGCTCGTTTGATAAGGGGACGACATTTGGAGGCAGCCATGGAGAGGACTTCCATGATTAAGAGCGACAGTATGGGGCATCCATATTGCGCTTCTATGATTGCAACTGCAGGTCTCCAGCATGGCGGCGACAGACGCGCCGAGTTCCACTATGTATCTGGTGAAACACCTGAAAATTCTGCCTGACACAGCTCGTTTGATAAGGGGACGATGTATGGAGGCAGTGAACTAGTAGTAGATTAAAGGTGCTGCAGTTAAAACTATGTTAGTTGGATCTTGAGATGGAGCTGGCGCTCCGCAGCCAGGAGAGCTTTCGCCAATCCAAGCCCCTGTCTCTAGGCTACTCCCCAAACAGCACTTCTAAGAACCTTTTGTATAAGATCAAGTGTAGTAGCGTTCTTATAAGTTTAGGATATGGCGGGTGAGGGGAATGTAAACAGATGCGCAAGAAGCGCTGAAATAATATTGGTAAATGATAAAAGTTTGCCAGTATATTTTGTGGATTACACAGCAGGGTGGCGACAAAGTTAACAAGTTTGATGTGGAAGCCATGAAAACAACCCAAAATTCTGCCTGACACAGCTCGTTTGATAAGGGGACGATGTATGGAGGCAGGGAACTAGTAGTAGATTAAAGGTGCTGCAGTTAAAACTATGTTAGTTGGATCTTGAGATGGAGCTGGCGCTCCGCAGCCAGGCGAGCTTTCGCCAATCCAAGCCCCTGTCTCTAGGCTACTCCCCAAACAGCACTTCTAAGAACCTTTTGTATAAGATCAAGTGTAGTAGCGTTCTTATAAGTTTAGGATATGGCGGGTGAGGGGAATGTAAACAGATGCGCAAGAAGCACTGAAATAATATTGGTAAATGATAAAAGTTTGCCAGTATATTTTGTGGATTACACAGCAGGGTGGCGACAAAGTTAACAAGTTTGATGTGGAAGCCATGAAAACAACCCAAAATTCTGCCCGACACAGCTCGTTTGATAAGGGGACGATGTATGGAGGCAGGGAACTAGTAGTAGATTAAAGGTGCTGCAGTTAAAACTATGTTAGTTGGATCTTGAGATGGAGCTGGCGCTCCGCTGCCAGGCGAGCTTTCGCCAATCCAAGCCCCTGTCTCTAGGCTACTCCCCAAACAGCACTTCTATGAACCTTTTGTATAAGATCAAGTGTAGTAGCGTTCTTATAAGTTTAGGATATGGCGGGTGAGGGGAATGTAAACAGATGCGCAAGAAGCGCTGAAATAATATCCGTAAATGAAAAAAGTTTGCCAGTATATTTTGTGGATTACACAGCAGGGTGGCGACAAAGTTAACAAGTTTGATGTGGAATGCCCTGTAATAGCTCTTGGGCGGTGTGCCTTTTATCGCCTAGGCTCAGCAGTTTGAGCACCGCACTGCTGCTGTGCCTAGAGCTACCGACTGATGGCGCCATGCCCACAGATGGTAATTCGGAGGAGGAGGAGGTGGAGGAGGGGTGGGAGGAGGAGGAGGTATAATAGGCCTTTGAGACCTGGACCGAGGTAGGCCCTGCAATCCTCGGCGTCGGCAGTATATGACCAGCCCCAGGGTCAGACTCGGTCCCAGCCTCCACCAAGTTAAGTGTAGTAGCGTTCTTATAAGTTTGGGATATGGCGGGTGAGGGGAATGTAAACAGATGCGCAAGAAGCGCTGAAATAATATCCGTAAATGGTAAAAGTTTTATTCATCTTAATAAGCGTCAGCCTGTCAGCGCTGTCAGTCGACAGGCGTGTACGCTTATCGGTGATGATGCCACCAGCTGCACTGAAAACCCGCTCGAACAACACGCTAGCGGCAGGGCAGGCAAGAACCTCCAAGGCGTACAGCGCCAGTTCGTGCCACATGTCCAGCTTTGAAACCCAGTAGTTGTAGGGAGCTGTGTGATCATTTAGGACGATGGTATGGTCAGCTACGTACTCCCTCACCATCTTTCTGTAAAGATCAGCCCTACTCTGCCGAGACTGGGGACAGGTGACAGTGTCTTGCTGGGGTGACATAAAGCTGGCAAAAGCCTTGTAAAGCGTACCCTTGCCAGTGCTGGACAAGCTGCCTGCTCGCCTACTCTCCCTCGCTACTTGTCCCGCAGAACTACGCACTCTGCCGCTAGCGCTGTCAGAAGGGAAATAGTGTTTCAGCTTGTGCACCAGGGCCTGCTGGTATTCATGCATTCTCACACTCCTTTCCTCTCCAGGGATGAGAGTGGAAAGATTTTGCTTGTACCGTGGGTCCAGGAGAGTGAACACCCAGTAATCGGTGCTGGAATAAATTCTTTGAACGCGAGGGTCACGGGATAGGCAGCCTAGCATGAAATCTGCCATATGCGCCAGAGTACCAACGCGCAAGAATTCACTCCCCTCACTGGCCTGACTGTCCATTTCCTCCTCCTCCTCCAACTCCTCTTCTTCTGCCCATACATGCTGAACAGTGAAGGACTGAACAATGGTCCTCTCTTGTGTCTTGCCAACATTCTCCTCCTCTTCCTCCTCATCCTCCTCCACCTCCTCCGATATGCGCTGAGAAACAGCCCTGAGGGTGCTTTTTCAACAAGGGAATCTTCTTCCCCCGTCTCTTGTGACGAGCGCAAAGCTTCCGACTTCATGCTGATCAGAGAGTTTTTCAATAGGCCAAGCAGTGGGATGGTCAGGCTGATGATGGCGGCATCGCCACTGACCATCTGTGTTGACTCCTCAAAGTTACTCAGCACCTGACAGATATCAGACATCCACGTCCACTCCTCATTGTAGACTTGAGGAAGCTGACTGACCTGACTACCAGTTCTGGTGGAAGTTGACATCTGGCAGTCTACAATCGCTCGGCGCTGCTGGTAAACTCTGGATAACATGGTTAATGTTGAATTCCACCTCGTGGGCACGTCGCACACCAGACGGTGAGCGGGCAGTTGGAGGCGGCGCTGCGCTGCCCTGAGAGTGGCAGCATCTGTGCTGGACTTCCTGAAATGCGCACAGATGCGGCGCACCTTCGGGAGCAAATCAGACAGATTGGGGTATGTCTTGAGGAAACGCTGAACTATCAGATTTAACACATGGGCCAGGCATGGCACATGTGTCAGTCTGCCGAGTTGCAGAGCCGCCACCAGGTTACGGCCGTTGTCACACACAACCATGCCTGGCTTCAGGTTCAGCGGTGCCAGCCACAGATCAGTCTGCGCCGTGATGCCCTGTAATAGTTCTTGGGCGGTGTGCCTTTTATGGCCTAGGCTCAGCAGTTTGAGCACCGCCTGCTGTCGCTTAGCGACGGCACTGCTGCTGTGCCTAGAGCTAGCGACTGATGGCGCCATGCCCACGGATGGTAGTTCGGAGGAGGAGGTGGAGGAGGGGTGGGAGGAGGAGGAGGCATAGTAGGCCTGAAAGACCTGGACCGAGGTAGGCCCCGCAATCCTCGGCGTCGGCAGTATATGACCAGCCGCAGGGTCAGACTCGGTCCCAGCCTCCACCAAGTTAACCCAATGTGCCGTCAGCGATATATAGTGGCCCTGTCCGGCAGCACTTGTCCACGTGTCCGTGGTCAGGTGGACCTTGTCAGAAACGGCGTTGGTCAGGGCACGGATGATGTTGTCTGACACGTGCTGGTGCAGGGCTGGGACGGCACATCGGGAAAAGTAGTGGCGGCTGGGGACCGAATACCGAGGGGCGGCCGCCGCCATGAGGTTGCGAAAGGCCTCGGTCTCTACTAGCCTATAGGGCAGCATCTCCAGGCTAAGCAATCTGGAGATGTGGACATTAAGGGCTTGGGCGTGCGGGTGGGTTGCACTATATTTCCTTTTCCGCTCCAGCGTCTGGGGTATGGAGAGCTGAACGCTGGTGGATGCTGTGGAGGATCGTGGAGGCGACGATGGGGTTTTTGTGCCAGGGTCCTGGGCAGGGGGCTGACTATCAGCTGACACAGGGGAAGGAGCAGTGGTGTGCACGGCCGGATGTGAACGGGCTTGGTGCCACTGAGTGGGGTGTTTAGCATTCATATGCCTGCGCATACTGGTGGTAGTTAAGCTAGTAGTGGTGGAACCCCTGCTGATCCTGGTTTGGCAAAGGTTGCACACCACAGTCCGTCGGTCATCCGGTGTTTCCTTAAAGAACCTCCAGACTTCTGAAAATCTAGCCCTCGCCGCGGGAGCCCTCGCCAAGGGAGCTTCACTACGTGACACATTTGGCGCTGATGCACCAGCTCTGGCCCTGCCTCTCCGTCTGGCCCCACCACTGCCTCTTCCAACCTGTTCTGCTATAGGACTCGCCTCCGTCTCAGAAGCACTGTGTTCACCCGGCCTCTCAACCCAGCTTGGGTCTGTCACCTCATCATCCTCCGATCCCTCAGTCTGCTCCCCCCTCGAACTTCCTGCCCTGACAACAACTTCACCACTGTCTGACAACCGCGTCTCCTCATCGTCGGACACCTCTTTACACACTTCTTCCACTACGTCAAGAAGGTCATCATCACCCAAAGACTGCGACTGGTGGAAAACCTGGGAATCGGAAAATTGCTCATCAGCAACCGGACAAGTGGTTTGTGACTGTGGGAAGGGTCCAGAAAACAGTTCCTCAGAGTATGCCGGTTCAAATGCCAAATTTTACTGGGAGAGGGCAGACTTGGGGGGAGGAGGCTGAGGTGCAGGAGCTGGAGGAGTGCCGATTTCGGTGACATGGGTGGACTGCGTGGAAGACTGACTGGTGGACAAATTGCTCGAAGCATTGTCGGCAATCCACGACATCACCTGTTCGCACTGTTCTGGCCTCAACAGTGCTCTACCACGAGTCCCAGTAACTTCAGACATGAACCTAGGGCAGGGGTCAGGAACCTTTTTGGCCGAGAGAGCCATGAACGCCACATATTTTAAAATGTTATTCTGGAAGAGCCGTACCATGTGTACATGCCCCCTAGTAGATAGGTAGTCCCAGGGTCACGGGCCCCTGCAGTCTAGGTCTCGGATCGCAGGCACACCTGTGCCCCTCTCTGTGGCGCCCCTTTCCGAGCTCTTTCAACTTTCCGTCTCCCGGCTGGCCAGCACGTGTGCCGTCACTCGCAGATTTAAAGGGGCACTTCCCACTTTCGCAGTTCCTATAAAGACCGGGGGCTACCAGATAGGTAGCCATAGCACATGTCCCCCTGTATATAGGTAGCCACAACACATGCTCCCAGTATATAGGTATCTGCAGCACATACTCCCGTTAGATAGGTAGCCACAGCACATACTCCCAGTAGAAAGGTAGCCACAGCACATACTCCCAGTAGAAAGGTAGCCACAGCACATACTCCCAGTAGAAAGGTAGCCACAGCACATACTCCCAGTATATATTTAGCCACAGCACATACTGCCAGTAGATAGGTAGCCACAGCACATGCCCCCAAGTAGATAGGTAGTCACAGCAAAAAAAAAAAAAAAAAAAGAATATTCACTGACCAGCGCTCCCTGCAGCCAGCTCCTTATTGCTCCCACGTTCTTCTCTTTGAGCCAGGCGATGGTGCCTGGGTCATACAAAGGATGTAGGCTGCGGTAACATCGCTGCCTGTGTCCAGTGATCAGTCTAAGGCCCCTTTCCCACTTGCGTTTTTCACGCACGTTTTCTGCGCGTGCTTTTGATCCGCAGAACTTGCATTGCACTCTGACCCATTGTAATCAATGGGTCTTTGCAGACTTGCATTTTTTTTCACGCACACACGCACGTTTTTTTTTAACGTGCGTTTAAATCTCGACATGCTCTACTTTTGCAAGTCACGTGCGTGAAAAACACACCATACAAGTCTATGGAGACGAATCAAAAATGCATTGCACTCTGAGACACAGGCAAGTGCAATGTAAGTGCAATGCGTTTTTCACGCATCAATTGCCATAGAAAAGATAGAGCTCAGCCCTGAGTCCCTTTCACGCGCATTATCTGTGCGTGAAAAACTGAGACACTGAACAAACTCTGACTGAAAACTGATTGAACTCTGATGCAAAATGTGCGTTTTTCACTGACCAAACCCTGATCGCACCCTGATCAGACTCTGACGTGACTGCAACGCAAGTGTGAAAGGGGCCTAAGACACACACAGCAGCCATCACTATGTATTAAAGATCTGTCTGAGAGCCAGATGCAGCCAACAAAAGAGCCATATCTGGCTCCCGAGCCATAGGTTCCCTACCCCTGACCTAGGGAGTGTAGCTCTGCGGTGTTCCCCTGCTCCCTCATCAGCAGGTGGTGTCTCACCCCGCCCAGGACCACGGCCTCTGACCCCTGCAGTAGTTGGACGCCCACGTCCCCGCCCTCGTCCTCTACCCCTAGCCCTCAGGTTAAACATTTTGAAAATGAAAGTTATAACTTTAATTTTTTTTTTACTTTTTTTTTGTTTTTTTGTTTTTTTTGTGTTTTTTAGTTTTTAAAACCAAACAATGCTATCCTATTGCTATGGCTATTTTCTAGCCAAGTATGAAAGCACACTGCTATGCCAGATGAGATGACGCTGAGTTATGAAAAAATAAACGTAAAATAAAAAGAAACTGGCAGACTGTGCCTAATTGAAATCCAACCCCTAATAAATTGTCCCACTTTGGTCTTTGCGGTGGATATGTGCGTCACTAAGCGCTAAACACAGTGGTCGCAAGTCTCACTACAAATTGCTCACAATATGATAGTAGATGCACTGCAGCAAGGACAGCCACCAGCAGATCAACCAGAAATCATATATAACGCTACTGTAGGCGTAAGTAAGCCGTTTGTATTCTCCTATGGCTATTTTCTAGCCAAGTATGAAAGCACACTGCTATGCCAGATGAGATGACGCTGAGTTATTAAAAAATAAACGTAAAATAAAAAAGGAAATGGCAGACTGTGCCTAATTGAAATACAACCCCGGGCCCTAATAAATTTTCCCACTTCGGTCTTTGCGATGGATATGTGTGTCACTAAGAGCTAAACACAACGGTAGCAAGTCCCCCTGCTAATTCCTCACAATATGGTACTAGATGCAAATAAAAAAAAAAAAGTATAACGTTATTGTAGCCCTAAGAAGGGCTGTTGGGTTCTTGTAGAATCACTCCTGCCTAACAGTAAGCTAATAGAACACCCTAACGCTTTTCCTGACCAGCAGCAGCTCTCTCCCTAGCGGCATCCAGACAGAGAATGATCCGAGCAGCGCGGGCAGCGGCTAGTCTATTCCAGGGTCACCTGATCTGGCCAGCCAACCACTGCTATCGACGTGTAAGGGTACCACGTCATGCTGGGTGGAGTGCAGAGTCTCCTGGCTTGTGATTGGCTCTGTTTCTGGCCGCCAAAAAGCAAAACGGTGGGAGATGCCATTTTCTCGAGCGGGCGAAGTATTCGTCCCAGCAACGAGCAGTTTCGAGTACGCTAATGCTCGAACGAGCATCAAGCTCGGACGAGTGTGTTCGCTCATCTCTAACTAGGACCCATCGGTGTCTTCTTTCAGTATGTCACTGCAAGTAGTAAGTAGTTTGATCCATACAACATTATCAGTGATTAAAGGTGTCAGGTGGGAGGAGTCCATGCCTATAGTCCCCTTTATCGGGTGTGTGCCATGCAATACACAATGGGGCTTATTTACTAAAGGTCGCAGATCGCACTTTCGTCGGACTTTCCGATGTTTTCAGGTTTTGCACGGCTGGAACAGGTATTTTACCGGGAATTGTGTTGCACGCGATGGGATTGTGGCACAGCTGCGCTGCTTTCATGTGACACAAATCGGGGGAACGGACGTCGGAGAGTGGGATTTCACATTCAAATTGTGTCACAAGACAATGCAGCAGGAAGATGAAGGTGAACTCCGGAGGACCTGAGCGGGGAAGAGACACATGCAGGATATCGGGCGCACGATCTTAGTGAGTTGCGGCACAGTTCATTATCGTCGGACAATGCACTAACATGAACTCCGCGGGACCGGGTAAGTAAATGTGCCCCAATGTGTTCCTACAAACAAATTCAGCTCTGCCACATATGAAGTCCCTTTGCCCGTCTGTCATTTTAGCTTCTCCTTCCTAAAGACAAAAATAGTTCTCTATTCCAGAGACACAAGATTCCAATAATTCCACAGCGACGCGTATTCCCCCCCCAATCTCAGATTCCTTATGATTGCCTGATCCGAAAGTGCGTCGCCGCTCCTTATTTTACATTTTGACAGCTTTGTGCCCCTGCGCCTTCAGCATTGGCTTTGATTAAAGTTTTTTTTTTTTTTTCTAGTTATCAAATATTTCTCTTTGGGTCAGTAAATTTGGAAAAAAATGTAAAGAAAATACTCAGCGAGGAATGAACTTAGAGGAATTTAATCAAAGTACAGACATGCAATCATTTCCCGGCTTTCCTGAAAATTGAGAACTGGAGGAGCCTATTACATAGCACATTATGGGTTCTGATGGAAGACTTCTTAATTGGTTAAAGAAGAAACACTTTTTGGAAGTTTTACATATGCAAAGCCTCGGTTAAAGGGAATGGATCAACTTCTTAAAAAATGACATTAAAATATGCTATAGGAGAGGAGCCCACATCTCCTATTCATTGGTGAGATCTTGGGGCAAATTTACTTACCCGGTCCATTCGCGATCCAGCGGCGCGCTCTCTCTGCGGTGGATTCAGGTCTTCCGGCGATTCACTAAGGCAGTTCCTCCGACGTCCACCAGGTGTTGCTGCTGCGCTGAAGTCCGCTGAGGCTCGCCGGAGTTCACGATCTTATACTTGGTGAAGGTAAGTGCGTGCTCCGCAACATTTTTTTTTTTTAATGCGGCGGTTTCTCCGAATCCGGCGGGTTTTCGTACAGCCACGCCCCCCGATTTCCGTCGCAGGCATGCCGGCGCCGATGCGCCACAATCCGATCGCGTGCGCCAAAAACCCGGGGCGATACAGCAATACAAATCGGAAATATTTGGGTAACACGTCGGGAAAACGCGAATCGGGCCCTTAGTGAATTACCCCCCTTGTGTTATATGAGACAAACTTTGTAATATAGGAGCAAACTTTATATAATGGGGCAGATTTATCAAGCTGTCGAAAAGTAAGAACATTTTCAGTTGCACATGGCAACCAATTAGAGCTCAGCCTTCATTTTACCAGTGCTTATGAATATTCTAAAGGAGAGCTGTGATTGGCTGCCATGAGAAACTAAGAACATTCTTACTTTTAGACAGCTTGATAAATCTGCCCCAATGGGGCTCATTTACTAAGGGTCCTGCGGCCGCACTTTGGTCAGATAGTATGACGATTTCCGATCCTCGCCGCATTTAGCATCGGATTTTGCTGCATCTGCACTGGCTTTCACGCGACACAAAGGGGGGGGGGGGGTCATTGAACGATCCGACTGATTCGGACTAAGCGCAGGATTTAACTTTGAAGAAGGTGAACGCCGGCGGAACTGAGCTGGGAAGCGACACATGCAGGATATTGGGCGCACAATCTACGTGAATCGCAGCAGAGTTCATCCTCATCGGACATTCCGGATCGGGAGAATTGCGCAGGGACCGGGAAAGTAAATGTGCCCCAATGAGTCTGCCCTCTGATAACTACTGACTAGTAGACCCACTTATGTGCGGGTCCCGCTCAACCACCCCACCAGCAACACCCACGATCAGTTGCTGGAGCCGATTGTGCCCGTTATCTGTTTAAACGGTGCTGGCAGCATTCTGACGAGGATCGCCACTTCCCAAAATGGCATCAATTTGCCGCTGGCAAACTCAACCAAACCCGAATTTACTGTAAGCGGGTCCCTACTCATTCCTACTACTGACCACATCACAAGTTTAAAGGGATATTCAGGAATAATTTTTTACCTTATCCGGAAAGGGGTTGCATCAAGTTACATTGTTATCCCCTATGAAAAATAATCTGATTGGAGGGCGGCCCTGGTAAGTGTCGCTGGTATGTCAGGTTTGATTTTGATGGTGGATTTGAAGTTACAAAGTTTACTAATATCATCTTTACTTTTGATTTCTGAAAGAAAATAATATGAATTTGAACAGTGAATATCACTTTAAAGGAAATCTACCATTTCTTTGTATGCATTGTGAAACAAACATACCTTGAGAATGCTGTAGCGACACTGATGCAAAAACATATCTTGTTTAATCCCTGATCTGAATAGTTTTGCTGAAAAAACACTTGGCACCTTGGGAAAGCTGGGTGCAGGCTGCCTTACATTAACACATTGCAAGGAGCTTCCTGGACTGTCCAGACAGGACTAATCAATCTGAGCTGGATGACTCATACACAGCAGCTGGGGGGATGGTGCAGCGATTGATTACTTCTGCCTGTCAGGGATAACACAGCGATGACGTATTCTCAGTTTATGCCGGGAGGACAAGACTGGAGCAGTGTAAAATTAGGGTAAGAGGAGAAGCACCGGAGCAGACACTGGAGAGACGGAGCCTCATTATCATAATTTTATAATTGTTTTTCGAGCAAAACCACTCAGATCAGGGATTAGACAAGATATGTTTCTGCATCAGTGTAGCTATAGCATTCTCAAGGTATGTTTGTTTCATACTGCATGAAAACAAAGGGTAGATTTACTTTAAGTTACAAATGACACAGAAAATAGAGCTCTGGTCATTAAGTAGTGAAATTCCACTTTGTCTTATAATTTTCTGGAAAAAAAAAAAGTGAAGCCCTTTTTTAAGCGCTCGTATTACTAATGTCTGTTATTAGGTTTTATCTCGAACCTGTTCAACTGTTGGCGCTTTACAAGTCAATTTTGCTTTTTTGAACATAAAGGAGCTTTTTTTTTTTGTTGTAGAAGTCGGTGAAGGTAACTATTAAAATACGGCTAGTACACATACATGTATACCATAATGGCAGCCATTGTTCACCGCCACATAGTCCGGAATTAGAATCACTTTGCAAATATTCAATAAATGGAAATGTCTGTGACATGTTCCGCCCCTCGGAGCGCGGTTCTTACAATCGTTACGCACGGCGCGGTCATTGTTGCCAATTTCCATAAGATGTTTGCGGTTGATAAGTCTCAGCAGAGATCCCGTCCGCAGCGCAGACAGACGCAAGAAAAGGAACAACGCAGACAAATCCTCGTAACCCCGTTTCCTCCTCTCTTTTTTTTAATGCCTCATTAACTTGGAAGGGTTTACAGTTCTCTCGAAACTTGGAATTCGTGCAAACTAGTGGTCGCCGCTGCCTTGAAACATTTGGAACAAATTATTTCCAATTTTAGGGCCGAAGCGAAGGAATTTCAGACGCAGTAAACAAGTATGAAACACGTTGTCAAACGCCTGAGAAACAAAAAGTTCTGTTTTTTCGGGGGTTTTTTTGACTCTGGTAAAATTCTAAAAAATATTTAGCTAAAAATAAAATCCATTTTTCGGCAAACGATAAACAAGCGAGCTATGAAATGTATTAGGCTGTCACCGGGTAAGGAAATCATTTTTACAGCCCGGATCTTATATGTTTTATGCCTCATTGACATTATAACCACATGCTGAACTAATAGAGACGCAGAAAGGTTACTGCTTGTAACTTATGTCTCCGGCCGCCCGCAGCAAATACCTCTCACATGTCTTGTGTCTTGTCTCCAGACTGGGGAGAAGCTGCCAAAACTGTAACCTGGAGGTCCCAATGCAATATCTCATGTGTCACTAGTCCTTATAGGGAACCTGTCAACAGGTTTTCACCATTAAACCTAATGACAGGTTCCCACAGAAATCTTCATACTGTGCCCCATGATTTCTCTTAAAATCCATAGCTCAGATGTAGCCAAAATCCCTACCACCACAAATCTACCTACAAATTTCCGATGACCCCCATAGCTTCAATCGCTTTTGGTGACAACTGGAAGTCTCTTGCCAGAGACATCCTTTAAAGAAAACCTACCATTTGATTTGATGCATTATGAAGCAAACATACCTGGAGACGGCTGTAGCTACACTGATGCAGGATCAGATCTTGGTTAATCCCTGAGTTGAGTGGTTTTGCTGATAAAACAGACATAACATTATGATAATGAAGCTCTGTCTCTTCTATATCTGCTCTGGCGCTTGCTTTCCCGCTTCTCATAGCAGGAGAGTTTCTCTCTGATTGCATCATCATCTCCTGCACTTCTCTTCCTGCCAGACAGAATAATCAATGGCTGCACCATCCCCCAGCTGCTGTGTATGAGTCATTCAGTTTAGATTTATTAGTGCTTGACTAGTCATGCTTGGTCATTCTTTAAATAGCAGCCATTTGCAATTCCAAGCTCCCATGTAATGCACATGTGTGTGCGCAGCTCCTCCTATCTGCGCTCTGAAGATGACTGGCAGATCGCAAGAGGCTACCTGGGCGTGGAGTAGCCACACAATATTGCTTCAGCTCCAGCTACTCCACGCCCCAGTAGCATCTTTAGTAAATTTGCATATTAGGGCAATTAAAAATTATACGATGGACTAAAGGATGAGCCCTAAAAAAACTATCCTACTACAGATTAGATGAACCTGCCATTGGATCTACCTTAATAGGTAGTGGTGGTTGCCTTCCTTTAAAAGTTGCTGGCACTTTTCCAGGAGACTCACTCATATCACCAGGGACGTGTTTTCTCTTCACTCACCTCCCTCATTCCCCCCTCCCTCATAAATGAGGAAGGGGGAATGAAGGATTAAAGGATGTCTCTGGCAAGAGTGATTGAAGCCATGGAGGTCATGGGGGTCAACAATCGGAGAAAATATGGCACGTCCATGCACCACCATTGTTTAAGTTACTTGCCATAATCGATGAGCATTTAAAGGAAATCTAGCATTACCAAAAAGTAAAAAAAACCTAAACATACTCACCTGGCCTCCTCTTCAACTTGAACCCGGCGCTTGTGTTCTATAATTTTGACACAATGGGAAAAAAGACTTATAATTAGCAGGCTGTAGCGTGGGGACAAGATGTCTAGCACTGCGGGCTGCTAATTAGGCACGCCCCCCCCGTGTGATGTCACCTCCCTCTCCAACATGGGAAAGGGAAGCATCTATCATGAAAGAGACGTGAGTTCAAGCCTCTCGTGTAACATCACCTCCCTCTCCCATATTGGTGATGGAGGTGACGGGGGCGTGCATAATTAGCAGCCTGGAGGTCCGGACGTAAGTAAGTCTTTTTTCTAGGTTATCCCAGCGTGTCAAAATTATAGAACACCAGTGCCGGCATCAAGATGAAGAGGAGTACAGGTGAATATTTCTAGTTTTTTTTTACTTTTTGGTAATGGTAGATTTCCTTTAATGGCAGGTGTCTACTGTTTTATATAGCATGCACCTGTCCTGTGTGCCTTCTCCAAACACCCTTGACAGCACCGTGACATATATTTACATCATTATACCTGAAGGCGTTAGAGGATGCAACAAGCTGGAGTTGGTGAAAGTAGAGAAAGGTCCCAGGGGTTGGCCAGCTTTCAAATAATCTCTTCTACTAGTCTTTGCCTCCTTTGAGAGCTTCAGCCTTTCCCTGTCCTCCTTATGCTGCCCTCTGCATATATACACAGTCTCCTGTCTCTCACTGCTCCAGACCATCCTCATGGTGTCTCCCACTGTGTCTCTCTTCTCAAAGTCTATCCTTACTGATGGAGACAGGAAGAGGGGAGGGAGCAGGATGAGCCATAACACTGCTGCTACAACGCCTACAACTCAGCAGAGCTCAGACATATAAACAAAGAAGCACAGAGAGTCTGCCCACAGTACAAAAGTAAGTATCAGGACTGCTGAATCAATTGATGAACATTCAGAGATTACGCTTCTGGCGTAACATCACCCCCCTCTCCCATATTGGATAGGGAGGTGGTGGTGGCGTGCATAATTAGCAGCCTGGAACTCCGGACATCTCATCTACGCACTCTGGCCTGCTAATTATAAGTATTTTTTCTAGGTGATCCCAGTGTGTCAAGATTGGAGAAGATAAGCACCGGCATCAAGATGAAGAGGAGGACAGGTATTTCTAGTTTTTTTTTTTTTTGCCCTCTGCATATATACACAGTCTCCTGTCTCTCACTGCTCCAGACCATCCTCATGGTGTCTCCCACTGTGTCTCTCTTCTCAAAGTCTATCCTTACTGATGGAGACAGGAAGAGGGGAGGGAGCAGGATGAGCCATAACACTGCTGCTACAACGCCTACAACTCAGCAGAGCTCAGACATATAAACAAAGAAGCACAGAGAGTCTGCCCACAGTACAAAAGTAAGTATCAGGACTGCTGAATCAATTGATGAACATTCAGAGATTACGCTTCTGGCGTAACATCACCCCCCTCTCCCATATTGGATAGGGAGGTGGTGGTGGCGTGCATAATTAGCAGCCTGGAACTCCGGACATCTCATCTACGCACTCTGGCCTGCTAATTATAAGTATTTTTTCTAGGTGATCCCAGTGTGTCAAGATTGGAGAAGATAAGCACCGGCATCAAGATGAAGAGGAGGACAGGTATTTCTAGTTTTTTTTTTTTTTTGCCCTCTGCATATATACACAGTCTCCTGTCTCTCACTGCTCCAGACCATCCTCATGGTGTCTCCCACTGTGTCTCTCTTCTCAAAGTCTATCCTTACTGATGGAGACAGGAAGAGGGGAGGGAGCAGGATGAGCCATAACACTGCTGCTACAACGCCTACAACTCAGCAGAGCTCAGACATATAAACAAAGAAGCACAGAGAGTCTGCCCACAGTACAAAAGTAAGTATCAGGACTGCTGAATCAATTGATGAACATTCAGAGATTACGCCTCTGGCGTAACATCACCCCCCTCTCCCATGTTGAATAGGGAGGTGGTGGTGGCATGCATAATTAGCAGCATGGAACTCCGGACATCTCGTCCACGCACTCTGGCCTGCTAATTATAAGTCTTTTTTTCTAGGTGATCCCAGTGTGTCAAGATTGGAGAAGATAAGCACCGGCATCAAGATGAAGAGGAGGACAGGTATTTCTAGTTTTTTTTTTACTTTTTGGTAATTGACGATTTCCTTTAATGGCAGGTGTCTACTGTTTTATATAGCAGACACCTGTACGACTGTACAACCTGCAGACATATACAACTCAGCAGAGCACGGAGAGTCTGCCCACAGTACAAAAGTAAGTATCAGGACTGCTGAATCAATTGATGAACATTCAGATATTATAAATATGGAAGAAAAGGCACATGGGAAACTTATGTAAAAGAGTGACCAACCCCTTTAAAGGAATTTTCCCTTGTTCTACCTTCTTTATTCCATATATCTGAAAGTTTCTTCTGTTTTCACCATTGTAACCTTCAAGACACAAAAGATTTAATGTTTACAGAAAAAAAAAAATTCTGAGCAGTAAATCTGAACCTCCCGACAATGTGACTCATCAATTAGCAGAAGTTAAGACACATAATATTCCTCTTTATTCACTTGCTGCATTGTGTGTGCGGGGATGAGTAACTCTAATGCATCAGCTGGCACAAGAATTGTCGAAATCAGCGCAAAAAATAAAACATTAAAGCGCCCGGCTCGAATTATTCAACAAACTATAATGCATTAACAAAATGACATCAAATCCCATCTCCAAGTGTCTGTCATTGACCTTGGGCGCTTTACTTGTGTTATATAGTGAAAGCAAAACATAGCAAGAGGCCGATAGAGAGGAGGATTATAATCTATGGGAGTGGGAGATTATCAAAGGGAACAGCGAGTGACTGCACAAGGTCACCATGACCGGAGATTCAATGTCAAATCACCGCGGCTACAATGACTTTCACGTATCTGACATTATCTCCAATGTTCAAGTGTATATTATATTATACGATGATATTATACTATAATAATCCGCTATTACATTATAATATGCTGCCAGGAGGAGACCGATGTACAATGGTATAACAGTACGATAATAATGATAATAATAATAATTTATTTATATAGCGCACACATATTACACATCGCTGCACAGAGTTTGCCAAATCAGTCCCTATCCCCAATGAGGCTCACAATCTAATTAACCTACCAGTATGTTTTGGGGTGTGGGAGGAAACCAGGGGACCCAGAGGAAACCCATGCAAACACGGAGAGAACATACAAACTCTTTGCAGATGTTGACCCTGGGACTTGAACCCAGGGCCCCAGCACTGCGAGGCTGTAGTGCTAACCACCGTGCTGCCCCTGTTCTAGAATACAGCCCCTATGTAAGATTGGCTGATTTACCTCTTAAAGGAAATCTACCACCAGGAGGAAGGATTGTAAACCAAGCACACTGACTTACTGGTGTGTGTCCCCTCTAGCAAGATCTGCTCTTCTTTTAGCTTCTTATGTCCTCGTTTGTACGAAAAAAAAAGGCTTAAAAAATATGCAACTGAGCCTCAGGGGCTCCGAGCTCTATTAACAGCTATGGAGCCCGGAGCACCTCAGACTGATTTACATAATTTTAAAAGCCATTTGTTTGTTAAAATGAAAGCATAAGGAACTAACAGAAGAGCAGATCCTGACAGAGGGGGTACACACCAGTATGTCATTGTGCTTGGTTTACAGTCCTTCATCCTGGTGGAAGATGTCTTTTAAAGGGGTTTTCCCAAGAAAGAAAGTTCTCAAATTTTAGCCTAACCCAAGTTCTCCACGTGTCCCCCGTGCAGGAAATAACAGGGTGTTATATGACAGCCGGGCCCCTGCTCTAACAGAAAAAAAGAGAGAAGACGACGCGTTTAGGACAATCAGGGATGATTACCCGCGACTGGACGACGCATTGGATCTTCCGTTCACTGCTGAACCATGTGGAAATGCCATACATATTGGTGAGCTGATATACAGTATATATATATATATATATATATATATCTTTTTGGTGATAGGTGACATGTTCCCTTTAAGGAATATAAGAGCCTCACTTATTGACTCGTCTCCAATGTGAATCCCCTTCGTAATGACCCCCTCCCCCCCAATCCTGAGACTGTTCACCTTTCTTTCACCCTAAATCTAATGACCAGTTGCCACCTCCCACAGCAAAACGCGTAGCATTAACCCTTTGCCACAATCGGTGCCTGTGCAGATCTCGATATTTCTGAAGATATTTTTCACTCCCACTTCGTAACACTATACGGATCGGTCCTGATGATCCTTTAATAAAGAATTTTGCGGTGAGTATATATCCTGGAACTAATGAGATGACCGTCACCTAAAGTCACATTATTGTAAGAGGAAGGGGCTGCTGACAGATTTCTTTCAAGCATGAATGATGAAAGAGAAATCTTGCGCTGCCTCATCTGGCTATGGCTTGCGGAAGGCTAATGAGCCGCTGGCTGCGGACGTCCTCCCAACACTCGCCGGACCTTCTGCCGGTTACAGTACCAGGGAGGCAAAAACGCACCGGATGACTCCTGCAAATGCCCATAGGATGGGATGAAGGTGCCGGGCGCTGACTACAAATATTTACCGGATTGTCCGTCTCTGGGGGCTCTGGGGGAGAGGTCTAAAGACGCCCCCAGGTGCTCATGGCCAATTAATAATCATTACCAATAAGAATTTTTATATAACCAAGTTTTTAAAAGTTTTTTCATTTTGCTCATAGGTTTTAGGGTCGCCGCACAACTTTTGGGCTGACACCACTCTCCATGCACCTGATATCTTGCTCTTAATTCCTTAACCGCTATACATTTAGTCTATGGGAGAGGGACGTCAAGTAGGGGGCTTCAATATTCACACCAAAAGATTGGGGTAAGCCTATCGCCTTGTTGTATAAGGCTTTAAAATGCACAGCGCTCAAAAATATGCTGAGATGCTTTTATACCCCCGACCGCATACATTTGGCATCCTCAGGGGCGGATAAGGCCACCATAGGCTCTGGGCTGTATGAATATTATGGCTCCTACAAGTCTGGAGTCACTTCCCACATCTGGTACTTGAATCAGCTTTTTGGGCAATGGAGGAGGAGTCCCTTCTGCTGCTTTCAATATGCAGTTCCAGGAACGTTAGAGGACCTTCAAAGGTCCTGAAATGGCTCATGTGTACATGTGTATTGAAAGCAGGAACAGATGTACGAGGATTTTCTTGGTTGAGGGTCCTTCTCTGTATAACATTTGGTGGGTGATTTGGGTGGCCATGGGCCCCCTAGAAAGTTTAGGCCCTATATTATAATCCACTCCCCAAACTCCTCCCCCTTGTGTTTGAGAGGTTGTGGCATGAGGGCTAGAGCCCTAATTGTAACCCCAGAACCCCTGAGGAGTAAGAACTTCTTAATGATTATCAGGCACCAGGGGTAATGAACCCACTGTACCACCGCGGACGATGACGTAAGCCGACACCTGGAAGCGGAGTATAACAAGCGCAGTTTTCACAAGAGCCCGCCACAAAGCGGGTTAGACTTGCTACCACCAGGTTGCTCCAGAGACGCGACTTAGGACAGGTGGCCAGCAGCACGAATTAGTGGTGTGCTGTACTTTAAATCTCACCGAGCCAGCGCACACTAGGAGGCGTGGACCAGGAGAGGCTAGAGTCACCGCGGGCGGGCTGCACGGGTATGAGGGGGCACACGGGTGCGTCTGTGACCCGAGACATGGGTCGCAGGGACACCCATGACAATGATAAAGATCATAGAGCAACAACACTGGAGCCGTTTTGGAGACCTACAAGACCCATCTCCTAAGCTTCCATTAAGAGTTCTGCATATCTCTTCATCTCCGGAGACCCAGGCAGGTGTTTGTCCCACTTCCCAAATTCTGGAAATGTACTGTGGCTAGGATGCACCATAACTCCATAACTTTCTTATAAAGTTATGTCCCAGAGATTCTTTGAAGTTTTGGCTGCGTTTCTTTGAAGACTTCTGATTCCATCCAGTCTGGACAAGGTGTCAAGTTCATCGCACCTAAGTCTTTGAGGCCAGAACCCCTGAAGTTCAA
Organism: Engystomops pustulosus; assembly: GCF_040894005.1. Taxonomy (NCBI): domain Eukaryota; kingdom Metazoa; phylum Chordata; class Amphibia; order Anura; family Leptodactylidae; genus Engystomops; species Engystomops pustulosus. Next base: position 9,228,523 of record NC_092411.1, on the reverse strand, counting down.
CAGCTTGAAACATGCACAGGGGATTCTCCTGCATGTAAAGCATATGGAAAAACCTGACATTTGACCCCCTTGCTATATACTCCACACTCCTTGCTATATACTCCACACTCCTTGCTATATACTCCACAGTAATTATATCAGAACATAGAAGTGTTTTCAGGAGAGTGGACTGGTCCTCTTTACTAGAAAGTCTGGGTCACCAATGAACTAAACACACGGCCTTGTAGGTGAAGTGTCCTGCATCATACCTATGCCTTCCTTTAGAAACTTCATTGCCTGAATGCCGAAAAACCTTCATTTTTATTTATATGCAAATGAGCATTTCAGTGCACCCTGGGCGTGGCCACAAAGTCTGTTGCACCCACTTTTGTCCAGTTTTACACGTGGAGTAGATCACTGGTCAATGAAGACTGAGAGGCAAGCAGTGGGGAGTCAAACTGTGTAACAGACGGTGCACCAGACCTCAGGGCCCCGGTCATGGTGCACCGAAATGCTAATTTGCATATAAATGAAAATGAAGATTTATCTGCGTTAAGGTTGATTTTGATGCAGGACACTTCACCTATAAGGAGCATATGTTAAGGTTATATAACATTTGGAGTCGGCACAATCCCTTTAAATCCCAGGAATGTATTACAGCCACTGGTTACTTTAAGATTTACAGCGCCATTAGCCAACATGTTGTATAAGACATGAAATCCTGTTCCTCTGCCATTTAATAAACTGAAGAATGATTTCAGAAGAGCAGATTAACCTTTTCTGGATAAAAATCAAATTAAAATGGTTTTGCAGATGTGTAATGTCTGTTCCCCTCGCAGATCGCGGCCAGGGATCTCCTCTGCCAATTGACATAAAGGCAAATATTTCGAGCATTACTCTGTATCGATTGCGAGACATTAAGCCTTCTCCCAGATCTCAGACACGGCTTTATTCTGTCTTCAGATATTGTGAACGAGTCCAAATTATACTTGGAGATGATATAAAGCACAAACTTGTAAATGTCACACAGATCCAGAATTTCGGCTGAAATAATCTCCTAATGGAGGAAGGACAAAGCTGTTGTTTAAAGGGATGTTCTGATCTCACATGTACACAAGATAAACCTTTAGAGGGGATTTCTTGACACGTCCACAGGGACCATTTTGGCATTTTGGGGGCCCCAAAAAGTTTTGTCTCTCGGCCCTTCCCCCTCGGGCTGCCACTTTCCTGTTCTGCGCTCCTACTCCGCCTCTTTTCCTAGTTTCCTCCTTACCGGCTAAACCAGAGGGAAAAATAATAGAATAAGAGGAGAAGGACAGTGATGATGTGTTGGGTGGATATGTAGGGATTTACTGGATCGGCTGTGAAATAAAACCTGATAGTGGGAACCAGAATGGAGCAAGTGAAAGACTCTTTACCCCGCCCCACTCTGGTTCCCCCTATCAGATGTTATTTTACAGCCGATCCAGTAAATCCAGAAAATCATTGCAGGGGGCGCCCCAGATGGGTGCCAGAAATCCTGAATCTTTTCCCCGTGTACAGAGCGGTACCGTACCGCATGTGTGAATTGGCCATTGCTGTCTATGGGGGACAAATGTGCGGCTGCAAGCTAGTGGCCGTACATACGTCCCCCATACGGTCATGTAAATGCGGCCTAAGTTGAAGTCTATTCTGGAGACTTCAATCCATGCATGAGACTGTGGTGGCATTGGGGAGCACCTTCAGTGACCGACCCCAAGTGTGAGAAGGAGCAATATCAAAAGTCATTCCTCCTGCCCAACAAGCCCCAAACGGATGTAACCTGTGCCCCCACCACCACCTAACCAGTCCCTGCAGGTCACATTCACAGACTGAATATAAAACTGCCAATCATTGTGTGTCCTTTTTTTATTTTCTTGTTATTTTTTTTTCTTTTTGTTCATTTACCTCATTTACCTGGTGACAAGTTCCCTTTAAACATCCTGAGCACCTGTGTCATCTCTACCCCACCCTCTAATTGCATGAGAAGAGCCTGGACCCCTTCTCACATCCCTAAGCTTAAAAGGAATTCAGGAAAACCCCATGGGGGCCAATGCATTTTGGCCTAGTGGATTTTGGCCATCTGTCCAGATGGAAATTATGGGAGACACGCCTCCTCAGACCATGGGACATCACTTCCTCTGACCATGGAACATCACTTCCTCTGACTATGGGACTTCACTTCCTCTGACCATGGGATATCACTTCCTCTGACCATGGGACATCACTTCCTCTGACCATGGGACATCACTTCCTCTGACCATGGGACATCCTTTCCTCTGACCATGGGACATCCTTTCCTCTGATCAACGGACATCATTTCCTCTGACCATGGGACATCATTTCCTTTGATCAACGGACATCATTTCCTCTGACCATGGGATATCACTTACTCTGACCATGGGACATCACTTCCTCTGACCATGGGACATAATTTCCTCTAATCAAGGGACATCCCTTCTTCTGACCATGGGATATCACTTCCTCTGACCATGGGACATCACATTCTCTGACCATGAAACATCACTTCCTCTGACCATGGGACATCACATTCTCTGATCATGGAACATCACTTTCTCTGACCATGGAACATCACTTCCTCTGACCATGGGACATCACTTCCTCTGACCATGGGACATCACTTCCTCTGACCATGGGACATAATTTCCTCTAATCAAGGGACATCCCTTCTTCTGGCCATGGGATATCACTTCCTCTGACCATGTGACATCACTTCCTCTGACCATGGGACATCACATTCTCTGACCTTGGAACATCACTTCCTCTGACCATGGGACATCACTTCCTCTGACCATGGAACATCACTTCCTCTGACCATGGAACATCACTTCCTCTGACCATGGAACATCACTTCCTCTGACCATGGAACATCACTTCCTCTGACCATGGAACATCACTTCCTCCGACCATGGGACATCACTTCCTCTGATCATGGGACATCACTTGCTCTGGCCATGGGGGATCACTTCCTTTGACCATGGGACTTCACTTCCTTTGACCATGGGACATCACTTCCTCTTACCATGGGAGATCACTTCCTTTGACCATGGGACTTCACTTCCTATGACCATGGGACTTCACTTCCTTTGACCATGGGACATCACTTCCTCTGACCATGGGACATCATTTCCTCTGACCATGGGACTTCACTTCCTCTGACCATGTTACATCACTTCCTCTGACCATGGGAGATCACTTCCTTTGACCATGGGACATCACTTCCTCTGACCATGGGACATCACATTCTCTGATCATGGAACATCACTTCCTCTGACCATGGAACATCACTTCCTCTGACCATGTGACATCACTTCCTCTGACCATGGGACATCACATTCTCTGACCATGGAACATCACTTCCTCTGACCATGGGACATCACATTCTCTGATCATGGAACATCACTTCCTCTGACCATGGGACATCACATTCTCTGATCATGGAACATCACTTCCTCTGACCATGGAACATCACTTCCTCTGACCATGGAACATCACTTCCTCTGACCATGGAACATCACTTCCTCTGACCATGGAACTTCACTTCCTCTGACCATGGAACATCACTTCCTCTGACCATGGAACATCACTTCCTCTGACCATGGAACATCACTTCCTCTGACCATGGAACATCACTTCCTCTGACCATGGGACATCACTTCCTCTGATCATGGGACATCACTTGCTCTGGCCATGGGGGATCACTTCCTTTGACCATGGGACTTCACTTCCTTTGACCATGGGACATCACTTCCTCTTACCATGGGAGATCACTTCCTTTGACCATGGGACTTCACTTCCTATGACCATGGGACTTCACTTCCTTTGACCATGGGACATCACTTCCTCTGACCATGGGACATCATTTCCTCTGACCATGGGACTTCACTTCCTCTGACCATGTTACATCACTTCCTCTGACCATGGGACATCATTTCCTCTGACCATGGGACATCCCTTCCTCTGATCAAGGGACTTCATTTTCTTTGTTGTTCTTAGCTCTAGGAAGGCCACTAATTGAGAGAAGCAGGTCCGGTGACTGTCCACACATCCCCCCGTAATTAGAAGTACCAAAACAAATTAATTATGCCTTTTTGCCTCCTCTGCCCCCACAGGTTTTTCCCGAACTTCTATTGACAAAAAACAATTTATAACAATTTAGGCAACTGCACAATTCAGTACAGTTGCTGATTATATTCTTGGGCTCCATCTATTCTTCGAGCGTCCACTTCTCTTTGTTTGGATGACCATGCATGCTTTACTTCAAGCAATTTGGCAAATGTCTGCAGAATACAAGTCTTAATTTTTTGGCTTTCTTTAGTTTCCACCAGAGGACCCCTTCCTTGACCCTCTTCCTACGCACCTTCCAGCTGGGTGATGCTCTTATAAATTCTCCGAGCTCACATCTGCTCTTCCACATCCTCACCAGTTCTGCAACACTCGGATAATTGAGCAACTAAACATTATACATTGTACAAGATTTTGGCCCAGGAAAACCTCTCTTGGGTTTCCCGTAACCCCACATCTATTTTTCTCGAAGACGTTCTGCCGCACTGAAGTCACGGTGGAAAAGATGCAGTGTAAACACTTTATGTGTCGTGAGAGATTTGGAGCGTTGTTCTTAAGAGCTTCCATTTAGCGAGTACTCGAAGTTGTGCCGCTGGGAACGCGTTTAGTTGTTATTAATTAGGAAAAACAAAGATTCTAGGAAAAAGATACTGCTATTAAGGAAAATGAGTGAGGAAAATACTAGGAGGGATCTGGTGACTGCTCTTTATTGAGGCCGGAGAGCGCGACACAGATGTAGCATTTACAAGAGGCGATGGCTGTATCTTTCATGGCAAGAAATTGCACGCTGTGTTAGGCGCCTATTAGCTTTTGCTTCTTATGGTGAGGCACACTACCCGGGAAGAATTTATCACACATGATTAGAAAAAACATTGTGGATGATATTTTATCAAAACAATGGGGGTCATTTACTAAGGGCCTGAATCGCTACTTTTTGTCTTGTTTCCCGAATATTACCGATTTGCGCTGTTTTCCCCTGAATTGCCCCGAGTTATTGGCGCACGCGATCAGATTGTGGCGAATCTGTGCCGGCATAAATGCAACGGAAACCGGGGGCATGACCGTTTCCGACGGATTCGGAAAAACCGCATTTAAAAAATGTGTCGCTTGACACGCGCTTACCTGCACCCAGGATAGGATTGTGAACTCCGGCGGACTTCAGCACAGCAGCGACACCTGGTGGACATCAGGTGCACGACCTTAGTGAATCGCCGGAAGACCCGAATCCTCGTCGGAGAACGCTGGTTCGCGACAGGACCGGGTAAGTAAATGTGCCCCATTGAGGCGAATTAAAAATCTGACCCTAAAGGAAATCTACTCTTAGAATCCATCATGTTAAACCACTTAGATCCAGGCACCGGGACTGTGGTATCTTCTTATATTTGTCATCCATGGCCTCCTTCCTTCTAAAATGTACTTTTAAAATTATGCTAATGAACCAGAGGGGCTCTAGGGGCATTACCAGAGCCATTGCATGCTGTAGCCTCACAGACTGTTACACTTTTCAGATTAAAGCATGCATTGAGTGAAGGGAGTGAAGAGGGAGCAGAGGGGAGGGGAGACTAAATACCCCCAAGAGTCCTTATAGTTGATTAGCATAATTTTAAAAGTTGATTTTAGAAGGAAGGAGGCAATGGATAACAGATATAAGAAGATACCACAGTCCCGGTGCCTGGATCTATGAGTAATGTCCCTTGTTTATCAGGATGGATTTTGGTGGTAGATTTCCTTTAAATAAATATTGGAAGGCATTAGGTACCGCATGGCTTATATGTTAGTGACCCCTCTTCTATCCTGCCATTAGTAATATCTGTATTCAACTAGAAATATCTTTTTTTTTTTAAAGAAATGTTGATACATTGACAACTGGGTGTTGTCATTTTCCTTGTCAAAGTAGTTTTTCTGACGTTGTCAGTTGTGATTGGATGGTGTCAGTGTGGTCACTTCAACTAGGGCTGCCATTTTATCTGTAATTCTGTTTGTTAGTTAATAGGAATTAAGAAATTAATAACTACAACAGATGCTAACTGCTAAGAAGGAGCCATTTTGGACCTGGATTTAAACATTTTTAACAAACTTTAATCAATATTCAATAGTAAAAGTCAAAACAAGAAATTAGCAATATAGGAAAGTGCTTCTTCCTCCACTTAGTTGGGTTCTTATAATACTCCCTTCTCTCCTAATCTGCATTTTACTCTGAAATCACTACTGAATTTCATCTTGCTAGAATGGACAGAAGCTCAGTGAGGGGTCAGATTACATAGTGGGGCACATTTACTAAGGGTCTGAATCACTCTTTTTCGTCGAGATTCCCGAAAATTAACAGTTTGAGCCAAATCACCCCGGGCTTTTGGCACACGCAATCGGATTGTGGCGCATCGACGCCAGCATGCATGCATGCTGTTGGAAAATCCTGACAGATTCGGAAAAACCACTGTATTTTTAAAAAAAATGTGTCGCTAGACACGCGCTTACCTGCATCCAGGATAGGATGGTCCGGCGAACTCCGGCTGACCTCGGCGCAGCAGCGACACCTGGTGGACATCAGACGCACGACCTTAGTGAATCCCGCAGAACCCGAATCCACATTGGAGAACGCGCCACTGGATCGCGACTGGACCAGGTAAGTAAATGTGCCCCAGTATCTCCATGGAGAAGGGAGGGGGATCTGTGAGTCATGGAAGTGACTGCAGACAAAAAAAGCTTTAAGAAAATGTATGCTAGAAGTCACATAAGGGTTGAGTTACTGCCGGTAACACAAACTGGGCTACTAAATTCTGCCAAATTGCTTGAAAGGTGAAGTAGATATTAAAGCCATGCGCCATTTTTCAAATATGAGATGTGTCTAGTTTGGGACATTCTAACATACCTACGAATTCTCATATTTGTAAAAATTTTAAAACTAAAATTTGAATTTGAGAAATGTTAAAAGTTCTGCTTTAAAGGGAACCTGTCATCAGAAATTGACCAAATAAAACCCACCAGTATGTTGTCAAGCTGCTGAGCACATTCCAGATCGTGTTTCTTTCATGACCCAGTGCGGTGGCATCAACCAGAAAATCAACTTTGAAATGAGATGTAAATTGAAGGTGGAGATTTTGACACTGAAGTCAAGCTCTCTCTCTTCCTGAGAAATCCTCCTTCACTGTAATTGATGGTCCTATATCCAGAGACGTCACTACCCAGATCTCCTGAAGTCAGATGTATGATGTCTATCACAGAGGAGGAGGAGTTCAGAGCTCCCAACCTTGACTTGACTTACAGTTGATTTTCTGGATGATGTCACCATGTGGGACGATGAAAGAAACAAAAACTAGAAGGTGTTATTCTACCTGACAATATATTAGTAGTGGTTTATAAGGCCAATTTCTGATGACAGGTTCCCTTCAAGCTACATAGACATCCAGATCAGTAAATAGCTAACTAATTTACTGCACCGGTCACAGTCCTCCGGTTCTACTATTCTGCTGCTCTACACGATGCTGGGGCCACTGTATGGATGTAGCTTCATGATGCAGGCAGCACAATAATATGGAAAACACTGAAAATGTCAGCCATAGTCAGGAAAGTCACATTTATTTTAAAATTTACTGTAATTAGGGGTGAGCAAACCAAAAAACGCAATGTTCGGGTTTGTGCTGAATATTGCGGATTCAGGTCCCAGAAGGTGGTCATCCCCCACCGGTAACACCTGTAATTGGTGCCAGCACTGATAGTGGGTAGTAAGCATTTAAATGTCACATGACCTCTTTCCCTGGGATCATCACTCCCCAATTATGGCATCAATCACAGATGTTAAAGAGGACCTGTCACCCAAAATTTCGGCACTAGGAGCTGTAAGCATCTCCTGGTACTTAAACAAACGCAGCAGTGTTAGGCTACATTCACACTACAGTATGGGGGACGCATATACGGCCGACGTATATATGGCCGATATACGTCCCCCGTACACTTCTATGGGCTCACGGCCCTGTACGGGAGCGGTACGGTGCCGCACACGTGCGGCACCGTACCACTCCGTAGCCTGGGGAAAGATAGGACATGTCCTATCTCTCCCCATATTATGGCGCCGTGCGCCATTAATTCCTGTGGAGAGGGGCGGGGGTGAGCTGCGCTCACCTCCTCCTCCTCTCTCCGCGCTGCCGTGTGCCCGCCGTGCTACGGTGCGGCGGGCTCACGGCAGTGTGAATTTAGCCTTAGAGTGATAGCGTTACTGGAAACCTCGGGTAACTGAAAACCTAGGGGCAGTCACCGCCCCTACCCACGCCCCAACCTCGCCTGCTCATGAATACATCTGGTCCCATGATTACATTGTACCCCGCGTTACATTGTAAATAGCGTTACTGGAAACCTCCTTCTAACACTGCAGCGTGTGTTCAAGCACTAGGAGCTGCTTACTTTAGTGCCAAAATTTTAGGTGACAGGTCCTCTTTAAAGGACATCTACCACCAGGTCATGGATTGGAAACCAAACACACAGACATGCAGTTTTGTTCCCCCTTTGCCGGACCTGCTCTTTTTTTAGCTTCATGTGCCCTTGTTTTTTTTTTAAAAAAGGCTTTACATTTATGCAAATTAGCCTGAGGCTCTCTCAGGCTAATTTGCATGATTTTAAAAGCCTTTTTTGCAAAACCCTGGGCATAAGAAGCTAAAAGAAGAGCAGTTCATGCCAGAGGGGGCACTCTCCAGAATGTCAGTGTGCTTGGTTTACAATCCTTCATCCTGGTGATAGATGCCCTTTAACTAGTGATAAGTGGATTAGCCGGTGGCATTTAATGGATTATCGATGTTGGCACTGGTGGCTCTAATCAGCAAACTTCGGCAAACTTCACCGGAAGATTGCAGTTTAGATCTGCTCCTCCCTAATTACACTACTCTAAAATCTGTGACAGTCCTGACTGTAGTTGTTCACATTTTCAGTGTTTTCTAGTCAACCCAGTCCACCATGATGGCTTCTTCTAGCTGTACCGTGTCTACATACATTTATAACACAACTTCTCTATTACTTCAATTTTTTCTAAGTGGGTGTTACCAAACTTTTGTTCAAGGTTTGGACAAACTCGTAAAACCTAAAATGAAATGGGTCTGCTCATCACTAACTGTTATCATCTGAAGCAGAAGCCTGTGTAAAGTCTATTTCTACCCCTCTAGGACCAGGTTGTGTTATGTGTCCGCCTACACTGAGCTCCAAGCTATGTCTCTGGACTGAATTGAGTTGAGATTCCGAGCTATGTCCCATTACTTTTGTGTAACGTTCTGGATGTCAATGTTCCCGGCAGAGCAGAACCTTTCCATCTCTTGACTAGACAGAAGAATAAATCCTTTCGAAATCAATTGTGGCCACTGATCGGGGTAAATACGGCATGAAGCATCCACCATTGATTTTGGATCAGTATCGCTCCTGTGCCCAGCCAGTGAGCGGCTGTAACAAACCTTCATTTTATCCCAGAATCAATACAATGATGAAACGCTTTACAGCTCGGATCTTTACTTAATACGGACGTAAAATACACTCTACCGCTACCCCGCTGCTGACATCATAATCTATTATTGATGGCTCGTGTCGGTAAAAGCATTGAAAATATCCCTCCGTTCAATATTCCTTCCAATGCTCATTGTACGGGGGGGAGATTAGGATTGGAGAGACGCGGCAGGATGACAGATTTGACAAAATAACATCAAAAATATTTCAGACCTGTCAGTCCGACGCAAGTTTTTCTCCTCCGTGTATTCCTTGATGGAGGAGCCTGACGTTCAAATTGATAGCGTAGAAGAAGACAGGCGGCTTTTACGGGTTTCACACCTAAATGGGCTCAACTCTACGGAGGCCAAGAGGCACAAACAAATTGGGATTTAGAAGAGAATTCTGCAACCCCCTTCCCCCTCTCTCTCTCCGACCAACAAAAGACATGTTTTCCAGTTCCCGCGACAAGAGTGAAGTATAGATATGATTTTGCTAAAGTGAGATTCTGCGCTCCAAATTGGATATCAATTTGACAAGCAATCTCTCCCGTTACTTCAAAGACGCTCGAGCCAAGTTTAAAAAGCCATCTGTTTGCCGGCTTTGATGTCTGGCGTAGAAAATTGAAAACTGGACACATTTCTTTAACGAAAAAAAAAAAAAAAGAAATAAAAAATTCATGTCAGATGTTATGCGGCTCGGAACGGGTTATGGAGAAGGAAGGGAAATAAAGGCGGCGAATGGTGACTTAAAAAAATTGCTTTGTCAGGCATGAAAAAGGTGTCTGCTAGGATTTCACTTGTACAGATTGAAGGGATCGTACACAAAACACGACCCGAGAAGGAGACGGAAACAGCTACCGAGACTTCACAATAACCTAATGGGGCAAAATGCTCTGAGCCAGTGGAGTTTGACTGACTCTTCGCCCTAGAGAATAGAATAATAAATTATGGATAAACTAAGCTGTGGTCAAACATGTCTCATTTATACACTCACCGGCCACTTTATTAGGTACACCATGCTAGTAACGGGTTGGACCCCCTTTTGCCTTCAGAACTGCCTCAATTCTTCGTGGCATAGATACAACAAGGTGCTGGAAGCTCCTCAGAGATTTTGGTCCATATTGACATGATGGCATCACACAGTTGCCGCAGATTTGTCGGCTGCACATCCATGATGCGAATCTCCCATTCCACCACATCCCAAAGATGCTCTATTGGATTGAGATCTGGTGACTGTGGAGGCCATTTGTGTCCAGTGACCTCATTGTCATGTTCAAGAAACCAGTCTGAGATGATTCCAGCTTTATGACCTGGCGCATTATCCTGCTGAAAGTAGCCATCAGATGTTACAGGGTACATTGTGCTCATAAAGGGATGGACATGGTCAGCAACAATACTCAGGTAGGCTGTGGCATGACACCACCACCACCAGCCTGACCCGCTGATACAAGGCAGGATGGATCCATGCTTTCATGTTGTTGACGCCAAATTCTGACCCTACCATCCGAATGACGCAGCAGAAATCGAGACTCATCAGACCAGGCAACGTTTTTCCAATATTTTACTGTCCAATTTCGATGAGCTTGTGCAAATTGTAGCCTCAGTTTCCTGTTCTTAGCTGAAAGGAGTGGCACCCGGTGTGGTCTTCTGCTGCTGTAGCCCATCTGCCTCAAAGTTCAATGTACTGTGCGTTTAGAGATGCTCTTCTGCCTACCTTGGTTGTAACGGGTGGCGATTTGAGTCACTGTTGCCTTTCTATCAGCTCGAACCAGTCTGCCCATTCTCCTCTGGCATCAACAAGGCATTTCCGCCCACAGAACTGCCGCTCACTGGATGTTTTTTCTTTTGCGGACCATTCTCTGTAAACCCTTGAGATGGTTGTGCGTGAAAATCCCAGTAGATCAGCAGTTTCTGAAATACTCAGACCAGCCCTTCTGGCACCAACAACCATGTCACGTTCAAAGGCCACAAATCACCTTTCTTCCCCCATACTGATGCTCGGTTTGAACTGCAGGAGATTGTCTTGACCATGTCTACATGCCTAAATGCACTGAGTTGCTGCCATGTGATTGGCTGATTAGAAATTAAGTGTTAACGAGCAGTTGGACAGGTGTACCTAATAAAGTGGCCGGTAAGTGTATAGACAAGGTTGCTGATGGGGCCAGGGGTAATAATAGTTACCAAATAGTGGTCAAAGTTCTACTGTTCCAAAATCATCCTTAAATATTCATCTATATCCAGGTCTAAAAAAAACATCCAACTAGCAAATATCTGCCTAAATACTGTTATCCCAGGGGCAGAGTCAGACAATTTCTGAGCTGTTCTTTGAAACCTATATAGATGTGACATCATCTATTGTCATCAGTGATGTAATGATGGTTCAGTGTTATCTATATAGAGGTCATTGTACAGGGAGGAGGAGGAGATAAGCTGTGACATCATCTATTGTCAGTAGTGATGTAATGATGGGTCAGTGTTATCTATATAGAGGTCATTGTACAGGGAGGGGGAGGAGATAAACTGTGACATCATCTATTGTCAGTAGTGATGTAATGATGGGTCAGTGTTATCTATATAGAGGTCATTGTACAGGGAGGAGGAGGGGATAAGCTGTGACATCATCTATTGTCAGTAGTGATGTAATGATGGGTCAGTGTTATCTATATAGAGGTCATTGTACAGGAAGGGGGAGGAGATAAGATGTGACATCATCTATTGTCATCAGTGATGTAATGATGGTTCAGTGTTATCTATATAGAGGTCATTGTACAGGGAGGAGGAGGAGATAAGCTGTGACATCATCTATTGTCAGTAGTGATGTAATGATGGGTCAGTGTTATCTATATAGAGGTCATTGTACAGGGAGGGGGAGGAGATAAGCTGTGACATCATCTATTGTCAGTAGTGATGTAATGATGGGTCAGTGCTATCTATATAGAGGTCATTGTACAGGGAGGAGGAGGAGATAAGCTGTGACATCATCTATTGTCAGCAGTGATGTAATGATGGTTCAGTGTTATCTATATAGAGGTCATTGTACTGGGAGGAGGAGGAGATAAGCTGTGACATCATCTATTGTCAGTAGTGATATAATGATGGGTCAGTGTTATCTATATAGAGGTCATTGTACAGGAGGGGGAGGGGATAAGCGGTGACATCATCTATTGTCAGTAGTGATGTCATGATGGGTCAGTTTTATCTATATAGAGGTCATTGTACAGGGAGGCGGAGGAGATAAGCTGTGACATCATCTATTGTCAGTAGTGATGTAATGATGGGTCAGTGTTATCTATATAGAGGTCATTGTACAGGCAGGGGGAGGAGATAAGCTGTGACATCATCTATTGTCAGTAGCGATGTAATGATGGGTCAGTGTTATCTATATAGAGGTCATTGTACAGGGAGGGGGAGGAGATAAGCTGTGACATCATCTATTGTTAGTAGTGATGTAATGATGGGTCAGTGTTATCTATATAGAGGACATTGTAGAGGGAGGAGGAGGGGATAAGCTGTGACATCATCTATTGTCAGTAGTGATGTAATGATGGGTCAGTGTTATCTATATAGAGGTCATTGTACAGGGAGGGGGAGGAGATAAGCTGTGACATCATCTGTTGTCAGTAGTGATGTAATGATGGGTCAGTGTTATCTATATAGAGGTCATTGTACAGGGAGGGGGAGGAGATAAGCTGTGACCTCATCTATTGTCAGTAGTGATGTAATGATGGGTCAGTGTTATCTATATAGAGGTCATTGTACAGGGAGGGGGAGGAGATAAGCTGTGACATCATCTATTGTCAGTAGTGATGTAATGATGGGTCAGTGTTATCTATATAGAGGTCATTGTACAGGGAGGGGGGAGGAGATAAGCTGTGACATCATCTATTGTCAGTGGTGATGTAATGATGGGTCAGTGTTATCTATATATAGGTCATTGTACAGGGAGGGGGGAGGAGATAAGCTGTGACATCATCTATTGTCAGTAGTGATGTAATGATGGGTCAGTGTTATCTATATACAGGACATTGTACAGGGAGGGGGAGGGGATAAGCTGTGACATCATCTATTGTCAGTAGTGATGTAATGATGGGTCAGTGTTATCTATATAGAGGTCAGTGTACAGGGAGGAGGAGGGGATAAGCTGTGACATCATCTATTGTCAGTAGTGATGTAATGATGGGTCAGTGGTATCTATATAGTTGTCATTGTACAGGGAGGGGGAGGAGATAAGCTGTGACATCATCTATTGTTAGTAGTGATGTAATGATGGGTCAGTGCTATCTATATAGAGGTCATTGTACAGGGAGGGGGAGGAGATAAGCTGTGTCATCATCTATTGTCAGTAGTGATGTAATGATGGGTCAGTGCTATCTATATAGAGGTCATTGTACAGGGAGGGGGAGGAGATAAGCTGTGACATCATCTATTGTCAGCAGTGATGTAATGATGGGTCAGTGTTATCTATATAGAGGTCATTGTACAGGAGGGGGAGGAGATAAGCTGTGACATCATCTATTGTCAGTAGTGATGTAATGATGGGTCAGTGTTATCTATATAGTGGTCATTGTACAGGGAGGGGGAGGAGATAAGCTGTGACATCATCTATTGTCAGTAGTGATGTAATGATGGGTCAGTGTTATCTATATAGAGGTCACTGTACAGGGAGGGGAGGAGATAAGCTGTGACATCATCTATTGTCAGTAGTGATGTAATGATGGGTCAGTGTTATCTATATAGAGGACATTGTACAGGAGGGGGAGGAGATAAGCTGTGACATCATCTATTGTCAGTAGTGATGTAATGATGGGTCAGTGTTATCTATATAGAGGTCATTGTACAGGGAGGGGGAGGAGATAAGCTGTGATATCATCTATTGTCAGTAGTGATGTAATGATGGGTCAGTGTTATCTATATAGAGGACATTGTACAGGGAGGGGGAGGAGATAAGCTCTGACATCATCTATTGTCAGTAGTGATGTAATGATGGGTCAGTGTTATCTATATAGAGGTCATTGTACAGGGAGGGGAGGAGATAAAGTCACCCCGCAGAATGGCTGTTCTTTCATCTAGATATTTGAGGTGATCATGGAGTAACTTCTATTTATGGATCTACAATTTATTTACAGTATGAAAATACTGTATCTTTGAAGTTGTAAAAATAAATGTCCCCTCCATTCTATGACAGATATGTGGTAATCGTCGCCATTGGATACGTTTCATCCTATAATTTCTCTTGTCAAATAAACTGATCACCAATCATTAGACATTAACATTCTTACTTTAAGGATTATACAAGACTCTGAATGCAAAGATGAAAGACAGACAATGGGCACCCGGTGAGGAGAAGACCTCAGAGGTCCATGACCCTGACAACTGCAGATATCCAGGAGGAACGTTCCAAATGAATAGGAGTAGTAGTTCCACACCACATATATTGCTTATCCATGGTAGGAATAGACAGCATGATATAATGAATATATATAGAAGACCAAGACTGATCCCTGCAATAACATCAGTCACATTTACCATCTTATCCTGACATGACCTTAAATTTCTCCCGATCCTGGACCCTATTAGAATCAATGGGGGAGATTTATCAAGCTGCTTAAGAGTAAGAATGTGCTTAGTTGCCCATTTCCTCTTTGAAATATTCATGAAAGTTGGTCTGTGATTGGTTGCCATGTGCAGCTAAGAATATTCTTTCTCGTAGGCAGCTTGATAAATCTCCCCCAATGAGGACCTGAACTCTAAAACCTAAATATCACTGTGAAAGGAGGTAGTAAGGAGCAGAGGGCTGCAAAATGAGGGATACAACTTGACAGCTGACCTGCCCAAAATGGGGTAGGTCATAAGATAAAAAAATAAACAAATTTCAAATATCAATTAAAACCAAATAAAATGCTTTTACTTGAAAATGGTATGGGTATCCAGAACCGGGTATTCTCTCTGCGGTAAAAGACACAAATGAACCATAAAAGCTAGATACCCCTGCAGTTAGAGACCCTTGGGGTATCTAGACCCAGTTATATTGACTGACACTGCAGTTTAGAAGTAAAAGGATACAGTAAATTATCTCACTGTCACACTTCTTCACACTGCCCTGAGAAGGGCAATTATTTATATCCGTCCCTCACAGATTTTTTCTCCCTACATGCCCTCAAAAGGGCAATTACTAAGTAATTAAATCTATACTCTGTCCCTCACTGCAACCTCTCCTTTGCTCTGTTTCCTGAGTGAAATGGCACCAGGACAGGTGACACCAGGACAGGTGACCCTATTTTTATACATCAGAGTCACATGTCCAGCCTGGCCAGTCAAAGGCATGCCCACAGTTGGCATGGTTGTGGTATTTAGGGGCTTCATGCAGGTTGATTAGATGCTCAGATCATAAACTAGCGTTTGTATGTGAAGCCGAACATCTAACCTGAACCAGAACTTGTTACTATGGTCCAGGGTTCAAAATAAGTCCACACATTACTAGTTATAAGGCAGAAATATTTATATAAAAAAGTTCTTTCAAGGGAAGAAATAACCCCGCCACTGCTTTTTGCAGCCTGATACATCAGAGACTCCGACCTCTTGATGTATCCAGCGGGGTCCTGCACATCTGAAAATTCGTCGGGTGCTGCGAGTGCGCAGGCGTGGGGACAGTAACGCCCTTCGCCGGCCCACTCCTGGACGCCCCGCCCACCCCCCCTTCATGCCCCACTACTGAGATGGGAGAACCATGGTAAAATGCCCAAAAATTTACAAATAAAATATATAAATTAAATTCTTCAGGTAAGACTTGGATATTGATTTGAATAGTATTTTTAGTTTTCAGCTTTTAGGATGTTTTGCTCATTTTAACACGTGAGAAGCAAATCATCTGCTGATTGCTGCAGCTAAAATCTGATAAATACCGAGTAATTAATAGTAAATAGAGTCATCAGCGCAGGGATCACCCTCATTAGTCAAGTGCTGCTCTCCGTAATGTTATTCCGATTAAGGGAAGTAATTAGGACATAAATGTGTCTTTTATCCGCAGTCATTTCTCTCCTTATTTATGTCTATTTTTATTCAACGTTATCCATAAAAAAAGAATCTCCCACGGATCACATTTCAGAGCGCTCCTCCTAATAACATAAAATCATAAAAATATTAGACGACTTATTCAGAGTAATTACCCACAAATAAAGATAAGAAAACTTCCGACAGTTTAACGAGACGATTCGTCACCTGGGAATACAATCTTCAATGTAATAGGATCCTACTAATCGCTTAAGAAGAGAAACTTTTCATAATTAGAAAACGGGAACCACTAAGGTCATGGAACATTCAGCACTAGAGATGTTAACTCTTACAACTCCTATAATCCTGGAAGATTTGGTAGGAAGGAAGTGTCCATTCCAATGATGGCACTCATTCTTTCGTCAAGGGTGACTGAGACAACCAGTTTGGCGCACTCCTATAACCCCACACACACACACACTTTTGCCCTCACCAAAGTGCTTAGACCCAAAGCCGGAGCATAGAAAGTGGGGCATGGGGGAAGGAAGTGTCCATTCCTATGATAGCACTCAATGGGGCACATTTACTTACCCGGTCCTGTCGTGATCCCGCGGCGCGATGTCCGACGAGAATTCGAGTCCGGCGCGATTCACCAAGCTCGTGTGCCGAGTTCTGCATCCGTCGCTTCTGCCCCGAGGTCCGGCGGAGTTCACTTGCTTTTTCCCTGTGCATGTAAGTGCATGTCTTGGCGACACAATTTTAAATGGTAAATCCCGCGGGTTGTCTGAATCCGTCGGGTTGTTGACGGCCTGCCCCCCGATCTCTGTTGCCTGCAAGCCGGCGCCGATGCAACACAATCCAATGTACGCCAAAATCTTGGGGCAATTCAGTGCAAAACGGAAATCGTCGGGAAACCCAACTGAAGTGCGGTGTTCGGAATCTTAGTAAATGAGCCCCATTCTTTCATCAAGGCCGGCTGAGACAACCAATTTGGCACAGTCCTATAACCCCCCCCCCCCCCCCCCACACACACACACACACACACATACACACACTTTTGCCCTCACCAAAATTCTTAGACCCAAAGCCATAGCATAGAAAGTTCTGGATATCTGGAAAACCCTTGAAGATAAGGTTTCCCAAAATGCACCATAGGTCCAAGGTTTCCAATTCACTTTGGCTCCTCCTACCCTGAACTACAAGGAACTAAGAGGAATTTGGAGAATGGAGCTCTCAATACTTAAAGGGATTTTCCATATTTAAAAGTCGGCTGATGGCTTCATAAATATAAAGTTCCCATTGTTCCAGAGCTCAAGGATCCAATCCCCAAGGTTTCCAATTTCCATTAGACTTGAGAGGATGATGACATGGCTACTGTTCACAGCACTGGCCTCAGACATTACCTGTACATGTTGGCACATGAGTTCTGAGGTCAGTGATTCACTAAACGTTTACTTGGATGATGGATGTGTAAATGGAATCCACAAGCCTGGAATGTGCAGTTGCCCTCCTTCAGCACCATTACACATGGAGGTACTTGCATGGTTGGGCATCGGGAGCATCATAAATGGGCATACTAGATTTTCACGTAAAATTAAACTGGGTAGATGATTTGTAGTTACAGGACGTAGATAGCCAATCGGTCAGAAGACTTTTGTTTGTGGTATTTTGATGGACAACTAGGAAAATACTTCTCATCAAAGAGCTGGAATGGACAACTGGGCAGAAGACTCTCTTTATTAAAAAATAGAATCACGGATTGATTCTGGTTTTTAGATGGACAATGTGCACAGGCCATTTATTGTAGGACTTTGGTGGACAATGGGGCACAAAGTCCCCTTATTATGGTCCTCAACTGAACAACTGGGCAGAATACCAGTACTCAGGTAAACACATCGGTAGAAGACTTCTCAACATGGTACTTCTAGAAACCTGGGCACAAAACATCTCATGATGGTACATAAATGGATAACTAGACAGAAGACCTGACATCATGGTGCTTAGATTGAGAACTGGACAGAAACACTATTTCCTGACACTTAGATGGACATCTTTGCAGAAGACCCCTCCTGATGGTCCTTTGAAGTAGAACAGAACAGAAGACATCTCACCATGGTACTTATATGTAGGAATGAACAGAAGATCTCGCATCATGGTACTTAGATGTAGAATTGATCAGTAGATCTCTCTCCATGGTACTTAGATGTAGAAATGAACAGAAGAACTCCCACCATGGTACTTATATGTAGGAATGAACAGGAGACCTCTCATCATGGTACTTAGATGTAGAACTGATCAGTAGATCTCCCACAATGGTACTTAGATGTAGAACTGATCAGAAGATCTCCCACCATGGTACTTAGATGTAGAACTGATCATAAGATCTCCACCATGGTACTTAGATGTAGAACTGATCAGAAGATCTCCCACCATGGTACTTGGATGTAGAACTGATCAGAAGATCTCCCATCATGGTACTTAGATGTAGAACTGATCAATAGATTTCCCACCATGGTATTTGGATGTAGAATTGATCAGTAGATCTCCCACCATGGCACATAGATGTAGAACTGATTAGAAGATCTCCCACCATGGTACATAGATGTAGAACTGATCAGAAGATCTCCCATCATGGTACTTAGATGTAGAATTGATCAGTAGATCTCCCACCATGGTACTTAGATGTAGAACTGATCAGAAGACCTCTCACCATGGTACTTAGATGTAGAACTGATCAGTAGATCTCCCACCATGGTCCTTTGAAGTAGAACAGAACAGAAGACATCTCACCATGGTACTTAGATGTAGAACTGATCAGAAGATCTCCCACCATGGTACTTAGATGTAGAATTGATCAGTAGATCTCCCACCATGGTACTTAGATGTAGAACTGATCAGAAGACCTCTCACCATGGTACTTAGATGTAGAACTGATCAGAAGACCTCTCTCCATGGTACTTAGATGTAGAACTGATCAGAAGATCTCCCACCATGGTACTTAGATATAGAACTGATCAGTAGATCTCCCACCATGGTCCTTTGAAGTAGAACAGAACAGAAGACATCTCACCATGGTACTTAGATGTAGAACTGATCAGAAGATCTCTCTCCATTGTACTTAGATGTAGAATTGATCAGTAGATCTCCCACCATGGTACATAGATGTAGAACTGTCAGAAGATCTCTCTCCATGGTACTTAGATGTAGAACTGATCAGAAGACCTCTCACCATGGTACTTGGATGTAGAACTGATCAGAAGATCTCCCACCATGGTACTTAGATGTAGAACTGATCAGTAGATCTCCCACCATGGTACTTAGATGTAGAACTGATCAGAAGATCTCCCACCATGGTACTTAGATGTAGAAATGAACAGAAGAACTCCCACCATGGTACTTATATGTAGGAATGAACAGGAGACCTCTCATCATGGTACTTAGATGTAGAACTGATCAGTAGATCTCCCACAATGGTACTTATATGTAGAACTGATCATAAGATCTCCCACCATGGTACTTAGATGTAGAACTGATCAGTAGATCTCCCACAATGGTACTTATATGTAGAACTGATCATAAGATCTCCCACCATGGTACTTAGATGTAGAACTGATCATAAGATCTCCACCATGGTACTTAGATGTAGAACTGATCAGAAGATCTCCCACCATGGTACTTGGATGTAGAACTGATCAGAAGATCTCCCATCATGGTACTTAGATGTAGAACTGATCAATAGATTTCCCACCATGGTATTTGGATGTAGAATTGATCAGTAGATCTCCCACCATGGTACATAGATGTAGAACTGATTAGAAGATCTCCCACCATGGTACTTAGATGTAGAATTGATCAGTAGATCTCCCACCATGGTACATAGATGTAGAACTGATCAGAAGATCTCCCATCATGGTACTTAGATGTAGAATTGATCAGTAGATCTCCCACCATGGTACTTAGATGTAGAACTGATCAGAAGACCTCTCACCATGGTACTTAGATGTAGAACTGATCAGAAGATCTCTCTCCATGGTACTTAGATGTGGAACTGATCAGAAGACCTCTCTCCATGGTACTTGGATGTAGAACTGATCAGAAGATCTCCCACCATGGTACTTAGATGTAGAACTGATCAGAAGACCTCTCACCATGGTACTTAGATGTAGAACTGATCAGTAGACCTCTCACCAAGGTACAAAGACTGAGAACTGGTCAGAAATACTATTTCCTAGGACGTAGATCCAAAACTGAACAGTAGACCTTTCAATGTGGCACTTGGAGGTACAACTGAACCATCGAGCTATCATCAGATGCTTATATTTCTGGAAACTGGTCAAGTCAAATAAAAGTATCATGTGGTTGTGTCGGTAAATCACAACCTTGGATTGACATTTCAACTTTTTTTATGTAAAAGTCACTTGGAATTTTAATCTCTATGACCTTTTAGTCTCACAGAGTTGGCCAATGCTTCGTTACGTCTGGCCACATCTGTGAAAACCGAGCTCACCGCATCTTCTGAACGTTCCTTCCTAGATTCGTTCAGTCAGACTAGGTGAACAAGTTTACACGTTTCTGCCAGGAAAGAAGAAATGCTAAAATGAAACACGATCCAAATAATATGACTGAAAAATGAGAATTCGTAAGTAGGAAGAAGGAATCTAATATTCAGGAGCCCTGCATGAAACACCGCGATGAAAAGTAAATTGCTAACTTTCATGCATGAAAAATCACAAAGTAGTTTCTGCTACCATAATCTTTAATAGGGGAAAACATGACTGATGCATAAACCGCGGAAATGAATAAAACAAGAAGCCTTCTGTCTCGTAGCGCTCAGGATGATGGGAGCTCAATGGTCCATTTTGCTGGTCGTTTCATCCGGTCTATGATGGATATTAAATAACTGTGCAATTTAAAATTCTATATCTAGGACATCATAAAATAATATTTGGCTATCATTTTTTATAATATCTTTCCAGCAGGAGGAAGGGGACAGGCGTAGCGCTGATTCCTTAAGTGTAGACTTGGGAGGTCCTCAGAGGAAGTTCTCAGGTTGGCTCCATATTGTGATACTGTCAGCACCTGTCCAGCAATCGTGCAACCACAACCAGGCTTGGCGCTAGCTGTCAGACTAGGTAGGTGGTGGCGAACTCACCCTGCGACGTCCCTGCGGACTAAGGCCCTGCCTAAAGCAGATAAACCGCCCTGACAAGGGCGAACCCACTATCAGGAACCTAACTGATGGTCCCAGAGTGACCCTACAAGATGACAGGGAAAACCTACTTTGTCTGGCAGCTGCTGGATGGTGGAGCGGACAGGTAACCGGAATACTGATATAGGTCAGTGTTCACACTGGTAACAGAAACCGACACTAGACTGACAGGAAGGTGGGGTCACACTAGGAGATAAACAACACTGAGGGACAAGCAACAAATACAGACAGACAAGCGAAGTCAAACAAACCGGGTCAAAACCAAGATGGCGGCAAAGGTACAGATTCGTATAGCAAATAGAATGGTCAGTGGGAAAAGCAGAAGTCAGTATACAGAATAGCAAGAAATGGATCTGTCAATCACAGGCAGCTCTGGGTGTGGCTTTCCAGCAAAAAGCCTTAAACCTGATCCATTCAGTACAATTTGCGAGTCCTGACAGATACATTGGGGTCATTTACTAAGGGCCTGATTCGCGTTTTTCCGACGTGTTACCCAAATATTTCCGATTTGCGCTGATTTTCCCTGAATTGTCCCGGGATTTTGGCGCACGTGATCGTATTTTGGCGCATCGGCGCCGGCATGCATGCGACGGAAATCGGGGGGCGTGGCAAAACGAAAACCCGACAGGTTCGGAAAAACCGCAGCATTTAAAAAAAACAAATGTGTCACGAAAATTGCCTTCACTCAGTCCGGCTCGGTGTATTCCAGTGCGTTCCGATGCTCTGCAGCGCAGCAGCGCCACCTGGTGGACGTCGGAGGAACTACCTTAATAAATCCCGGCAGACCCAAATCCACCGCAGAGAACGCGCCTCTGCATCGCAAATGGGCCAGGTAAGTAAATCTGCCTCATTGTCTCTCCCATTCCTAAGCAATTCGTCATCTAATATAAACCTTCCTGTAATGTATGAGATAATATTTGATAATACTTCAAGTAAATGTCCACATTTATGGCACCACTGGTTACAGATCAGACTGCAGGTTGCACCACTGGTTACAGATCAGACTGCAGGCTGCACCACTGGTTACAGATCAGACTGCAGGCTGCACCACTGGTTACAGATCAGACTGCAGGCTGCACCACTGGTTACAGATCAGACTGCAGGCTGCACCACTGGTTACAGATCAGACTGCAGGCTGCACCACTGGTTACAGATCAGACTGCAGGCTGCACCACTGGTTACAGATCAGACTGCAGGCTGCACCACTGGTTACAGACCAGACTGCAGGCTGCACCACTGGTTACAGACCAGACTGCAGGCTGCACCACTGGTTACAGATCAGACTGCAGGCTGCACCACTGGTTACAGACCAGACTGCAGGCTGTACCACTGGTTACAGATCAGACTTCAGGCTGCACCACTGGTTACAGATCAGACTGCAGGCTGCACCACTGGTTACAGATCAGACTGCAGGCTGCACCACTGGTTACAGATCAGACTGCAGGCTGCACCACTGGTTACAGATCAGACTGCAGGGTGCACCACTGGTTACAGATCAGACTGCAGGCTGCACCACTGGTTACAGACCAGACTGCAGGCTGCACCACTGGTTACAGATCAGACTGCAGGCTGTACCACTGGTTACAGATCAGACTGCAGGCTGCACCACTGTTTACAGATAAGACTGCAGGTTGCACCACTGGTTACAGATCAGACTGCAGGCTGCACCACTGTTTACAGATCAGACTGCAGGCTGCACCACTGGTTACAGATCAGACTGCAGGCTGTACCACTGGTTACAGACCAGACTGCAGGCTGCACCACTGGTTACAGACCAGACTGCAGGCTGTACCACTGGTTACAGATCAGACTGCAGGCTGCACCACTGTTTACAGATAAGACTGCAGGTTGCACCACTGGTTACAGATCAGACTGCAGGCTGCACCACTGGTTACAGATCAGACTGCAGGCTGCACCACTGGTTACAGATCAGACTGCAGGCTGCACCACTGGTTACAGATCAGACTGCAGGCTGCACCACTGGTTACAGATCAGACTGCAGGCTGCACCACTAGGACACAGCTCAGACTGCAGGCTGCACCACTGGTTACAGATCAGGCTGCAGGCTGCACCACTGGTTACAGATCAGACTGCAGGCTGCACCACTGGTTACAGATCAGACTGCAGGTTGCACCACTGGTTACAGATCATACTGCAGGCTGCACCACTGGTTACAGATCAGACTGCAGGTTGCACCACTGTTTACAGATCAGACTGCAGGTTGCACCACTGGTTACAGATCAGACTGCAGGTTGCACCACTGTTTACAGATCAGACTGCAGGTTGCACCACTAGGACACAGCTCAGACTGCAGGCTGCACCACTGGTTACAGACCAGACTGCAGGCTGCACCACTGGTTACAGATCAGACTGCAGGCTGCACCACTGGTTACAGACCAGACTGCAGGCTGTACCACTGGTTACAGATCAGACTTCAGGCTGCACCACTGGTTACAGATCAGACTGCAGGCTGCACCACTGGTTACAGATCAGACTGCAGGCTGCACCACTGGTTACAGATCAGACTGCAGGCTGCACCACTGGTTACAGATCAGACTGCAGGGTGCACCACTGGTTACAGATCAGACTGCAGGCTGCACCACTGGTTACAGACCAGACTGCAGGCTGCACCACTGGTTACAGATCAGACTGCAGGCTGTACCACTGGTTACAGATCAGACTGCAGGCTGCACCACTGTTTACAGATAAGACTGCAGGTTGCACCACTGGTTACAGATCAGACTGCAGGCTGCACCACTGTTTACAGATCAGACTGCAGGCTGCACCACTGGTTACAGATCAGACTGCAGGCTGTACCACTGGTTACAGACCAGACTGCAGGCTGCACCACTGGTTACAGACCAGACTGCAGGCTGTACCACTGGTTACAGATCAGACTGCAGGCTGCACCACTGTTTACAGATAAGACTGCAGGTTGCACCACTGGTTACAGATCAGACTGCAGGCTGCACCACTGGTTACAGATCAGACTGCAGGCTGCACCACTGGTTACAGATCAGACTGCAGGCTGCACCACTGGTTACAGATCAGACTGCAGGCTGCACCACTAGGACACAGCTCAGACTGCAGGCTGCACCACTGGTTACAGATCAGGCTGCAGGCTGCACCACTGGTTACAGATCAGACTGCAGGCTGCACCACTGGTTACAGATCAGACTGCAGGTTGCACCACTGGTTACAGATCATACTGCAGGCTGCACCACTGGTTACAGATCAGACTGCAGGTTGCACCACTGTTTACAGATCAGACTGCAGGTTGCACCACTGGTTACAGATCAGACTGCAGGTTGCACCACTGTTTACAGATCAGACTGCAGGTTGCACCACTAGGACACAGCTCAGACTGCAGGCTGCACCACTGGTTACAGATCAGACTGCAGGCTGCACCACTGGTTACAGATCAGACTGCAGGCTGCACCACTGGTTACAGATCAGACTGCAGGTTGCACCACTGGTTACAGATCAGACTGCAGGCTGCACCACTGGTTACAGATCAGACTGCAGGTTGCACCACTGGTTACAGATCAGACTGCAGGTTGCACCACTGGTTACAGATCAGACTGCAGGCTGCACCACTGGTTACAGATCAGACTGCAGGCTGCACCACTGGTTACAGATCAGACTGCAGGCTGCACCACTGGTTACAGATCAGACTGCAGGATGCACCACTGGTTACAGACCAGACTGCAGGCTGTACCACTGGTTACAGACCAGACTGCAGGCTGCACCACTGGTTACAGACCAGACTGCAGGCTGTACCACTGGTTACAGATCAGACTGCAGGCTGCACCACTGTTTACAGATAAGACTGCAGATTGCACCACTGGTTACAGATCAGACTGCAGGCTGCACCACTGTTTACAGATCAGACTGCAGGTTGCACCACTAGGACACAGCTCAGACTGCAGGCTGCACCACTGGTTACAGATCAGACTGCAGGCTGCACCACTGGTTACAGATCAGACTGCAGGCTGCACCACTGGTTACAGATCAGACTGCAGGTTGCACCACTGGTTACAGATCATACTGCAGGCTGCACCACTGGTTACAGATCAGACTGCAGGTTGCACCACTGTTTACAGATCATACTGCAGGCTGCACCACTGGTTACAGATCAGACTGCAGGTTGCACCACTGTTTACAGATCAGACTGCAGGTTGCACCACTGGTTACAGATCAGACTGCAGGTTGCACCACTGTTTACAGATCAGACTGCAGGCTGCACCACTGGTTACAGGTCAGACTGCAGGCTGCACCACTGGTTACAGATCAGACTGCAGGCTGCACCACTGGTTACAGATCAGACTGCAGGCTGCACCACTGGTTACAGATCAGACTGCAGGTTGCACCACTGGTTACAGATCAGACTGCAGGTTGCACCACTGGTTACAGATCAGACTGCAGTTTGCACCACTGGGACACAGATTTATGAGAAATTGGGGCACATTTACTTACCTGGCCGACGGAGTACCCGAAATACTGAATATCCAACGATCATGCACTCCGGCGCGATTCAGAAAGATCGTGCGCCCAATTTCCTACATGTGTCGCTTCCCTGCTCAGGTCCCCGGAGTTCACCTTCTTCTTCCTGGTGCATGTAAGTGCATTGTCTTGTGACACAATTTCAATCTTAATTCCTGCGCTCAGTCCAAATCAGTCGGATCGTCCGACGACCCGTCCCTGATTTCTGATGCATGAAAGCCGGCGCCGATGCGCCAAAATCTGATTAAGTGCAACACAATCCCCTTCTAAATACCTGTCACAGCGAAATCCGACTAAAGTGCGATCCATGGGACCCTTATTAAATAAGCCCCATTATGCAATAGCAGCTGTAGCCTCTGCATGGAAAGGCAACACTTATGTATCTTCTAAGACAGTGATGGCAAACCTTTTAGAGACAGCGTGCCCAAACTACAACCAAGACCCACTTATTTATCACACAGTGCCAACACAGAAATGTAATTTGTGATTTATACTCCCTGCTCTGTCACAGCTTTCATCGATATCAGCACCTGAGGACACCAGGAAAGCAGAAAATAGAAGAAATTTGGATGATCCTTGTAGCTTCCCTCCAGCGTCCCATAAACAGGAATTATTACTTTTAAATTTAAGTAATAAAAATGTTTTGGACACACAATGAATTATACACTGTACATTAAAATTATAAGGACAAACTTTAAAATGCATATAATAAACCATTATAAATTAAAGACTATACTGTAAAAACTAAAGTACCTTCCTGCAAGCCTCTGCTATCTAAGATCACAGGAAGCCATGTGCGCTTCAGTTGGCCACCACAAGCCGACTTACCTGTCCATGCTCCAGTGATGACTTCTGTAGTTCGGCCAGTGCACCGCTAATTGGCGCTGACCGGCCGCTGACCTGATAAATAGCCGGCTTCTTCCTGTGACCCCTTTGTGCCTCATAGTCGTAGAGAAAGCTTTTTTCTGCAATTCCTGTGCATTATCTGTTGTGACCTCCTGCTATGTTCCTGACCTTGATTCTCTGCTGCCTGCCTTGACCTTCTGCTACGTCCCCGACTCTGATCCTGTGCCGTTTGTACTGACCTTCTGCCTGACCACGATTCTACCTGTCGATTCCGTACCTCGCCTTGGCCATTACCGTGAGCAAAGTCGCGGCTCTGGAGCGACCTGGTGGTATCCCGCCACAGCTAGTCCAACCCCTTTTGCGGCAGGCTCTCTACGTTAAATGCAGTCTGATCTGTAACCAGTGGTGCAGCCTGCAGTATGATCTGTAACCAGGGGTGCAGCCTGCAGTCTGATCTGTAACCAGCGGTGCAGCCTGCAGTCTGGTCTGTAACCAGTGGTGCAGGCTGCAGTCTGATCTGTAACCAGTGGTGCAGCCTGTAGTCTGATCTGTAACCAGTGGTGCAGCCTGTAGTCTGATCTGTAACCAGTGGTGCACCCTGCAGTCTGATCTGTAACCAGTGGTGCAGCCTGCAGTCTGATCTGTAACCAGTGGTGCAGCCTGCAGTCTGATCTGTAACCAGTGGTACAGCCTGCAGTCTGATCTGTAACCAGTGGTGCAGCCTGCAGTCTGATCTGTAACCAGTGGTGCAGCCTGCAGTCTGATCTGTAACCAGTGGTGCAGCCTGCAGTCTGATCTGTAACCAGTGGTGCAGCCTGCAGTCTGATCTGTAACCAGTGGTGCAGCCTGCAGTCTGATCTGTAACCAGTGGTGCAGCCTGCAGTCTGATCTGTAACCAGTGGTGCAGCCTGCAGTCTGATCTGTAACCAGTGGTGCAGCCTGCAGTCTGATCTGTAACCAGTGGTGCAGCCTGCAGTCTGATCTGTAACCAGTGGTGCAGCCTGCAGTCTGATCTGTAACCAGTGGTGCAGCCTGCAGTCTGATCTGTAACCAGTGGTGCAGCCTGCAGTCTGATCTGTAACCAGTGGTGCAGCCTGCAGTCTGATCTGTAACCAGTGGTGCAGCCTGCAGTCTGATCTGTAACCAGCGGTGCAGCCTGCAGTCTGATCTGTGTCTCTGCAGTGAGTATCGTGTAATGTAGAAGCGCTGGATCACACATGAGATGCTCTGGAGGTTTTGTCGCGGTGTGACAGACTCCATAACTCGACGTTCCCGATAAATAATGTAAACATTGTGAGAGCTCGGAGGAACAATCCAGTGTGAAATTGGCAAATCTGTGCAGTCAATTCTTTTCCAGAGGGGAAATGAACAAGTCAAACACATTGTTCTCTGCCTACGGATAAAACGCCTCCCTTTTTATTGAATCCTATGCGGATTATGTAATAACACAGCGCCGCCGGCAGAAATCTGCCGTAATTCACTGCCACCAATCAGAGTCACTTTCTTTTCCTAAGTTGTAGTGGAATAAAGTTGAAATCCTGTAAATCAGGAAGAAAAAACTTTGGTTAAACAAACAAGAATTAGAAATGTCTCTGTGGATGTTCATCTTCTCTTAGAGCAGCAATAAGAAAGTTGCTTCTTTTCCTTCTGTACATAGGACAGGATCAGGGGTGTAACTACAGGGGCAGCAGCTAAAGCAGCTGCTATGGGGCCCACAGTGTTAGGGGGCCCCGGCATCTGACCGTCCATACTAAAGAATGGAGGATGTGCACCGTATATACATATTATGCTGCACATTGTACAGGATAATATGTACAGTATATAACAGAGCACATCCTCCACAGGACACAGCTGTGCCGGGAGCTCAGAGAAGAAATAACGGGGAAGGGGACAGCAACTACTGGGCCCCGGAAGACTTGTCTGACAGTCAGTACACATATGTGTGTATAAGTGTATATATGTATGTGTGCATATATGTGTATGATGTCTATGTACTGTATGTGTGTATATGCTGTGAATATGCTATATGTGTGTATATAGTTTATGTAGCTGTTTATGCATATCCTTTATGTGCGTGTATATGGTGTGTATATGCTCTCTGTATGTGTATATGCTCTCTGTATGTGTATATGCTGTATGTGCTTGTATATACTGTATGTGTGTGTATATAATCTCTGTGTGTATATGATCCATGGTGTGAATATATTGCATGTGTGTGTGTATTCTTTATGTATATGCAGTATGTGGGTTATTAATTATATTCTGGCACTAATGCCTCATCACTGCACCAGCGCAGCCGGATACATCAAGAGGTTCCGGCCTGGTGTAGAAATAAATGCAGTCAGCACAGGAACACCCTGCAGCCACCCCCTGCATCTCTGCCCGGTTTTGCCCCACCCCTCTGGCATTTAGGTGACGGGAAGAGCAAAATAATCGCAAGTGCTAGTAATAAGCTGGCATTTTTGACTATTTCATGGCTTCTACGCCACTGAATGGCACAGAAACTCTGATAAACACCCCCCCCCCCCTGTGTGTATATGGTGTGTTTATACTGTATGTCAGGGGTCCCCAAACTTTTTACATAGGGGGCCGATCACTGTCCCTCTCAGACCGTTGGAGGGCCGGACTGAAGTTTAAAAATAAAAAAAATATTAATTAATTAATTATTTCCTATACTGCCCCTGATAATTAATTATTTCCTATGCTGCCCCTCATAATTAATTATTTCCTATACTGCCCCTCATAATTAATTATTTCCTATGCTGCCCCTCATAATTAATTATTTCCTATACTGCCCCTGATAATTAATTATTTCCTATGCTGCCCCTCATAATTAATTATTTCCTATACTGCCCCTCATAATTAATTATTTCCTACGCTGCCCCTCATAATTAATTATTTCCTATACTGCCCCTCATAATTAATTATTTCCTATGCTGCCCCTCATAATTAATTATTTCCTATGCTGCCCCTCATAATTAATTATTTCCTATACTGCCCCTCATAATTAATTATTTCCTATGCTGCCCCTCATAATTAATTATTTCCTATACTGCCCCTCATAATTAATTATTTCCTATGCTGCCCCTCATAATTAATTATTTCCTATGCTGCCCCTCATAATTAATTATTTCCTATGCTGCCCCTCATAATTAATTATTTCCTATGCTGCCCCTCATAATTTATTATTTCCTATGCTGCCCCTTATAATTTATTATTTCCTATGCTACCCCTTATGAGGAAATAATTAATTATGAGGGTCAGAATAGGAAATAATTAATTATGAGGAGCAGGATAGGAAATAATTAATTATGAGGGGCAGCATAGGAAATAATTAATTATTCCCTATGCTGCCCCCTCATAATTAATTATTTCCTATCCTGCTCCTCATAACTATTCCCTATGCTGCCCCTCCATTATTATTTTCTATAATTGCCCCATAATCCATAATTTCATATATTAGGGCAGCCACAATGTTTCTACTGCTGTTTTAAAAAAAATAATAAAAGCCCTGTACTTACCTCTGGCTCCTGCATCTTCTTTCTTCGGGCTGCTGCCGGACAGGAAGCGGTGCGCGGCCGCGTGATGACGTAATCACGCGGCCGCGCATCCAGGTTCAAGGAGCGATGTGCGCCGGGGTTGTCTTCCGGCCACATCGCTCCACCTGCAGTAATAGTGCTCGAGCGGCCGTTTCCGGCCGCATCGAGCACTATTCAGTGACGGGCAGGAGCTTCCTGTCCGGATGGACGGAGGCCCCTGCCTGACTGCCGTACTGGAGCGCCAGCCCGGGGGCCCCGAAATAACAAATCCGGATCCCGGGGCTCGGCGCTGGATGGGACGGGGGCCGGATAGAAACGGTCCGCGGGCCGCAAGTGGCCCGCGGGCCGTAGTTTGGGGACCCCTGCTGTATGTATTTGTAAATATGGTTTGTATATACTGTATGTATAAATATTTGTTGTACATATACTGTATATGTATATATACTATGTATGTATTATACAGTATGTGTGCAAATGTGATGTGCATATACTGTATGTGTATATAAATGTATGGATGTGTATATACTATATGTGTGTATAAATGTATGGATGTGTATATACTGTATGTGTGTATAAATGTATGGATGTGTATATACTATATGTGTGTATAAATGTAGGGATGCGTATATACTGTATGTGTGTATAAATATATGGATGTGTATACACTATATGTGTGTATAAATGTATTGATATGCATATACTGTATGTGTGTATAAATGTATGGATGCGTATATACTGTATGTGTGTATAAATGTATGGATGTGTATACACTGTATGTGTGTATAAAAATATGGATGTGTATATACTATATGTGTGTATAAATGTATGGATGCGTATATACTGTATGTGTGTATAAATGTATGGATGTGTATACACTGTATGTGTGTATAAAAATATGGATGTGTATATACTGTATGTGTGTATAAATATATGGATGTGTATATTCTGTATGTGTATATAAATGTATGGATGCGTATATACTGTATGTGTGTATAAATGTATGGATGTGTATACACTGTATGTGTGTATAAATATATGGATGTGTATATACTATATGTGTGTATAAATGTATGGATGTGTATACACTGTATGTGTGTATAAATATATGGATGTGTATATACTGTATGTGTGTATAAATATATGGATGTGTATATACTGTATGTGTGTATAAATGTATGGATGTGTATATACTGTATGTGTGTATAAATGTATGGCTGCGTATATACTGTATGTGTGTGTAAATGTATGGATGTGTATATAAATGTATGGATGTGTATATACTGTATGTGTGTATAAATGTATGGCTGCGTATATACTGTATATGTGTATAAATGTATGGATGCTGTATGTGTGTATAAATGTATGGATGTGTATATACTGTATGTGTGTATAAATGTATGGCTGCGTATATACTGTATATGTGTATAAATGTATGGATGCTGTATGTGTGTATATATGTATGGATGTGTATATACTGTATGTGTGTATAAATGTATGGATGCATATATACTGTATGTATGTGTAAATGTATGGATGTGTACATGCTGGACAAGATTTACTAAGAACAGTTCAGTGTGTACTATCTGCAGTGTCCTGTGTAGCGTGCAGGGGGCGCCAGACTCAGGATGTCTGTTGCCTGTTCTTCATGAATCTGGCGCCCCCTACACTGCCTGACAGAGGGCACCAACTTTTTTTTGGTGCACCTGTAACATGGGGCGTGCGATACACTTCTGTCAGACTTTGCATGATAAATGCACCGGAGCGCCCCCTTCAGTGCAGAAATTTGTATTGCATGAAGAATAGTGTACAAGTAGTTTGCATATGAAAGAATGTGCAAAGTCTGACAGAAAACTGGCGCAAGGACCTTAGTAAATCTGGGCCGCTGTGTGTGTATATACTGTATACACACTGCGGTATTCCTGCCCAGCCGTGAACATGGGCAATGATCGCGCATGCTCTATCGTGTTCCCTTGCACGGTACAGTACGGTGCTACACATATGTGAAAGGAGCCCTAGACTGCATTAACATGATCATCGTGGGGACCTATATTCCCCCGCAAATTTGCAGCTGGATATATGTCCCCATAGGCGGCTATGGCCGTACCACACCATATACCGGGAAAAGATAGAGTATGTTCTATCTTCCCCCATGTGTTTCCTATGGAGAGGGGAGTGGGAGCAGTGCTGCCATGTGTGAGTATGAATGGAGCCTTAGTTTGTGTATGCATGATTGCATAAATGTGAGCATATAAGTGTATACATGTGTGTATGTGTTCAAAAATGTATAAATGTGTGTATGAGTGTAGAACTTCATGTACGTGTATGTAACTGTATAAATGTGTGTATATAAGTATATAAATGTGTGTATATAACTATATAAATGTGTGAAATTAGAAAAAATAAGCAGCACAGTCCACGTGAGTAATGTAAGGAATGGGTGCTATCCTTGACTCTCACCAGTCAGAGTCCAGCAAATATACAAAAAAGAAAACGGCAGCACTCCAAACTTCGTGAAAAAAACTAGGTGTTTATTCCACCTCCCGCAACGTTTCGGCTATGTCTAGCCTTTGTCAAGCAATTTGTGTCTGATTGCATACAGATATATATAGTCACAATGTGATGACATCATCAAAATGGTAAACA
Source organism: Engystomops pustulosus (assembly GCF_040894005.1). NCBI lineage: Eukaryota > Metazoa > Chordata > Amphibia > Anura > Leptodactylidae > Engystomops > Engystomops pustulosus. Next base: position 9,195,248 of record NC_092411.1, on the reverse strand, counting down.
AACAATGTGCACTAGTTTGTGCTAAATCCATACAAGTTACAGTGGTTATACATCAATCAATACAGTGATACATTGTTAGGGATCATACAACATTCTAATCAAGTGAGAAGTGTAATGCGATTCAATAATATAAAAGAAATAGTGTATCATCTCACCTGCGTGGGTGTCTCCTCACAAAAATCAAAACACGCGCTCGTCGCATACTACCCGTGCGACTGCGCATAGTTGTGACGCATGGTGGAGAGCAGATCATGTGCGCATGTCGCGCATGCGCCAAACAAGGAAAAGATGCATATCCGCGCCATATTGAAAGAGGGAATCTAGTCTCAATGGTAATGGACCGGCGCATGCGTGCAACGTCACCATGTGTCCACAATCGCCATTGTAAGTAAGGGATAACTATGGCAACGGTAAATTAGTAAGCAGTCCTGGGATGGGCAAAAGCAAAGAAATATGTCCATTGTAAATATATAGTGCCCTAAGATATACAAAGCGGCACAATGGAGGTAACAAGCCGACCCCAAGATTTTGGGCTAAGTATGGCCTAATAGGAAAAATGTCCCAAAAAGATGTGGGTCATAATTACACGGCTTACAGAGAACTGCCATCCGTGTGTATAAGCAGAGACTGCACCACACTGAGATGGAAATGAGCACATCTTCACCCCAGATAATGTGCAGTCTCACCCACTAGAGGACAATGTGTAAGATAAGCCCTAGAGGTCGGGATGTACCAAATTCAAGAGGCGTATAGCTTCATTTCTGGCATAAAAAACTTTAAATAATAGCCACATCCCATCACCCAGGGGAATACCTCGGTAAATAGGAAAAGAGGAGAGATCCACATGCGGTGAAGATGAGAATTCAGTGAAGTGACAGTGAATATCGTGATCTAGGAAAAAGAGAAAAAAAATTTTTTTGGTTAGAATCATATGGTAAGGACACCATATCCTATAATGAGGATGTATCCTCTTAGGGAAGAGGATACCCTGGGCCTGCTGAAACACCCTAATATTACGACACAGGAATGGCATGCACTTCAGAGTCTGGTCCATGACGACGGCCTCACGATTAAACCCGCTGATAAAGGGGGTGCGGTCGTTGTCATGGACAAACAGACCTATATTCAGGAGGCGGATAGACAGTTGGCAGATGAGTCGGTATACAAGAGAGTGAACTGTGATCCCAAATTTGAGTTCATTAGAAAAATACGTGGTGTTCTTGATAGAGCGAGAGAATCTAATCTTATTGATGAAGCTTTGTTTAGCTATTTGAAAGTGGATCAACCAGTCACCCCAGTTTTATACCTACTACCCAAAATCCATAAATGTTTGGTAAACCCACCAGGGAGGCCCATAGTGGCTGGCATGGGTTCTATTTTCAATACTATCGCCATTTTCCTAGATAAACTTTTGAGACCCTTTGCCACAAACACTGCATCTTACATTCAAGATACATCTGATTTTTTGAAAAAGTTAGATACAGTGGATGTTACAGCACACGATGACCTGATCTTGGCTTCGTTTGACGTAGTGAGCCTCTAAGCTTATTTTGGATTTATTGGAATTGGTTCTTACCTGCAATTATTTTCTTTTTCAAGACACGTTTTACGTGCAAGTAAGAGGTACGGCAATGGGGGCCAATGTGGCCCCCACATATGCCAACATTTTCATGAGTGCCCTTGAGGAGGAGACCGTCTATGTGTCCCACCACTTTGGCAATGTGCTGAAGTGGTGGCGATACATAGATGATATCTTCTTGATATGGAAAGGTACATTGGACGAACTTCTCCTTTTCCAAAATTTCCTGAATGAGGTGGACCAGAATGTCCAGTTCACCCTTGTTTGGTCAAAAGAGACAATACAGTTTCTGGATGTACAGGTAATACTAAGGGACAAAGTTTTACAGACAGATCTATATGTCAAACCGACAGATAAAAATAACCTGTTACACTATAGGAGCAACCACCCCAAAAAAATGATTAGATCTCTCCCATACAGTCAATTCCTGAGGGTGCGCCGGATAGTTTCCCATGAGTCCAACCTCCAAAAAAACTTTGATAACTTGGCAACAAAATTTAAGGACCGGGGCTACCCTACACCACTTATTGTGGATCATAAGGATAGAGTTATGGGCATGCAGAGAAAAGAACTCCTAGAATCCAAATGTAGGGAGAAGGAACTCAAACGGGTACCCTTTGTGTCCACCTACACACAGATGAGTAGCAAGATAGGGAAAGTCATCTTAAAAAATTGGCACATTTTATCGGATGCCTTTCCATTCATCCCTGAACTCAATGTTCCACCCCTTTTTTCTTATAGACGGACATCTAGCCTTAGAGACACGTTGGTGAAAGCCGATATAGGCCCAAAGAAAAAATCTCGGCAGACCTTCCTTGCTTCCCCTAAAATGGGCAGTTTCCCCTGTAGACACTGCATTAATTGCTCAATGATGCTGAAAGGTGATAGGTTCACCCATCCAGTGACCAATGTCACATTCGAGATTAGACATTACCTTACATGCGACTCTGATCACGTGATATATCTATTGGAATGCCCCTGTAATTTGTGGTATATCGGGGAAACCACTCTCGATTTTAAAACCCGGCTAAACCAGCACCGGTACACAATCAGGGCTGGCAGAAAAGACCTCCCTGTCCCCAAACATTTCTATGAATGTAAGCATAGAGAGGGACAACTCAGGTTTCGTCTCATTGACAGGATCCCGCCCCTGAGGAGAGGAGGGGACAGGACGAAACTGTTAAAAAGACGGGAATTGGAGTGGATTTTTAAGCTTAATACCTTAAAACCTAATGGACTTAATGTTGACTTTAAGACAAGCGGAATTTTCTGAAGTAGATGGTTTGCCTCATTATGTTACTCATACTCTTGTTTTTTGACATCCTCATTATAGGATATGGTGTCCTTACCATATGATTCTAACCAAAAAAAATTTTTTTCTCTTTTTCCTAGATCACGATATTCACTGTCACTTCACTGAATTCTCATCTTCACCGCATGTGGATCTCTCCTCTTTTCCTATTTACCGAGGTATTCCCCTGGGTGATGGGATGTGGCTATTATTTAAAGTTTTTTATGCCAGAAATGAAGCTATACGCCTCTTGAATTTGGTACATCCCGACCTCTAGGGCTTATCTTACACATTGTCCTCTAGTGGGTGAGACTGCACATTATCTGGGGTGAAGATGTGCTCATTTCCATCTCAGTGTGGTGCAGTCTCTGCTTATACACACGGATGGCAGTTCTCTGTAAGCCGTGTAATTATGACCCACATCTTTTTGGGACATTTTTCCTATTAGGCCATACTTAGCCCAAAATCTTGGGGTCGGCTTGTTACCTCCATTGTGCCGCTTTGTATATCTTAGGGCACTATATATTTACAATGGACATATTTCTTTGCTTTTGCCCATCCCAGGACTGCTTACTAATTTACCGTTGCCATAGTTATCCCTTACTTACAATGGCGATTGTGGACACATGGTGACGTTGCACGCATGCGCCGGTCCATTACCATTGAGACTAGATTCCCTCTTTCAATATGGCGCGGATATGCATCTTTTCCTTGTTTGGCGCATGCGCGACATGCGCACATGATCTGCTCTCCACCATGCGTCACAACTTTGCGCAGTCGCACGGGTAGTATGCGACGAGCGCGTGTTTTGATTTTTGTGAGGAGACACCCACGCAGGTGAGATGATACACTATTTCTTTTATATTATTGAATCGCATTACACTTCTCACTTGATTAGAATGTTGTATGATCCCTAACAATGTATCACTGTATTGATTGATGTATAACCACTGTAACTTGTATGGATTTAGCACAAACTAGTGCACATTGTTTGTTTACCATTTTGATGATGTCATCACATTGTGACTATATATATCTGTATGCAATCAGACACAAATTGCTTGACAAAGGCTAGACATAGCCGAAACGTTGCGGGAGGTGGAATAAACACCTAGTTTTTTTCACGAAGTTTGGAGTGCTGCCGTTTTCTTTTTTGTATATAAATGTGTGTATATAACTATATAAATGTGTGTATATAACTATGTAAATGTGTGTGTATATGAGTGCGTAAATGTATGTATTTGTGTAGGAGTGTATAAATGTGTGTAGATATTTATGTGTCTTCTAACTGCATAAATGTGTGTGATTGTATATACACTACAGCGACACTGTATATAGATTCGTTACATTGTGTTTCTTTCATCTATAAGGGATTGGCTGAGGTGATGTTGGCTCCTCCCCCACACATTATGACATCATGCATATGAATCAGCTGCATTACCCAATCAGGATCCATCCATGTGCTGGTGCATGTGATGTTACGGAATGTTCCGCTGGCTCCTCCCCCTACATTATGACATCACATGGCTATATAAGTAGCTGCGGAACCTACACGCCTTTGAGGGTTTTTGTAGGCGTTTGAGGTAAGTCCGCTGTGTCCCCAGCTCCTGTTGTGTCCTTTATTGTCTTCTATTATTTCTCCTCCGCTTCAGTAATGGCCACTTCTTTACTTTTCATCTTTTTCAGAGTTGGTGCTGGTGGTATTTTAGTGATTTTTGCGGTGAGTCCATCTTTCTGATAAATGTACAATGTGTGATGACTAGAGATGTGAGGCCCGTGGTTTCAATTTGGGTTTGACTGCGCGATCCGGATATATTGCTGGACTGACGGCCAAAGAGCCAATCCAGGAAATAGTCTCCCCTGCTAAACACCGGGTCCATGATTGGCCAGGGGTGTCACTGGGGGGATGATGATGTCACTGCTATAGGGCCCATGTGGTAGAAGGGGCTGAGCCCTGATCTGTTACTTTATCCAATGTCAAAGTGTTTCCCTGATGAATTATTCTGCTACATTGTATATACAGTATGTACATATAGCGGTAACATCATAGCGTGTACTCCTGGTCTTTAGTCTATGACCCCCTTATTGTTATGCACGACCCCGCATCCACTTTTATACAGTAAATAATCACAATTTTTCATTTAATATAATTTTTTCTGCTTATTTATATATAAATTTGTATATACTAGACTAATACATTGTATAATAATTGTATAAAGTTTGATGGTGCAGCAGAATAATTCATCATGTTATACCATAGAGAACTAATTCTTGCACTCACTAATCTAAGTATCTAAGTTCCTATATAGTGAGCACTATCCCGAATTACTGCTTTCCATTTAACCCCTTAGAGACATGTGACATATAGTTATGTAGTGCTTAGGCTCCGGGGGCTTGGAGAGGGCTCATGGGTGTGAGTGTTTGTTGCATATTGCTAGCACTGATCGCGGGTGCTGACCCTCTGATTGCGCCCAACACAGGCATTAAAAAGCCACCGTCGCCGCCATGTTAGCTAGATTGTTACTTCCTGTGACATCATCGGGGATCGGTGATCCATTGCTATGACCGCCTCTGGTCACACAAAGACACCGGGCTGTCTGGTTTCACACCATTTATTACAAAATTGCGATTTGCACATTGTAATAGATTATGTGAAAAATTCCCATATACTGCCACACTGTAGTATAGCAGTATATGGTAGGGTCAATTAGACAACCTAGGGTTAAAAGACCCTAGGGCAGTGATGGCTAACCTATGGCACTGGTGCCAGAGGTGGCACTCAGAGCCCTTTCTGTGGACACTCAGGCCATCACCAGAGATGACTCCAGGTATATTCCTGCAGTCCCAGACAGCCCAAGACTTGCTGTGCACAGAGCTATTTTAAAGTGACAGCTCTACCTGGGACTATTTTCTGCTTTATTGGTGTCCTCAGGTGCTGGTATCAATGAAAACTGTGACAGAGAAGGGAGTATAAATCACAACTTACATTTCTGTGTTGGCACTTTGCGATAAATAAGCGGGTCATTGTTGTAGTTTGGGCACTCGGCCTCTAAAAGGTTTGCCATCACTGCCCTAGGGGGTCTGAAAAATAGTAAAAAAAATTAAATAAAAACCCCCCCTAAAAATTCTAACCACCCTCCTTTCTCTAGAACTGATATAATTATAAATAAACAGTAACAAATCCTAAACATGTTATGTATCACCGCCTTGCAACATGTCCGATCTATCCAAATATAATAATGCCTGTTCCCGGAGTTTAACCCTGTAACGGAAAATAGCACCCGAATTCGGAAATTCCACTTTTTGCCATTTAAAAAAAAATATTAAAAAATCAATGAAAAGTAATTAAAAGGTCATACAGCTGTAAAAATTGTAGCATTGAAAACGTCATCAAATGCACAAAAAATGACATCACACACATCTCCGTACACCGAAGTATGAAAGAGGTGAGGAGGTGTAGAGATCACGGTGATGTCCATAACATTTACTCTTGACTTATTTATTTACAGAATGGAGGACGACGAGGTGATGGAGGAGACGTTGGTGGAGGTGTTTAACATCAGGGAGGTGGAGGAGGAGTGGATGGAGAGGAGGGAGAGTGAGAACATCGGAGAGGTGGAGGAGACGGTGGTGGAGGTGTTTAACATCGAGGAGTTGGAGGAGATGGAGGAGGAGTTGGAGGAGAGTGAGAACATCGGAGAGGTGGAGCAGACGGTGGTGGAGGTGTTGAACATCAGGGAGTTGGAGGAGAGTGAGAGCATCGGAGAGGAGGAGGAGATGGAGGAGGAGATGGCGGAGAGTAAGAACATCGGAGAGGTGATGGAGGGATTTAACAGCAGGGAGTTGGAGGAGTTGCAGAACAAGTTGATGAAGTTGGCGGAGTGGAAGAACAGTGAGGAGGAGGAGGATATGGAGGAGGATGGAAACATCTGGGATAGGAGCGAGGAGGAAGAGGAGGAGGAGGACGCGGAGACATCAGAGTAAGTATATCACAGATCGCCAATGCACCAATCACTATACTCCCCCGACGGTGTATTTAGTGTTGGATATATAAGAGGGTCAGGCCTTTGGTATATCAGGGGATTGTCTACTTAGGTCATTCATGCAGGGTCAATGTGAAGAAGAAACACAGACTCCAATGTCATGAGGGAAGGAGCCACCAGTACAGGGGGTTCACACAGTGTAACAGGCACAGAAAGTGCAATTCTAATTCATTCTTAAAGGAGTTTTCCCATAAAGGAAAGATATGCCCTATTCACACGGTAGAGCCTAACTTGCTCATTTGGGGATCTCATTGTTGAGACCCAGGCAGATAGCGGAAACGATCTAACCCTAAACCTAACCCTAACTTTCCTTCGTGGGAAAACCCCTTTAATGCTCTAGTCCGGGGTGTCCCCGTCCTCCACCTATTTGGTGTTAAAGGAAAAAAGTTGCAATTCCTGTCCATGAAAACTGCTACACAAGCCGTGATGCATCCCCCTCATTAATGGACCTGGAATAGGACACAGAATCTGGGCCTGGTACATAAGGGATGAGATTGGTTGTATCTATGGAAATACCTGCTGTTATACATTGTATTGTGTCTGTGAATGAGAATCTCCTGACCTGTATATATATATATCATGTATCTTATCACATTCCCCAAACAGGTGGTGGTGGCGAGTGATGGGATCACAGGCCCCAATACGGTAATTACCTGACACTTCTATTCTGTATAGGACTACAAATACAGGGGCTGCATACTGGGGGGACATTTTTTTTTCCGTAAATTAGAGGGCACATGCGCTATACGGGGGCACAGGGGGGGTATATGAGGGCACAGGGAGGGGGGGGTTATACGAGGACACAGGGGGGGTTATACGAGGGCACAGGGGGGGTTATACAAGGGCACTGGGGGGGTTACATGAGGGCACAGGGGGTTATACGAGGGCACATGGGGCATATATGAAGATGTTTTGGGTTTCATGGCTTTGGCACCACCAGTAACCAGTGATTATTTCCTATTTTAGGGTAAGAAGGGAGAAGCATGTTCCAGCTTTTGTCATGGATACCATGTAAGTCTATAACCCGGCGAGGACACAGCGATGATATATTTATACTGATGTATTAATAGAGACTTCATTTATGTTCTTTGTCTTATAGCGAAGAGGAAGATGAACCTGAGGAGGAGGAGGAGGCCGAGCCCAGTGACCCGTCTACCCAGTAAGTTTGGGCTATAGAGAGGACTGAATGCTTTGCCGTCCAAATGGGGGGGGGCACATACTTCCTGCATTGACCCATGACCCAGGACAATCTTATAGACCGGTCACTCGTCACATACAGATGATTTATCTTCTTCATTCTTCCTTTAGGCCAAGACGCAGGTGGTGGATCCCGAAGTGCCTGAGCGGAGGCAGCAGGAAGAAGACGTGAGTAACAGCTGATTATCTCTCTACCTGTAGAGGACACTAGGGGGCGCTCACTGCACAGGGGTGTGTATCACTGCTCTTATAGCGTATATGCAATGAGCTCCCCCTAGTGGAGGCAGATATTGCATTTTAATGCACTGTAAGGTGACTGGGGATGATGGTGGTAGTTGTTCTGGGCACTAAATTCCTCCCTTATCTTCCTCCATGCACTGATGTTACTGATATTTTATCTTTTTCTCCAGCAGCAGAAGCAGCAGTGGAGGGCTGAGAGCTTCCAGGTAAGTACATGACTCTGTACAATCCTCTTTGATGGTTGGGGGTCTCCATATCAGGACTCACCGGTCACTAATGTCCCCACAATCCCCGGGTCTTGTCTCCTGCAGGTTCTTCAGATTCTTCCTGTGCTGCTGCGGTGCCGACTCCAGAGACTAGAGGGACAGAGGACATGCGCTTCCTGTGCAGTGATGTCAGGTGGCAGCTCCGTGGGCTCTTGGTCATGGAAAGCAGAACAGATCCAGAGATGCCCCATATTTCTGATATTACACCCACTGGCTGCCTGAACGCTGCCTGGAGGAGCCACCCAGTACCGGACTACTGCCAAATCGTGATGTCCCTGATCCCTGCATGCACCAGCAATACCTGAAGAGGTGAGGCCACGGAGTGCAGCACCATCCCCCGGCTCCTGCTCAGTGCAGTCACCGCCGCCATCCTGCACCACGTGCTCCAGCGCAATACACGATTTACTGCATCCAGCCGCAGCATCAGGCACAATGTAAGTACACGGACACCTCCAGCCTGCGCCTCCCAGCAGTTATATTCTCTTAAATTACTGAAATACAATCTTTATTTTTCTGCAGCAGAGGTCTTCAAGGGCCTCCTCTTGATTGCACAGAAGCCCCAAAGACAAATCCGGACAAGGACCCCCCTATCTCCACCGCTCCTGGGTCATGGAGGAAAAACTGCCCCCCCCCCCCGAGTACTTACCAAGAATAAAATAATAAAACTAATAAAAACTAATAAAACCACATGAAAGAGTTTTTTAGTCATGTACGGAATTTGTCAACAATCTTTTTCAGGGTGGAAGAGGGAACGGGGCACAACCCCGATGTGCGACCATAACATATGATACACACCCCAACGTCTTACTGTCCCCGATGCTATATAACAGCATCTCTGTGCTCCCGGGAACACAGTATAATGTTCTTTTCCTGTCCACAGCAAAAGAGTTGTGTCAGCTCACCTGGAGTGTAGTAGACTCAACAAGCACGGATCCTCCAGCTTCCTTTAGAGTTTAGGCAACCACATGCTTATTATCCAGCTTCAAGACACAAGAGTCCACTTGTGCCAAACCTTTATTTCCAAAACTCTTGGGTACAAAATAGAATCACACGTCGTCACAAGAATCAAAGATAATCGGCTCTGCGTACAAGGTAGACCCTCTACCCTTATTCATGGCTAACTCTACATAGTAGTCAAAGTTTTTAAATAGCAGCAACTCCAATCACGTGACCAAGATCGAGCGAGAAACACCGGATGTAATCACGGGAGGTAAGTGCTGATATATTTAAAACATTACAAACAGATATAAAAATACATTGTTGCAACAAGTAAATAAACATTGATACTAAAAAAGAAAAAAACATAATGAGAGGACGTAGTATATATGGGAAAACAAAAGAACCATCTTACATTACAATCGGCAAGACACACTATTAGTGGTGTTACAACTAATAGTGACCCACTTTATATCGTTTACCTGTACTTAGGGATACAAACTCTCTAGAAGGAGAGGCATGATCACACCTTATACACTTAGGGCCACATGTATCACTTGTTTTTTCTGTTGTTTTTGCGCCTTTTCATTCAGGCGCACCGTTTTTGCGCCTTTTCATTCAGGCGCACCGTTTTTGCGCCAATTTTGCGATTAAACGCCAAACTAGCCGCGCAGTAAAAATAAGCAGCTTTCCCTCATTTATCTTACCAATACAGATGTTTTGATGCGCCTAATGATATTCATCACTTGCAACGTTTTCATTTAGGCGCAAAAACGGGCGCAAAAACACTCCAGCCCGAAGGTGGCGTTATCAGAGAAGAAAGCACTGAGCCCCTTTGCAGAAGAGCTCATTTCTAGCAGCAAAGCTCAACCAGACACTTGAAGAGACATACGGACATGAGATACTCTGCAGACACTAGTACAGATAATACAGACATGAGATGCTCTGCAGACACTAGTACATATAATACAGACATGAGATACATTACAGACAGGAGCTGCAGACTCTATTTACAGTTCATCACCTTCTATTTACAAAATATTCTGCAAACTCCTGAGCTCACAGCAAGAGCAAGAGAACTTTGTACAAGTTAGCAGATACTACAGACAAGTGTCCCCTATGTAATTCTGCACAGTATCACCAGTGTGTCTGAGGGGGATACTGTGCAGAATTACAGGGGTGCAGCAGGAGACCAGCACTGGGGGATCCCCTCCAGGAGAAGCCACTGCTGAGGAGGTCACTGGGTGCTGGGTGTCACACACCTGGGTGCTGCTGTGAGTGTTATCTTCATTCTGGGCTGTGGGAGAAGCAGAGAGGAGCTTGTAGCAGGATCACATGTAAGTGCCGGAATCTAACATTGCGCCTAAACTGCGCCAAAATTGCGCCAAAATTGCGCCTAAACTGTGTTAAAGTAAAGTGATTAATAAGAGGCAGGAAATTACCTTATCACAGATGGTTGTAGCTTGTGATAATTCTGGCAAAACAGTGCGCCCGAATTTAGGCGCAACTACTACACTTAGGCGCACAAAAGTGATAAATGTGGCCCTTAGTGTGGCCACATTTAAAGAAACCCACATTTCTTTGGAAACTCGAGTACCAAAAGGGTTAAACAAAAGACCAGACGTCATTTGTCAGTATTAAGAAAAGAACTACAACAAATGTGTCTTGCCGATTGTAATGTAAGATGGTTCTTTTGTTTTCCCATACATACTACGTCCTCTCATTATGTTTTTTCTTTTTTAGTATCAATGTTTATTTACTTGTTGCAACAATGTATTTTTATATCTGTTTATGTAATGATTTAAATATATCAGCACTTCCCTCCCGTGACTACATCCCGTGTTTTTCGCTCGATCTTGGTCACGTGATTGGAGTTGCTGCTATTTAAAAACTTTGGGCGCAAAAGTGATAAATGTGGCCCAAGAAGTTTTGGAAATAAAGGTTTGGTACATTTTATACAAGTGGATTCTTGAGTCTTGAAGCTGAATAATATGCACGTGGTCCTCCCACTAAAACAGGCTGAGGTGCAGATGTGGTGCAGTCTATGATATTTCCCAGTGGTGCAGCCTATGATATACCCCAGTGGTGCAGCTTATGATAAACCCCAGTGATGCAGCCTATGATATATCCCAGTGGTGCAGCCTATGATATACCCCAGTGGTGCAGCCTATGGTATACCCCAGTGGTGCAGTATATGATATATCCCAGTGGTGCAGCCTATGATATACCCCAGTGATGCAGCCTATGATATATCCCAGTGGTGCAGCCTATGATATACCCCAGTGGTGCAGCCTATGGTATACCCCAGTGGTGCAGTATAAGATATATCCCAGTGGTGCAGTCTATGATATACCCCAGTGGTGCAGCCTATGATATACCCCAGTGGTGCAGTATAAGATATATCCCAGTGGTGCAGCCTATGATATACCCCAGTGGTGCAGTATATGATATATCCCCAGTGGTGCAGCCTATGATATATCCCAATGGTGCAGTATATGATATATCCCAGTGGTGCAGTCTATGATATACCCCAGTGGTGCAGCCTATGGTATACCCCAGTGGTGCAGTATATGATATACCCCAGTGGTGCAGCCTATGGTATACCCCAGTGGTGCAGTATATGATATACGCCAGTGGTGCAGCCTATGATATATCCCAGTGGTGCAGCCTATGATATTTCCCAGTGGTGCAGTATATGATATACCCCAGTGGTGCAGCCTATGGTATACCCCAGTGGTGCAGTATAAGATATATCCCAGTGGTGCAGTCTATGATATACCCCAGTGGTGCAGCCTATGATATACCCCAGTGGTGCAGTATAAGATATATCCCAGTGGTGCAGCCTATGATATACCCCAGTGGTGCAGTATATGATATATCCCCAGTGGTGCAGCCTATGATATATCCCAATGGTGCAGTATATGATATACCCCAGTGGTGAAGCCTATGAAATACCCCAGTGGTGCAGTCTATGATATATCCCAATGGTGCAGTCTATAATATATCCCAGTGGTGCAGTATATGATATATCCCAGTGATGCAGCCTATGATATATCCCAATGGTGCAGTATATGATATACCCCAGTGGTGCAGCCTATGGTATAACCCAGTGGTGCAGCCTATGATATACCCTAGTGGTGCAGACTATGATAAACCCCAGTGGTGCAGCCTATGATAAACCCCAGTGGTGCAGCCTATGATATAACCCAGTGGTGCAGCCTATGATATACCCCAGTGGTGCAGTCTATGATATACCCCAGTGGTGCAGCCTATGATATACCCCAGTGGTGCAGCCTATGATATACCCCAGTGGTGCAGCCTATGATATTTCCCAGTGGTGCAGCCTATGATATACCCCAGTGGTGCAGCCTATGATATATCCCACTGGTGCTAACTATGATATACCCCAGTGGTGCAGTCTATGATATACCCCAGTGGTGCAGCCTATGATATACCCCAGTGGTGCAGCCTATGATATACCCCAGTGGTGCAGCCTATGATATACCCCAGTGGTGCAGCCTATGATATACCCCAGTGGTGCAGTCTAAAATATACCCCAGTGGTGCAGAATATGATATACTGCAGTGGTGCAGCCTATTATATGCTCCAGTGGTGCAGCCTATGATATATCCCAGTGGTGCAGCCTACGATATACCCCTGTGGTGCAGTATATGATATACCCCAGTGGTGCAGCCTATTATATACCCCAGTGGTGCAGCCTACGATATACCCCAGTGGTGCAGCCTATGATATATCCCAGTGGTGCAGCCTATGATATACCACAGTGGTGCAGCCTGTAATAAACCCAGTGGTGCAGCCTATGATATACCGCAGTAGTGCAGCCTATGATATACCCCAGTGGTGCAGACTATGATATACCCCAATGGTGCAGTCTATGATATACCCCAGTGGTGCAGCCTATGATATACCCCAGTGGTGCAGCCTATGATATATCCCAGTGGTGCAGCCTATGATTTATTCTAGTGGTGCAGCCTATGATATACCCTAGTGGTGCAGACTATGATATACCCCAGTGGTGCAGTCTATGATATACCCCAGTGGTGCAGTCTATGATATACCCCAGTGGTGCAGTCTATGATATACACCAGTGGTGCAGCCTATGATATACCCCAGTGGTGCAGCCTATGAAATACCCCAGTGGTGCAGCCTATGATATACCCCAGTGGTGCAGCCTATGATATACCCCAGTGGTGCAGCCTATTATATACCCCAGTGGTGCTAACTATGATATACCCCAGTGGTGCAGTCTATGATATACCCCAGTGGTGCAGCCTATGATATACCCCAGTGGTGCAGTCTATGATATACCCCAGTGGTGCAGCCTATGATATACCCCAGTGGTGCAGTCTATGATATACCCCAATGGTGCAGTCTATGATATACCCCAGTGGTGCAGCCTATGATATACCCCAGTGGTGCAGCCTATGATATACCCCAGTGGTGCAGTCTATGATATACCCCAGTGGTGCAGCCTATGATATACCCCAGTGGTGCAGCCTATGATATACCCCAGTGGTGCAGCCTATGATATACCCCAGTGGTGCAGCCTATGAAATACCCCAATGGTGCAGCCTATGAAATACCCCAATGGTGCAGCCTATGATATACCCCAGTGGTGCAGCCTATGATATATCCCAGTGGTGCAGTATATGATATATCCCAGTGGTGCAGCCTATGATATACCCCAGTTGTGTAGCCTATGATATACCCCAGTGGTGCAGCCTAAGAAAGATCCCGGTGGTTCAGTCTATGATATACCCCAGTGGTGCAGTCTATGATATACCCCAGTGGTGCAGCCTATGATATACCCCAGTGGTGAAGCCTATGATATACCCCAGTGGTGCAGCCTATGATATTTCCCAGTAGTGCAGCCTATGATATACCCCAGTGGTGCAGCCTATGACATATCCCAGTGGTGCAGCCTATGATATACCCCAGTGGTGCAGCTTATGATATACCCCAGTGGTGCAGCCTATGATATACCCCAGTGGTGCAGCCTATGATATACCCCAGTGGTGCAGTCTAAAATATACCCCAGTGGTGCAGCCTATGATATATCCCAGTGGTGGAGTGTATAATATATCCCAATGGCGCAGCCTATGATATATCCCAGTGGTGCAGCCTACGATATACCCCTGTGGTGAAGCCTATTATATACCCCAGTGGTGCAGCCTACGATATACCCCAGTGGTGCAGCCTATGATATATCCCAGTGGTGCAGACTATGATATACCACAGTGGTGCAGCCTATGATATACCCCAGTGGTGCAGCCTATTATATACCCCAGTGGTGCAGCCTACGATATACCCCAGTGGTGCAGCCTATGATATACCCCAGTGGTGCAGTATATGATATAACCCAGTGGTGCAGCCTATGATATACCCCAGTGGTGCAGCCTATGATATACCCCAGTGGTGAAGCCTATGAAATACCCCAGTGGTGCAGTCTATGATATACCCCAGTGGTGCAGCCTATGATATACCCCAGTGGTGCAGTATATGATATACGCCAGTGGTGCAGCCTATGATAAATCCAAATGGTGCAGCCTATGATATACCCCAGTGCTGCAGTATATGATATACCCCAGTGGTGCAGCCTATGATATACCCCAGTGCTGCAGTATATGATATACCCCAGTGGTGCAGCCTATGATATACCCCAGTGGTGCAGTATATGATATACCCCAGTGGTGCAGCCTATGATATATCCCAGTGGTGCAGCCTATGATATACCCCAGTGGTGCAGCCTATGATATACCCCAGTGGTGCAACCTATGATATACCCCAGTGGTGCAGCCTATGATATACCCCAGAGGTACAGTATATGATATACCCCAGTGGTGCAGCCTATGATATACCCCAGTTGTGCAGCCTATGATAAATCCAAATAGTGCAGCCTATGATATACCCCAGTGGTGCAGCCTATGATATACCCCAGTGGTGCAGACTATGACATACCCCAGTGGTGCAGTCTATGATATACCCCAGTAGTGCAGCCTATGATTTATCCCAGTGGTGCAGTATATTGTATTTCCCAGTGGTGCAGCCTATGATATACCCCAGTGGTGCAGCCTATAATATATATCCCCAGTGGTGCAGCCTATGATATGTCCCAGTGGTGCAGCCTATGGTATACCCCAGTGGTGCAGCCTATGGTATACCCCAGTGGTGCAATCTATGGTATACCCCAGTGGTGCAGCCTTTGGTATACCCCAGTGGTGCAGCCTATGATATACCCCGATGGTGCAGCCTATGATATATCCCAGTGGTGCAGTATATGATATATCCCAGTGGTGCAGCCTATGATATACCCCAGTGGTGCAGCCTATGATATACCCCAGTGGTGCAGTCTATGATATACACCAGTGGTGCAGCCTATGATATACCCCAGTGGTGCAGCCTATGATATACCCCAGTGGTGCAGCCTATGATATACCCCAGTGGTGCAGTATATGATATACCCCAGTGGTGCAGCCTATGATATACCCCAGTGGTGCAGTCTAAAATATACCCCAGTGGTGCAGAATATGATATACCGCAGTGGTGCAGCCTATTATATGCTCCAGTGGTGCAGCCTATGATATATCCCAGTGGTGCAGCCTATGATATACCCCAGTGGTGCAGCCTAAGAAATATCCCAGTGGTGCAGCCTATGATATACACCAGTGGTGCAGTCTAAAATATACCCCAGTGGTGCAGAATATGATATACTGCAGTGGTGCAGCCTATTGTATGCTCCAGTGGCGCAGCCTATGATATATCCCAGTGGTGCAGCCTATGATTTATTCTAGTGGTGCAGCCTATGATATACCCTAGTGGTGCAGACTATGATATACCCCAGTGATGCAGCCTATGATGTATCCCAGTGGTGCAGACTATGATATACCCCAATGGTGCAGTCTATGATATACCCCAGTGGTGCAGCCTATGATACACCCCAGTGGTGCAGCCTATGATAAACCCCAGTGGTGCAGCCTATGATTTATTCCAGTGGTGCAGCCTATGATATACCCCAGTGGTGCAGACTATGATATTTCCCAGTGGTGCAGCCTATGATATACCGCAGTAGTGCAGCCTATGATATACCCCAGTGGTGCAGACTATGATATACCCCAATGGTGCAGTCTATGATATACCCCAGTGGTGCAGCCTATGATATACCCCAGTGGTGCAGCCTATGATATATCCCAGTGGTGCAGCCTATGATTTATTCTAGTGGTGCAGCCTATGATATACCCTAGTGGTGCAGACTATGATATACCCCAGTGGTGCAGTCTATGATATACCCCAGTGGTGCAGTCTATGATATACACCAGTGGTGCAGCCTATGATATACCCCAGTGGTGCAGCCTATGAAATACCCCAGTGGTGCAGCCTATGATATACCCCAGTGGTGCAGCCTATGATATACCCCAGTGGTGCAGCCTATTATATACCCCAGTGGTGCTAACTATGATATACCCCAGTGGTGCAGTCTATGATATACCCCAGTGGTGCAGCCTATGATATACCCCAGTGGTGCAGTCTATGATATACCCCAGTGGTGCAGCCTATGATATACCCCAGTGGTGCAGTCTATGATATACCCCAATGGTGCAGTCTATGATATACCCCAGTGGTGCAGCCTATGATATACCCCAGTGGTGCAGCCTATGATATACCCCAGTGGTGCAGTCTATGATATACCCCAGTGGTGCAGTCTATGATATACACCAGTGGTGCAGCCTATGATATACCCCAGTGGTGCAGCCTATGATATACCCCAGTGGTGCAGCCTATGAAATACCCCAATGGTGCAGCCTATGAAATACCCCAATGGTTCAGCCTATGATATACCCCAGTGGTGCAGCCTATGATATATCCCAGTGGTGCAGTATATGATATATCCCAGTGGTGCAGCCTATGATATACCCCAGTTGTGTAGCCTATGATATACCCCAGTGGTGCAGCCTAAGAAAGATCCCAGTGGTTCAGTCTATGATATACCCCAGTGGTGCAGTCTATGATATACCCCAGTGGTGCAGCCTATGATATACCCCAGTGGTGCAGCTTATGATATACCCCAGTGGTGCAGCCTATGATATACCCCAGTGGTGCAGCCTATGATATACCCCAGTGGTGCAGTCTAAAATATACCCCAGTGGTGCAGAATATGATATTCTGCAGTGGTGCAGCCTATGATATATCCCAGTGGTGGAGTGTATAATATATCCCAATGGCGCAGCCTATGATATATCCCAGTGGTGCAGCCTACGATATACCCCTGTGGTGCAGTATATGATATACCCCAGTGGTGAAGCCTATTATATACCCCAGTGGTGCAGCCTACGATATACCCCAGTGGTGCAGCCTATGATATATCCCAGTGGTGCAGACTATGATATACCACAGTGGTGCAGCCTATGATATACCCCAGTGGTGCAGCCTATTATATACCCCAGTGGTGCAGCCTACGATATACCCCAGTGGTGCAGCCTATGATATACCCCAGTGGTGCAGTATATGATATAACTCAGTGGTGCCGCCTATGATATACCCCAGTGGTGCAGCCTATGATATACCCCAGTGGTGAAGCCTATGAAATACCCCAGTGGTGCAGTCTATGATATACCCCAGTGGTGCAGCCTATGATATACCCCAGTGGTGCAGTATATGATATACGCCAGTGGTGCAGCCTATGATAAATCCAAATGGTGCAGCCTATGATATACCCCAGTGCTGCAGTATATGATATACCCCAGTGGGGCAGCCTATGATATACCCCAGTGGTGCAGCCTATGATATACCCCAGTGGTGCAGCCTATGATATACCCCAGTGCTGCAGTATATGATATACCCCAGTGGTGCAGCCTTTGATATTTCCCAGTGGTGCAGCCTATGATATACCCCAGTGGTGCAGCCTATGATATACCCCAGTGGTGCAGTATATGATATACCCCAGTGGTGCAGCCTATGATATATCCCAGTGGTGCAGCCTATGATATACCCCAGTGGTGCAGCCTATGATATACCCCAGTGGTGCAACCTATGATATACCCCAGTGGTGCAGCCTATGATATACCCCAGAGGTACAGTATATGATATACCCCAGTGGTGCAGCCTATGATATACCCCAGTTGTGCAGCCTATGATAAATCCAAATAGTGCAGCCTATGATATACCCCAGTGGTGCAGCCTATGATATACCCCAGTGGTGCAGACTATGACATACCCCAGTGGTGCAGTCTATGATATACCCCAGTAGTGCAGCCTATGATTTATCCCAGTGGTGCAGTATATTGTATTTCCCAGTGGTGCAGCCTATAATATACCCCAGTGGTGCAGCCTATAATATATATCCCCAGTGGTGCAGCCTATGATATGTCCCAGTGGTGCAGCCTATGGTATACCCCAGTGGTGCAGCCTATGGTATACCCCAGTGGTGCAATCTATGGTATACCCCAGTGGTGCAGCCTTTGGTATACCCCAGTGGTGCAGCCTATGATATACCCCGATGGTGCAGCCTATGATATATCCCAGTGGTGCAGTATATGATATATCCCAGTGGTGCAGCCTATGATATACCCCAGTGGTGCAGCCTATGATATACCCCAGTGGTGCAGTCTATGATATACACCAGTGGTGCAGCCTATGATATACCCCAGTGGTGCAGCCTATGATATACCCCAGTGGTGCAGCCTATGATATACCCCAGTGGTGCAGTATATGATATACCCCAGTGGTGCAGCCTATGATATACCCCAGTGGTGCAGTCTAAAATATACCCCAGTGGTGCAGAATATGATATACCGCAGTGGTGCAGCCTATTATATGCTCCAGTGGTGCAGCCTATGATATATCCCAGTGGTGCAGCCTATGATATACCCCAGTGGTGCAGCCTAAGAAATATCCCAGTGGTGCAGCCTATGATATACACCAGTGGTGCAGTCTAAAATATACCCCAGTGGTGCAGAATATGATATACTGCAGTGGTGCAGCCTATTGTATGCTCCAGTGGCGCAGCCTATGATATATCCCAGTGGTGCAGCCTATGATTTATTCTAGTGGTGCAGCCTATGATATACCCTAGTGGTGCAGACTATGATATACCCCAGTGATGCAGCCTATGATGTATCCCAGTGGTGCAGACTATGATATACCCCAATGGTGCAGTCTATGATATACCCCAGTGGTGCAGCCTATGATACACCCCAGTGGTGCAGCCTATGATAAACCCCAGTGGTGCAGCCTATGATTTATTCCAGTGGTGCAGCCTATGATATACCCCAGTGGTGCAGACTATGATATTTCCCAGTGGTGCAGCCTATGATATACCGCAGTAGTGCAGCCTATGATATACCCCAGTGGTGCAGACTATGATATACCCCAATGGTGCAGTCTATGATATACCCCAGTGGTGCAGCCTATGATATACCCCAGTGGTGCAGCCTATGATATATCCCAGTGGTGCAGCCTATGATTTATTCTAGTGGTGCAGCCTATGATATACCCTAGTGGTGCAGACTATGATATACCCCAGTGGTGCAGTCTATGATATACCCCAGTGGTGCAGTCTATGATATACACCAGTGGTGCAGCCTATGATATACCCCAGTGGTGCAGCCTATGAAATACCCCAGTGGTGCAGCCTATGATATACCCCAGTGGTGCAGCCTATGATATACCCCAGTGGTGCAGCCTATTATATACCCCAGTGGTGCTAACTATGATATACCCCAGTGGTGCAGTCTATGATATACCCCAGTGGTGCAGCCTATGATATACCCCAGTGGTGCAGTCTATGATATACCCCAGTGGTGCAGCCTATGATATACCCCAGTGGTGCAGTCTATGATATACCCCAATGGTGCAGTCTATGATATACCCCAGTGGTGCAGCCTATGATATACCCCAGTGGTGCAGCCTATGATATACCCCAGTGGTGCAGTCTATGATATACCCCAGTGGTGCAGTCTATGATATACACCAGTGGTGCAGCCTATGATATACCCCAGTGGTGCAGCCTATGATATACCCCAGTGGTGCAGCCTATGAAATACCCCAATGGTGCAGCCTATGAAATACCCCAATGGTTCAGCCTATGATATACCCCAGTGGTGCAGCCTATGATATATCCCAGTGGTGCAGTATATGATATATCCCAGTGGTGCAGCCTATGATATACCCCAGTTGTGTAGCCTATGATATACCCCAGTGGTGCAGCCTAAGAAAGATCCCAGTGGTTCAGTCTATGATATACCCCAGTGGTGCAGTCTATGATATACCCCAGTGGTGCAGCCTATGATATACCCCAGTGGTGCAGCTTATGATATACCCCAGTGGTGCAGCCTATGATATACCCCAGTGGTGCAGCCTATGATATACCCCAGTGGTGCAGTCTAAAATATACCCCAGTGGTGCAGAATATGATATTCTGCAGTGGTGCAGCCTATGATATATCCCAGTGGTGGAGTGTATAATATATCCCAATGGCGCAGCCTATGATATATCCCAGTGGTGCAGCCTACGATATACCCCTGTGGTGCAGTATATGATATACCCCAGTGGTGAAGCCTATTATATACCCCAGTGGTGCAGCCTACGATATACCCCAGTGGTGCAGCCTATGATATATCCCAGTGGTGCAGACTATGATATACCACAGTGGTGCAGCCTATGATATACCCCAGTGGTGCAGCCTATTATATACCCCAGTGGTGCAGCCTACGATATACCCCAGTGGTGCAGCCTATGATATACCCCAGTGGTGCAGTATATGATATAACTCAGTGGTGCCGCCTATGATATACCCCAGTGGTGCAGCCTATGATATACCCCAGTGGTGAAGCCTATGAAATACCCCAGTGGTGCAGTCTATGATATACCCCAGTGGTGCAGCCTATGATATACCCCAGTGGTGCAGTATATGATATACGCCAGTGGTGCAGCCTATGATAAATCCAAATGGTGCAGCCTATGATATACCCCAGTGCTGCAGTATATGATATACCCCAGTGGTGCAGCCTATGATATACCCCAGTGCTGCAGTATATGATATACCCCAGTGGTGCAGCCTTTGATATTTCCCAGTGGTGCAGCCTATGATATACCCCAGTGGTGCAGCCTATGATATACCCCAGTGGTGCAGTATATGATATACCCCAGTGGTGCAGCCTATGATATATCCCAGTGGTGCAGCCTATGATATACCCCAGTGGTGCAGCCTATGATATACCCCAGTGGTGCAACCTATGATATACCCCAGTGGTGCAGCCTATGATATACCCCAGAGGTACAGTATATGATATACCCCAGTGGTGCAGCCTATGATATACCCCAGTTGTGCAGCCTATGATAAATCCAAATAGTGCAGCCTATGATATACCCCAGTGGTGCAGCCTATGATATACCCCAGTGGTGCAGACTATGACATACCCCAGTGGTGCAGTCTATGATATACCCCAGTAGTGCAGCCTATGATTTATCCCAGTGGTGCAGTATATTGTATTTCCCAGTGGTGCAGCCTATAATATACCCCAGTGGTGCAGCCTATAATATATATCCCCAGTGGTGCAGCCTATGATATGTCCCAGTGGTGCAGCCTATGGTATACCCCAGTGGTGCAGCCTATGGTATACCCCAGTGGTGCAATCTATGGTATACCCCAGTGGTGCAGCCTTTGGTATACCCCAGTGGTGCAGCCTATGATATACCCCGATGGTGCAGCCTATGATATATCCCAGTGGTGCAGTATATTATATATCCCAGTGGTGCAGCCTATGATATACCCCAGTGGTGCAGCCTATGATATACCCCAGTGGTGCAGTCTATGATATACACCAGTGGTGCAGCCTATGATATACCCCAGTGGTGCAGCCTATGATATACCCCAGTGGTGCAGCCTATGATATACCCCAGTGGTGCAGTATATGATATACCCCAGTGGTGCAGCCTATGATATACCCCAGTGGTGCAGTCTAAAATATACCCCAGTGGTGCAGAATATGATATACCGCAGTGGTGCAGCCTATGATATATCCCAGTGGTGCAGTCTATGATATACCCCAGTGGTGCAGCCTAAGAAATATCCCAGTGGTGCAGCCTATGATATACCCCAGTGGTGCAGCCTATGATATACAGCAGTGGTGCAGTCTAAAATATACCCCAGTGGTGCAGAATATGATATACTGCAGTGGTGCAGCCTATTGTATGCTCCAGTGGCGCAGCCTACGATATACCCCAGTGGTGCAGCCTATTATATACCCCAGTGGTGCAGCCTATGATATACCCCAGTGGTGCAGCCTATGATATATCCAAGTGGTGCAGCCTACGATATACCCCAGTGGTGCAGCTTATGATATAACCCAGTGGTGCAGCCTATTATATACCCCAGTGGTGCAGCCTATGATATACCCCAGTGGTGAAGCCTATGAAATACTCCAGTGGTGCAGTCTATGATATACCCCAGTGGTGCAGCCTATGATATACCCCAGTGGTGCAGTCTATGATATACCCCAGTGGTGCAGCCTATGATATACCCCAGTGGTGCAGTCTATGATATACCCCAGTGGTGCAGCCTATGATATACCCCCAGTGGTGCAGTATATGATATATCCCAGTGGTGCAGCCTATGATATACCCCAGTGGTGCAGCCTATGATATACCTGAGTGGTGCAGCCTATGATATATCCAAGTGGTGCAGTATATAATATATCCCAGTGGTGCAGCCTATGATATACCCCAGTGGTGCAGCCTATGATTTACCTGAGTGGTGCAGCCTATGATATATCCAAGTGGTGCAGTATATGATATATCCCCAGTGGTGCAGCCTATGATATGTCCCAGTGGTGCAGCCTATGGTATACCCCAGTGGTGCAATCTATGGTATACCCCAGTGGTGCAGCCTTTGGTATACCCCAGTGGTGCAGCCTATGATATACCCCAATGGTGCAGCCTATGATATATCCCAGTGGTGCAGCCTATGATATACCCCAGTGGTGCAGTCTAAAATATACCCCAGTGGTGCAGAATATGATATACCGCAATGGTGCAGCCTAAGAAATATCCCAGTGGTGCAGCCTATGATATACCCCAGTGGTGCAGCTTATGATATACCCCAGTGGTGCAGCCTATGATATACCCCAGTGGTGCAGCCTATGATATACCCCAGTGGTGCAGTCTAAAATATACCCCAGTGGTGCAGAATATGATATACCCCAGTGGTGCAGCCTATGATATACCCCAGTGGTGCAGCCTATGATATATCTCAGTGGTGCAGCCTACGATATACCCCTGTGGTGCAGTATATGATATACCCCAGTGGTGCAGCCTATTATATACCCCAGTGGTGCAGCCTATGATGTACCCCAGTGGTGCAGCCTATGATATATCCCAGTGGTGCAGACGATGATATACCCCAGTGGTGCAGCCTATGATATAACCCAGTGGTGCAGTATATGATATAACCCAGTGGTGCAGCCTATAATATACCCCAGTGGTACAGCCTATGAAATACCCCAGTGGTGAAGCCTATGAAATACCCCAGTGGTGCAGTCTATGATATACCCCAGTGGTGTAGCCTATGATATACCCCAGTGGTGCAGCCTATGATAAATCCAAATGGTGCAGCCTATGATATACCCCAGTGGTGCAGTCTATGATATACCCCCAGTGGTGCAGTATATGATATATCCCAGTGGTGCAGCCTATGATATACCCCAGTGGTGCAGCCTATGATATACCCCAGTGGTGCAGTCTATGATATACCCCAGTGGTGCAGTCTATGATATACCCCAGTGGTGCAGCCTATGATAAATCCAAATGGTGCAGCCTATGATATACCTCCAGTGGTGCAGTATATGATATATCCCAGTGGTGCAGCCTATGATATACCCCAGTGGTGCAGTCTATGATATATCCCAATGGTGCAGTCTATAATATATCCCAGTGGTGCAGTATATGATATATCCCAGTGGTGCAGCCTATGATATACCCCAGTGGTGCAGTCTATGATATACCCCAGTGGTGTAGCCTATGATATATCCCAGTGGTGCAGTATATAATATACCCCAGTGGTGCAGCCTATGATATACCCCAGTGGTGCAGTATATGATATACCCCAGTGGTGCAGCCTATGATATACCCCAGTGGTGCAGTCTATGATATACCCCAGTGGTGCAGCCTATGATATACCCCAGTGGTGCAGCCTATGATATATCCCAGTGATGCAGCCTATGATATATCCCAGTGGTGCAGTATATGATATACCCCAGTGGTGCAGTCTATGATATACCCCAGTGGTGCAGCCTATGATATATCCCCAGTGGTGCAGCCTATGATATGTCCCAGTGGTGCAGCCTATGGTATACCCCAGTGGTGCAGCCTATGGTATACCCCAGTGGTGCAGCCTATGATATACCCCAATTGTGCAGCCTATGATATACCCCAGTGGTGCAGCCTATGATATACCCCGGTGGTGCAACCTATGATATACCCCAGTGGTGCAACCTATGATATACCCCAGTGGTGCAGCCTATGATATACCCCAGTGGTGCAGTCTATGATATACCCCAGTGGTGCAGTCTATGATATACCCCAGTGGTGCAGCCTATGACATATCTCAGTGGTGCAGCCTATGATATACCCCAGTGGTGCAGCCTATGATATGCCCCAGTGGTGCAGTCTATGATATACCCCAGTGGTGCAGCCTATGATATACCCCAGTGGTGCAGCCTATGATATACCCCAGTGGTGCAGCCTATGATATACCGCAATGGTGCAGCCTATGATATACCCCAGTGGTGCAGCCTATGATATACCCCAGTGGTGCAGCCTATGATATACCCGAGTGGTGCAGCCTATGATATATCCCAGTGGTGCAGTATATGATATACCCCAGTGGTGCAGCCTATGATATACCCCAGTGGTGCAGTATATGATATACCCCACTGGTGCAGCCTATGATATACCCCAGTGGTGCAGTATATGATATATCCCAGTGGTGCAGCCTATGATATACCCCAGTGGTGCAGCCTATGATATACCCCAGTGGTGCAGTATATGATATATCCCAGTGGTGCAGCCTATGATATATATCCCAGTGGTGCAGTATATGATATATCCCAATGGTGCAGTCTATAATATATCCCAGTGGTGCAGTATATGATATATCCCAGTGGTGCAGCCTATGATATACCCCAGTGGTGCAGCCTATGATATACCCCAGTGGTGCAGCCTATGATATACCGCAATGGTGCAGCCTATGATATACCCCAGTGGTGCAGTTTATGATATACCCCAGTGGTGCAGTCTATGATATACCCCAGTGGGGCAGCCTATGATATACCCCAGTGGTGCAGTCTATGATATACCCCAGTGGTGCAGTCTATGATACACCCCAGTGGTGCAGCCTATGATATACCCCAGTGGTGCAGCCTATGATATATCCCAGTGGTGCAGTATATGATATACCCTAGTGGTGCTGACTATGATATACCCCAGTGGTGCAGTCTATGATATACCCCAGTGGTGCAGCCTATGATATATCCCCAGTGGTGCAGCCTATGATATGTCCCAGTGGTGCAGCCTATGGTATACCCCAGTGGTGCAGCCGATGGTATACCCCAGTGGTGCAGCCTATGATATACCCCAATTGTGCAGCCTATGATATACCCCAGTGGTGCAGCCTATGATATACCCCGGTGGTGCAACCTATGATATACCCCAGTGGTGCAACCTATGATATACCCCAGTGGTGCAGCCTATGATATACCCCAGTGGTGCAGTCTATGATATACCCCAGTGGTGCAGTCTATGATATACCCCAGTGGTGCAGCCTATGACATATCTCAGTGGTGCAGCCTATGATATACCCCAGTGGTGCAGCCTATGATATGCCCCAGTGGTGCAGCCTATGATATACCCCAGTGGTGCAGCCTATGATATACCCCAGTGGTGCAGCCTATGATATACCCCAGTGGTGCAGCCTATGATATACCCCAGTGGTGCAGCCTATGATATACCGCAATGGTGCAGCCTATGATATACCCCAGTGGTGCAGTCTATGATATACCCTAGTGGTGCAGTCTATGATATACCCCAGTGGTGCAGCCTATGATATACCCCAGTGGTGCAGCCTATGATATACCCCAGTGGTGCAGTCTATGATATACCCCAGTGGTGCAGCCTATGATATACCCCAGTGGTGCAACCTATGATATACCCCAGTGGTGCAGCCTATGATATACCCCAGTGGTGCAGTCTATGATATACCCCAGTGGTGCAGTCTATGATATACCCCAGTGGTGCAGCCTATGACATATCTCAGTGGTGCAGCCTATGATATACCCCAGTGGTGCAGCCTATGATATGCCCCAGTGGTGCAGTCTATGATATACCCCAGTGGTGCAGCCTATGATATACCCCAGTGGTGCAGCCTATGATATACCCCAGTGGTGCAGCCTATGATATACCGCAATGGTGCAGCCTATGATATACCCCAGTGGTGCAGTTTATGATATACCCCAGTGGTGCAGTCTATGATATACCCCAGTGGGGCAGCCTATGATATACCCCAGTGGTGCAGCCTATGATATACCCCAGTGGTGCAGCCTATGATATACCCCAGTGGTGCAGTCTATGATATACCCCAGTGGTGCAGTCTATGATATACCCCAGTGGTGCAGTCTATAATATACTTGTATTTCAGTGGTCCAGTCTGAGCTGAACATCCCGAGCTTTATTTTTGTACCAAAAAAGTAACATGTATGCTATTACAATGTCCGGATTACAGTGCAGAGACCAAAAGTTACAGAAAAAAAAAAAAAAAAAATTCTTGGTCAAATGAGTCTTTGCCTTTTTTATTATAATGTACTAGAAATGGAGGCTGATTACATTTTCAGATCTGCACATTGACACAATAATCACTCAGAGAGATGATTAAATAGATAGAAAATGATGAAGTCGTTACTAGAGGTTATTTTAATGGGGAGATGATGAACTTTTACAGTTTTTTCATGTTGCATAGAGATCATTTGGGAAGCGCAGACCCAGGGGCGTCGCTGGATGAAAAGATCCGGGCCATATGATTCCTCCTCACTCTCACAATCTGTGTTTATTGTGATGGGAAGGTGCATTACTGCTTCCCCTGCAGGTCCTGTAGCCTCTGGAGAATATTACTACCTGGAAGCTGCAGGACCTGTGATGATGTCATGATCACATGACCTACAGGGGAAACATGCTAGGGGCTAAGGTATGGGGACAACATTAGGGGCTAATTGTGTGGGGCACATTACTGGGGGTTACTGTGTGCGGTACATTACTGGGGGTTACTGTGTGGGGTACATTACTGGGGTGGCTTTGTTGGGCATATTACTGGAGGTAACTGTGTGGGGCACATTCACATGTGGCACTAGTACGTCCCTCGGTTTGATCTCATATGGGTTTCCAGTGAAACGCATGTGATCGGGGACGAGCACCTGGTGTCTTGTACTGTTTAAATGCAGCCTTAAAGTACATGGGGCAGAGTGATCGGGGCAACAGCAGAAGGGTAACACTGTCAGGGCACCAATATGTAGGAATAATGAAGGACATGAGATGTCTGGTGATCTCCACAGGGAGGACATGAGGCTGCTGAGGAGACCTGGTGACTCTGGGACTAATGGAGAAGATGGAGGACGCGTCACCTGCAGGCACTGGATGTAAGTCGGGATGTCTCCAGTGTTTTTGTTGCTGTTTGGACCCTCAGTAAAGGTGTTATTGGTGCAACCACATGTGAGGGGGTTATGTACAGGATCGGCCATTACTGTAAGTGCGATAGACATGCATTGGGGCCCCTCTTTTACTACCCTAGCAAGGCCCCTGCACAGACCTTTTAGTCTAGTAATGAAAAGGGAGGTTTGTTTCATGTGGAGCTGCTCAGAGTCTTTGTGGGTTTTTTTGGGTCTTTTTAGGCTCAAAATAAAGAGAGTGCAGAGCTCTCACTCATCAGGACAAATGAGGCGCAGACACTTAAAACCATGACCTGACATAGTTTAGTCTGCACCCAAAAAGTCACAAAAGAAGAGACAAATCTCATAACTGTGTCAGAAAATAGTGAATTTTTTTTTCAAAAATGACCCCAAAAATGATGATAAATGCCCCCCATTGTTCTCTGCCTACAGAAAAAAATGCCTCCCTGTTTATTGAATCTTGAGACTCTGATTTATTTACTAACACATAATAAATCAGAGTCATTTTCTAAGTTGTAGTGGAATAAAGTTGACATTCTGTAAATCAGGAGAAAAAAACCCTTTTTTTTAAACAAACAAGAATTAGAACAACAGTATATACTCGATTATAAGACAAGGCCCCTAATTTTACCACCAAAAACTGGGAAAACCCTTTGATTCAAGTATAACCCGGGGGTGGGAAATGTACTGGTCACCACCTCCACCCAGTATATAGCGAGCCCCCTGCAGTATATAGCCTGCCAGCCTCCTGTAGTATATAGCCTGCCAGCCCCCTGTAGTATATAGCCTGCCAGCCCCCTGTAGTATATAGCCTGCCATCCCCCTGTAGTATACAGCCTGCCAGCCCCCAGTAGTATATAGCCTGCCAGCCTCCTGTAGTATATAGCCAGCCAGCCCCAGTAGTATACAGCCAGCCCCCTGTAGTATATAGCCTGCCAGCCCCCAGTAGTATATAGCCTGCCAGCCCCCTGTAGTATATAGCCAACCAGCCCCCTGTAGTATATAGCCTGCCAGTCTCCTGTAGTATATAGCCAGCCAGCCCCCAGTAGTATACAGCCAGCCCCCTGTAGTATATAGCCTGCCAGCCTCCTGTAGTAAATAGCCAGGCAGCCCCCAGTATTATACAGCCAGCCCCCTGTAGTATATAGCCTGCCAGCCCCCTGTAGTAAATAACCTGCCAGCCGCTGTAGTAAATAGCCAGCAAGCCCCCAGTAGTATATAGCTAGCCCACCCCCTGTAGTATAGTCAGCCTGCCCCCTGTAGTAAATAGCCAGCAAGCCCCCAGTGGTATATAGCTAGCAGGCCCATGTAATATATAGCCAGCCAACCCACTGTAGTTTATAACCTGCAAGCCTCCAGTAGTATATAGCCAGCCAGCCCCCTATACAGCCAGCCAGCCTCCAGTAATATATAGCCAGCCAGCCCATTTAGTATATAGCCTGCCAGTCCCCAGTAGTATATAGGCAACCCCCTTTAGTATATAGCCAGCCCATTTAGTGTATAGCCAGCTAGCCCCCTTTAGTATATAGCCAGCCAACCCACTGTAGTTTTTAACCTGAAAGCCTCCAGTAGTATATAGCCAGTCAGCCCCCTATAGTATACAGCCAGCCAGCCTCCAGTAATATATAGCCAGCCCCTTTGGTATATAGCCTGCCAGTCCCTAGTAGTATATAGCCAACCCCCTTAAGTATATAGCCATCCCCTTTAGTGTATAGCCAGCTAACCCCCTTTAGTATATAGCCGGCCCCCTTTAGTATATAGCTAGTCCCCTTTAGTATATAGCCAGAACAGTGTAGTATATAGCCAACCCAGTGTAGTAGATAGCCAGCCCCCTTTAGTATATAGCCAGCCAGGCCCCCAGTTTGCCCAGCACATAAAACCATAAACTTACGACTCCTCTTCTTTCTTCTCTCTGCTGTAACAGTCGACAGAGACATGTTCATGCGCTCTGCCGGACGGCGCACACTATGATGTAATCAGCAGCGACATGGATGCATCTCTGCCAGCTGTTACAACAGAGAGAAAAAAGAAGAGGAGCCGCGGGGACGGGAGCATCTGGGAGCCGTGCCGATCATAAGCTGCACTGGAAGTACATTTTTTTTATTGGGGTGGGTTTTTCAGTACATTTTTTGTGCTCAAAAACTTGGCTTATACATGAGTATATAAGCTAATTAACTACAGGGATAGCAGCCATAGCAGCTGCTATGGGGTCCTCAGTATTAGTGGACCTGGATACCCAACCTGCCACACTATAGAGTGGAGGATGTGCACCTTTACATACATATTGGGGCACATTTACTTACCCGGTCCTGTCGTGATCCCCGAGGTGCGTTGTCCAACGAGGATGAAGTCTGGTGCTAATCACTAAGATCGTGTTCCCGATATCCTGCATGTGTCGCTTCCCAGCTCAGGTCCTACGGAGTTCACCTTCTTCTTCCCGGTGCATGTGAGTGCATTGTCTTACGACACAATTTGAATTTATAATCCCGTGCTCAGTCCGAATCAGTCGGGCTGTCGACAGCCACGCCCCCCCCCCCCCCCCGGGATTTGTGTCGCAAGAAAGTCGGTGTGATTGAGCCAAAATCCGATCACGTGAGCCAAAACCCCTGTTAAATGCGGCTCAAATCTGAAATAGTCAGGAAACCCGACTTTATTCTCAAAATGAAGCACACGTCTATCAAGAGAAACAAACACATAAAAACATTTACAACACAGGTGCATCTATACTACAACTGGTTGTGTTAACCAGGTAAGATTAAACAACCACACATCTCCTAAACTAACGGTAAATGTCCTCATCATTAACCCCTTAATGGGCTATTCCCAGGAAGACGAGAGTCTTAAATATACGCAGAATAACAAAATATCACATTCTCTAACAAAAATACTGAGGTTCACAGATATAAGTCCAACTGGTCTCTATCAGTCCTGGTGTATACAATTTCAGTTGCCCTGGGATCTGTTAATCTTCTGACTTTAGGGTTGGACAGGATAGATTTTTCTCATGAATAGCTTCTCCTGCCTGCAGACTGCTTTGTTCTCTGCTCCTTCCCTCCTGCGTTACAAGACCAGCCCAGCACTTCCTGCCAGCTAACAGCAACGTGAGGAGAGTAAATCTCCAAGCTACAGGCAAGATCAGGGCCCCCTGATCCACTCCTGTTCCATTGCCGGCTCCATGTCCAGAAAATGCTGAAAACTTTACTAACAATTAACATCCCCACAGGCAGCTCACTGACACTGTGTGACTGACTACAGGTTCTGGGAGTCATTAGTGGCATCTAGTACCTTATAGATGAAATCTCTTCCATCAGGAGGACTTTATTCCGGGTTCTCCAATCCATGACGTATCACGGCTGAATTCACGGCCGGTTGAATGTTTGGTCAGCGCTGTGAATAAGCCCCTCTTCAACGGCTGTCAGCGTGCCGCATCGCATAGAGCCGGCAGCAATTGTGCAATATAATTAAATAAATATAAAGGGGCTGGGGACAGGATTAGGGGGAACATATGTGGTGGGGGTATTTTTTGGGGTGACAGGTCCTCTTTAACGGGCTCTGCTTTCTGCTGCATGGAGCAAGATTTTCATTTCGCCTTATGGCAGATGTGGCCCTGGGCAAGATAAAATCCTTATATCAGGGGAAGGAGGTACAGCAGAACTGACTGTATGTGTGTGATCTAACTGAGTTAGCGGAGCTGACAGTGCTTGTTATAGCACAGATGTAGCGGGACAGTGTCATTGTGTGTTATAAGCATCTCATCATCTCTCATCACTTATATGTTTCATTTCTCTTTTTCTACGTGTCAGATACTAGTGAATGTTCAGAAGGTAAATAAAAGTGTATATAAACCTGCACCCTGATAATGTAAGCTCATTGTCAGCACACAGCATCTCATAGCACAGAGAAATCATGAAGTGTCTGCTTAGAGAGTCCCCGCTCACACTCTGGAATCTTACACTGATCATCACTGAGTGATAGGAGCTAAAACAGCAATAACACTGAGTAACATTGTAAAGTAAGGGGTCAAAAATTATCTTTATTGTGTAAACATCACTAGGGGATTAAAATTTGAGAACTTTCTTTCATAGGCCAACCCCTTTAAGGATGCAGCCAGTTTGTACATTAAGGCTCATCCTTTTCTGACCAGTGTCTCTTCCTGTGGTACTAACTTTTCAACACTTTAACTTATCCCAGTGATTTTGAGACTTTTCTCATGAGACATTGTAGTTTATAATAGTAGTATCATTTTGCTGATCGGTTGAGTATTTGGGGGTAAAAAAATCAACAATTCAGGAAAAAATTTAAAAAAAAATTACAATTATCAAATTTTTAAATGTTCTAATTTTTAGACAATAGTCATAGCACAAATGTATTTTGTAGAAACCTTTATCCATTTGTCTTTTTTTCTATTTCCATAATTCTTTTTATGTTTGCTTATTTTTAACGTAAAATTAGAAGGTTCATCGTTTTAGAAGAAGGACAGAGTCGCTGCATAGTGCCCTGCTCTCCTGTACAGAGTCTCTGCATAGTGCCCGGCTCTCCTGTACAGAGTCGCTGCATAGTGCCCGGCTCTCCTGTACAGAGTCACTGCATAGTGCCCTGCTCTCCTGTACAGAGTCTCTGCATAGTGCCCGGCTCTCCTGTACAGAGTCGCTGCATAGTGCCCGGCTCTCCTGTACAGAGTCACTGCATAGTGCCCGGCTCTCCTGTACAGAGTCGCTGCATAGTGCCCGGCTCTCCTGTACAGAGTCGCTGCATAGTTCCCTGCTCTCCTGTACAGAGTCCCTGTATAGTGCCCGGCTCTCCTGTACAGAGTCACAGTATAGTGCTCGGCTCTCCTGTACACAGTCACTGCATAGTGCCCGGCTCTCCTGTACAGAGTCGCTGCACAGTGCCCGGCTCTCCTGTACAGAGTCGCTGCATAGTGCCCGGCTCTCCTGTACAGAGTCGCTGCATAGTGCCTATCTCTCCTGTACAGAGTCGCTGCATAGTGCCCGGCTCTCCTGTACAGAGTCACTGTATAGTGCCCGGCTCTCCTGTACAGAGTCACTGTATAGTGCCCTGCGCTCCTGTACAGAGTGGCTGCATAGTGCCCGGCTCTCCTGTACAGAGTGGCTGCATAGTGCTCGGCTCTCCTGTACAGAGTCGCTGCATAGTGCCCGGCTCTCCTGTACAGAGTCTCTGTATAGTGCCCGGCTCTCCTGTACAGAATGCTGCATAGTGCCCGGCTCTCCTGTACAGAGTCGCTGCATAGTGCTTGGTTCTCCTGTACAGAGTCGCTGCATAGTGCCCGGCTCTCCTGTACAGAGTTACTGCATAGTGCTCGGCTCTCCTGTACAGAGTGCTGCATAGTGCCCGGCTCTCCTGTACAGAGTGCTGCATAGTGCCCGGCTCTCCTGTACAGAGTGCTGCATAGTGCTCGGCTCTCCTGTACAGAGTTGCTGTATAGTGCCCGGCTCTCCTGTACAGAGTTACTGCATAGTGCTCGGCTCTCCTGTACAGAGTCGCTGCATAGTGCCCGGCTCTCCTGTACAGAGTCGCTGCATAGTGCCCGGCTCTCCTGTACAGAGTGCTGCATAGTGCTCGGCTCTTCTGTACAGAATGCTGCATAGTGACCTGCTCTCCTGTACAGAGTGCTGCATAGTGCCTGGCTCTCCTGTACAGAGTCGCTGCATAGTGCTCGGCTCTCCTGTACAGAGTCGCTGCATAGTGCCCGGCTCTCCTGTACAGAGTGCTGCATAGTGCCCTGCTCTCCTATACAGAGTCGCTGCATAGTGCTCGGCTCTCCTGTACAGAGTCGCTGCATAGTGCCCGGCTCTCCTGTGCAGAGTCGCTGCATAGTGCTCGGCTCTCCTGTACAGAGTCGCTGCATAGTGCCCGGCTCTCCTGTACAGAGTTTCTGCATAGTGCCCGGCTCTCCTGTACAGAGTCGCTGCATAGTGCCCGGCTCTCCTGTACAGAGTCGCTGCATAGTGCCCGGCTCTCCTGTGCAGAGTCGCTGCATAGTGCCCTGCTCTCCTATACAGAGTCGCTGCATAGTGCTCGGCTCTCCTGTACAGAGTCGCTGCATAGTGCCCTGCTCTCCTATACAGAGTCGCTGCATAGTGCTCGGCTCTCCTGTACAGAGTCGCTGCATAGTGCCTATCTCTCCTGTACAGAGTGCTGCATAGTGCCCTGCTCTCCTGTACAGAGTCACTGCATAGTGCTCGGCTCTCCTGTACGGAGTCGCTGCATAGTGCCCTGCTCTCCTGTACAGAATCGCTACATAGTACCCGGCTCTCCTTCATAGAGTCACTGTATAGTGCTTGGCTCTCCGGTAAAGAGTGGCTACATAGTGCCCGGCTCTCCTGTACAGAGTGGCTGTATACTGCTCGGCTCTCCTGTACAGAGTGGCTGTATACTGCTCAGCTCTCCTGTACAGAGTCGCTGTATACTGCTCGGCTCTCCCGCCTTCTGTTTTTCCCCAAGCAGCGACCTCTCTGATTTCTTCTTACAGTACCACATGCCGCAGTTTTTCTGGAAGCAAGCCTCTTGAACAGGGTAATGCTGGTGTAAAAATTGTCTATGTAGAGGTAGCCCTGGTCCAGTAGTGGGTGCACCAAATTCCACACTACTTTTCCAGAAATTCCTAGGAATGGGGGGGGCTTTCTGGGGGAACTATTTTTGAGTATTTCCCTTCATACACTCTGAACTTGTATGTTTACCCTGATGCACTCTCACACAGCTTATACATCTTCACGCCATACCTTACCCTCTTGTTTGGCAGATACAGTCTCCCTTTGAAATGTACCAAGGACTCTTCAACAGATGTGCCTCTCAGGGGTATATGTGTCCATAAATTTGGCACTGTTATCGGCTGGACCTTATATAAACATATCTGGGGTCATCTCTGGGTGGGCACTGTGTGTTGTCAGCGTAATGCCATATGGAACATCAGGTGTGGTACAATATGTCTGTGCTCCAATAGTCCCTGATTTTGGGCTTTTTTAACCAGCCCCATAAGAAGTACTATGCCCCAATATTGCTCAATCTCTGCTGCACTAACAGGGTTCCGCCTGTGGGGTTGCCCATAAATAGAAGCAGGGTTTGGGGCAATATGTTGTGCAGCCTAGAGATTGGTCTGGGATACAATCAGACCAATTAGGTCCTCACTAAAAAAAAATTCTTAAAATAGTCCCCTGGTCTAAGCCCTGCCGTGTCTCTGTGTATCCAGGACTGGAAATCAGGGACCTGAAATGTCATAGTTACTGGGGGTCACCCATATGGGGTCAGAAGTTCCATACACTTCTTCAGTCCTAAGGCGCCTTCTTGGGGCTTCTTCGGAGTCACTATGGGATGACGAGGATGACATGGACATAAAATGGACATTGATCCCCAATAGCAGATTCGGTATCGGAGGCAATATAACTGTATGCCTACGATGTGGTACAAGTTTTACGATCCATGATATTCCCTTACCTGAAAAAGGGAAAACGGAGGATGGGGAAATAGTACACAAGCACGGTGTGCACAACTCCTCCTCAACATGTGTGCACTACTCCTTCCTCCACAGACGGAGTGCAGTACTACCCGCTCTGCACTACTACCTCCTCCACAAATGGCGTGCACAATTACCACCTCTGCACAACTACCTCCTCTACACATGGGCGCACTACTACTTCCTCCACACATGGGTGCACTACTACCTACTCCACACATGGGTGCACTACTACCTCCTTCACACATGGGTGCACTACTACCTCCTCCACACATGGGTGCACTACTACCTCCTCCACAAATGGCGTGCACAATTACCTCCTCCGCACTACAACCTCCTCTGCACTACTACCTCCTCCGCACTACTATCTCCTCCGCACTACTACCGTCTCCAAACACGGTGTGCACTACTACCTCCTCCACACTACTACCTCCTCCAAACATGGGTGCACTACTACCTCCTCCACACTACTACCTCCTCCGCACTACTACCTCCTCCACACATGGGTGCACTACTACCTCCTCCACACTACTGCCTCCTCTACAGACGGTGTGCATTACTACCTCCTCGCACTACTACCCCCTCCACACTACTACCTCCTCCAAACATGGGTGCACTACTACCTCCTCCACACTACTACCTCCTCCGCACTACTACCCCCTCCACACTACTACCTCCTCCAAACATGGGTGCACTACTACCTCCTCCACACTACTACCTCCTCCGCACTACTACCTCCTCCACACATGGGTGCACTACTACCTCCTCCACACTACTGCCTCCTCTACAGACGGTGTGCATTACTACCTCCTCGCACTACTACCCCCTCCACAAATGGCGTGGACTGCTACCACCTCCGATTAAATTGATCCTGTGATTTCATGGGGGAGATGTCGACCCAGGAGACATTGGAGATATCTATATGTTAATTGCGAGACAGGGTGATGTATAGGAAGCGCCTGTGCCCCATATATCGCGCTTAGTTGTTAAGGAAGTCAATCCTGAGGAAGACTCCAGCTGGAGACGGAACATGTTGGGAGCCTTCCATCTCCTATCCATCACCTACCAGACATTACCATGTGATGCCTATTGATGCTTTTCCTACCACTTTTCTCTGTTTGTTTCTCTTGTGTGTTTCTTTTTGTGAATCAAGACATTTATACACTCACCGGCCACTTTATTAGGTACACCATGCTAGTAACTGGTTGGACCCCCTTTTGCCTTCAGAACTGCCTCAATTCTTCGTGGCATAGATACAACAAGGTGCTGGAAGCTCCTCAGAGATTTTGCTCCATATTGACATGATGGCATCACACAGTTGCCGCAGATTTGTCGGCTGCACATCCATGATGCGAATCTCCCGTTCCACCACATCCCAAAGATGCTCTATTGGATTGAGATCTGGTGACTGTGGAGGCCATTTGTGTCCAGTGACCTCATTGTCATGTTCAAGAAACCAGTCTGAGATGATTCCAGCTTTATGACATGGCGCATTATCCTGCTGAAAGTAGCCATCAGATGTTACAGGGTACATTGTGCTCATAAAGGGATGGACATGGGCAGCAACAATACTCAGGTAGGCTGTGGCGTTGCAACGATGCTCAATTGGTACCAAGGGGCCCAAAGAGTGCCAAGAAAATATTCCCCACACCATGACACCACCACCACCAGCCTGAGCCGCTGATACAAGGCAGGATGGATCCATGCTTTCATGTGGTTGACGCCAAATTCTGACCCTACCATCCGAATGTCGCAGCAGAAATCGAGACTCATCAGACCCGGCAACGTTTTTCCAATCTTCTACTGTCCAATTTTGATGAGCTTGTGCAAATTGTAGCCTCAGTTTCCTGTTCTTAGCTGAAAGGAGTGGCACCCGGTGTGGTCTTCTGCTGCTGTAGCCCATCTGCCTCAAAGTTCCACGTACTGTGCGTTCAGAGATTCTCTTCTGCCTACCTTGGTTGTAACGGGTGGCGATTTGAGTCACTGTTGCCTTTCTATCAGCTCGAACCAGTCTGCCCATTCTCCTCTGACCTGTGGCATCAACAAGGCATTTCCGCCCACAGAACTGCCGCTCACTGGATGTTCTTTCTTTTTCGGACCATTCTCTGTAAACCCTAGAGATGGTTGTGCGTGAAAATCCCAGTAGATCAGCAGTTTCTGAAATCCTCAGACCAGCCCGTCTGGCACCAACAACCATGCCACGTTCAAAGGCCACAAATCACCTTTCTTCCCCATACTGATGCTCGGGAGAACTGCAGGAGATTGTCTTGACCATGTCTACATGCCTAAATGCACTGAGTTGCCGCCATGTGATTGGCTGATTAGAAATTAAGTGTTAACGAGCAGTTGGACAGGTGTACCTAATAAAGTGGCCGGTGAGTGTAGTTTTGGAGATTGCCCCTGTGGCACACATCTTTTCTTTATGTAGTGATTCATATATTCTCCTTGTATGAGTGTATACATCTATATCTGGGTGCATAAATGTGAGTGCGTTAGTGATTAATGATAATAATAATAATTCTTTATATATATATATATATATATATATATATATTTAATTTATATACCGCCTACTGATTACCCAGCGCTGCACAGATGCTTACCAAATTGGTCCCTGTCCCCATTGGGGCTCACAATCTAATCATCCTACCAGTATGTTTTTGGAGTGTGGGAGGAAACCGGAGGACCCAGAGGAAACCCACGCAAACACAGAGAGAACATACAAATTCTTTGCAGATGTTTGGATTTGAACTCAGGTCCCCAGCGCTGCAAGGCAGAAGTGCTACCCACTACATTTACATACATGTATGTATGTGTACAACGATGTATAAGTGTGTGTATGGGTGTAGAACTTCATGTGCATGTAGATAAGTATATAGATTTGTGTATATATGGGTATGTAAATGTGTGTGATTGTATATACACTACAGCGACACTGTATATAGATTCATTACATTGTGTTTCTTTCATCTATAAGGGATTGGCTGAGGTGATGTTGGCTCCTCCCCCACACATTATGACATCATGCATATGAATTGGCTGCATTACCCAATCAGGATCCATCCATGTGCTGGTGCATGTGATGTTACGGAATGTTCCGCTGGCTCCTCCCCCTACATTATGACATCACATGGCTATATAAGTAGCTGCGGAACCTACACGCCTTTGAGGGTTTTTGTAGGCGTTTGAGGTAAGTCCGCTGTGTCCCCAGCTCCTGTTGTGTCCTTTATTGTATTCTATTATTTCTCCTCCGCTTCAGTAATGGCCACTTCTTTACTTTTCATCTTTTTCAGAGTTGGTGCTGGTGGTATTTTAGTGATTTTTTTGCGGTGAGTCCATCTTTCCGATAAATGTAAAATGTGTGATAACTAGAAATGTGCAGATCCGTGGTTTCAATTTGGGTTTGACTGCGCGATCCGGACATATTGCCGGACTGACGGCCAAAGAGCCAATCCAGAAAATAGTTGCCCCTGCTACACACAGGGTCCATGATTGGCCAGGGGTGTCACTGGGGGGAGGATGATGTCACTGCTCTGGGGCCCATGTGGGAGGAGGGGCCGAGCCCTGATCTGTTTTCTTATACGATGTAAGCGGTAACACCATAGCGTATACTCTGGGTCTTTAGTCTGTGTGCCGGAGTAATGTACTTCATGTTTCACAATAATAAGTCTCGTGTAACAGTTGTAGGCACAGCACATAGTCGAGCACATAAAGGGCGGATTCACACTGGCGTGTACTTCGTGTTTTGTTTCCATTCCTTTTTTTGTCCCCATCCGTTTTTTCTTACATCTACCGTACTTCCAATATTCATCTATTTTTTTCACGTCTGAAAAAAAAACTGGTGGTTTAACATTATTTGGATAACATAACACCTTGTGCCCCGGCATTGTCAGTGGAAAATTTAAACAACCCGCCATCAGTTTTTTTTGCAGACCCAAAAACATCCATTACCTTCTGTGATCTGAATGTGAAATAATAGGGTGGGTTCTATACATTTTTTCATGGCCGACAGATCAGTTTTTATTTAAAGTGTTTTCCTGCAGCCACCACTAGGGGGAGCTCACTGTATACAGCTACCATTGAGTATTACGCTAAGTGTAAATAAGTCTATATACAGGAAGTGGCCTCTAGTGGTGGCTGAAGCTGGATATTGGGAGCTGCTGTATTATTAACTTAGTGTTGTAGAGGAAGTAACGGTTGCAGCTCCTGGGCTTAGGTCGTCCTCTGGGTACAAGTTGATGATGGTTTTGGTGAATAACCATCATCTTTTATTTCCTTGGCCACTATCGTCTGATATTATTTCTTTGTCTGTAGAGATAATGGTGATGTCCATAAAATTTACTCTTAACTTATTTATTTACAGAATGGAGGACGACGAGGTGATGGAGGAGACGTTGGTGGAGGTGTTTAACATCAGGGAGGTGGAGGACGAGTTGGAGGAGATGGAGGAGAGTAATAACATCGGAGAGGTGGAGGAGACGGTGGTGGAGGTGTTTAACATCGAGGAGTTGGAGGAGTTGGAGGAGGTGGAGGAGGAGTTGGAGGAGAGTGAGAACATCGGAGAGGTGGAGGAGACGGTGGTGGAGGTGTTTAACATCGAGGAGTTGGAGGAGGTGGAGGAGGAGTTGGAGGAGAGTGAGAACATCGGAGAGGTGGAGGAGATGGAGGAGGAGATGGCGGAGAGTAAGAACATCGGAGAGGTGATGGAGGGATTTAACAGCAGGGAGTTGGAGGAGTTGCAGAACAAGTTGATGAAGTTGGCGGAGTGGAAGAACAGCGAGGAGGAGGAGGATATGGAGGAGGATGGAAACATCTGGGATAAGAGCGAGGAGGAAGAGGAGGAGGAGGACGCGGAGACATCAGAGTAAGTATATCACAGATCTGTATTAGGAGATATGTCATTGGGAGGGATTTATGACGACTGGGCGCCTCATGCACCAATCACAATACTCCCCCACAATACTTTAGTGTTGGATGTACTAGGAGGGTCGGTCCTTTAGTATATTAGGGGATTGTGTACCTGGGCCAATTCTACTTAATTCTTAGATTTTATTAAACATTTTATAATTTTCAACAACAGCCATAACAGGTAACATAGATATTAGGTCAACCGCTCAGGGACAGACTCCAATGTCATAAGGGAAGGAGCCATCGGTACAGGGGATTCGTATAACAGACACGGAAAGTGCGATTCTACTTCATTCTTAAATCTCTATTCCGGGGCGTCCCCGTCCTCCTGCTGTGGATTTGGCGTAGAAAGAAAAATGTTCATGTCCATGAAAAGTAGCAGAAAATCACAGAATCTGGGCCGGGTACACAAGGGATGTGATTGGTTGTGTCTATGGAAATACCTGCTGTTATACATTGTATCGTGTCTATGAATGAGAATATCCTGACCTGTATATATATATCATGTTCTCTATACAGGTGGTGGTGGCGAGTGATGGGATCACAGGCCCCAATACGGTAATTACCTGACACTTCTATTCTGTATAGGACTACAAATACAGGGGCTTCATA
Organism: Engystomops pustulosus; assembly: GCF_040894005.1. Taxonomy (NCBI): domain Eukaryota; kingdom Metazoa; phylum Chordata; class Amphibia; order Anura; family Leptodactylidae; genus Engystomops; species Engystomops pustulosus. Next base: position 9,153,974 of record NC_092411.1, on the reverse strand, counting down.
CTGGGGGGACATTTTTTTTAGTAAATTAGAGGGCACATGCGCTATACGGGGGCACAGGGGGGGTATATGAGGGTACAGGGGGTTATACGAGGGCACATGGGGGTTATATGAGGCTATTTTGGGGTTCATGGCTTTGGCGCCACCAGTAACCAGTGATTATTTCCTATTTTAGGGTAAGAAGGGAGAAGCATGTTCCAGCTTTTGTCATGGATACCATGTAAGTCTATAAGCCGGCGAGGACACAGCGATGATATATTTATACTGATGTAGAGACTTCATTTATGTTCTTTGTCTTATAGCGAAGAGGAAGATGAACCTGAAGAGGAAGAGGAGGAAGTGGTGCAGGAGGAGGAGGATCGGACCAGTGACCCGTCTACCCAGTAAGTTTGGGCTATAGAGAGGACTGAATGCTTTGCCGTCCAAATGGGGGGGGGGCACATACTTCCTGCACCTGTTGTTCTCAGGATATGAACGATCTTAATGTATAAAATCTTACAGACCGGTCACTCGTCACATACAGATGATTTATCTTCTTTATTCTTCCTTTAGGCCAAGACGCAGGTGGTGGATCCCGAAGTGTCTGAGCGGAGGCAGCAGGAAGAAGACGTGAGTAACAGCTGACTATCTCTCTACCTGTAGAGGACACTAGGGGGCGCTCACTGCATAGGGGTGTGTATCACTGCTCTTATTCAGTATCTGCAATGAGCTCCCCCTAGTGGAGGCAGATATTGTGTTTTAATGCATGTTAAGGTGACTGGGGATGATGGTGGTAGTTGTTCTGTGCACAACATTCCTCCCTTATCTTCCTCCATGCACTGATGTTACTGATATTTTATCTTCCGTTTTCTCCAGCAGCAGAAGCAGCAGAGGAGGGCTGAGAGCTTCCAGGTAATTACATGACTCTGTACAATCCTCTTTGATGGTTGGGGGTCTCCATATCAGGACTCACCGGTCACTAATGTCCCCACAATCCCCGGGTCTTGTCTCCTGCAGGTTCTTCAGATTCTTCCTGTGCTGCTGCGGTGCCGACCCCAGAGACTAGAGGGACAGAGGACATGCGCTTCCCGCGTAGTGATGTCAGGTGGCAGCTCCGTGGCCTCCTGGTTATGGAAAGCAGAACAGATCCAGAGGTGCCCCATATTTCTGAAATGACACCCACTGGTTGCCTGAACTCTGCCTGGAGGAGCCACCCAATACCGGACTACTGCCAAATCGTGATGTCCCTGATCCCTGCATGCGCCAGCAATACCTGAAGAGGTGAGGCCACGGAGTGCAGCACCATCCCCCGGCTCCTGCTCAGCGCAGTCACCGCCGCCATCCTGCACCACGTGCTCCAGCGCAATACACGATTTACTGCATCCAGCCGCAGCATCAGGCACAATGTAAGTACACGGACACCTCCAGTCTGCGCCTCTTGCCGGTTATATACTCTTATATTACTGAGATTTTAATCTTTATTTTTCTGCAGCAGAGGTTTTCAAGGTAAAATACAAAAGATCCTCTTTACCCCTCCCCTATAAGACTGAGTAGAGAGGATGGTTGGGGGTCTCCATATCAGGACTCACCGGTCACTAAAGTCCCCGGGTCTTGTCTCCCACAGATTCTTCAGATTCTTCCTGTGCTGCTGCGGTGCCGACTCCAGAGACTAGAGGGACAGAGGACGTCCGCTTCCTGCGCAGTGATGTCAGGTGGCAGCTCCGTGGGCTCCTGGTTATGGAAAGTAGAACAGATTCAACAGAGATGCCCCATATTTCTGATATTACACCCACTGGTTGCCTGAACGCTGCCTGGGGGAGCCACCCAGTCCTGGACTGCTGCCAAATCGTGATGTCCCTGATCCCTGCATGCACCAGCAATACCTGAAGAGGTGAGGCCACGGAGTGCAGCACCATCCCCCAGCTCCTGCTCAGCGCAGTCACCGCCGCCATCCTGCACCACGTGCTCCAGCGCAATACACCACTTACTGCATCCAGCTGCAGCATCAGACACTATGTAAGTACACGGACGCTTCCAGCCTGCGCCTCCCACCAGTTATATCACCAGTCACTAATGTCCCCTGGTCTTGTCTCCTGCAGGTTCTTCGGATTCTCCCGGTGTGATCCATCCAATAGAAAGATTATCACCAGAGCTTCTATATAAGAACTGGAGACAGGTCCATCAGCCCCCCCTCCCCCCCCCCCGCTGGTCTTCAGCCCCCATTGTTACACACACCAGGGCCTCCTCTTCAATGGTAAAGATGGCACAGAAGCCCCAAAGACACATCCAGACAAGGATCCCCCCTATCTCCACCTCTAATCCCCCCCCCCCCCCGGGTACTTACCAAGAATAAAATAATAAAATGAACGAGTTATTAAGTCATTCAGGGAATTTGTCTTTTTTCTAGGTGTAAGAGGGAAGGGGGCACATCCCCAATGTGTGACCATAGCATATTATACACACCCCAACGTCTTACTGTCCCCAATGCTATATGTTGCCCCCCTATAAGATGGTATGTAATGGGATTATATCGGGCCAGAAACCAGCCCCAGGTAGTGTATAACTCAGAATAACAACATGGACACATGTATTGTGGATAGAGATAAAAGATATTTTATCACCTTCAGATCAGACTAGATAAAGCCCTGTACATATACAATGGTTAGGAATGCAAATACAGGTGGTGGTACAATCAGTGTCGGCAGATTATGTTACTGCTTGGATGTCAGTCCTTTCTGCGGTGCAGCTACCTGGAAGGTGAGTAGGGAAGTAGGGACCAGCAATCTCCTGTTTCCTCCAACACTTGACCAGGTGAGGACTGGGAACGTAAAGTGGCCCAGGAAAAAAGATCTGAAAGTGGCCTCATGCAAAACAGGTAGAAGAGGCAGGGGACATGCTCAGACATCTGTTCCTGCTCTCAATACACATGTACACAAGAGCCATTTCAGGAGCTTTGAAGGTCCTACAAAGGTCCTGTAACCAGAGTTTGGATGCAGCAGAAGGGACACATCCTCCATTCCCCAAGAAGCTGATTCTATACCAGATGTAGGATGAGAATTCAGTCCTCAGTGCAGAGAATGTGACAACACTAAAGCCCAAAGAGTTTACAGACATTTGCGAAGCTCTTTACATAGAAAGACCCCCCCCCCCCCCCCTTGTGGTCATAGTCACCCCTCGAATTCTGCAAATATAGTGGTCTTACAATAATGGACAATTATGACATATGACAAGGGATAGATAAAAAAAATTCTGTTCAATGGACTTTACATGATTAATTTAAGGTGTGGAAGCTTGAAAAGAGCGTGGGTCTCACTTACACCCTCTATGATTAGGGCTGGGGCAGTGGGCGGAGCTATGCTGAGTGCATTGCTACTATTTCCATCAGCCCTGGACACTAAATTGGGAAGCAAGGCACAAGTATAACCAACACCCCATGTGGTTTTGCAATATTCTCTAGTAGTTGTCCCCAGTGAAGAGACTTTTGTCACCCAGTAATTGTCACCCAACTTCTTCCATCTAGACCTGAGATTTAAAGGGAACCTGTCATCAGGAAACACATATTCACCTACTGACAGGTTCACATAGACTTTTTAGTACTATTTCCCAATCGGATTTCATCATTAACACTTCTGCTTCCACTCTCTTTTAAAGGTGTCAAAAACATACTTGGCACCTGATGATAGGTTCCCTTTAAGACACCAAAATATATTTGGAAAAGCTGGTAGAGGAGGATGTGAGCCGCAACCTTTAACTAATTTAATGTGGAAAAAGCAGGGAACCATTTTATTTTCTGGCATGTTACTTTATTATTATAACGCAGACATAATTTGAGGCTGCTAATTTGAGATGCCAGATCTGCATGAGCGATTGGGCCACCCCTGAGGCTCCAGGGCCCATGTGTAAGGAACCCCCTGTCCCCCCTCATGTTACCCCCCTGCATTTATCTGCATTACTTACTACCAAACACTGAGATAATGGGGCACATTTACTAAGGGTCCGAAACGTGTTTTTTCCGCCGGGTTTTCAGAATTTTACCATTTTGCGCCGAATTGCCCCGGGTTTTGGTGCACGTGATCGGATTGTGTCGCATCGGGGCCTGCCAGCGTGGTGTGGCCGTCAGAAAACCCAACGGATTTTAAAAAATTGCGCTATTTTTAAAAAAAAAGTGTCGCTTGACGCGCACTTACATGCATCAGGAATAGGAAGGTGAACTCCGGCGGACCTCGGTGCAGCAGCGACACCTGGTGGACATCGGGCGTCTTAGTGAATCGCCGGAAGACCTGAATCCTCATCGGAGAACGCGCCGCTGGATCGCGACAGGACCGGGTAAGTAAATGAGCCCTTTTGTCTTCACAGGCTTTAATTTTTTGATACGTGATATAAAACATTGATACTTTGTAACTAGGGATGAGTGGGCACAATCAAGTTTTGTTCAGTACCAGAACACTCACCCGACTGGTGCTGTTCACCCTTCACCCTTCATATAATAGGTATTATCCGTTTTACATGGTAGTAGTATTGCAGTATATGGTAGGAGCAATCAGACTCCCTAAGGTCAAAGTAACCAAGGGGGTCTAAGAAAATTCAAGGTGGTTCAACTCACCGCATTTCCATAAAACAAGATATAAAAATTTAAAAACTAATAAAATCATGTTCAGAGAGAGAACACAAGGCATCATAGCATCTGTGGGCAAGCTAACTGGCCTCAGCTTGAGGGCATAGACTGACAGATATAAGTCTCCGCCCACTGCACCTCAGGAAAGAAAGATTTTTGTGAAACATTTTCAGAACAGAAAACTTTGGAAAGAAATGGACGAGCAGCACAAAGTGGGCATCAAAGTGGGAACCACATATAATAATTTGGCAAAATCATTAATATTTTCACAGTTCTGCTTTAAGGGGTTAAGTAAAGTCTTCTTTTCACATGACTGGACAAATATGATTTGGTTCCTGTGAAAATCTGGAACATCTAGAAAAAACTAGAAAATCCCGGAGTGGTGCGAGCAGATGAGGGAGCGCCGCACAATGAAATAACCTCAGCCTTATTTCTTCATATAAACCTTTCATTTTCAATATCGCCTTCACGCCTCCGTGCCTCCCCGCGCCCCGTGTCTGCGCCTCTTATCCCCCTGTTCTGTGCGGCTTCATCCAAAGGCTAAATGACTTCAACCTGGTAAAGATGATGCGGCAAATCGGATGAACCTCGACCCAACCTGCCGGGTGCAGAGCCGTGTGAAATTGAAGAAACTCGACATTGCTACCGGGGAAGCTGGAGCTGGATACGTGTATATAATCCACTGTATACACCGATCCACCAGGGGCGGAGACACAAGCCTTCAGACAAAATATTACTTTACAGCTGCATTTTTTTTAGAATTTTTGGCTTCAATGTGGTATTTAAATGTCTTTTTGGTAGAATTTTGGCCAATACTATAAAAGGATATCTAGGAACTAAAACAGCAATAAAACTGAGTAAAATTGTAAAGTAAGGGGTTAAAAATGAGCTTTATTATATCCACTAGTGGATTAAATATGAGAACTTCCTTTAATGGGCAAATCCCTTTAAGATTCTCTCATTTATTATTGAACTCCAGAGTTTTTATCCATCATAGGTGAAGAAGCCCCTCCCCTAGGGACTACACTTGGTTGTGATTGGCTTCATTTGGTCATACTTCCGCATCTGCTCATTGGGTAACCTGGCACAGGAGATGTATATACAATGTATATACTGTATATATGTAGCTACTTTACATGGTAAGACAATGAAAGTACAAGATGAGCTTGTTCAAGGTTTCGGGAGACTTGGTGCCTCTCCGAGGTCTTGTAAAGTTAACTCCTTGAATAACTTCACTAGAAAAGAAAGTCATATCCATATCAACTGCACCCCCGCACGGGCCCTCAAGTGCCTAATGACAAATTTAAATCTGTGCATAGATTGAAGTGTCCTTGCTCCTTCCTATAGACTTCACCGATCCTCCACAAATTGGTTTCCACGTCCTCCGTGTCTTTTAACATGTCCTCCCTTCTATTTTGCATTATCAAACCTTTGTGTTTCATCAGCGGGAAGCACGGTGGCTCAGTAGTTAGCACTACAGTCTTGCAGCACAGTGGCTCAGTGGTTAGCACTATGGCCTTGCAGCATTGTGGCTCAGTGGATAGCACTACAGCCTTGCAGCATGGTAGCTCAGTGGTTAGCACTACAGCTTTGCAGCATGGTGGCTCAGAGGGCAGCACTACAGCCTTGCAGCACGGTGGCTCAGTGGTTAGCACTATGGCCTTGCAGCACGGTGGCTCAGTGGTTAGCACTACAGCCTTGCAGCATGGTGGCTCAATGGATAGCACTACAGCCTTGCAGCATGGTAGCTCAGTGGATAGCACTACAGTCTTGCAGCACGGTGTTCAGTGGTTAGCACTAAAGCCTTGCAGCACAGTGGCTCAGTGGGCAGCACTACAGCCTTGCAGCACGGTGGCTCAGTGGTTAGCACTACGGCCTTGCAGCATGGTGGCTCAGTGGATAGCACTACAGCCTTGCAGCACAGTAGCTCAGTGGTTAGCAGTACAGCCTTGCAGCACGGTGGCTCAGTGGATAGCACTAACGCCTTGCAGCACTGGGGCTCAGTGGATAGCACTACAGCCTTGCAGCACGGTGGCTTTGCAGCGCTGGGATCCTGGGTTTAAATCCCATCCAAGTCAACATCTGCAAAGCCTTTGTATGTTCTCTCTGTGATTGCGTGGGTTTCCTCCAGGTCCTCTGGTTTCCTCCCACACTCCAAAACATACTGGTAGGTGATTAGATTGTGAGCCCCTATTGGGGACAGGGCAAGCTGTGTGCAGCACTGCGTTATCTGCGTGCGCTATATAAATACAGGAATTATTATTATTAAGAGCCGTGAATATTGAATATTGCGGTTTTCTTTCTTCCTTCACCTGCAGAGCCCTGGTACAATTGCCCGGGCTGCACATACGGCATCTCCAACCCCTTCCCAAAATAACACGCATCTTATTATTCCATGTGTCTGATTTTTGATGCCTCCCTCCAATTACACATTAAATGTCAGGACCTGACAGACCCCGAAACAAAGCGTCGGTATTTTTCCAGTCATCATCAGAATCTTTCATCAGGAGATGATTGGAAGCGGCGGCCGGGGATCTGCACCTGACATTTCTCCCGCATATAATAGAAATATATTTTCCATTTTAGATTCGCGGCTAATGCATCTTTTATGCCCCGGCAGCCGCAATGTGTGAAATGTATTACAGATCTTTCCTTTCCCTCCTTCTCCTCCTTACAAAACAGAATGGCACCAATTAAATGATTTTTGCAGCCTGTCCTTAATCCGGCAGGAATGATTATCCCAGGAAACAGCGAGGACTCTAATTGACATGTAGTATCTGTACAATCTGTCTTTTGCCGGCGCCCCCTGTCACCGGCGCATTGATATGTTAATACTTAAAGCCGCCTGAATCACATCATAAAAGAGAGACTTCTGGAAATTGAATTATTTCACTTTCCAGTCCCTAGAAATCGAGTGATCTCTGTGTATCCGCGGCTAACTAGGTGCTACACTTTGGATGAGTAATCAGCGGATGCCATGGCAACAGCTTCGCTCGCACAATTGCGTAAGCGATAAAGTCGTTAGCCGACGTGAAATGCTCTTACAGGTTGACAAGTGGAAGCCTCTCCAGGACCCTCTGAAGTGGAGGCTATTCATTTACATAATTTATGCTTTGACGAATGATCTTATTAACGGCTGCGGAGGCCAAGTGTTAGCGCAACAATTGTATCTCCCAAAGAATGAAAACATTACAAAGTTACAACTCGAAGTAAATGTGTTTAGATACGGAAGATTGATGTCATTTGTAATGTAAGAATGGACTGAATCTGGGTCACACATTGGGGCACATTTACTTACCCGGTCCTGCCGCGATCCCCGAGGTGCGTTGTCCGACGAGGATGAAGTCTGGCACGATTCACTAAGATCATTCGTCCGATATCCTGCATGTGTCGCTTCCCCGCTCAGGTCCCTGGAGTTCACCTTCTTCTTCCTGGTGCATGTAAGTGCATTGTCCGTGTATAATGTGCTGTGCGGAGAGTCACTAAGATCGTGCGCCCGATATCCTGCATGTGTCGCTTCCCCACTCAGGTCCCCGGAGTTCACCTTCTTCTTCCTGGTGCATGTAAGTGCATTGTCCGTGTATAATGCGCTGTGCGGGGAGTCACTAAGATCCTGCGCCCAATATCCTGCATGTGTCGCTTCCCCGCTCAGGTCCCCGGAGTTCACCTTCTTCTTCCTGGTGCATGTAAGTGCATTGTCCGTGTATAATGCGCTGTGCGGGGAGTCACTAAGATCCTGCGCCCGATATCCTGCATGTGTCGCTTCCCCGCTCAGGTCCCCGGAGTTCACCTTCTTCTTCCTGGTGCATGTAAGTGCATTGTCCGTGTATAATGCGCTGTGCGGGGAGTCACTAAGATCCTGCGCCCGATATCCTGCATGTGTCGCTTCCCCGCTCAGGTCCCTGGAGTTCACCTTCTTCTTCCTGGTGCATGTAAGTGCATTGTCCGTGTATAATGCGCTGTGCGGGGAGTCACTAAGATCCTGCGCCCGATATCCTGCATGTGTCACTTCCCCGCTCAGGTCCCTGGAGTTCACCTTCTTCTTCCTGGTGCATGTAAGTGCATTGTCTGTGTATAATGCGCTGTGCGGGGAGTCACTAAGATCCTGCGCCCGATATCCTGCATGTGTCGCTTCCCCGCTCAGGTCCCCGGAGTTCACCTTCTTCTTCCTGGTGCATGTAAGTGCATTGTCCGTGTATAATGCGCTGTGCGGGGAGTCACTAAGATCCTGCGCCCGATATCCTGCATGTGTCGCTTCCCCGCTCAGGTCCCTGGAATTCACCTTCTTCTTCCTGGTGCATGTAAGTGCATTGTCCGTGTATAATGCGCTGTGCGGGGAGTCACTAAGATCCTGCGCCCGATATCCTGCATGTGTCACTTCCCCGCTCAGGTCCCTGGAGTTCACCTTCTTCTTCCTGGTGCATGTAAGTGCATTGTCCGTGTATAATGCGCTGTGCGGGGAGTCACTAAGATCCTGCGCCCGATATCCTGCATGTGTCGCTTCCCCGCTCAGGTCCCTGGAGTTCACCTTCTTCTTCCTGGTGCATGTAAGTGCATTGTCCGTGTATAATGCGCTGTGCGGGGAGTCACTAAGATCCTGCGCCCGATATCCTGCATGTGTCGCTTCCCCGCTCAGGTCCCCGGAGTTCACCTTCTTCTTCCTGGTGCATGTAAGTGCATTGTCCGTGTATAATGCGCTGTTCAGGGAGTCACTAAGATCCTGCGCCCGATATCCTGCATGTGTCGCTTCCCCGCTCAGGTCCCTGGAGTTCACCTTCTTCTTCCTGGTGCATGTAAGTGCATTGTCTGTGTATAATGTGCTGTGCGGGGAGTCACTAAGATCCTGCGCCCGATATCCTGCATGTGTCACTTCCCCGCTCAGGTCCCTGGAGTTCACCTTCTTCTTCCTGGTGCATGTAAGTGCATTGTCCGTGTATAATGCGCTGTGCGGGGAGTCACTAAGATCCTGCGCCCGATATCCTGCATGTGTCGCTTCCCCGCTCAGGTCCCCGGAGTTCACCTTCTTCTTCCTGGTGCATGTAAGTGCATTGTCCGTGTATAATGCGCTGTTCAGGGAGTCACTAAGATCCTGCGCCCGATATCCTGCATGTGTCGCTTCCCCGCTCAGGTCCCTGGAGTTCACCTTCTTCTTCCTGGTGCATGTAAGTGCATTGTCTGTGTATAATGTGCTGTGCGGGGAGTCACTAAGATCCTGCGCCCGATATCCTGCATGTGTCACTTCCCCGCTCAGGTCCCTGGAGTTCACCTTCTTCTTCCTGGTGCATGTAAGTGCATTGTCCGTGTATAATGCGCTGTGCGGGGAGTCACTAAGATCCTCGCCCGATATCCTGCATGTGTCGCTTCCCCGCTCAGGTCCCCGGAGTTCACCTTCTTCTTCCTGGTGCATGTAAGTGCATTGTCCGTGTATAATGCGCTGTGCAGAAAGTCACTAAGATCGTGCATCCAATATCCTGCATGTGTCGCTTCTCCGCTCAGGTCCCTGGAGTTCACCTTCTTCTTCCTGGTGCATGTAAGTGCATTGTCTTACGACACTATTTTAAAGTAAAATCCCGCGCTCAGTCCAAATCCATCGGATCATCCGCCCCCCCCCCCGATTTTTGTTCCAAAATCCGACACAATCCCCTTCTAAATACCAGTTACAGCTGCGCAAATCCCAAAAATTTCTAAAAGCCGACGTAAGTGAGATCCACGGGACCCTTAGTAAATAAGCCCCATTGTGTAATCCAAAGTGCTCCCCGACATGGACCTCGCAATGTCCACAGCAGTAGGTAAGTAGAATTATACACACAACCAGGGGCTGATTAGGACTTCTCCCTCGAGCTACCTGTTGTCATCTCACACAGTTGGAGGGAGGAGTGCTGAGGGAGTAGGAAGAGTAACAGCCTGTGAAGCTGCCCACAGTCTTCTGCCTCCAATAAAAATGTTAATAAAATGTCATCAAAAAGTTCCTCATGGGGTAGCCCCTCAGACTCATTAGCATAATTTTAAAAGTCCCGTAGCCTGGATCTATGAGTAATGTCCCTGGTTTATCAGGATGGATTTTCAAGGTAGATTTCCTCTATTTACAGCATAAGGGACTGTTTTGAGCAGGCGAGAGGTGAGAGGCAATCGTTTTCCTATTTCCTACCCTATATTCCTTACCCATGTCCATTAACACAGATCTATGGTGACCAAATAGGTCTCCTTGAGGTACAAGAGAGAAGGAACTGGAGGAGGATCACACAATGTCCAAGCATCGAAATGTTACTTCTGCAGGAGTAAAGAACTTACTAAGAACTTACTAAGAACTTACCTCACATCTGTAACCACCAAGATCATTGCCTCTTGTTACTCTTGTAATCAACAAATTTGGTGCCGTTAACCAATCCAAGTAAATTTTCTGAAGAACTTTGGCCCATAGACTTGAGCTATAGAAATCATTGGGGGATTTATCATTAGGGACTTTCTAGTTCTCTGTTTTTCTTGTTTTACTAATTCCTGGGTTCCGTCACTTGATAAATACCCCTCTTGGGGGCAATAGTTATAAGGGAGATGTGTTGTCTTGCACGGCTCAGGGTGTAACAGAGGCTGCTGCCTGGTCAGGACACACAGGACGTTATCTGAGTTAGACGTTGGTGTCTAGACGAGGGAAATGTCCAGTCTAGACAAAATGTGGGAGAAGCCGATGTCTAGACTAGTGGGAGGGATGTGTTGACCAGGACATTCATTATACGGTCTAGACTGGGGCATAGGAATGGAGGATATAATGAAGATCAGAAGGAAGGGGCCACCACCACGTAGGATCTCAAGGTCAACATCTCTACGATGATTTGCCAAACCAAACCCAACTCTCGAAAGCCTGGCCCAGTTTATTGGTGCAGATCACAGGACATCGGACAGTTATTTTACTTCCTATAGCTAAAAATGAGACACATACTAACTCTTCTATAAGGTCTTGTCCCATAACACCTAGAGCCACCCCTCTGGTGTCATATGAAAGCGAAGTACTTCAGCTTTCAAAAAGCTTTAGATGGTTCTGAGACAGCGGCACTTATGGATATAATGGAGAATTATATCATGATTTGCAGATCACATTCCCAATCATATACCTGGTTCCATAGCACACAACACCACCTGATGTGTTTTGAAAGTGAAGATTCTTATCTTTAAAATTACAGTGGGAAAAATAAAAATACTGGATACTTTGCCAATTTGGCACATTTTGGAAATTATAAACCACGGAGAGGTCTATCATTCTCATCGTAGGTCACGTCAACTGTGAGAGACAGAATCTAAAACAAATCAAGTAGCATAATGAATGAATTGCATAATGTTTAAATAATTAATTAGCATTTTATCTCATAAGTTTTTGATACAATAGAAAAACAGAAGCTAATATTTGGTTAGAATTGTTTATTTACAGTTCTAAAGGTCGGATGTTTCCTGTGCGTCTTATAGTTTGCACTGCATTAAGGATTGTGGATCCTCCATACAGATCTTCTCTAGATCTTTCAGGTTTCAGTGTTTTTTGGCCCAATGCTCCATACAGATCTGCTGTAGATCTTTCAGGTTTCAGTGTTTTCTTGGGCCCAATCCTCCCTATAGATCTCCTCTAGATCTTTCAGAATTCAGTGTTTTCTGGCCCAATCCTCCATACAGATCTTTTCTAGGTCTTTCAGGTTTCAGTGTTTTTTTGGCCCAATCCCCCATACAGATCTTCTATAGATCTTTCAGATTTCAGAGTTTTTTTGGTCCAATCCTCCATACAGATCTCCTCTAGATCTTTCAGGATTCAGTAATTTTTGGTCCAATCCTCCATACAGATCTCCTCTAGATCTTTCAGGATTCAGTAATTTTTGGCCCAATCCTCCATACAGATCTTCTCTATATCTTTCTGGCTTCAGTGTTTTTTTGGCCCAATCCTCCATACAGATCTTCTCTAGATCTTTCAGGTTTCAGAGTTTTTTGGCCCAATCCTCCCTACATATCTCCTCTAGATCTTTCAGGTTTTTTTGGCCAATCCTCCATACAGATCCGATTCAGATCTTTCAGGGTTTGGGGCTGTCTCTGGACAACATGGAGTTTCAGGTTCCTCCAAAGTTTTTGGACTGGGTTCAGGTCAGGAGACTGGAGAGACCATGCCAAGGCCTTCAAGTAGCTCTTAGAGAGCTGTTCCTTAGTTGCTTTGGGTGTGATGTAAGATCATTCTTATAATAGAAGATAATCTATGATCCATTTTCAATTCTCTTGGGCTTATTGGCCAAAGTCTTGCAATACTTGGCCCCATCCATCATCCATTCAATAAAGTGAACTTGCCCTGTCCCCATTGCAGATAGGCAACCCTAAAGGATGTTTCCACTCATGGGGCCACATTTATCACTTTTGTGCGCCTAAGTGTAGTAGTTGCGCCTAAATTCGGGCGCACTGTTTTGCCAGAATTATCACAAGCTACAACCATCTGTGATAAGTATATTTTCTGCCTCTTATTAATCACTTTACTTTAACACAGTTTAGGCGCAATGTTAGATTCAGGCAGTTACATGTGATCCTGCTACAAGCTCCTCTCTGCTTCTCCCACATCCCAGCATGAAGATAACACTCACAGCAGCACCCAGGTGTGTGACACCCAGCACCCAGTGACCTCCTCAGCAGCACCCAGGTGTGTGACACCCAGCACCCAGTGACCTCCTCAGCAGGGGCTTCTCCTGGAGGGGATCCCCAAGTGCTGGTCTCCTGCTGCACCCCTGTAATTCTGCACAGTATCCCCCTCAGACACTGTGCAGAATTACATGGGGGACACTTGTTTGTAGTATCTGCAAACTTCTGCAAACTTGTGCAAACTTCTCTTGCTCTTGCTGTGAGCTCAGCGTTTGCAGATTGTTTTGTAAATAGAAGGTGATGACCTGTAAATAGAGTCTGCAGCTCCTGTCTGTAATGTATCTAATGTATCTATTATATGTTCCAGTGTCTGGCTGAGCTTTGCTGCTAGAAATGAGCTCTTCTGCAGAGGGGCTCAGTGCTTTCTTCTCAGATAACGCCACCTTCGGGCTGGAGTGTTTTTGCGCCCGTTTTTGCGCCTAAATGCAAAAGTCGCACGTGATGAATATCATTAGGCGCAGCAAAACATCTGGAATTGAACGATAGATGAGGGAAAGCTGGTTATTTTAGCTGCGCGGCTAATTTGACGTTTAATCGCAAAAATGGCGCAAAAACGGTGCGCCTAAACGAAAAGGCGCAAAAACAACAGAAAAAACAAGTGATAAATGTGGCCCATGGTCCAAAGTTTGAACACTGTTCTTGGGGTTCTATCTGACCACTTGACCTTCTTTTGTTAGATTCTGTCTCCCACACCCCCTGTGTGTGACATAGTGCTGGTCTTTTTGCTCAGCTGCCTCCCAGTTAACTCAATAGGCAGCTATAAAGCTTTTTTGGGGGCTGTATGTCTCTGCCAGTGATTTTGGTAAACTTACTATAGCTGATTTACAATAAATTACTAGTTAGTTGTCTGGCCTCCTGCTTTATCTCCTGGCCTTCACTTGCCTTCTAATTCTGCATTACCTTGATATCTGGTTGTGACCCCAGTTCACACCTTTGGTTTCTCTCTTAGGTAGCCTCCAAGCTTTTTTTCTAAATTTTTTCCATTTTTATTTTGCTCAAGGCCATTGTAGATGCATATTTGAGCATATATGAAGTATTGCTACCATACAGAGACACACGTGCCCTCCCTGTAATATTACCGGAGTGGGTTTGTTGTCATCTCGGTGACTTCTCTAATTAATAATACATTGTATTATATAATAAAGAGAAGCAATAAAATTGCACTTTGTGATAAATTAACAAACAAGGATTTCATTATCCGCCTTTGTTATCCAGAAATTACTGTACGTCTTGTCAAAACTTCTCTACAGGTTTTTTTTTTTTAAATTCTTTATCTCTGGGGCTCAAATAATTATCTCCTCAGATAATTAGCGGATATAAATGCTCGTTATTCACGCAGATGAGACGTTAAATACCTATTGTTTTCAAGTCTATCGTTAAAAAAGAAACATAGTAAAGACAATCACACAAAAACTATAGGGAACCCTCACACGTAGCTTTATCCTGCACAGTCTCGGTTTTCGGGTTAAGGTTCTCTCAAACACTGATGGACTACAGCGATATGATGGCAGGATCCCATCACTAATGCCCAAAATCTCACCGTCACAACAACCCAACACCCCATGACTTGTAGGAAGGCCAAAAGAGCAAATACTGTATATACTCGAGTATAAGCTAACCCGAGTATAAGCCGAGGCGCCTAATTTTACCACAAAAAAAATGGAAAACCTATTGACTCGAGTATAAGCCGAGGGTGGGAAATGCATTGGTCACAGCCTCCCCAGTATGTAGCCAGCCAGCCCCTGCCCCAGTGTATATAGCCTGCCAGACCCTGCCCCAGTGTATATAGCCTGCCAGACCCTGCCCCAGTGTATATAGCCTGCCAGATCCTGCCCCAGTGTATATAGCCTGCCAGCCCCTGCCCCAGTGTATATAGCCTGCCAGACCCTGCCCCAGTGTATATAGCCTGCAAGACCCTGCCCCAGTGTATATAGCTTGCCAGACCCTGCCCCTGTGTATATAGCCTGCCAGACCCTGCCCCAGTGTATATAGCCTGCCAGACCCTGCCCCAGTGTATATAGCTTGCCAGACCCTGCCCCAGTGTATATAGCCTGCCAGACCCTGCCCCAGTGTATATAGCCTGCCAGACCCTGCCCCAGTGTATATAGCTTGCCAGACCCTGCCCCAGTGTATATAGCCTGCCAGATCCTGCCCCAGTGTATATAGCCTGCCAGCCCCTGCCCCAGTGTATATAGCCTGCCAGCCCCTGCCCCAGTGTATATAGCCAGCCAGCCCCTGCCCCAGTGTATATAGCCTGCCAGACCCTGCCCCAGTGTATATAGCCTGCCAGCCCCTGCCCCAGTGTATATAGCCAGCCAGCCCCTGCCCCAGTGTATATAGCCAGCCAGCCCCTGCCCCAGTGTATATAGCCTGCCAGACCCTGCCCCAGTGTATATAGCCAGCCAGCCCCTGCCCCAGTGTATATAGCCTGCCAGACCCTGCCCCAGTGTATATAGCCTGCCAGCCCCTGCCCCAGTGTATATAGCCAGCCAGCCCCTGCCCCAGTGTATATAGCCTGCCAGCCCCTGCCCCAGTGTATATAGCTTGCCAGACCCTGCCCCAGTGTATATAGCCTGCCAGACCCTGCCCCAGTGTATATAGCCTGCCAGACCCTGCCCCAGTGTATATAGGCTGCCAGATCCTGCCCCAGTGTATATAGCCTGCCAGCCCCTGCCCCAGTGTATATAGCCTGGCAGCCCCTGCCCCAGTGTATAAAACCTGCCAGCCCCTGCCCCAGTTTATATAACCTGCCAGCCCCTGCCCCAGTTTATATAGCCCCCCTTCCCCGTTGTGCAGCACAACAATACCGGATGGATCGCACAGTAGATCTATGGGTGCCGCCAGAAAGGCGAGTTTTGATTTATTTATTTATTTGACTCGAGTATAAGCCGAGTTTGGGTTTTTCAGCACATTTTTTGTGCTGAAAAACTAGGCTTATACTCGAGTATATAAGGTAAGTGTTTTAGTAGATTCAGGCTCATCCATTATGACACTTATTCATATATATATATATATCCCCTATGTGAGCCGAGCTTATGTACCATCATGGCCATCTAATGTCCAGTACAGGTTTATCTATGTGCACGCATATCTAAGCTATCTAATTTTAATATTTTAATATTTTTTTTAATTTTCTGTGTTTACTGTTCATGTCATCTGCTGGGAAGCAGGATGTCTGATTGGCTGACACCCCAGAAAGTGACTCCTATAGTCAATATAAAAGGTTTCCTTCTGGTAGTAGTGAGTGATTATTGAGGAGACTGAGCTATTGTTGTGCTGTAACAAAGTAGAGCCAAGAAGACTACAGAGAAGAACCCAGCCTGCAGACTTCAATACTGTGCATAACCCCTCTAGTGCTGCCTATAGCTTCACCATTACTGCCCATATCATCAGTGCCAAAAAGTGACACCCCTATGGACAAAATCAACTGCAGTACAGCACAGAACCCCTCACTCTTAGCTTCTACCTCTACATCCCAAGCTTTACCAATTGATCACCATATGGCCCCGATACTGCACATAACCCCCCTACTTCTACCTAAGCCTTCAGCAAGATGACATCATCAGGACCATGAACCCCAGCACTATTGAGAAAACAACTCCGATGCAGCATATAACTCCTCCATATGAGAAATTCCACCTCTACTCCTCTACAGCATACCCCATTTTTATGGTCCAAACATCTCCACTGGTCCATAATCCATAATTGCTACTTAAAACATCTCCATTCCCACCCATAACCCACCACCAGACTCAAAGACGCCACCACTACAGCATATAACCCTTCTGCCACTGTCTAACGCTCCACCAATATTGTCCACCATATCAACTGTAGCCACCACCTCTATGGTCCAATATCTCTCTACTGTTCTAGAACCTACTAGAACCACAGCATACAACCTTTTAAGTTCTGCCTAAACCTCCACCAATATAAGCCCAATCACCACCACAGCTGCAGTATATCCCACCTCTATCGTCCAAAAACCCTCCGTGACTGCACTGAACTCCATTATTATGTATTGAAACATCTCTACCTTTACCCCCACTATATGGTCACTCAAAACCCTTCCACTCCTGTCCCATATCTTGGATCCAAAACCTCGACACTGCCCAAACTTCATTACTACGACTTAAAACTTCTCTACTCCTATCCACATTCCACCACCAAGTCCTTGACCCCCTCATAGGACTGTCCCTCCTTCCATCTTCGAGACTGTAGGTTGTTCGCGGACAATGGTCAGAATAAGCCGAAAGCTTTATGTCTCTTAATGTCTAAATATTAAATGTATATTGATCATAGTACGAAATAAAACAAAGGAACGTAAGCAAAAATGTGAACAATGACAAACCAAACAACAAAGTACAAACATGTCACCCCGGCCTCATATATCAAAGTGACTTTTATCGCTGGAGAGACCAAAGAAGATTAAGAATGTGAAATGAGACATGAATCATATTGATCTAGCGGCAGCACTGCAGGCCGGACGGAGAAGAGAGAACTGAGCTGAAAGCTGCGAGGAGGGAGATGACACATCCAGCCCGGATTATATCCCGGAACCCTGCACTAGAGGCGGCCGACAGCAGCTCCAGCACCACAACAGGAACCACCAAAACATGGGGAAGACAACTCAAATTTCAGGGTATCCCTGTCCTGTCCCCCCAAGTGTCAGCGTGTCCCTGTCCTGTCCCCCAAGTGTCAGCGTCTCCCTGTCCTTTCCCCCCAAGTGTCAGCGTGTCCTGTCCTTTCCCCCCAAGTGTCAGCGTGTCCCTGTCCTGTCCCCCAAGTGTCAGCGTGTCCCTGTCCTGTCCCCCAAGTGTCAGCGTGTCCTGTCCTTTCCCCCCAAGTGTCAGCGTGTCCCTGTCCTGTCCCCCAAGTGTCAGCGTGTCCCTGTCCTGTCCCCCAAGTGTCAGCATGTCCCTGTACCCCCAAGTGTCAGCGTGTCCCTGTCCTGTCCCCCCAAGTGTCAGCGTGTCCCTGACCTGTCCCCCCAAGTGTCAGCGTGTCCCTGCCCTGTCCCCCCAAGTGTCAGCGTGTCCCTGTCCTGTCCCCCAAGTGTCAGCGTGTCCCTGTCCTGTCCCCCCAAGAGTCAGCTTGTCCCTGTCCTGTCCCCCAAGTGTCAGCGTGTCCCTGTCCTGTCCCCCCAAGTGTCAGCATGTCCCTGTCCTGTCCCGCCAAGTGTCAGCGTGTCCCTGCCCTGTCCCCCCAAGAGTCAGCGTGTCCCTGTCCTGTCCCCCAAGTGTCAGCGTGTCCCTGTCCTGTCCCCCCAAGTGTCAGCATGTCCCTGTCCTGTCCCCCCAAGTGTCAGCGTGTCCCTGTCCTGTCCCCCAAGTGTCAGCGTGTCCCTGTCCTGTCCTCCAAGTGTCAGTGTGTCCCTGTCCTGTCCCCCAAGTGTCAGGGCTTCCCTGTCCTGTCCCCCCAAGTGTCAGCGTGTCCCTGTCCTGTCCCACCAAGTGTCAGCATGTCCCTGTCCCCCAAGTGTCAGCGTGTCCCTGTCCTGTCCCCCCAAATGTCAGCGTGTTCCTGTCCTGTCCCCCAAGTGTCAGCGTGTCCCTGTCCTGCCCCCCCAAGTGTCAGCGTGTCCCTGTCCTGTCCGCCAAGTGTCAGCGTGTCCCTGTCCTGTCCCCCCAAGTGTCAGTGTGTCCCTGTCCTGTCCCCCCAAGTGTCAGCGTGTCCCTGTCCTGTCCCCCAAGTGTCAGAGTGTCCCTGTCAGCGTGCTCCTGTCCTGTCCTCCAAGTGTCAGTGTGTCCCTGTCCTGTCCCCCCAAGTGTCAGCGTGTCCCTGTCCTGTCCCCCCAAATGTCAGCGTGTCCCTGTCCTGTCCCCCAAGTGTCAGCGTGTCCCTGTCCTGTCCTCCCAAGTGTCAGCGTGTCCCTGTCCTGTCCCCCCAAGTGTCAGTGTGTCCCTGTCCTGTCCCCCCAAGTGTCAGCGTGTCCCTGTCCTGTCCCCCCAAGTGTCAGCGTGTCCCTGTCCTGTCCCCCCAAGTGTCAGCGTGTCCCTGTCCTGTCCCCCCAAGTGTCAGCGTGTCCCTGTCCTGTCCCCCAAGTGTCAGCGTGTCCCTGTCCTCTCCCCCCAAGTGTCAGCGTGTCCCTGTCCTGTCCCCCAAGTGTCAGCGTGTCCCTGTCCTGTCCCCCAAGTGTCAGTGTGTCCCTGTCCTGTCCCCCAAGTGTCAGTGTGTCCCTGTCCTGTCCCCCCCAGTTTCGTTCTTTTTTACCAACAAACATCAACCTGTCACTGTTCTGTACCCCGCACTACTATTGTCATATACCTTATATTTCATTGTATTGTACACCAAGTGTTTGCATTGTTCTGGACCCTAAGTGTAAGTATGTCATCGCCCTGCACCATAAGTGTCCTCATGTCCTTGTCCTGTATCCCAAGTCATTATCCTACACAAAGGGGGTCATTTATTAAGGGCCCGATTCGCGTTTTCCCGACGTGTTACCCGAATATTTCCGTTTTGCGCCGCTTGTACTTAAATTGCCCCGGGATTTTGGCGCACGCGATCGGATTGTGGCGCATCGGCGCTGGCATGCGCGCGACGGAAATCGGGGGGCGTGGCCGAACGAAAACCCGACGTATTCGGAAAAACCGCCGCATTTAAAAACCGAAAATGTGTCGCATAAGGACCGCTTACCTTCACCTGGTCCAGCTCGGTGCATTCCGGCGCGATGAGTTTACTTTCAGCGCAGCAGCGCCACCTGGTGGACGGCGGAAGAACTACCTTATTAAATCCCGGCCGGACCCGAATCCAGAGCGGAGAAGCCGCCGCTGGAACGCGAATGGACCGGGTAAGTAAATTTGCCCCAAAGTGTCCGTTCTCCATTGCTTTGTACCCCAAGTGTCAATGTGTCAGTTTCATGTTTTCATATATATTCCATGTAATTATTTCTTCTTTCAGTATAATTTACTCTAAATAATAGATGCAAAATGGTGAATAATTTATCTACAGGTATTTTGTAGCAAAGTTCAGGAGAAAAGCAGATTCTATGAGTCACATCTTTCCCCAGAGTAAATAAGAGTTCAAATGCCAATAAACCCTTAAAGGGATTGTCTAAGCCTTAAATCTTTTATTAATTGCATAGATCCTAAAAAAGAACAATGTTTATATTTACTTTCTGTTAAAAAATGATCCAGTGAAAAGTTAGGATACTTTCATAATATCATTGTAAGGCGCCCCCGGGAGAGTTCATAGGATATAACGGTGTGCACGTCGCACGGGTTTCCCGAATTTTTCAGTTTTGCGCCAAATTCCACCGGAATTTTGGCGCATACGATCGGATTTTTGTGCCGGCTTTCACGCGACAGAAATTGTGGGGCGTGGCGGCGGAACAACCCGACGGATTCGGAAAAACCGCAGAATTTAAAAAACGAAATGTGTCGCAAGATCAAGCACGTTCATGCACCGAGAAGAAGAAGGTGAACTCCGGCGGACCTCGGCACAGCAGCGACGCCTGCTGGATATCGGGCGCACGAACTTAGTGAATCCAAATCCACGTCGGACAACGCGCCGCGGGATCGCAACAGGACCCGGTAAGTAAATGTGCCCCTACATCACGACATGATGCAAATATTTGCTTGCCTAAAGGGGTTTTCCGGTGGTTGAAAAATATGGCTGTTTTCTTTCAAAAACAGCGCCACAACTGGTCACTGCTGGTATTGCAGCTCTGTTGTATAGAGATCAGTGGAGTTTAACTGCACTACCCATGGTCAGGAGAAAAGTTGTATGTGGAGGAAATCTGCAACGTTTTTCAATCCCCAGACATTCCCTTTAAAGAGAACCCATCACCAGCGACACCCCTTCCCCCCCACAAACTACACACGGTACTTTTAACATGTCTGTATACAAGTTTCAATGATGCCTCTATCTGTGGTATTTTAAAACAGCGTTTGATTGATTGTCCGCTGTGCCAATCCCGGAGGCTTGGAGTTGTAGTATACAGTCAAGCTAGCCCACCTTTCTTACTGACACTGACCTGCTAACCCAGTTGAAGAGGGGAGGAGGGAGGAGGAAGGCTGATTTCTCTTCACATAGCCAACATCACTCTCAAGTCTCTCATTCCTGAGGGAGTAGTTAATGATGTAGCAGAGCCGAGTCACACACAACCACTGTCTCTCTCTCACACGTTCCTCAGGAATTCTCTTCATCCTCATAGAGGTTTTTCTCCGTCAAGGTTCCGTCAAGGCATTGTGTAGCATTTCCTACCCCTGATAGCAACCCCTGCCGTGGAAAGTAAAGGGAACTTTATACGTCTGCAGTTCAATATTGGCAGATGGTCGCTGAGAATTAGTTTGTCAGCATGGCGGTTGCAGTGAGACCTGTCAATCAGGAACAGGGAGGCATGGCAATGCAGGGAACAATAAATATGCAGGACTCACTTCCTGTGATTGGACTCAACTTGGATGATTGCATATAAGTTTACAAACTGATTTTAACATTGCAGCCATGGAAAGGAACCATTTAGGGATGAGGGCAATGCTACTTAATCATAGTTTTTCAAGTAATTTTTTGGGTGGGTTAATTTGACCATCAGGTTTCCTTTAATAAGACATTCTACACATTTTGAAAATAAGTCATAGGGGCAGATTTACTTACCCGGTCCATTCGCGATCCAGTGGTGCGTTCTCTGCGGTGGATTCGGGTCCGGCCGGGATTTATTAAGGTAGTTCCTCCGATGTCCACCAGGTGGCGCTGCTGCGCTGAAGTTCCCCGGAACGCACTGGAATACACCGAGCCGGGCTGAGTGAAGGTAAGTGCAAGCTCCGTCGGGTTTTCATTCTGCCACTTCCCCCCCCCCCCGATTTTCGTCGTGTGCATGCCGGCGCCGATGCGCCGCAATCCGATCGTGTGCCAAAATCCCGGGGCAATTCAGGGGAAATCGGCGCATATCGGAAATATTCGGGTAACACGTCGGGAAAACGTGAATCGGGCCCTTAGTAAATGACCCCCATAGTCTTGACACACACAAATCGCACCCTTCCTTCCCTCTATTACCAAACCCCTTGTGACAGTCATTTGGGGCTGGGACCACCCTACAGTTGGGGTCCATTCAGGCTAACCCAAATGTGCCCAGCAATATGCCTGCCCCTAATCAGAACCGAAGTGGAGCATCCGGAGTCTTCTATCTCCTATTAACTTCCAGAAGGAGAGAGAGCGAGGAGGAAAATTGGTCTAATTACAATGTGTGAAGGAGAAAATACTCATCACAGATACAGTGTATATATATATATATATATATTAGAGATGAGCGAGCACTAAAATGCTCGGGTGCTCGTTATTCGATACGAGCTTTTCCCGATGCTCGAGTGCTCGTCTCGAATAACGAGCCCCATTAAAGTCAATGGGAGACCCGAGCATTTTTTTAGTAAAAGAGAACAATAAAAGAACAGTGCATAATAAAATATCCCAGATGTTTGCAGATGTTTTGCTTGTAAGAACACATTGAAATAACACTATTCTTCACTTTGCAGGTGTTCGCGCGTGTCTCCCGCTAAGTTAGGAGATGTTCGGAAAATCTGGAATGTGAAGAATAGTGTTCTTTCAATGTGTCCTGCACTTAAATGTTCGTGTTTTCACTGTTTTTAATGTTTTAATTCTATTCTTCACATTGCAGATGTGCGCTCCTGTCTTCGGATAGGTTCGGAGATACGCGCGCACAGCTGCAAAGTGAAGAATAGAATTAAAACATTAAAAACAGTGAATACAGGAGCATTTAAGTGCAGAACACATTGAAAGAACAATATTCTTCACATTCCAGATGTTCGTGCACATCTCCTAACTTAGCGGGAGACACGCGCGAACACCTGCAAAGTGAAGAATAGTGTTATTTCAATGTGTTCTTACAAGCAAAACATCAGTAAACATCTGGGTTATTTTATTATGTAATAAAAATACTGTTCTTCACTTAATTTAATGCTCGATCTCGAGCCGGCGAGATACTCGTCCAAGTAACGAGCCGGTCCGAGTATGCTAATACTCGACCGAGCAGTATACTCGGACGAGTATACTCGCTCATCTCTAATATATATATGTGACTGTCAGGTGGAGAGATTTACACTAATAGACTGTCAGGAATCGCGGAGCCCTCCATCGGCAGATAATTATTAGAATTCTTGTCTCCAGACTGAGATTAGGGAAATATTAAGCACAAAAAAAATCCAAGTGTCAGAGGAATAATTGGGCTAAAAGATGTTACATTATACAAAGTTACAATTCTGAAATAATATCTTCATAAATCCGGCTGCGGATCTGCCATTAAACCGTTGATGTGACTTCATTAAAATCAGGAGAGAGGAGAAAAATACTAATTATCTGGAATAAAATAGAAAACCTAATGCTTCATAATGGTGCAGGCCAATGGAGCTCATGTACATGGGTGGAAAAATCGAGAAGATTCTACACCTGACATTGTGTGATCTTGTTATCTAATCTATTTCCCACGCCTCCTTTGCCTAATGACACGCCTCATTTCCCAAGGTCACACCCCGTTGCTAGTGCCAAAAAAATGGACTTATCCCTTTATTTATATAGCACACACAGATTACGCAGCGCTGCACAGAGCAAATCAGTCCCTGTCTCCAATGGGGCTCACAATCTAATCAACCGATTTTGGAGTGTGGGGGGAAACCGGAGGACCCGGTGGAAACCCACACAAACAAGGAGAGAACATACAAACTCTTTGCAGATGTTGACCCTGGAATTTGAACCCAGGTCCCCAATGCTGCAAGGCTGTAATGCTAACCACTAAGCCACCGTGCTGCAAGGCTGTAATGCTAACCACTGAGCCACCGTGCTGCCCAATGATATCTAGTGCAGGTTCCTATATGGCACTAGATAAAAATAAATCCGATTTATCAGACTTTATTTATCCCAAAACCTTATGTTTTTTTTATCTGGGTACACAATCACCATAAACAGTTCTATATAGGGATCATTTGTTCTGCGTTGTGTATCTGGGCAGTGAATGGCACTTGATTTATCTGAAGCCCGGACACTATCTGCTACTATCTAGGAATCACATACACTCCCTCTATCCCAAGACTCTGTGCACACTGTGCCGCTCCCAGGACACTATAGAGCACTATATAGGAATCATAAGATTTATTGTTTTCTATATCTGGACTCTATAAGGCACTTCCTAGGAATCAGATGCACTTTTTCTCAAGACTTTCTGCTTTCGTCACCTGGACCCTGTATGTCTATATCTGGGTCCTGTATCCCTCTATCTGGGTCCTGTATGTCTATATCTGGGTCCTGTATGTCTCTATCTGGGTCCTGTATGTCTATATCTGGGTCCTGTATGTCTATATCTGGGTCCTGTATGTCTCTATCTGGGTCCTGTATGTCTATATCTGGGTCCTGTATGTCTCTATCTGGGTCCTGTATGTCTATATCTGGGTCCTGTATGTCTCTATCTGGGTCCTGTATGTCTATATCTGGGTCCTGTATGTCTCTATCTGGGTCCTGTATGTCTATATTTGGGTCCTGTATGTCTATATCTGGGTCCTGTATGCCTCTATCTGGGTCCTGTATGTCTCTATCTGGGTCCTGTATGCCTCTATCAAGGTCCTGTATGTCTATATCTGGGTCCTGTATGTCTATATTTGGGTCCTGTATGTCTATATCTGGGTCCTGTATGCCTCTATCTGGGTCCTGTATGTCTCTATCTGGGTCCTGTATGCCTCTATCAAGGTCCTGTATGTCTATATCTGGGTCCTGTATGTCTCTATCTGGGTCCTGTATGTCTCTATCTGGGTCCTGTATGCCTCTATCTGGGTCCTGTATGTCTATATCTGGGTCCTGTGTGTCTCTATCTGGGTCCTGTATGTCTCTATCTGGGTCCTGTATGTCTATATCTGGGTCCTGTATGTCACTATCTGGGTCCTGTATGTCTCTATCTGGGTCCTGTATGTCTCTATCTGGGTCCTGTATGTCTCTATCTGGGTCCTGTATGTCTATATCTGGGTCCTGTATGTCTCTATCTGGGTCCTGTATGTCTCTATCTGGGTCCTGTATGTCTATATCTGGGTCCTGTATGTCTCTATCTGGGTCCTGTATGTCTCTATCTGGGTCCTGTATGCCTCTATCTGGGTCCTGTGTGTCTATATCTGGGTCCTGTGTGTCTCTATCTGGGTCCTGTATGTCTCTATCTGGGTCCTGTATGTCACTATCTGGGTCCTGTATGTCTCTATCTGGGTCCTGTATGTCTCTATCTGGGTCCTGTATGTCTCTATCTGGGTCCTGTATGTCTATATCTGGGTCCTGTATGTCTATATCTGGGTCCTGTATGTCTCTATCTGGGTCCTGTATGTCTCTATCTGGGTCCTGTATGTCTATATCTGGGTCCTGTATGTCTCTATCTGGGTCCTGTATGTCTATATCTGGGTCCTGTATGTCTCTATCTGGGTCCTGTATGTCTATATCTGGGTCCTGTATGTCTCTATCTGGGTCCTGTATGTCTATATCTGGGTCCTGTATGTCTCTATCTGGGTCCTGTATGTCTATATCTGGGTCCTGTATGTCTCTATCTGGGTCCTGTATGTCTATATCTGGGTCCTGTATGTCTCTATCTGGGTCCTGTATGTCTCTATCTGGGTCCTGTATGTCTCTATCTGGGTCCTGTATGTCTATATCTGGGTCCTGTATGTCTATATCTGGGTCCTGTATGTCTCTATCTGGGTCCTGTATGTCTATATCTGGGTCCTGTATGTCTCTATCTGGGTCCTGTATGTCTATATCTGGGTCCTGTATGTCTATATCTGGGTCCTGTATGTCTCTATCTGGGTCCTGTATGTCTATATCTGGGTCCTGTATGTCTCTATCTGGGTCCTGTATGTCTATATCTGGGTCCTGTATGTCTCTATCTGGGTCCTGTATGTCTATATCTGGGTCCTGTATGTCTCTATCTGGGTCCTGTATGTCTCTATCTGGGTCCTGTATGTCTCTATCTGGGTCCTGTATGTCTATATCTGGGTCCTGTATGTCTATATCTGGGTCCTGTATGTCTCTATCTGGGTCCTGTATGTCTATATCTGGGTCCTGTATGTCTCTATCTGGGTCCTGTATGTCTATATCTGGGTCCTGTATGTCTCTATCTGGGTCCTGTATGTCTATATCTGGGTCCTGTATGTCTCTATCTGGGTCCTGTATGTCTATATCTGGGTCCTGTATGTCTCTATCTGGGTCCTGTATGTCTATATCTGGGTCCTGTATGTCTCTATCTGGGTCCTGTATGTCTATATCTGGGTCCATACTGCAGATATAAATTGTGGATTTAAGTTAATATCTCTAACTGAAACCAGTTACAAAACCCCACAAAACATTTATTTGGGGGGAATGGCATTAATAAGTGATTATTATTATTATTATTATTAAAAGATACATTTAAAGGGTCACTAGTATAGATGAGCGAGCACTAAAATGCTCGGGTGCTCGTTATTCGAGACGAACTTTTCCCGATGCTCGAGTGCTCGTCTCGAATAACGAGCCCCATTGAAGTCAATGGGAGACTCGAGCATTTTTCAAGGGGACCAAGGCTCTGCACAGGGAAGCTTGGCCAAACACCTGGGAACCTCAGAAAAGGATGGAAACACCACGGAAATGGACAGGAAACAGCAGGGGCAGCATGCATGGATGCCTCTGAGGCTGCTTAATCGCACCATTATGCCAAAATTATGGGCAACAGCATGGCCATGACAGAGTGACCGAATGAGGCTAGATAGCATCTAAAACATCCAATAATTGACCCTGACACTATAGGGGACGGCATGCAGAGGCAGCGGCAGCAGCGGCAGGCTAGAGAGTGTCATGGCGACATACCCTAAATGGACTCAGGTTTCACCAAAGGAAGTGAAATGATTTCCTATGTGAACAAAAGGTTGACGGTATATTTAGTCGATAATTCTGCCTGACACAGCTCGTTTGATAAGGGGACGATGTATGGAGGCAGCTATATGGACGACTTTTGCAGGCAGCTATGGAGATGACGTGTGGAGGTAGCAATGGATACAACGTGTGGAGGCAGCTAAAAAGATGACGTGTGGAGGCTCTGTATTGTTTAAAAGAGAGGTTAGGTAGGTGGCCCTCCAGAAAAATTAAATACATAAAGTACTATGGCTAGAGCCAGTTGGCCCTCTGCTTTAGTGTACAAAGAGGAGGAGAAGGAGGACAATGAGGAGGAGTGCATACATTATTCAGGTTGAGCTTCTTTCACCTGGTGGAGAATGGAAATGCGGAGAAATCCAGGCTTTATTCATCTTGATAAGCGTCAGCCTGTCAGCGCTGTCAGTCGACAGGCGTGTACGCTTATCGGTGATGATGCCACCAGCTGCACTGAAAACCCGCTCGGACAACACGCTAGCGGCAGGGCAGGCAAGAACCTCCAAGGCGTACAGCGCCAGTTCGTGCCACATGTCCAGCTTTGAAACCCAGTAGTTGTAGGGAGCTGTGTGATCATTTAGGACGATGGTATGGTCAGCTACGTACTCCCTCACCATCTTTCTGTAAAGATCAGCCCTACTCTGCCGAGACTGGGGACAGGTGACAGTGTCTTGCTGGGGTGACATAAAGCTGGCAAAAGCCTTGTAAAGCGTACCCTTGCCAGTGCTGGACAAGCTGCCTGCTCGCCTACTCTCCCTCGCTACTTGTCCCGCAGAACTACGCACTCTGCCGCTAGCGCTGTCAGAAGGGAAATACTGTTTCAGCTTGTGCACCAGGGCCTGCTGGTATTCATGCATTCTCACACTCCTTTCCTCTCCAGGGATGAGAGTGGAAAGATTTTGCTTGTACCTTGGGTCCAGGAGAGTGAATACCCAGTAATCAGTGCTGGAATAAATTCTTTGAACGCGAGGGTCACGGGATAGGCAGCCTAGCATGAAATCTGCCATATGCGCCAGAGTCCCAACGCGTAAGAATTCACTCCCCTCACTGGCCTGACTGTCCATTTCCTCCTCCTCCAACTCCTCCAACTCCTCTTCTTCTGCCCATACACGCTGAACAGTGAAGGTCTGAGCAATGCTCCCCTCTTCTGTCTCGCCAACATTCTCCTCCTCCACCTCCTCCGAAATGCGCTAAGAAACAGACCTGAGGGTGCTTTGGCTATCAACAAGGGAATCTTCTTCCCCCGTCTCTTGTGACGAGCGCAAAGCTTCCGAGAGACCAGAGAGTTTTTCAACAGGCCAAGCAGCGGGATGGTGAGGCTGATGATGGCGGCAGATATGACAGATATCAGACATCCACGTCCACTCCTCATCGTAGACTTGAGGAAGCTGACTGACCTGACTACCAGTTCTGGTGGAAGTTGACATCTGGCAGTCTACAATGGCTCGGCGCTGCTGGTAAACTCTGGATAACATGGTCAGTGTTGAATTCCACCTCGTGGCAGTTGGAGGCGGCTCTGCGCTGCTGGTAAACTCTGGATAACATGGTTAATGTTGAATTCCACCTCGTGGCAGTTGGAGGCGGCTCTGCGCTGCGCTGAGAGTGGCAGCATCTGTGCTGGACTTCCTGAAATGCGCACAGATGCGGCGCACCTTCGTGAGCAAATCAGACAGATTGGGGTATGTCTTGAGGAAACGCTGAACTATGAGATTTAACACATGGGCCAGGCATGGCACATGTGTCGGTCTGCCGAGTTGCAGAGCCGCCACCAGGTTACGGCCGTTGTCACACACAACCATGCCTGGCTTCAGGTTCAGCGGTGCCAGCCACAGATCAGTCTGCGCCGTGATGCCCTGTAATAGCTCTTGGGCAGTGTGCCTTTTATCGCCTAGGCTCAGCAGTTTGAGCACCGCCTGCTGTCGCTTAGCGACAGCACTGCTGCTGTTCCTAGAGCTACCGACTGATGGCGCCATGCCCACGGATGGTAATTCGGAGGAGGAGGAGGTGGAGGAGGGGTGGGAGGAGGAGGAGTTATAGTAGGCGTTTGAGACCTGGACCGAGGTAGGCCCCGCAATCCTCGGCCTCGGCAGTATATGACCAGCCCCAGGGTCAGACTCGGACCCAGCCTCCACCAAGTTAACCCAATGTGCCGTCAGCGACATATAGTGGTCCTGCCCGCCAGCACTCGTCCACGTGTCCGTGGTCAGGTGGACCTTGTCTGAAACGGCGTTGGTCAGGGCATGGATGATGTTGTCTGACACGTTCTGGTGCAGGGCTGGGACGGCACATCGGGAAAAGTAGTGGCGGCTGGGGACCGAATACCGAGGGGCGGCCGCCGCCATGAGGTTGCGAAAGGCCTCGGTCTCTACCAGCCTATAGGGCAGCATCTCCAGGCTAAGTAATCTGGAGATGTGGACGTTGAGGGCTTGGGCGTGTGGGTGGGTTGCACTATACTTCCTTTTGCGCTCCAGCGTCTGGGGTATGGAGAGCTGAACGCTGCGCATGAAGACATTGGTGGATGATGTGGAGGATCGTGGAGGCGAAGATGGGGTTTTCGCACGGGAGGTGTTTGGGCCGGGGTCCTGGGCAGGGGGCTGACTAGCAGATGACACAGGGGAAGGAGCAGTGGTGTGCCCGGCCGGAGGTGAACGGCCTTGGTTCCATTGAGTGGGGTGTTTAGTATTCATATGCCTGCGCATACTGGTGGTAGTTAAGCTATTAGTTTGTGGAACCCCTGCTGATCTTGGTGTGGCACAGGTTGCACACCACAGTCCGTCGGTCATCCGGTGTTTCTTTAAAGAACCTCCAGACTTCCGAAAATCTAGCACTCGCCACGGGAGCTTGACTACGGGCAACATTTGGCACTGATGCACCAGCTCTGGCCCTGCCTCTCCGTCTGGCCCCACCACTGCCTCTTCCAACCTGTTCTGCTATAGGACTCGCCTCCGTCTCAGAAGCACTGTGTTCACCCGGCCTATCAACCCAGCTTGGGTCTGTCACCTCATCATCCTCCGATCCCTCAGTCTGCTCCCCCCTCGGACTTCCTGCCCTGACAACAACTTCACCACTGTCTGACAACCCACAGACTGCGACCGGTGGAAAACCTGGGCATCGGAAAAGAGCTCAGCAGCAACCGGACAAGTGGTTTGTGACTGTGGGAAGGGTCCAGAAAACAGTTCCTCAGAGTATGCCGGTTCAAATGCCAAATTTTCCTGGGAGGGGGCAGGCTGGGGGGAAGGAGGCTGAGGTGGAGGAGCTGGAGGAGTGCTGATTTCGGTGACATGGGTGGACTGCGTGGAAGACTGACTGGTGGACAAATGGCTAGAAGTATTGTCCGCAATCCACGACATCACCTGTTCGCATTGTTCTGGCCTCAACAGTGCTCTACCACGAGTCCCAGTAACTTGAGACATGATGAACCTAGGGAGTGTAGCTCTGCGGCGTTCCCCTGCTCCCTCATCAGCAGGTGGTGTCTCACCCCGCCTAGGACCACGGCCTCTGACCCCTGCAGTAGTTGGACGCCCATGTCCACGCCCTCATCCTCTACCCCTAGCCCTCGGGGTCAACATTTTCAAAATTAAAAAGTGTACTCTGTAAATTTTTTTTTATTTTTTTGTTTTTTTTTTTGTTTTATTTGTGTTTTTTTTTGTGTGTTTTTTTTTTTTTAACAAAACGATGCTATCCTATTGCTATGGCTAGTTTCTAACCTACACTGACAGCACACAACTGGATTTTGTGCTGTGCCTGATGACTTTGAGTTATAAAAAAAAATAAAAGTAAAAAAAAAAATCTGCAGACTGTGCCTAATTCAATCAAACCCCTAATAAATTGTCCCACTTCGGTGTTTGAGGTGGATATGTGTGTCACTAAGAGC
Source organism: Engystomops pustulosus (assembly GCF_040894005.1). Taxonomy (NCBI): domain Eukaryota; kingdom Metazoa; phylum Chordata; class Amphibia; order Anura; family Leptodactylidae; genus Engystomops; species Engystomops pustulosus. The sequence goes on along the minus strand of NC_092411.1, from coordinate 9,122,976 downwards.
TAAATATAACGTTCCCAAGTCTCTCTGCAAATTACTCACAATATGGTACTAGCTGCACTACTAATAGCAGCAAGCCCAGCCAGAAGCAAACAAAAAAAAATAAAATATAACGTTATTGTAGCCCTAAGAAGGGCTGTTGGGTTCTTGTAGAATCACTCCTGCCTAACAGTAAGCTAATAGAACACCCTAACGCTTTCCCTGACCAGCAGCAGCTCTCTCCCTAGCGGCATCCAGACACAGAATGATCCGAGCAGCGCGGGCAGCGGCTAGTCTATCCCAGGGTCACCTGATCTGGCCAGCCAACCACTGCTATCGACGTGTAAGGGTACCACGTCATGCTGGGTGGAGTGCAGAGTCTCCTGGCTTGTGATTGGCTCTGTTTCTGGCCACCAAAAATCAAAATGCCGCGAGATGCCATTTTCTCGAGCGGGCGAAGTATTCGTCCGAGCAACGAGTAGTTTCGAGTACGCTAATGCTCAAACGAGCATCAAGCTCGGACGAGTGTGTTTGCTCATCTCTAGTCACATGGGATAACAGAAAACACTACTGGTAGGTAAGTAAAGGTGTATTCCCCTCCCCCTTAGTGTATACTGAGGTAAGTACATTCAAGGGAATCAGCAATTTCCACCATGAACTGCTGCACCCAGTGTTCTGTATTTTCCCTAGAGATCTGTGTAATCATATCTTTTGTATGTGTTGTTAGTAGCAGCAGGACTCTGAAAAGGGATTTATATCACAGGATATTGCTTTTAGCGTCTTCATAAGGAAAATTGAAAAGCTTAAAGGGAACCTGTCATCAGCAATTGACCTAATAAACCACTACCAGAATATTATCAAGCAGTGCAACAACTACCCTGGTCCAGTGTGGTGGCATCATCCAGAAAATCAACTTTGAAGTGAGATGTAAATTGATTGAATAAAGTCAAGGAGGCGGAGAGTTTAATATGGAAGTCAAGGTGGGAGCTCTGAAAGCCTCCTCCTCTCGGATTGATATTGTGCATTGGACGTCAGGAGATCTGGTTAGCGATGTCTCTGGATGTAGGACCATCAATTACAGTGAAGGGGGCTTTTTGAGGAAGAGAATGCTTGACTTCAGTGTTAAAATCTCCGCCTCCTTGACTTTATACAATCAATTTACATCTATCTTCAAATCAGATTTTCTGGATGAGCCACCGCACTGGGTCATGAAAGAAACATCATCTAGAAGGTGTTCGGTTGCTTGACAACTTACTGTTAGTGGCTTATTCGGTCAATTTCTGCTGACAGGTTCCCATTAAATCCTGGAATGCAAATCCCTATTTCACAGTCCTGCTGCTACTAACTACATACACAAAGATCTGACTACACAGATCTCTTAACACCCTCGGTAGTCCGTATGTTCAGAACTGCTCCAGGCTGGAGTTCCCCTTTAAATTAGTGCATCAGACAGTTTGTTATTAAAAATAGTAAAGATGAAATGTATTTCCCCCGATTCCCTAGGACGTATAATGAGGGAACATTACACATGAATGGCGCTGCGTTTACTTCTTTGTTTATTTCTCGTTACCCGGGGTTTTTCTTTTTCATCAGGAAAAAAAGGCTCAGTAAGTTCCGTGAGCTCGAAGCTTTATTACAATATTTCCAGCTCCGGAGCTCAGCGTGTGGCGTCTTTTATTGAAAGTAGAAAGGAATCCTAAAAATAGACGTAGAAAGTTTGACTTTCTATTGCGGCTCCTTTCCCACTACCCCCCCCCACCCAAGTCCATTTCATGATCTACTAAACTTCCTATTCCTCAGCATAGATTATCGTGAATGTCAACTCTTGAGGAGAACGGACATTCAATCAGTTCTATCCTCATTCAGCCGAATATGGAAGATGAGGTCTACAGCTCACCGGGCAACCCCTAAACCGACTTAAGATTCATAATTTACCCGGAGTGTTTGTTGACCTCGGAGGAGTCTACGTTCCTTGGTTTTAGCATGAAAGATACATTCTGGATTCCATCGTTACCGAAGCCATGGACGCCGTGTCCATCCGATGTGCAGCCACCATGGAATGTATGGAAATGTTCTCAAGTGGTTGGACAATGTAGACTTAGTCCATGCTCATCGGGCAGCCTCTAAACCGACTTAAGATTCATGATTTACCCGGAGGGTTTGTTGACCTCGGAGGAGTCTACGTTCCTTGGTTTTAGCATGAAAGATACATTCTGGATTCCATCGTTACCAAAGCCATGGACGCCGTGTCCATCCGATGTGCAGCCACCATGGAATGTATGGAAATGTTCTCAAGTGGTTGGACAATGTAGACTTAGTCCATGCTCTGCCTAGATGCACTAGCGCTATCCTAAACTCATGCCCCTTCTAGACTAGTCAAACATTTTTTTATAAGTAGTCATTTAGTTTCGTATATATTTCTAATTGGAGCCACAACATGACACATGATACATTCTGGATTAAATCGTTACCGAAGCCATGGACGCCGTGTCCATCCGATGTGAAGCCACCATGGAATGTATGGAAATGTTCTCAAGTGGTTGGACAATGTAGACTTAGTCCATGCTCACCGGACAGCCTCTAAACCGACTTAAGATTCATGATTTACCCGGAGGGTTTGTTGACCTCGGAGGAGTCTATGCTCCTTGGTTTTAGCATGAATGATACATTCTGGATTCCATCGTTACCGAAGCCATTGATGCCATGTCCATGTCCATCCGATGTGAAGCCACCATGGAATGTATGGAAATGTTCTCAAGTGGTTGCACAATGTAGACTTAGTCTATGTTATGCCTAGATGTACTAGCGCTATCCCAAACTCATGCCGCTTCTAGACTAGTCAAAATTTTTATTTTGATAAGTTGCCATTTATTTTTGTATATATTTCCAACTGGAGCCACAACATGATTCATCTTAATGATGGGAAGGGCTCTAGATGATAGCCAATGTCCTTCTGCCATTTATGGCGATCACAAGTTTAAGATCAAAGCTAAAGTTACAGGATGTATTCATTTTTAATGTAAAAAATGATGGAACTGCCCAAAAAGATTGAAACTAGAGTAATTGATGGCAGGGGGAACCGAACCTAAGCTCTTACTACCTGAACTCACATAGTGGACATTCTAAGCCACAATCCACTTGGCTAAGCTGAAGTTGTAAAATATTCTCATTCATCCTTTTACCAGGGATCCCTTAAGTAGGATCCCAATCCCTTGAGTGGGTTAATGATGTCAGACTAGAATGTCTACTGTCCACAAGTAAAATCATTTCATAGGGTCCAGCGCTACACAGCCAGGAGTTCACCTGCCATGATGTGAGTTGAGCCACTCACCTCAGATGGCACCTTCTGCTGTATAACAAGAGACAGCATTTGGGGACCGGAACGGAAGAACCCTGGGACGTTTTTATCTTCTGCAAAAACATGGAACATGAGTGCAGTAAGTGCAGCAGAAAGGTGTGGTTCACCCCTGAATTCAGCTACATATACATAATGGGACAGATTTACTTACCTGGTCCATTCGCGATCCAGTGGCGGGTTCTCCTACGCTGATTCGGGTCTTCCGACGATTCACTAAGGTAGTGCGCCCGATGTCCACCAGGTGTTGCGCTGCAGTCCGTCGGAGTTCACTGGAGTTCACGAAGCTATCCTGGGTGCAGGTAAGTGCTTGTCAAGCGACAAATTTTGAAAAAAAATACGGTGGTTTTTCCGAATCCGTCAGGTTTTCCGACGGCCACTCCACAATCCTATCGCGTGCGCCAAAAACCCGGGGCAATTCGGTAATATTCGGGAAACCTGATGGAAAAACCCAATTTGGGCCCTTAGTAAATGTGCCCCATTATCTTACATACAAACACAAATTCCGAGACATAGCTGAACCTAATCTGCCTTTCTAGCCTTTACCCTGGACTGCTATGGTCCTAGGAGCCCTGTCAGTAACCTGCTGACTGGTATTTGCCTCTTAGCTTTGTGAGCTAGAAATACATGCAATAAAGTAGCCTCAGGCTATAGCAGGGTCGGCTCCAGGTTTCAATAGGCCCCTGGGTGACAGAGCCTCAGTAGGCCCATTTGCAGTGAACTCAAGTGGCAACGTTAAAGATTCAAAAACTCCTTTTCCCAGAGATATTCCCTATTTTTCATACCGAATAGCCCCCTCATGGTTATTTTATATAAAACCCACTCACCCCCCCATGGATTCCTTATGTACAGCCATATGTGCCCCCCCCCCCCTCCCAGCAGCTCTGGGCCCCCGGCATGTGCCCAGGTATACCCAGTGCTAGCGCCGGCCCCGAGCTGTAGAAAGATGTAGAAAGACATTATATCTATAGGTCAACTTAGTCATCCGATTCATCTACAGTATCTAACCATAAACTGGGGTGTCTGCTAGATTTTATAGGGTTGTTCTTATTAACTTTTTTATGGTAGCAGTCAGTAACGTAATGATATCAGGGGTCTGGAAGTTTCAGTGATTATCGGGGCATTTAGAAAAGTGGGAATTTCTTTGAAAGTTGGAATTGGGCATAAATGTCCTCAATTTTATCAACCAAAAGTCTGCATCCATGTAATGGGTTGGCAAGAGGGTTTGAAGAAATACAGAGACAAGTGTGAACTGAGACTTAAATGTTAAGATGCCCCAAATCTGTTAACCCCATAACCCCAGCGCCACATTTCATAGACTATAGTTCCGACCCCTTTAACCATCGCTTTACTGCAGAGGAGCAGAGAAAAGTATCAGGAGGCTCCAAGTATCCAGAGTTGTAAGAACAGACGCTCCGCGATGGATGAGACGTGTCAGGAGCAGAGACGGAGAAGCTTTAGGCTTTATCTACAGATATGAAGATGAGAGGCGGCTGCACAATGATGATACCGGGAAACTATGTGATAGATTTCCCTGCGACTGACCTGTTACTACCTGCCGGCAGGTGATGACAGACCTGATCTCTGCTGGAATTCACTCCTGATAGACGGAATACATAGACTTTCATCATAAATGATAGAAGACGTGTAAGAGGAATCACCAGAGCTCTTTACTATCATGGTCTTGGTGAGCGGCAGGGCCCCATAGCAAGATCCTGATGGGGCCCCTCTTCCCACTTAAAACGATATACATATTTGTATAGTCACTCATGCGAGTTACAATCACACATTCATCCACTCTTATATACACACACACACATTTATACACTTCGCTGGCTGCGTTTATTTCTATGCCAGGCCCCGCAGAAGCCTCTTGATGTATGCCGCTGCGACGAGCGTGGGCCAGGGCCGATTCTAGCCATTTTGCTGCCTGAGGCGAAACTTGAAAATGCTGCCCCCCCCCCCCAAAATAACCTCCATTTACGTTCCCACGCAGTATATAGACGACATCATACATACAGTATATACATACCATGCATCATATACACACAGTTTATATACAGCATACACACACACTCACACAGCATATACCCCCACATACAGCATATACATATACACACACACATAAACACACACACATATATATATAGACTCATTAGATACATACATCAGTTCCTCCTATTGTGTCCCCTAGATAACTGTGTGGCTCGGGCTGCTGCTGTTCAAGATTGTGCGGAGGACCCGATGCGGGCTGCTTCTGTGTGAGCATCATGGGGATCCGATGGTGCCGGTACCCTGAGCAGGAGGAGCAGCAGCTGTGAGAGTTCAGGGCTGACACGGACCGCGATCAACATCTACAGCCCCGGGCAGCTGCTGTGCTACCCGGTGCATGATCTGAGCCTCCTCCGGTGCTCCCTGTGAGTCTGGAGGGGATCGTTATCTGATGCTGATGGGCAGTGTGGAGACCCGAGACTGCACGTAGCCGCTGCCATTTTCTCTGCTTCCCCCGAACGATCTGTGCGGGGACGCAGGCGGCGTGACATCATCACATGCCGCCTGGGTCCTCCAATGCAACAGAGTGGCGCAGCCAAACAGGCCTGCGCCACTCTGTATATTAATCTGTGTTCTTAAAGAAACAGACGCGATTAATTTAATGATGGGTGATTCGGGCGGCAAAGGGCGCCCGAATCACCCTCATTTTATTCACCCAAGATGCCGCTCTCATCAGGGCTCGGAAATCTGCCGCCTGAGGCGAGATTTTCATCTCGCCTCATGGCAGGTGCGGCCCTGGCGTGGGCCTATGATAAATATACCCCATATAGTATATCATAGTATCATAGTTTATACGGTTGTAAAAAGACACTTGTCCATCATATAAATCATTTTATTACAAACACAGTATATACAATATATACATATGTATGTAGTATGCACTCACCATACACACACACATATAGCATATATACATCATTTTATTACAAATACAGTATATACAGTACATACATGTATGTAGTATGCACACAACGTACACACACATATAGGATATACACACTGCATACACACACATATAGCATATATACTTCATATTATTACAAATACAGTATATACATATGATATATACACATGTATTTTGTATATACACACACCTATAACATATCCACACACCATATAGGTAAATTCACCTAACATGGGGGAAGTAGACCGCAGGAAGTGGAAAAGAGACTCCTAGTCTTTCTGTTCCCCTCCCCAAAATTTCCCAACTCAGCTATATCCTATAGAAGATGTTATGTACATATTATCCTGTACAGTGTGCAGCATAAAATGTATATAATGGTGCATATCCGCCATTATTTAGTGTCTGGTCAGTTGCCGGGCCCCCTGACATTGCGGGCCCCATAGTGGCCACTCTGGCTCATACTGCTGTAGGTATGCCCCTGTTGGTGAAGTCTTGTTTGGCTGAGATACAATTCATCACACTAGTCCCAACACACCATAAAACATTTAATACTGAAAATGTGGAGCAACGAGAGAGAAATATAAACACTGTTATCGATAATAATGTGGCCCAAACTAATTCCTTATTAAGAATAATAAATAGTTACACAACATAGATCTATAGCATTGTCCTTAACATGCTGGTACCATATAAAACCATACAAAAAGACAGTATATGCTGTGTAAATAGCAGCTAAACCTCGTGGAGATCCCGATACTGTATAACAACTCCATATTACAACAAGCAAAAAAGGAAGAAGCTCCTAGTGCTAAAACGGACGCAGCAGTGTTACATTGTATTATCGGAAACCTCCGATAACGCTAGCAAACATTGCTGCGCTGTATACTTCAAACTCTGGAGCGCGCTGGAAGCAGTCAGGCGTATTCATGAGGAGGCGGGATTAGGGGCGGTGACTACCGAGGGTCATGCAGCAGCCACCGCCCCTAATCCCGCCTCCTATGGAGTGCGGGGAGGTCCAGGGGAGAGGCCTCCGGTAAAGCCAGAATATTGTAACATTAACATTAACCTTAATTAAAAAAAATTAGAAAATGATTGAAACTATATAGAACCTTTTTATTAATATGAATCAATATTTTAGGGGGCAATTGGAGCATAATTGTTCCGGACTCATTCGATTCAGCGCCCCAAATGACAGGTCTACTTCATTCATTGGGTCAATACGATCATGAAGATACCAAATCTGTAGAGGTTTTATAATGTTTTTATACATTTACAAAAATTAAAACCTCCTGTACAAAAAAAAAAAAAATTCTTAATTTTGCTCTCTTCTTGCGCTAATAACTTTTTCACAGTTCGGAGTACAGAGCTGCAGGTGGTGTCATTTTTTGCGACTTTTGACAATGTTTTCAATGCTTTTTTAGGATTCTACGACCCTTTTGATCACTTTTTATTGAATTTTTTTATATTTTTCAAAATGGCAAAAAAAATGCTTTGGATTGGACTTTGGATGCTTTTTTTCCTTACGGGGTTAAACGCAGTGAAAAAAACGTTGTTATATTTTGATAGATCGGGCATTTTCGTGCGTGGCGATACCTAATGTGTTTATGATTTTACTGTTTATGTATACTTATATGTCTTCTAGGGAAAGGGGGGTGATTCGAATTTTTAGGGTTTTTTAAATATAATATTTTATTATTTTTTTATTTTTATTTTTTACTATTTTTCAGAATCCCTAGGGTATTTTCACCCTAGGTTGTCTGATTGATCCTACCATACACTGCCATACTACAGTATGGCAGTGTATGAGGATTTTGCACACCATCTATTACAATGTGCAAATCGCACATTGTAGTAGATAGCCTAGATCATGACAGCCTCAGATGTTTGTGTGACCCGAGGCTGTCATGGCAACGGATCGCCGCTCCCCGATGACGTCACGGGGAGCGCCGATCGGAGCCAAGATGGCGGCGCCCATGCGCCGCCGGCTGGTTGATGCCACCGGCAGCTTTGCCAGTGGCAATCAAAGGGTTAACACCTGCAAGCACCGATCGCAGGTGTTAGCGACGGGTGTTTGCTTCATTGTGAAGCAAACACCTGATGAGTATGAAGAGGGCTCAGCCTGTGAGCCCTCTACATACTACCCCATGTGCAATAAAACATAGAGGGGTTATCTCACCTCTGATAATAAACTCACTTGTAGGTTCCTACCTCTTTATAGCAGGGACCCCAAACCAGACCTCAATTCTCCTCCACATATAAGTCATAAGACACGTAAACCTACACCACAGATCTGATAAACTAAATCCACAAAGTATTTCTTAATTTTTGACATATAAAAAGATAATGAGTAATAAAAACTCCATAGACTGATATACGGCATCCGCCGCAGCCAGGACTCGTGTCGTAAAATATACAAGGGATAACATTCCCGATAAGCGGTTATGAGCCGCACAACACTGGCCGCATTATCCACTTATTTTAATTGGCTTGCTGTCACATGGACTTAGCAGATTGGCCACCGGCCAGGAGACAAATAGACCCGGGAAACACAAGCCTTTAACATTCATAAGATGTATTACAGAAAGTAGGAGCCGGCTATGGGAAACCTTATTCAAATCCGTGAAACCGACCCAGAATGACAAGTCGCCAATAAGTCGCCAATAAGTCGCCAATGAGTCGCCAGTCTCAAAGACGCCAATAACTCTCTTCATGGAAGGATATGCAAATTTGTGTAACTGATGTTGTATTTGCTCCAGGCTGATACATTGTAGCAAACTACTAGATAGAATTATGCATCTAGTCCACATTAGATACAAATGTATCCACTGCTCGGATAGCGATGCACCGGGTGTTACCATTCACTGACAGTAAGCAGAGGTCTTCAAAGAAAAAGTTAGACATCTTATCATGGGGTCTAATCGCTGAGGGTCCATCCGCTAGTCACATCCGTCACAAAAAAGGGGGTTCTGAAGTCCCATATAGAGGGAGCATCATTGCATGTTTTACCTGCACTATTCGTGCCTGTAGGACTTCAGGGACAGCTTTAGATTTAGATCCAAATAGGATTTAATATATTTTTAAAGGCCCTCAATAAGAGTGTACGGTCTGTACAGGGCTGAAGAGGCACCGACTGTTCCCTGGTGTTTTTCTTGCACACGCGGGGTTAAGCTGGCTAAGCTTTTTGGATTGATTAGTACCACACCCGTCTCTTTCCTGCAGCTTAGTTTTGGCTCATCCACAGTTAATCTGCTGTGATTGGCATCTTCTGACACTAATCACATTGCTTTCTATGTTTTCCGGATCTCTAAGTTCTGGTTCAATCACTGTTGGGGCTGTGGGATCACTTGTCCTGCTCACCCTTCCTAGGGTGCTGGGTATAGAAGTTTAGTTATCCCCATTAGATTCCTATGATTCTGATCTTTGTTATCTTGGTATCCGAACATTTTGCTTGTCTTCAGACTACTCTACTGTCTTGTGATTTTGTACTGTGTTTGTCCTCTTTGTTGTGACCTGGCTCTGGTGACTATTCTTATCTATTTGTACCTTTTTGTCCTGGTCTCTTTATTTTGCACTTTGTTCCAGGGAGGGATCATCTACTCACTACTTAGGGTAGAGCAAAAGGAGGGGAGAGCTGGGAAGGGGACTAGTCTTAGTGCCCTCTGTCTCTGTTCCCTGCCCCTGTGTGACAAACGTTCATTGTAAAGGTGACCATAGACATTCGATTGATTTGGGAAGAATCCGCCCATTTAATTGTACTGACAAATCACCTGATGACAGATGTTGGGACAGAGAAGATGCTCTTTCTTTTTGTTGCCTTTGGAGGTAGGTTGTCACGAGCTGTGGCTAGCTGTTACTTACTTCCCACTTCCTGAGATCAGACTCACACTTGGCTTGTGTTTGTGGCTCAATGACATCCAGTCTAATGCACATCCAGCCAAAGGTTATTGAATATGTACAGTTCCTCTAGCTGGTTGTCCTGATGCTTATAGTATAAATAACAGTCTCCATATCTAAAATTCTGTTATAATTTCACATTTTTCGTTCCCTTAATGGACAATGAGCTGTGGATCCCCTGTGGCACCAGACCATTTCGACTTGGGGTAACCCTAAAGCTGATATCCATGTGATGCTCTTCCCCCTTTAACCACCACACAAGGATCTGGACTTCAGGATCACAAGGTCACAACCCTTAGGAGTAGCCTCAGTGCAGGTGACATCTGTTCTAGACGGAAAAGGAAATAATTCTGTACAGCACCAGGAGGTCAGGAAGAGGAGAGTCAAAGACAGGCCAAGGTCAGGGCAGGTGGGGTGAGCAGCTACACTCAGAGTCAGATGAATACTGACTCATCAGCGAGAATCAGAACGATTGAATTGCAAGCTAAAGGTGGAGCCGTATAACAAAGCCAAGAGGAAGAGCACAGAAAGTATATAAAAAATACCTACAAAACTTCAAGCAGGGGAAGGCGCCTTTTATCCACAGGGGTTAACAAGGATTGTCCATTACAATCAAAATCATTATCATCATTATCATCGTTATAATCCAGGAACACTAAGTCATATATCCAAGAACCATCATCGTCTTCTATTGGTTATCCATGGCCTCCTGCCTTCTAAAACAACTTTTACATTTATGCTAATAAGCCAGAAGAGTCCATAGTTAATTAGCATAATATTAAAAGTTGATTTTAGAAGGAAGGAGGCCATGGATAACAAATATAATAAGATACCACAGTCCCGGTGCCTGGATCTATGAGTAACTTACGCTGGATATATCCATCCAGGATGGATTTTCATGGTACATTTCCTTTAAAGGGAACCTGTCACTAGGGACCTCATTTTCAAGACAGGTTACAGAAGTCTCTGAGCATTTGCATTACAATATATATATATGTGTGTTATAACTTACATTGTACCCTGACAGAATCCTGTACATAGTCCCAGTGGTTGGGCTTTGGTTTTCAAAAAAGAACTTCAGACAAGTGCTACAGACTCCTCACATATCAGCCCCCACCTTTGTGCTCCTGCACAGTCCCTCCCTCCCCTACTGATGTCAGCTCACCACACCACACACAGGAGGGAGGAGCTGTACAGGAGCACAAAGGTGGGGGCTGAGTCACATGTTGTTTTTTGAAATGCATCCAAACCAAAGCACAACCCCTGGGACTACACAGAGGATTCTGTAAGGGTGTAAGGTAAGTTATAACACACAATTATATTGTAATGTAAATGAATAGAAACGGCAGTAAGGCATCTGTGCACTGCAGCTGTAACAGGCTTCTGTGAAAATGAGGTCCCTGGTGACAGGTTCCCTTTAAATATTACAAGGTGCATGTGCCAGGTAAAGCAGCTACAGGCTTGACACCATAAAATGTTATAGTTATATGTTCCATGTTGTTAAATTGTGGAACTATATGTTAAACTTAAATGGTCGGACATTTATTCCCAGCCATATATATATATATACATTGGGAGTCCTGCACTAGCATTATTCCATGCTAAACATATAGGGTGTTTATGTGAACCTAACATGTTATTAACCCCTGGCTATAATGTGCTCTCCTTCTCGTCCTCCTGCAGTCAGATCCTATGGGATGAGACCATTGGTAGCCCACACAGCTAAGCCGCTTGTCACACGGAACGCTTTGCAGTAAAGTAACAGCTTTGGGCATTTCACTGCCTGGGGCCACGAATCAATTAGAGCTTTTTACCTGGAAATCTTTCTATCCTGTCTAAACTCCTGTGAACTTTAATGTATCATTAACGCGCTCTCTCCTATGTAGAACAAGCGGGTCTCCTAACAGCAGAGCGCCAATTCAGCCGCGTCGAATCAGCCACGGATATTGTTTGTACGGCAGTTTCCCTTGGAAGCTCTGGCAGCAAGGTGACACGTTAATGTGCAATTATAAAGCTTCTATGTATTTTTACCCATTACCGGGGAACACAAAGTTTCATTAAAGGAAGGTTCGGGCAGACCGGAGCGCTGCGAGGAAGTACAGGCCGATCATTTGTCACTGCTGAATCTGCTCATTGCTACTGAATGTAAATTGCCCACCGAGCGCATAAATGATTACTTTGTGAATTGCTCATGTCAGGGCTGAATGCCAGTTCACATCATGCAATTTTCTCTCGGCACGCAGCTCCCTAACCCCCTTCTAATACACAGCCAAGGCGTATTCAAGTGGAGGCATTCATAGTCAATTTTAGACGAGTCATTTATAGACTGGAGGTAGAATAGAGCAGTATGGAAAGTGTGAAAAAAGAGAAAAAATATCCACTTCGCCACACAAGAAGCTAAAAGCCAATTAGTATTGTAAACTATTCCCGGAGGCTTCACATATTCAGGGTAAGACTGACCCACCGGAGAACCAGAGGATCCTCCAGTGGACCCAAGGCTAGACATGTGCTAATGGGCCCCCAGGGGTCGTCAGAACATAACCCCTGTGGGGGTAAGTGCAGCAAATACTTGACACTAGACTATTATTTATAGAATAATTCACAAATATTGCCATAACAAGACACCACGGGTCCCCTAATCGAGCTTTAGATCAGGGCCCCATATACCTAAAATCAAGCTACCACCTGTCCTGCACATTACACTTGAAAATACACATAGATGCTATACCGGCATATACTCAAAGAACCATACTCATACACCTTATATGTAGCATCCAGTAGCAGCCTCGCTTATTGAGATACTTTCTGGAAATCCCATTCATTTATAAGATGTCCAGCAGCAGCCTCCACTCAATGAAATGTCCAGCAGCAGCCTCCACTCAATGAAATGTCCAGCAGAAATGTCCAGCAGCCTCCACTCATTGAAATGATCATCAGCAACCACCACTCAATGAAATGAAATGTCCAGCAGCAGCCTCCACTCATTGAAATGTCCAGCAGCAGCCTCCACTCAATGAAATGTCCAGCAGCAGCCTCCACTCAATGAAATGTCCAGCAGCAGCCTCCACTCAATGAAATGTCCAGCAGCAGCCTCCACTCAATGAAATGTCCAGCAGCAGCCTCCACTCAATGAAATGACCGGCAGAAATGTCCAGCAGCAGCCCCCACTCAATGAAATGATCATCAGCAACCACAACTCAATGAAATGAAATGTCCAGCAGCAGCCTCCACTCATTGAAATGTCCAGCAGCAGCCTCCACTCATTGAAATGTCCAGCAGCAGCCTCCACTCATTGAAATGTCCAGCAGCAGCCTCCACTCAATGAAATGTCCAGCAGCAGCCTCCACTCAATGAAATGTCCAGCAGCAGCCTCCACTCAATGAAATGACCGGCAGAAATGTCCAGCAGCAGCCTCCACTCAATGAAATGTCCAGCAGCAGCCTCCACTCAATGAAATGTCCAGCAGCAGCCTCCACTCAATGAAATGACCGGCAGAAATGTCCAGCAGCAGCCCCCACTCAATGAAATGACCGGCAGAAATGTCCAGCAGCAGCCCCCACTCAATGAAATGATCATCAGCAACCACCACTCAATGAATTGAAATGTCCAACAGCAGCCTCCACCCAATAAAATGTCCAGCAGCAGCCTCCACCCAATAAAATGTCCATCAGCAACCTACACCCACTGAATTGTCCAGCAGCAGCCTCCACTCAAAGAAATATCTAGTAGCAGATTCCACTCAATCAGATGTCCAGCAGCAGCCTCCACCCAATAACATGTATTGTATGAATGAATGAGTAATAAATAGTATGTATGTCTTACGTGAATACAATTGATTATCTTCCCATCATGGACCTGCAGTCTGCTGGCCCCTCCAATCCCCAGGTCCAGTTGCAACCTTTGTGGTCGTGATCATTACAACGCTGGATTTATTGATGATACATCCTAAATGAAGATATATAGGTCCATTATGGATGTAGGGTGGGCCCAATACAAAGTAGGGACTCCAAATTCACAATTTTAAAGAGTCCATTAGTCTCTGAGCACTTACAATGTAGCATGCAGGGCATTGAGAACTTGGCCAGAAGATGGCACTAGATTAAGATGGGATTGACAATGAGAAGCACTGATAGAGTAGCAAGAGCATAAAGGGATGGGGATGTGTGCCCTACCTACTACTACTAAAGGGGATGATTAACTCTTAAGAGTGGGTGACCACCTTGCTGTACCCTATAGCTCAAAAAAGTGACCCCAGTAAAGTGGCAAACCTGGAATCAATTTCACACAGGGTTCCTTTCTTTCTCCAACCACTTTCTGCTGCATATCTCTTTGCAAATCCATGAAGGACACCAATGGTTATTGTAACCTACAAAAATGTCCCCTGGACAAGTGGAAGACCTCCTGTACAATGCACCAATGTGTTATTATGCAATGTTCTCCCACCAGGCTAATGGCTAATGTCCTAATGGCTTGGGGGAAGCTGAAACTAGACTCGTCACTGTCACTAAGTCCAGGTGGAACGGGTCCCTGATAAGCTCTGCCTGGTGTAGAAATAAACGCAGCCGGTAAATTGTCAGATTTGGAGACAGGAATGCCACTCGGCGCCCCACTCCCCACCGACCATGACCAATCCTCGGCCGGCCGTGGCCCCCCTTCCTTCTTCAAAGGGGGAAATAACCGCAAGTTCTAGGAATAAGCTCATACACACATATAACACACACATATACATTAATACACTCATACACACAAGGGCAATACTACAGGGGTGGCATCCATAGCAGCTGCTATGGGGCCCAGAGTATCATGCATTGCACATCTTCCACAGTACACAGCTGAACCAGGAGCTCTGATAAGAAACGTTGTTGTAGGGGACAGCAGGACTTGGAATCTCTAGTTCCTGCCGTCTACCTTCCCCCTGCTTATCGGGCAGATCTTTTGTCCCTGCCTCTAGAAATCAGTAGCATGTATAGGAATGCAGAGCGTTAGCTAAACTGACACAGGTTCCCCAGCATGAAGCAGCTGCCTCCATTCCAGCTCTCTGTGAAAACATCTTTCTTTCCTGCTGTCACTGCTGTACTAGCCTCCGTAGTCAGAAGGGAGGGGGAGGAGGTAAGGGGATCACACTGCTGGAAGCTGCTGCTGACCTGTCAGAGATGAGCTCCTCCAGGGTCGGTGCCAGTACTGGGCATACCTGGGCAAGTGCCGGAACCCAGAGCTGATTGTTTGGGCCACATAAGGCTGTACATAAAGAATCCATAGGTGGTGAGGTTGGCTTTATATAAAATAACCATGAGGGGCTGTTTGGGATGATAAACTAGGGAATATTTTAGGAAACAGGAGACTGTCTTAGTTTCTGAATTTTTAATGCTGCCATGTGAGTTCACTACAAAGGGGCCCACTGAGGCTCTGTCACCCAGGTGCTTACTGAGGCTCTGCCACCCAGGGGCCTACTGAGGCTCTGCCACCCAGGGGCCTACTGAGGCTCTGCCACCCAGGGGCCTACTGAGGCTCTGCCACCCAGGGGCCCACTGAAACCTGGAGCCAACCCTGAGCTCCTAAGAAACTGCACACAATTGTAAGTCTGTATGCCGTGTGTGTGATATGTGCATGTACATGTGTGCTCCTCCATAATGATTATACATAAGTTTATGCTGTGTTTATACATGTATGATGCATCTATACCACAGGCAGAGTGTAAAGACATATACAGGGCTATATACCACTCTGCATGGATAAGTTATAATGTAAGGCTACATGCACATCACCTAGTACCTGACCCCATGTATTTCAGCGGCTCATACACATGGCCCTTGTTTGTGGACCTGAGCTGGTAGCCTAAAACTAGAGAGTAATGGACAAATATAGTGCCGGGTGGAAGGAGGTTTTGTTACCTTTTGGTGCAGCCCTGGATAGGTAAGTCTGGGCACCTTTCCATTTCCATGCAGTGGACCTGAACCTGCAACCTGTTTGGCCACTTGTCTCTGCATTCAGTGATCAGTCGTTGAACGCAGAGTTAGGCCCCTGCATGCGAAGATAATAATGCAGCTGGATATCGGTGTCCATAGACGCCTATGGCGCGCTGTCACCGTGCATTGAGCACACGTTGTCACCGCACCTTTACAATGCTTGGAAAATATAGGACATGGACTACATTTTGGCGAACTACTGTGCCGGCCATTCGCTTCTCTATGGAGAGGGGAGGGGTGAGCAGTGCTAGCCCCTCCTCTCTCCTGCACGTGGCTGTACGCTCGCATGGAGATCTTTCAAATGACCATGGTCGGTGCGCTGGCCACGATTTAAAATGCCGACCACAGTGCTGGAATCAGGTCTCCATAGATCCAAGGGATGAATGAGACAAGGAGTCCTTATCTGAAAGAGCCCTTAACTCTTATCAGAACTGGCCAATGCAAATATACGACCGGTCATGAAGGGGTGTATGTAAAGTTCTCACAGCTAGCACCGATTGCAGCAGCTAACCTGATCAAACCCAACCATGACACCCACCTAACAGTGCAACATATGGGTGCCACCATTTTGGATGGCCAATCCCCATGCCCCCTGTGACCTCATTGGAGAAGATGATTGGTTATAAATGAAACAGTTTCCATTACTATAGAGGAATCTTCCACTTGACATCTTTATTGAGGTTTTTTTTTTAAATCAGATTACTTTATGATAGACTACAAGTAAGTCTACAAATGAGTGATCCATCGATCCGAGGGCTTGTGACATAACGGCCCCAAGACTAGAAACACAGGCAGTGCAAATCGCGACAGACAATAATACAGGAGAAGTATATTCACAATATGGTGCAACACAACCGTATTGCGGTATATTGTATATGCAATCAGACCCCGGGGTCAGGAACCTTTTTGGCTGAGAGAGCCATGAACACCACATATTTTAAAATGTAATTCTGTGAGAGCCGTACCATATGCAAATGCCTTCCAGTAGATAAGTAGCCACAGCACATGTCCCCCAGTAGATAGGTAGCCCCAGTCCATGAACCCCAGTAAATATGTAGCCACAGCACATGCCCCACAATAAATAGGTAGCCCCAGTAGATAGCTAGCCACATCACATGGCTCCCAGTAACTAGGTAGCCACCGCACATACCCCCAGTAGATAGGTAGCCCCAGTACACACCCCCAGTAGATAGGTAGCCACATCACATGACACCCAGTAAATAGGTAGCCACAGCACATGCACCCAAATAGACAGCTATCCCCAGCACATGTCCCCAAGTAGATAGGTAGCCACAGAACAGGTCCCCCAGTATATTGGTAATCACGGCACATGCCCCCCAGTAGATAGGTAGCCACAGCACATGCCCCCCAGTAGATAGGTAGCATCATCACATGCCTGCTAGTAAATAGGTAGCCACATGCCCCCATTAGATAGGTAGTCACAGCACATGCTCCCCAGTAGTTAGGTAGTCACAGCACATGCTCCCCAGTAGATAGGTAGCCACAGCATATGCCCCCCAGTAGATAGGTAGCCACAGCACATGCCCCCCAGTAGATAGGTAGCATCATCACATGCCTGCTAGTAAATAGGTAGCCACATGCCCCCATTAGATAGGTAGTCACAGCACATGCTCCCCAGTAGTTAGGTAGTCACAGCACATGCTCCCCAGTAGTTAGGTAGTCACAGCACATGCTCCCCAGTAGATAGGTAGCCACAGCACATGCCCACCAGTAGATAGGTGGCATCATCACATGCCTGCTAGTAAATAGGTAGCCACATGCCCCCATTAGATAGGTAGTCACAGCACATGCCCCCAGTAGATCGGTAGCCACATCACATGCCCCCAGGCCCCAGTAGATAGGTAGCTCTAGCACATGCCCACAGTAGATAGTTAGTCAGAGAAAAAAAGGGAATACTCACCTATCTGCTCTCCCTTCAGTGGCTTCTCATCACTCCTCCGCTCTTCTCTTTGACCCAGGCGCCGCTGCCATCATTGCTTCAGCAATGTCGCCTGGGTCATAGGGAAGAGTGGATGATTCTCTACTCTATGACACAAGCGCTGTCATCTAAGTAATGGGGTGGCGATGGCACCTTGGTCAGACAAAGGACGCTGGCAGTGGTAACATCCCTCCCTGCATCCAGTGATCATCGCTGTGTGTGTCTTAGATTTGTCTGAGAGCCAGATGCTGCCATCAAAAGAGCCACATATGGCTCCCGAGCCATAGGTTCCCTACCCCTGCCTTAAGGTTTTAGGACCCTAGAGGGCCTCAAATATATGAAAAAAAAATATAAAAAGTTGTAAAAATTATTTAAAAAAAATTTTTTAAATTAAAAAATTCTAATCACCGTCCTTTCCATTGAACAAATAAAAATAAACAAGTAAAATATTAAACATGTTCGGTATTGCTGCATCCCTAATGTGGAAATAATAAAAAAAAAAAAATTTAGCATTTTAAAATTAATACTGAAAATAAAATTTTGCACGGATTAATTATAGGGGTAGTCTGGTCACACCCGAAGATATAGAGTAAGTTAATCATTGGGAATCACTTGTATCCCTAAAGGTATGTAGCACTGCCTACTGAGGCTCATGGGACTGCCACAAATAACCAAGTACAGAAGAAGTGCCAGAGAGAGAAGACATGGAGCAGCTGAACACGTGTGATTGGGCAAACAACTAGATACCTCCCTATTCTATAAATAGGACATAATTGCCTGTCACTAGGATTCTAGTATAATTAATACTAGCTACCGAAGACATACATTGCCAATAAACTCAAATCTGGTTTATATAGATGGATAGGCCTATAATCAGATGAGACTAATTACTGGACATGACTACAGACTACTTGAAGCACAAACAGAAAAATAATTAAATTCTGTCTGTCAGTAGCTGCCACTAGAGGGAGCTCACTTAACTCTGTTTGTACATTGAGCTGAATAATAGCTATAGAATAACAGAGCTTCATACTAGTGGCCTAAGCTCGGTGTAAGGTAAATATTCCGACTGCCACTGTACAGTTTGACTGTAAAATCTTCATATTAATTCATTGTTAAAAAAGATAAAATAATATCATTATCACCTAAGAAATCAATGACTATTTCACCGCACTAATGTGACATCACAACGTACGAGGGGAGCGTGAATAGATTTGCAATGTCTTCTCCATGGACTGTTCTTATTACACCTACCAGCCACAAGCGATAGCACCATTAATAAAGTGGTAAACCGTTTCCTGGGCGCATAATGGAGCATTTAGCACCTTTTTTTTACTATATTTTGAATTTTCTTTGCCGGCCCAATAATATATCTGAAAATGTCTGTTCTATTATGCAAAAGGGCAGAGGATTAATAATGTAGAGCCCTTCATTATTATTAATCTGAGCTGCCAAAAAGAGTTAAGATGTGACACCTATATTAATCCTATAATATTGCCCCCTATGTACAAGAATATAACTACTATAATACTGCCCCCTATGTACAGGAATATAACTACTATAATACTGTCCCCTATGTACAGGAATAAAACTACTATATTACTGCCCCCTATGTACAAGAATATAACTACTATAATACTGCCCCCCATGTACAAGACTATAACTACTATAATACTGCCCCCTATGTACAAGAATATAACTACTATAATACTGCCCCCTATGTACAAGAATATAACTACTATAATACTGCCCCCTATGTACAAGAATATAACTACTATAATACTTCCCCCTATGTACAGGAATATAACTACTATAATACTGCCCCCTATGTACAAGAATATAACTACTATAATACTGTCCCCTATGTACAGGAATATAACTACTATAATACTGCCCCCTATGTACAAGAATATAACTACTATAATACTGCCCCCTATGTACAAGAATATAACTACTATAATACTTCCCCCTATGTACAGGAATATAACTACTATAATACTGCCCCCTATGTACAAGAATATAACTACTATAATACTGTCCCCTATGTACAGGAATATAACTACTATAATACTGCCCCCTATGTAAAGGAATAAAACTACTATAATACTGCCCCCTATGTACAAGAATATAACTACTATAATACTGCCCCCTATGTACAGGAATATAACTACTATAATACTGCCCCCTATGTACAGGAATATAACTACTATAATACTGCCCCTATGTACAAGGATATAACTACTATAATACTGCCCCTATGTACAGCGATATAACTACTATAATACTGCCCCCTATGTACAGGAATATAACTACTATAATACTGCTCCCTATGTACAAGAATATAACTACTATAATACTGCCCCCTATGTATAGGAATATAACTACTATAATACTGCACCCTATGTACAGGGATATAACTACTATAATACTGCCCCCTATGTAAAGGAATATAACTACTATAATACTGCTCCCTATGTACTAGAATATAACTACTATAATACTGCCCCCTATGTACAGGAATATAACTACTATAATACTGCCCCCTATGTACAAGAATATAACTACTATAATACTGCCCCCTATGTACAGGAATATAACTACTATAATACTGTCCCCTATGTACAGGAATATAACTACTATAATACTGTCCCCTATGTACAGGAATATAACTACTATAATACTGCCCCCTATGTACAAGAATATAACTACTATAATACTGCCCCATATGTACAAGAATATAACTACTATAATACTGCCCCCTATGTACAGGAATATAACTACTATAATACTGCCCCCTATGTACAAGAATATAACTACTTTAATACTGCTCCCTATGTACAAGAATATAACTACTATAATACTGCCCCCTATGTACAAGAATATAACTACTATAATACTGCCCCATATGTACAAGAATATAACTACTATAATACTGCCCCCTATGTACAGGAATATAACTACTATAATACTGCCCCCTATGTACAAGAATATAACTACTTTAATACTGCTCCCTATGTACAGGAATATAACTACTATAATACTGCCCCCTATGTACAAGAATATAACTACTATAATACTGCCCCCTATGTACAGGAATATAACTACTTTAATACTGCCCCCTATGTAAAAGAATATAACTACTATAATACTGCCCCCTGTGTACAAGAATATAACTACTATAATACTGCCCCTATGTACAGGAATATAACTACTATAATACTGCCCCCTATGTACAAGAATATAACTACTATAATACTGCCTCCTATGTACAAGAATATAACTACTATAAAACTGCCCCCTATGTACAAGAATATAACTACTATAATACTGCCCCCTGTGTACAAGAATATAACTACTATAATACTGCCCCCTATGTACAAGAATATAACTACTATAATACTGCCCCCTATGTACAGGAATATAACTACTATAATACTGCTCCCTATGTACAAGTATATAACTACTATAATACTGCCTCCTATGTACAGGAATATAACTACTATAATAGTGCCCCCTATGTACAAGAATATAACTACTATAATACTGCCCCCTGTGTACAAGAATATAACTACTATAATACTGCCCCCTATGTACAAGAATATAACTACTATAATACTGCCCCCCTATGTACAGGAATATAACTACTATAATACTGCCCCCTATGTACAGGAATATAACTGCTATAATACTGCCCCTATGTACAGGAATATAACTACTATAATACTGCCCCTATGTACAGGAATATAACTACTATAATACTGCCCCCTATGTACAGGAATATAACTACTATAATACTGCCCCCTATGTACAAGAATATAACTACTATAATACTGCCCCCTATGTACAGGAATATAACTACTATAATTCTGCCCCCTATGTACAGGAATATAACTGCTATAATACTGCCCCTATGTACAGAAATATAACTGCTATAATACTGCCCCCTATGTACAGGAATATAACTACTATAATACTGCCCCCTATGTACAGGAATATAACTACTATAATACTGCCCCCTATGTACAGGAATATAACTGCTATAATACTGCCCCTATGTACAGGAATATAACTGCTATAATACTGCCCCTATGTACAAGAATATAACTACTATAATACTGCCCCCTATGTACAGGAATATAACTGCTATAATACTGCCCCCTATGTACAGGAATATAACTGCTATAATACTGCCCCTATGTACAGGAATATAACTACTATAATACTGCTCCCTATGTACAAGTATATAACTACTATAATACTGCCTCCTATGTACAGGAATATAACTACTATAATACTGCCCCCTATGTACAAGAATATAACTACTATAATACTGCCCCCTGTGTACAAGAATATAACTACTATAATACTGCCCCCTATGTACAAGAATATAACTACTATAATACTGCCCCCCTATGTACAGGAATATAACTACTATAATACTGCCCCCTATGTACAGGAATATAACTACTATAATACTGCCCCCTGTTTACAGGAATATAACTGCTATAATTCTGCCCCTATGTACAGGAATATAACTACTATAATACTGCCCCTATGTACAGGAATATAACTACTATAATACTGCCCCCTATGTACAGGAATATAACTACTATAATACTGCCCCCTATGTACAAGAATATAACTACTATAATACTGCCCTCTATGTACAGGAATATAACTACTATAATACTGCCCCCTATGTACAGGAATATAACTGCTATAATACTGCCCCTATGTACAGGAATATAACTGCTATAATACTGCCCCCCTATGTACAGGAATATAACTACTATAATACTGCCCCCTATGTACAAGAATATAACTAGTATAATACTGCCCCCTGTGTACAAGAATATAACTACTATAATACTGCCCCCTATGTACAAGAATATAACTACTATAATACTGTCCCCTATGTACAGGAATATAACTACTATAATACTGCTCCCTATGTACAAGTATATAACTACTATAATACTGCCTCCTATGTACAGGAATATAACTACTATAATACTGCCCCCTATGTACAAGAATATAACTACTATAATACTGCCCCCTGTGTACAGGAATATAACTACTATAATACTGCCCCCTATGTACAGGAATATAACTACTATAATACTGCCCCCTATGTACAAGAATATAACTACTATAATACTGCCCCCTATGTACAGGAATATAACTACTATAATACTGCCCCCTATGTACAGGAATATAACTGCGAAATACTGCCCCTATGTACAGGAATATAACTGCTATAATACTGCCCCCTATGTACAGGAATATAACTACTATAATACTGCCCCCTATGTACAGGAATATATCTACTATAATACTGCCCCCTATGTACAGGAAAATAACTGCTATAATACTGCCCCTATGTACAGGAATATAACTGCTATAATACTGCCCCTATGTACAGGAATATAACTACTATAATACTGCCCCCTATGTACAAGAATATAACTACTATAATACTGTCCCCTATGTACAGGAATATAACTACTGTAATACTGCCCCCTATGTTCAAGAATATAACTACTATAATACTGCCCCCTATGTACAAGAATATAACTACTATAATACTGCCTCCTATGTACAGGAATATAACTACTGTAATACTGCCCCCTATGTTCAAGAATATAACTACTATAATACTGCCT
Organism: Engystomops pustulosus; assembly: GCF_040894005.1. Lineage (NCBI taxonomy): Eukaryota > Metazoa > Chordata > Amphibia > Anura > Leptodactylidae > Engystomops > Engystomops pustulosus. Next base: position 9,099,227 of record NC_092411.1, on the reverse strand, counting down.
CCTATGTACAGGAATCTAACTACTGTAATACTGCCCCCTATGTACAAGAATATAACTACTTTAATACTGCTCCCTATGTACAAGAATATAACTACTATAATACTGCCCCTATGTACAGGAATATAACTACTATAATACTGCCCCCTATGTACAAGAATATAACTACTATAATACTGCCCCCTATGTACAGGAATATAACTACTTTAATACTGCCCCCTATGTACAAGAATATAACTACTATAATACTGCCCCCTGTGTACAAGAATATAACTACTATAATACTGCCCCTATGTACAGGAATATAACTACTATAATACTGCCCCCTATGTACAAGAATATAACTACTATAATACTGCCTCCTATGTACAAGAATATAACTACTATAATACTGCCCCCTATGTACAAGAATATAACTACTATAATACTGCCTCCTATGTACAAGAATATAACTACTATAATACTGCCCCCTATGTACAAGAAATTAACTACTATAATACTGCCCCCTGTGTACAAGAATATAACTACTATAATACTGCCCCCTATGTACAAGAATATAACTACTATAATACTGCCCCCTGTGTACAAGAATATAACTACTATAATACTGCCCCCTATGTACAAGAATATAACTACTATAATACTGCCCCCCTATGTACAGGAATATAACTACTATAATACTGCCCCCTATGTACAAGAATATAACTACTATAATACTGCCCCCTATGTACAGGAATATAACTACTTTAATACTGCCCCCTATGTACAAGAATATAACTACTATAATACTGCCCCCTGTGTACAAGAATATAACTACTATAATACTGCCCCTATGTACAGGAATATAACTACTATAATACTGCCCCCTATGTACAAGAATATAACTACTATAATACTGCCTCCTATTTACAAGAATATAACTACTATAATACTGCCCCCTATGTACAAGAAATTAACTACTATAATACTGCCCCCTGTGTACAAGAATATAACTACTATAATACTGCCCCCTATGTACAAGAATATAACTACCATAATACTGCCCCCTATGTACAAGAATATAACTACTATAATACTGCTCCCTATGTACAAGTATATAACTACTATAATACTGCCTCCTATGTACAGGAATATAACTACTATAATACTGCCCCCTATGTACAAGAATATAACTACTATAATACTGCCCCCTGTGTACAAGAATATAACTACTATAATACTGCCCCCTATGTACAAGAATATAACTACTATAATACTGCCCCCCTATGTACAGGAATATAACTACTATAATACTGCCCCCTATGTACAGGAATATAACTGCTATAATACTGCCCCTATGTACAGGAATATAACTACTATAATACTGCCCCCTATGTACAGGAATATAACTACTATAATACTGCCCCCTATGTACAAGAATATAACTACTATAATACTGCCCCCTATGTACAGGAATATAACTACTATAATACTGCCCCCTATGTACAGGAATATAACTGCTATAATACTGCCCCTATGTACAGGAATATAACTGCTATAATACTGCCCCCTATGTACAGGAATATAACTACTATAATACTGCCCCCTATGTACAGGAATATAACTACTATAATACCGCCCCCTATGTACAAGAATATAACTACTATAATACTGTCCCCTATGTAGAGGAATATAACTACTATAATACTGTCCCCTATGTACAGGAATATAACTACTATAATACTGCCCCCTATGTACAGGAATATAACTACTATAATACTGCCCCCTATGTACAGGAATATAACTACTATAATCCTGCCTCCTAGAGGTGAGGTTGTGTGTGGTTTGAGCTCCTGAGACCTCTGCATGTCTGGAGATAGCCCAGGGCGGGGCCACCCTGGGTGGGGAAGCTCCCCAAGCAAGGCCCAGGCTCCAAGGCCTAATCTGGCAAACAGCAACCAGCCAGCTAAAGAAAGGGATGTAAATCCTAAAGTCTTTATGGAAGGAAGCAGCAGTGGCAGCAGTGCAAGTTCCAGTAATGGAAGGACAGCCGGTGTGGAAGTCAGAACATGTAAGAACATGGTGAAGCAACCTGTCAGTATGACTGAAAGTAAAAGTAAGCTGTTGGAAAGTCCAAGAGCAAGAAACATGCAGAGTGTGCAGCAGCCTCCATCCCAGGCCTCAGGTGGACAATCCACCTCCACCCCGGGCAGGCAGAGGAGGACATCACTGGAGAGGCAGACAATCCAGGAGAACCTGCAGCAGCGAGTGATGTTACCAGCGGAGCGCACCAGGTCTGGGGGCCTGCAAGCTGGAAAGGAGACCAAAGGCGGCCAGGAAGGAACATCTAGAGGTACCACCAATGTTGTGTCTGCAAAACATCCGGGGCTCAATCGCCCATCAGTAGTTTGTGACCCCAGTGCAGTTACAGCGACCGCAAAACACCAGAAGTCCCAGGACTCTGTGCCAAAATCTCAGGGGTCAGGAAAGAGCGGTGGTAGTGTGGCTACAGGATCCAGGCCTGCAAGCAAACATCTCAGCAGCAAACTGCAGCCCCCATCACCGGAGCTCCAGCTGGCCAGACAGATCCCAGGACTGGTGAGGAAGATGGAGACACTCAAAATCCAGAAACTTCACCTGCAGAAACAGATAGACTGCACTTACAAACTGAGGGCAGCAAACCCAGGGAAGCAGGTCCTGCTAGACAAGAAGCTGGACTCACTGGCCAAACAACTGGCTGACGTTGTGCAGGAGATGGAGGCCACCATTGAACAGATGGGACCAGTGGGAGAGACATACAGGAACCAACAAAGGTTTGAGAGAGACCAGGCCTCATCATCCAGGTGTGAGACCCCGCATCCCCATGTGAGACCCATACTGCAGCCAGCAACACTGCCTTTTGAGGAGGGAGTCGTGTATAAGAAAAGACAGCAACAGCCAAGTCCTGCAGCAGCTCCCAGTGATGCACCACACGTCCCAGCAACCCATGGTGATGCACCACAAGTCCCAGCAACCGCTGGTGATGCACCACACGTCCCAGCAACCGCTGGTGATGCACCACACGTCCCAGCAACCGCTGGAGAGGCACCACACGTCCCAGCAACCGCTGGTGATGCACCACACGTCCCAGCAACCGCTGGTGATGCACCACATGTCCCAGCAACCACTGGTGAGGTACCACAAGTCCCAGCAACCACTGGTGAGGTACCACAAGTCCCAGCAACCTCTAGAGAGGCACTGCAAGTTCCAGCTGTCTGTGGACTATTACCTGATAACAGCAGTGAAGTGGAGGAGACACCACAAGTCCCAGGTGGCAGTGCACTTCAGGAGGACTCTGGACTCCCGCCAGAAGGTAACTCTGTAGCACCTCAGGGTGTATCTACACAGAACTGTGTGGTGAGGGGTGTATGTGAGCAGGACATTCAGGACTGTGATCTGCAGGAGCTTAATGCTCTTAATAGTGTTGCTGATATGTCTGAGATTGCTGATATTTCTGTTACTGAAGTGTCTGAAATTGCTGATATTTCTGTTACTGAAGTGTCTGAAATTGCTGATATTTCTGTTACTGAAGTGTCTGAAATTGCTGATGTCTCTGTGGATAATGTCCTAGCTGAGCAGGCATCTCAGGTGCAGTCTATGGAAACTGGAGACACAGAGGGCCCTGATGTTGTTGTGGAGGGAGCGGGTCAATCTACGGCTGAGGAGTTCCCCCCCTTAATTACACCACAGACAGCAGAGCCCCATGGTCCGGGTGGTCAGCAGCCCCATGGTCCGGGTGGTCAGCAGCCCCCTACTACTGATGGTCCCCGGCCCACACATCCCCCACAGCAGGATAGGGGTCAGTCATCAGGTAATGCATGGAGTCGTGGTTCCCCATTTTTCTCCTCTAGCACCCATTACACCGGCCAGGCTTTCAAGAGGAGGAACGTTGTCAGGTTTAGGCATAGAGGGGCTAAGGAAGATCTACCTGACAGGAGGCACGTGGTGAGGGACATGTTATGCACCCAGATGGGTTTCCAGCCAGCCGACATCCTGGCCGTAATAAATCTTCCTGATAGACAGGGGTATGATATCAGCTTCAAGCTGATGTCTAATCTGGACCGGTTCTGGGCTCAACAACCCCGCTACAGAGATATTGAGGGGTGGAACAGGTTTAGTTTCATTCCCATCTCCAAACTAGATACAGCGATTGTCACCATAATGTTCTGGAACGAGTCTGTCCCCCCTCAAGATATCATCATATGGCTCAAGAGACATTGCACCCTCATGTCAGACATGACCAAGACCAGGGATGAGGATGGGATCTGGACCGGGGGGTGGAGGGTCCTGGTTAAATTACATCAGAACCAGAACATCACCCATCACCTCCCTAACTCCTTCTTTATCGGCAGAGAGAAGGGTGTGTGTTTCTATGTCGGTCAGCCCAGGCTATGCTTTAGGTGTGGGAGATCAGGTCACGTGGCAAGTAACTGCACCACAATGAAGTGCACCCTGTGCGGGGACCTGGGCCATGTGAGCGCCAACTGCCAGACCATCAGATGCAACCTTTGTGGTCAAATCGGTCACCCCCACAGAGACTGTCCTGAAGCCTGGCACAACATCTGTAGGGACCTCCCCGATGAAGACCTGATGGAAGGGGCAGATGTACCAGAGGAGGAGCAGGAGGAGGAGGCCCTATTGTCAGGGTCAGTGTGTACTGTGCCAGAGACCCCGGATATTAGTGGTGCTGCCCCGGACCATCCGGGGACAGGTAACACAGAGGGAGACATGGAGGTAGTGGAGCAGCCTATAGAGCAGCCAGTGCCCGTCCCTTCCCCCGAACTGACACCGACCACTGGGGGAAATCATAGTGTTAAAAAGAGGAAGAAGGATAAGAGCACCAGAAAACCCGAGAGTGCGTGGACCACCGTCCAAAAACCCTCTAAAATGAAAATGCAGAGTCAGGTTGATGTTACTGTAACCACAAATAGGTACAGTGTACTGTCCGAGTCAGATGGAGAGGAGGAAATAGAGAGAGAACTGAAACGTATGATGGAGGAATATGATGACGACCCAGGGGGGGATCCTCCCACAAAAAGGAAACCCCTTCATGCCGAGTCTCAGTCAGTATGGGATATGGAAACCGGTAGTCAGGAAGACAACTCTGACTCTGACTTATGATGATGGGGATGGTCTTTCTTCTTCTTTTTCTAATGGCAGACTTCCATCTTTCTGTGATCACCAGTAATGTAAACAGTATTAGGGCTAGAAGGACCAGGCATGTTGTATATGATCATCTAAGATATCTCAAGGCCGATGTTTATTTCTTACAGGAGACCCGTTTAAACACCTTGGGTCTCATGCGAGAGGCGGAGAGAGATTGGCAGTCTGGTCCTTCCTTTTGGTCACTGGCTGTGGAGCCTTATGCCGGAGTCTCCATCTTGTTTAACACCCACAATGTCACCGTCCACAGACTCACTGAGGTATCGATGGGACGGTGCCTGCTGCTAGAGGTCACCATCAGAGGTAGAAGACTCCGGCTCCTTAACATCTATGGCCCACAGACAGTGACCGAAAGGACTCAGCTTTTTAACGATGTAAAGCCTTATCTGTTCACATCAATTCCTGTCATCATGGCTGGGGACTTTAATGCCACCACTACCACCAGGGACAGGAACAGTAGGCCCCTTACCAGGGACTGTAAGGTCCTAAACAGTATTATTCAGCAGGCTGGCCTGTCTGATGTTTTTGTACAGGGTGGTAGGAGTCCAAAGTTCACCTACACCTGTGCAGGACGCAGCAGTAGGATAGATCTTGCTCTGGTGAGTCCTACTGAAGCCATCAGTGAGAGAATGGAAAGGAATGTCCCATATTCGGATCACTTGGCCTTATATTTTTGTTTGGGTTCCTCTAAGTATCCTGATGTTGGAAGAGGACTATGGAGACTAAATTCTAGTCTGTTAGATGATATTTCTGTCCAGGAATACATTTCATCTTTTTTGCTGCATCAACTGGACAGAGTGGATTTCTATAACAACATGGCCGACTGGTGGGAGGACGTCAAGGAGGAGATCCGGTCCCTCTTGCAGAGACTGTCAATTAAGAAGGGGAGAAGTAAGTACAGCCAGTATCTGAGACTGCGTAAAGAATTGGAGTCACTCTATTCGGCGGGTGGGGATGACCAACAAAGGATTGACCGGCTGAAATCTGAGATAAGGCAGTATCAGTACAGTAGGTACACCTCCCTGGTAGTGGAAAGGGACTATGGAACCCGAGGGGCACCGGATCCATTTGAGAATTGCCGGGAGCGTGTAGAGAAGAAACTGATCGCAGGTCTCACTGACTCCCAGGGTGTTTTACAAGAGTCTCGGGAGGGAATCCTGGGAGTGGTGAGATCGTACTATACTGACTTGTTTCAGAAGAAAGCTTTGGATAAGGAAAAAGTGACCCAATTCTTGGAGGCAACTCCAGGCCCTGATACTAGAGAATTGGACTTTTCTCCTTTGACAGCAGAAATAACGGTGGAGGAGATAAAAGAGGCTATTGATAAGTTAAATCTGAAGAAGGCACCAGGTCCTGACGGTATTACCGCAGAATTTTATAAGAAGTTCAGAGACCTCTTGGCTCCAATCCTTGTGGATGTTTACAGAAATTGTCTAGAAAATCACCTGATGCCTCCATCCATGAGGGTCTCATCGCTGATTCTGCTGTCCAAAGGGAAAGAGCCAAGTGACATCAAGAACTGGAGGCCCATCGCCCTCTTGAATGTTGATAGGAAAATTCTGGCAAAAATCCTCTTTTCTAGATTAGTCTGTTTGTCCCCGGCACTGTTGGCAGGCTCTCAGTATGGCACGGTAAAAGGGCGGAACATCTCTGGAGCAGTCATCTCGATAAGGGAGATGTTTGAGAGATGTAAAGCTCTGAGGTGTGGGAGATATGTTGTAGGTCTGGACCAGGCTAAAGCCTTTGATAGGGTTGACCACGAGTATCTATGGGCCACTTTATCAAAGTACGGTATTCCGGGAGAATTTGTGGATTGGCTCAGGACTTTGTACAGAGAGGCGAAGAGCTTTCCTCTGATCAATGGTTGGCAGGGGGACACTTTCAGGGTAGAGGCAGGGGTGCGACAGGGCTGCCCTCTGAGTCCACTGCTGTATGTGTTTGCTATCGATCCATTCCTGAGATCACTGCAGTGGTGTGATTTTCAGGGGGTGCCGGTCCCCCAGTGCTTGCCCCTGGATGTTGTTGCCTATGCGGATGATGTGACTGTGGTGATATCTGAACCTCATGAGGTGGAGATGTTATCTGCAGCCATCAAAAGTTACTCAGAGGCATCCGGGTCTCTGGTCAATCTTGAGAAGAGTCAAGCTTTCTGGACATTGGATGCTGCTCCTGGCTTTGATCTGCCACAGTTTGTAAAGGCCTCCACCCATATTAAAATCCTTGGGGTTAAATTTGGGAGGGAAGATAATTCTGCACTAAATTGGGAGGAGAAGTTGGAAGCCGGAAATGTAAAGGTTCAGCGATGGAAGAACTGGAGGCTGACCTATAGAGAAAGGGTTACTCTGCTGAAGACTTACCTGGTCCCTGTCTTCCTCTACGTCTCTGTCGTATTTCCATTGCCAGAATCTTTCTCCGCTAGGCTCTTTAGCCTGTTCTTCCAACTTTTATGGGGGAACAGGTTGAACCCAGTAAAAAGAGGGATCACCTACCTGCAGAGGAGAGAGGGTGGGCTGGATATGTTAAATCCAAGGGTCTTCTTTGACTCCGTGTTTCTGAAAGTTAATTTCGGTTGCCTGGACTCAAATAATGGTCTCCTGTGGGTAAGTAGTGTCAGGGACTGGATATTGCCTTTTGCAGAGTCTTGGGTGCGAGGCGGCAGTCTCAAGAGGGGCCGAAGGACTCCTGGCTTCCTCCCCCAGTATCTGGAGTATGGCCTCAGGTGTTTAAGGAAATGGGGGATAGATAAGTCTTTTATTGAAAGTAAGACCAGGAGAGATCTGTACTCCAGAGTCTGTAGGACCTTCTATTCTCTGCAGCTGGCACTTCCAGACTGTCCAACCACCACCCTAAAGGACAGCCTGAGGTTTCTGAATGGTCGGAGGCTGCCCCATAAGTTTTGTGACATCGCCTGGCTGTCATTACAGGGGAAACTGTTTGTCAGGGGGAATCTTAAGTTCCTTAGTGTGGCAGACCGTATGTGTCCCCTCGGGTGTCAGACAGAGGAGACTATGGTCCATTTTATATCAGAGTGCTGGGGTGGACGGAACATCTGGCGTGACATATCCACCAAGATAAGAATCCCATCACTGCAGTCCCTTCAGTACCCAGAGATCCTCTATGGTGTGACGCATACTGTAAGTAACACCAACCAGGAGACCATGTATATAGTGATCCAGGTCATCAAGTACTATCACTGGCACATGAGAACCAGAGTGTCCGTCCATAGCGAGGACTTCCACCATCATAAGGCCATAAGCCTCATCATGTCCGAGCTCAGGTGGATCCGGTCATTAGAGGTCAGGAAAAAGGGGGAGAATATAAGACTTTGGAGGAACATTCATCTGGAGTGAAATATGTCTGATTATATAATGTGGATGCATTTGTTTTTTTTCTGTCTTTTTTGTTTCCCTTTCAGCTAAAATGGACTCTTAAGTTACATTTAATATACATTTTATTTTTATGAACATGTATGTTTTATACTGAATGATCTATGATTTATTTTGATGGAAAAGTATTTCTGTATTTATGTTTGTTTTTTACTAATAAAAATTGCCCCCTATGTACAGGAATATAACTGCTATAATACTGCCCCTATGTACAGGAATATAACTGCTATAATACTGCCCCTATGTACAGGAATATAACTACTATAATACTGCCCCCTATGTACAAGAATATAACTACTATAATACTGTCCCCTATGTACAGGAATATAACTACTGTAATACTGCCCCCTATGTTCAAGAATATAACTACTATAATACTGCCCCCTATGTACAAGAATATAACTACTATAATACTGCCTCCTATGTACAGGAATATAACTACTGTAATACTGCCCCCTATGTTCAAGAATATAACTACTATAATACTGCCTCCTATGTACAGGAATATAACTACTGTAATACTGCCCCCTATGTACAAGAATATAACTACTTTAATACTGCTCCCTATGTACAAGCATATAACTACTATAATACTGCCCCTATGTACAGGAATATAACTACTATAATACTGCCCCCTATGTACAAGAATATAACTACTATAATACTGCCCCCTATGTACAAGAATATAACTACTTTAATACTGCCCCCTGTGTACAAGAATATAACTACTATAATACTGCCCCCTGTGTACAAGAATATAACTACTATAATACTGCCCCTATGTACAGGAATATAACTACTATAATACTGCCCCCTATGTACAAGAATATAACTACTATAATACTGCCTCCTATGTACAAGAATATAACTACTATAATACTGTCCCCTATGTACAGGAATAAAACTACTATAATACTGCCCCCTATGTACAAGAATATAACTACTATAATACTGCCCCCCATGTACAAGACTATAACTACTATAATACTGCCCCCTATGTACAAGAATATAACTACTATAATACTGCCCCCTATGTACAAGAATATAACTACTATAATACTGCCCCCTATGTACAAGAATATAACTACTATAATACTGCCCCCTATGTACAAGAATATAACTACTATAATACTGCCCCTATGTACAGGAATATAACTACTATAATACTGCCCCCTATGTACAAGAATATAACTACTATAATACTGCCTCCTATGTACAAGAATATAACTACTATAATACTGTCCCCTATGTACAGGAATAAAACTACTATAATACTGCCCCCTATGTACAAGAATATAACTACTATAATACTGCCCCCTATGTACAAGAATATAACTACTATAATACTGCCCCCTATGTACAAGAATATAACTACTATAATACTGCCCCCTATGTACAAGAATATAACTACTATAATACTGCCCCCTATGTACAAGAATATAACTACTATAATACTTCCCCCTATGTACAGGAATATAACTACTATAATACTGCCCCCTATGTACAAGAATATAACTACTATAATACTGTCCCCTATGTACAGGAATAAAACTACTATAATACTGCCCCCTATGTAAAGGAATAAAACTACTATAATACTGCCCCCTATGTACAGGAATATAACTACTATAATACTGCCCCTATGTACAAGGATATAACTACTATAATACTGCCCCTATGTACAGCGATATAACTACTATAATACTGCCCCTATGTACAGCGATATAACTACTATAATACTGCCCCCTATGTACAGGAATATAACTACTATAATACTGCTCCCTATGTACAAGAATATAACTACTATAATACTGCCCCCTATGTATAGGAATATAACTACTATAATACTGCACCCTATGTACAGGGATATAACTACTATAATACTGCCCCCTATGTAAAGGAATATAACTACTATAATACTGCTCCCTATGTACTAGAATATAACTACTATAATACTGCCCCCTATGTACAGGAATATAACTACTATAATACTGCCCCCTATGTACAAGAATATAACTACTATAATACTGCCCCCTATGTACAGGAATATAACTACTATAATACTGTCCCCTATGTACAAGAATATAACTACTATAATACTGCCCCCTATGTACAGGAATATAACTACTATAATACTGCCCCCTATGTACAAGAATATAACTACTTTAATACTGCTCCCTATGTACAAGAATATAACTACTATAATACTGCCCCTATGTACAGGAATATAACTATTATAATACTGCCCCCTATGTACAAGAATATAACTACTATAATACTGCCCCCTATGTACAGGAATATAACTACTTTAATACTGCCCCCTATGTACAAGAATATAACTACTATAATACTGCCCCCTGTGTACAAGAATATAACTACTATAATACTGCCCCTATGTACAGGAATATAACTACTATAATACTGCCCCCTATGTACAAGAATATAACTACTATAATACTGCCTCCTATGTACAAGAATATAACTACTATAATACTGCCCCCTATGTACAAGAATATAACTACTATAATACTGCCCCCTATGTACAAGAATATAACTACTATAATACTGCCCCCTATGTACAGGAATATAACTACTATAATACTGCCCCCTATGTACAAGAATATAACTACTATAATACTGCCTCCTATGTACAAGAATATAACTACTAAAATACTGCCCCCTATGTACAAGAATATAACTACTATAATACTGCCCCCTATGTACAAGAATATAACTACTATAATACTGCCCCCTATGTACAGAAATATAACTACTATAATACTGCTCCCTATCTACAAGTATATAACTACTATAATACTGCCTCCTATGTACAGGAATATAACTACTATAATACTGCCCCCTATGTACAAGAATATAACTACTATAATACTGCCCCCTGTGTACAAGAATATAACTACTATAATACTGCCCCCTATGTACAAGAATATAACTACTATAATACTGCCTCCTATGTACAGGAATATAACTACTATAATACTGCCCCCTATGTACAAGAATATAACTACTATAATACTGCCCCCTATGTACAGGAATATAACTACTATAATACTGCCCCCTATGTACAAGAATATAACTACTATAATACTGCCCCCTATGTACAAGAATATAACTACTATAATACTGCCCCCTATGTACAGGAATATAACTGCTATAATACTGCCCCCTATGTACAGGAATATAACTACTATAATACTGCCCCCTATGTACAGGAATATAACTACTATAATACTGCCCCCTATGTACAGGAATATAACTGCTATAATACTGCCCCTATGTACAGGAATATAACTGCTATAATAATGCCCCTATGTACAGGAATATAACTACTATAATACTGCCCCCTATGTACAAGAATATAACTACTATAATACTGTCCCCTATGTACAGGAATATAACTACTATAATACTGCCCCCTATGTACAGGAATATAACTACTGTAATACTGCCCCCTATGTTCAAGAATATAACTACTATAATACTGCCCCCTATGTACAAGAATATAACTACTATAATACTGCCCCTATGTACAAGAATATAACTACTATAATACTGCACCCTATGTACAGGAATATAACTACTATAATACTGCCCCCTATGTACAAGAATATAACTACTATAATACTGCCCCCTATGTACAGGAATATAACTACTATAATACTGCCCCCTATGTACAAGAATATAACTACTATAATACTGCCCCCTATGTACAAGAATATAACTACTATAATACTGCACCCTATGTACAGGAATATAACTACTATAATACTGCCCCCTATGTACAGGAATATAACTACTATAATACTGCCCCCTATGTACAAGAATATAACTACTATAATATTGCCCCCTATGTACAAGAATATAACTACTATAATACTGCCCCCTATGTAGAAGAATATAACTACTATAATACTGCCTCCTATGTACAGGAATATAACTACTATAATACTGCCCCTATGTACAAGAATATAACTACTATAATACTGCCTCCTATGTACAAGAATATAACTACTATAATACTGCCCCCTATGTACAAGAATATAACTACTATAATACTGCCCCCTATGTACAAGAATATAAGTACTATAATACTGCCCCCTATGTACAGGAATATAACTACTATAATACTGCCCCTATGTACAAGAATATAACTACTATAATACTGCCCCCTATGTACAGGAATATAACTACTGTAATACTGCCCCCTATGTTCAAGAATATAACTACAGTCTGGGAATTTTTTGTCTTTCTTTTATGTTTTGGAGTAACGGCTGCACAAGAACTTACACACTTGACAAATATTTCCAGCCAGTGAAACAGATGAAACAATAGAGCTGCGGCGTAATCAACATTTATGAGGAGAATATTCTGAGTTTCTATTTTGCAGAAATACATAATTTACTGGGGATTTTACTGTAAGGTTTGAAATCCATTGTAAATAATTCAGGATGTTGGGTGCAGCGGCGGCCGGTGTGTGTGCGGGTGCGGGATACAGATTCCTTACACCATTTATCGTACAATCCTGGAACATTCAGCCATCAATAAAGGGAACATATAAGAACAGATATAATAAAGATCTGAATGAAATTAAGATGGGGGGGGGGGGGGAATGGGTCGTAGACCATCAAGTCACCTTGGGCTCAGCTGAGAGGGGTGACACTTAACTTTAGAGGTCTCCATTGGGAAATATCAGGATTATTGGCAGGGACCAGCCCCCATCTAGTCACAATCCCACCCATTGCCTCCACTGCAGATGCCCGGTGCTCTGTACTATCAGTATTTAAAGGGAACCCGTCAGGAGTAATGGGGACAGTAAATCACCCACATAGATTTATGGGCCAGTGACTTGGTGCCCCAAATAGTCCTGAATTACCTCTGTGTGAGTTTAGATGGCAATGGCTTCCTCCAGGAATCCCCCTGAGGTATTCCACGGTCCATTCATATAACCCCTATGGCTATTTCCCCCCACCCCGGGCTTGAGAGAACGTTCACATTCTCGGTGAGGGACATTTTTTTGTGTGTGTTTTTTAAAATTAGTCTTCAAAAACTTTTTCAGGGAAATGTTATAACTGTACTATTTGCTCAAATCATCTAGGTATCATTACAGGGTACTAAAAACGAGGTGATGCCCGGGAGGGTTATGATGCCAGATGGGGGTTATGCCCAGGATTGGAGCAGTTATGTGCTCAGAGGGGTTCCTGGAGGGGCCCAGCCTTACAATTCACAAGGGAGCTAGGGCTAACCCCCCCTCCCCCGGTTAGTAGATGCTAAAAATTATGGATTCTATCCATGTAATTTGGATAGTTATGATGTTTCTTTGAGTTTCCCTCTAAAAATCTAGGACACACCCCCTCCCCGTTACATGATAATGCTTCCAGGAGGAGACCCAAACCAGCTCCTGTGAAAGTGTGAAGGCCCTCACTGACCTCGTGTACAGACTCTGCCATCATCACTTTGAACTATGGTCCTCTGGTGGGTTACGAAGAGACCGCCACCCAGAGGTCTATGGCAGATCGGTTTATCTCTGTTCTGGCCCTAAAACGTAAATTACAATTGTAGTGTAATAGAGGAAGGTGGACAACAATTAAAGATCAGATTTCCTTACAATCACAGATCAATAAGATAAGTCCTGAGCGTTTTGTCGGTGGGGGACATTACGTAGAGACTGCCTCCAAGATTTGGGCCATTTGTCCTTTTTGCCTCTACCATCCATAAAAGATTCCTGAACAACCACTTTAAATATTGCGGATTCCCCGGAGCAGTTCACAATGGATCTTTGGGGTGCCACCACTGTGGTTTTCCATGGGTCAAGCATAAATAATGCTTCAGGGAGAGGGTTACCATCCACTGTCCAATATAATTAATAGGGATGGTCTTTGGAGGAGGCGGGGGTGGGGGGGGGCACTTGTTCTCTAAAGTCCTATATGCTATCATGGCGGGAGATTTATCCTACGCCAGAAGTAGTGCAATAATTACAAAAATGCTGAAAAATTGTGATGCATTGTGTTTTGTCTTTATTGTAGCATTTAATAAAGCTTTGTATTGATTATTTTGTGATAATTTATTGCATTGCTTTTTTTCTAGGCCGCAATCTCCCCTTAGTGTATATTTCAGATGGACTTGTTAATTTGAATACATTTGACGGCCTTATTGCATAGTGGGCAGATCAGGCAGTGTATTCCTAGCGACCAGGTTGTCCTACTTCACTGCTCAGTGTAGAACCAGAATGTCACCATGATTATGGGAGCAGCCATGCTGAGTTACTCTTCACAGCATAGTGGGATACGCTTTACAGCAGCCACAAGGATCCTAGGAAACTGTAGTTTTGAGAAACTTATTGGGGATCATATATTAGCGCCTATAAGGAGCACTACCCCAGTTTGCCTCCTTTCCTACTCCATTTGCACAAAAAGTTTCCACAAATGGAGGTTTTTTTTGGTGCCCTATGCAGTTCCCAGAAGTGGGCGTGGCAGCGGAAAAATGGAGTCAACAGGTAAGTCCTGTGCTTGGACATATATTAGGTGCACACTGCACAGGGGTGTCAAAAGGAGCATGAAAACCACCGGTCTTGGCAGGTGCCCATCGTTCACCTCTATGGTGGAGTGTTGTGGGCATGCTCGGTGACCTCTACAGAGGTCATTGTGCAGGGAGAAGAAGGGCTTGAGACGATTATGAGTGCCGGTTCCTGTGTGATCCATCTATAGATATGTTTTTTAAATCCTTTGATTTATGCAGAGATGTGATCTCTACAGAACAGGAAGTATTAGCCTTAAAAGCCTCAGTGATCACAATAATAAAAAAAAAAAAAAAAATCTGTTTTATACATAATTGGAATAATATTTTGATTTAATGATGACAGATTTGCAGAAATTTCAAGATAACCACATGAGTATCTTCCATATGGACAGCGAGGGCCACATTCACACTGTCTGTTCATCCTTCTACCTGGACACATTGGTGATGGCTTATTTATAATCAATTTATTGCTGCCATTATAGGACTGTACATCACATGACGAGAAGTGTACGGGAACGCGCTGGAGGCGTGACTAATGCGCCATCTGCTCAATGTAATCAATATGAACGACTTCTGCCATGAAGGATACGGCTCTAATCCTGACCGCAATAGATTTGATAGAGGATGTATAAATTTCCATAGATACAATATTTGACATTCCTGAAAATCGCCACAAAATTACCAATTACATCACTATTAGAGGCGATGGGGCAGATCTACAACTTCTGTCTAGTAAAACGGAGCAAATATAGAAGATGAATCTGTGGAGTCTAAATCTCCGTCACCATTTTGTCAAATTTTTGAAAAAAATCTGCCGATAATTTGAGACAGGATTTGGCTAAGCCACGCCTCTAGTTGGATCGGGTGTAAAAATTGTATTCTATTGCAAAGTAGGAGTCCCAATATTTTGGCACAATTTCATTACTAAATCTGCCCCAATGCGGTAGATTTATCAAAATTGTCTAAAGCCAAGACAGAGTGCAACGTAAGACCACATAGTGCTGGACGATAAATCTGGGGTAGTACAATTCTGTATCGTCAATACGTTGCGCCTCCTATTAGTCGGACAGGAAAAAGTGCCGAAATTCTGATGAATTTGCATAACTAAGTCCATGCCCCATTTTCGAAGCCCATTTTCGAAGAGTCTAAATTCCTTCATAAATGTGGTTCAAGACATTTTAGTTTTTTTTTTTGGTGCAAATTATGACTAAATTCTGCGGTAAAGTGATTGATAAAAATTTTGGCATAAATTAAAATTGCGATGTCAACTGCAAAAAAAAAAGAAAAGAAAAAAGAAACGTTCAGTTAAAAGTGAACCTTAGTATAAGGTAATATATGTCAGACTACTGTGGCCATGGAGATATTAGTTGGTGGTAGAGAAAGTCCTTACAGAGAAGTCTATAGTAACCGGAGAGAAAAATGAACAAAGGACAAATCTGTAAAATAAGACCAGACCTTCTGGAAGCCCATAGATTCCCACCAGAAAGTCCATGAAAATCTTATATCAGTGGTGGCGAACCTATGGCACTAGTGCCAGAGGTGGCACTCAGAGCCCTTTCTGTGGACACTCAGGCCATCACCAGAGATGAGTCCAGGTATATTCCTGCAGTCCCAGACAGCCCAGGACTTGCTGTGCACAGAGCTATATTAAAGTGACAGCTCTACCTGGAGGAGTGGGAAGATGTGGACAGATCTGGATTATCATTGTAGCCTGACAATTCTTCCCGTTAATGGACCCAGGAGGGAAGCTACAATGCACATCGAAATTTCTTCTACTTTCTGCTTTATTGGTGTCCTCAGGGTGCTGATATGAATGACAGCTGTGACAGAGCAGGGCGATAATAAGTGGGTCTTGGTTGTAGTTTGGGCACTCGGTCTCTAAAAGGTTCTCCATCACTGACTTATATCATCTATTACTTGCCGTCAGACATTGTCCACCTGAAGCCCACCATACCAAATCACTCATTACATAAATGTTCTCCTGTAGCCCCAGAGGAATCAAATAAGTCTATGCACGTGGTGGTACGATCCAGGTTGATGCAGAACTTTCTTCATCAAATCCAAGTGCAGAATGGAGAACAGTAGATGTGAGGGACAGTTTATAAAGGGGAACCAAAGGTTAACACTTGTAACTGTTTAGCCTCATACCTCCACCAGCTGCATATAGCTATCCCCACTGTGTAACACCTATTCATGCCTCCTGTAATCTGAAAAGATGAGATTCTTCTCTTTAATATGACACCAGCAGCATGTTTCTAGGTGCTACAGAACCGAAGATAGGGCAATCCTTACTAGTGTTACGTGGACTTTAGTAGAAGTTTGGCTCAACAAATATACCATATGTGTTTCTCATCTTTTGGCATTTTCTCTTCTGAAGCCACTTGTCAAAAATCTTCCTTAGCAAAAGAGGTGGGAAAAATCTAACCTTTTCCTATCTAATGCATAGAGCTCTCACTTCCCATGATGCTTTGGGTACATTCATGAAGGACCTAAACAATTGAATCAACTGAGCTCAGCTTAACTCTGGACATGCCGGGTTTATATAGTGACTGGTTTGGCAGCTTTCATCGTGGAGGAATATGGAATAATTTGTGGAACCCAGCAGTGATATTGTAACATGAAGTGTAGCCTGAGTTGTGTAAGCATTACGGTTTAACAGCTTCCCTGCTGTGTAGTTTCAGCAGACAGTGAAGTCTTCTGTGGTGCTGCCCAGAGAGACAGGTTTTTCAGGATAACACACTGTATGAAATGGATTAATAAGATTTAGGGAACAGCCTTTGCTACCACTCTTTGCAAGAGACTTCTGCATCCACAGAACTGCACAGACACCGTACAGCTCTCCTGCTAGCTCCACACAGAGATCATATGATAAAGTAAGCAGTAGTCACTTCCTGCAGCACATAGAATCCGTAGTTCGTAACATTGGTCAAACCCATTTTTACCTACAGGGGGTTCTTGTCAACATGGTTTAGAAAGTCTGCAGGGAGGTTATTTTTAAAGTATATTCAGGGAATTAAAAAAAAAAAATTGTCAAAAGAAGCCTAAATCTGTCGCTAAAAGACCTCTGCTTACAGTCAATGAATGTTGACACCCTAAGGCTACATTCACATGAACAGCGTCCTGGAGAGGAGGAGAGATAAGCGCTGCTCACCCCTTCCATCTCCATAGAGCAGTGTAGGGTCCTATTTTTCGCTGTGTATGGTCATGACGTAACCAGGCGCCATAGGCATCAACGGGGGCCGATATCTGGCCACAAATGGTGCCGTTGGCTATCAGTCCCTATTACGTCCCTGTGAATGAGCCCTACCCTGAAGACAGGTTCCAGTAGCCTATGGCATGTTCATTTAAAAAAATGCATTTTTCAGCAATATGAATAATTTCTGTGCTTTTTAAGCAATTTTACATTACCTGGCTCCCTGCCAACTGCGTGTGGTGAGTCCTGGGGAAGGAAGGGGGTATGGGGGAGCATATCAAAATCTTTTCCTCAGTCCGTCCTCTCATCGCTTTCCCTCCCCCTTCTCTAAGCCTCTTCCCCTAAGTAAGGAGGAGATTTTAGGAGAAGACGAATTGTGCTGTTTGAACAGCTCTTCCACTCACCGGGACTCGCCTTACACTGCTGGCAGGGAGCCATGTAATGTAATTCTTATTGTTGACAAAGGCATTTTTAAAATGAACATGCCAAAGGCTATAGGAACCTGACTACAGGTTAGAATAACCTTCCTGATAGGTTCCCTTTATGCAAATTAACATCAAGGTGCACCGGTGGTGTAGCTATACCTCCTTTTAATACTGCCCATTTCTTCTAGTGTTCTCCCTTTTCACAATGTACATCTCAATGTGTAAAAAGAAGAAACTGAAAAGTATCCTCTCAGTGCAGGAAAGTAAAAATTTTAATTTAGATTATTCTAAATTTTCTCTCCAAACCCCCAAATTTTAAAACCCATCCTATAAAATTAAAGAATCCACAATATAAATATGTCTGAATTGAATTCATTTAATTTCACACAATGAATAACATATGAATAGGATTATTTTTTTGTCTTTTTTTTTTTTAGTTTTGTTTTGCTTTAGTTAAGTGCTCTATACGGCTAACCTGATTGGATAGCGAAAAAAAACTGAGCTTTTCTTTTTAGAAAAAAAAAAAAAAAAAGTTTAAAAACCAACATCTAGGATCATGACGTAGCATGACGAGAAAGCATGCCTGATGTACCTATGCATCGTAGAACAGCAATTTCATATTCATTTTGTCGTTTTTTTTCCCACTTTTTTTTTGCTTTTAAATGTACAAAAATGCTTCATGAATAAAAACCGTTACAAAAAGAACAATTTCAAACAATGTACAAGTTTCTTCTTGCCTCTATATTCAATAAAATACAAATACAATTTTTTTTTTTTTGTTCTAAAATATGTTTACATACAATCAAAGTAGAACATGCAAGTACACTTTAAAAAAGGCTTTTAAAAACCACTTATGAATACAAACTAAAAATTAGCCAGCACGACTTGTAAAACAATTTTGTGCCCCGGTTTTTTTCTTTTTTTTTTCTTTTCTCGTTTTTAAACTTAAATATATACATATATAACATTTCATGTGCATTACTTAAGAAATAGCTTAGAAAACAAAAAAAAAAAACAGCAACGTGGGACCGAAACGGAACAACCCCCGACGTTGATAGATTGGCAGCTCGTTCACATATCGACATAATGTCTTCCTTTCCTTGTAGTGTAAATATAGACATATACGGGGGGGATTGTTAAACTGGGGACGTAGGGGAGGCGGAGATGTGCTTTTGATTTGAACTGGGGAACTGCATAAGTAGAATGTAAAATATTAGACAGCTGAACTTTGGAGTAGGCTACCGATGACCATTTACAAAAAAAAAAAATTTTTTTTAGCCTTATTACACCAAAATTTTAATTTTGGAGATTTTGCAGGACATGCAACATTACAATGAAAAAAAGATCTGCACCGAATACATTTGTAGCAAAACTCAAGAGCCCAATGTTGTCTCACTCGGCTATAGCTCTACAGTTGAGATCTTCCTCTTCTTGATGTTATGGATTATCCAGCCAGTTACTTGGTCGTAAAAACCCTAAATCCTCCATTTCTAGTAAGCAAAACCCTAGAGATGCAATAACACTGTTTGAACCTATTTTAACTCATTAGCATGCTTATTATATACAGTTAACAAAAAAACCGATGGGTTACCGGCATATATTAAACTTTGAAGCAAAAAAAAAAAAAAAATGTGTGACGTCAATCTACATGCTAACACAGATCGGTTAAAAAACACCAAAAAAAGATACATATCCTAAAAGAAAATCACAGCTAGAGATGGGCAATTGTGGGGCCTCTTGTAGTGCATACATAGTAACCAAATTGGCCCCGAAGGCAAAAACAAAAAAAAAAAAAAACCCATGGATGATTTGAAGTTGGTGGGACCAAATTTTTGAATATCTGAATCGTCAATAATCTTGCCCCTGAGTTTGAGAAGCCACCTGGATCACAAGTGAGACATCTATGGTTTTCAAAAATATTCACTATGTAACTGGACATGCCATGATCTCTTAAATTACTAGATAATCTCTATGGCCCTGAAGGCGTCTGTACATTATTATTATTATTATTATTTATGGCTTTTAAGATGACCCAAGAAAGTGTTGATGTCTAAGAAATCCAAGATGTACGAGAAGAAGCCGATCAAATGAAGCGACCAACTCCATTCGAAGGATTCGGAAGGCAAGTAAAGATCTTACTACATTATGACTCCTATGTTCCACTATATATAATTATATATTTTTTTAAAATGATAAATCTGGCAGTATTTTTTTTGGTTTAGTGCAAGAAAAAAAATGCCCAGTAAAAATTTTAAAAATTCTAAATTCTAAAATGTACATTTTAGAAGCACAAGACTCATTTCCACTAAGGGTGGGTGGAGTTGTAGGTAACGTGTAAATGTTTCAAGATGATACAATCTTAAAAATAATAATTAAAAAAAGTTAAGTATAAGTGCAATTTATTTTAACGGATACTGTAAAGAGTTTAGCTTTCCATGTCTGCTATTACCTTAACCAAGAGTCATAATCTAGATAATTTTTATAGATTTTTTTTTTTTTTGGTTTTTGGGGTTTTCTTGGGCCTTAAAATCAGACGTTTCAGTTTTGAGCTTTAAAATCAAATAGCTAATGGACCAATAGACAGACTTTAAGTCACAGACAGTTTGCAATCATGCAGACTGAAAAATGTTATAATTACATTATGTACAACAGAAAAAAAAAAACTTTATTAAGGCAACCACATTTGGGGTTCCTCTTATCCCAGTGTGGCTTTAAGTGTGAACAATTGCAGTTATGATATCCTATAGTTTTAAGGTAAGAACACTTGCTCCACTGTAACAACTATCGATAGTTCCGTTATTATTCTAGTAGTTGTCCAGGTTTACAGCCTTTTCGGTAATTACTTAAAATAATTTAAAAAAAAACTATATTTTTTTATTTACTGAAGCTAAATCGGTAAAATACTGCACCTGTTGGGTATGGCTATTCCATGCTTTACGGTTAGGGTGCAAAATGGGGGCACTGGCAAAAGGAGGGAGGTCCTTCAGCCTGAAAAAATTACACAAAAGTTATTGAACGAGGAAGGATTTGAGAAAAGAGTATTAAAGTATGTTCAGACTTGAAGAGGGGAAAAAAAATTCCTATGGTGTCTAGCCAGGCTCAAGGCATTACCGGCTCATCAAAATGCACTGAAGTTAACTCAAAGTCTTCGTAGGGAAGCGTATCTACGTAATGTAGATAAAATGTATAAAAAAATATTTTTTGTACACATTCATTATCTTAATGACAATATGATGGGGGGGGGGGGTGGTGGCTGTTGAAGGAGGTTATAAAAAACAAAACAAAAAAAATACCATAGTGATGGTATTTCCCCCCCCATGTATACTGGCCAGGTCTCGAAACTCTTGTACTGCTCATAAAAATGTTTACAGAACCTTCTGTTGGGTTCTGGAATGAAGAAGAATATAAGACTAACCTGAAAACAAAAACGGTACATAGTCTGAATACCCAACCTGGGCGGCCTACTTATAATATATCATACAAGTGTGTAGCCTAGTGCTAAGAGAATTGTACATTAACTGTAATTAATGTCGTTTTGTAATGTCTGTTAAATGGGAGGGAGGGGGATACAAAAAAGAACCTAAATTTGCTGCAGCCTTTCAAGGGGGTTGTACCCTTTACATCAATTGTCAGCCTGATTATCAAATTAAATACAAGTCTGTAGTGATCTCAGGGGCCACTCTCAGAGTCCCCTCGCCTCTTTCGATGTCTTTTTGTCTTCACCTCTTCCTCATCTGCCATCTTCCGTTTCCCGTTTCTTGGCACTCGAGAATTTTGAGTTTCTCTTGCCATGTGTATGACCGCTTCAATGGTGTCCATGACTGTGTCTTTGCTTTTCCCCTCTGCATCCTGGGAATGGAGCTTTTGACCTCGTTTGTTGGGGAGGTCCACACATTTCTCCAGAATAGGCATTTGGTCTCTAGAGTCATCGTCAAACAAGAGGGGTTGCTTTCTTGGGCGACCTCTTCTCTTCTTCACAAAGTTATTGCCCGTCTTGGATTGTCTCTGTAATCTCTTGGCCTTAAGGATTTTGTTCACATGATCCATGTTCTTTTTGGTGGAGAGGATTTTATTGTAGTTACACATTTTCCTCACTTCGCCCTGGATCGCTTCTATCTCGCATCTCTTGAAACGATTTCGGAGCGAGGCATTGGCTGTGAAGAAGACCAAAGACATATTATTAGTTGGATCAATGAGACAAAAATTAATCACTGTATTCAAGGAGACATGTAAAAACCCAAATCTGAGAAAGCCTAAGGTGTGGCAACAAATGGACCCAATACTTAACCCATTCAATAACCCATTCTGTTTTGGCCCCAAAATATGTTAGGCCAAAACAGAAGTCCTAAGGCTTTCGAAAAAAATTAAGCTATAGTAAAGAAGGGAGCAATAAACTTCTTTCCCTGCCCTTTGGAGCAAAGATGTGGAGGTTCTACTAGAACATTGCTTGGGGCTCGAAAATATCAAACATGATAGATTCCTTTTAACTTTGTTTTCTACCGGTTCATTAAATCTATATCAAAGTCAGTAAAATAGTAGAGGTTTAGCTTTTTAAGATGGCGTAAAGCTACGAGAATGGAAGCAGATTTGAGAATAAAGTTATAGAACAGTTGGTCAATTCCACCCCCCCCCCCCCAATGTACTTTGGCAAATTCTCGAGACTAACAAACAAGTTATCACCCACTTTCTGTCCAATGGTGAGCCAAGGAGGAAAAACATAGCAAGAGCAACTCCTACACCCTATAGTACTATACTCAACATCACCCCAAATGGCATAACTATGTACTGCAGTAATTTTCTATATAAAATATATAAGGATTTCTAAGTTTAGGACAATAGTTCAGACATTTTTTCTCAATCCGTTTCAGGTTTCTTGCAGTGTGACATACAAGCCACAATTCTTAAAATTTAAAGAGTCCTCCCCATAAAAACAAAATGTGACAAAGATTGGGCCTGATGTGGTGTAGAATAAATACCCTCACTGGAGGACTGGTCTACTGATTGAAGAAAATATTCATTCCATATGCCAAAGCAATAAGCGGCGTCTGTGCGTTACAACCACTGCGTCCAGTTCGATATTAAAAAGTTAAAAGTAAAGTTTGGTCTTAATTAGTGAAAACTCATTATGCAGTTTATCAGTTGGTTTTGCCTTGGGGCATTTTGCAGGAAAAGATATTGCAAATAACATCTGGGCTCCGACTGCACATTTCTCTTCAGTGAAGACGTTTTCAAAGATCTTCATTAATTACAGGAAACTCTCGGCGCAATCCAATATCCCCATTAACAGTTTCTTGTAGATTTCACAACATCTGGACTGCAGATAAAGCCGAACATTTTAATTCGGTCTCTTTATAAGAGATTTTGTTTCCCCAGATTTCCCGCATGAATATTTTGGATATCTAGAACATGTTGGTATAAATAGGGCAATAAATTGCTAACCAATGACAGGCATCCAAAATGATGGTTAAAGACATTTACCCCCCCCCCCACAATCTGATCAAAGGGGGGTCTAAGTTCAATGACTTCCACGTTATACCTCGGAAGGATTACAGGAAGTGCCGATCCTGGAGGTAGTAGTAGTATAACAATGATTAGGATGATAAAAGTCTGATCAAAAGGGGGTCTAACAGCCAAGACCCCATGCAATCAGTAGATCCCGTCTTTAGTGTTAAACACAATCTGGGACTATGGCATTGTCTTGGCCCCAAAGATTCCTGTGGGATGCATAGAACAGATTACAGGAAGAGTAGAACCTGGAAGTCCTTTGTAGTATCAGATTGATTAGAGTAAAAAAAATCAGAGGTGGGTCCAAATGCCAAGATCCCATACGATTGGCAGAAAAGGGGACCAAAAGCTCCCTTGTAGAGCTTCTGGCATTGTCCTCCTATGGGACTACCAGGATTGCTCACACGAACGAGCAGATCCTGGAAGTCTATAGTCGTATTAGGGGCGATTTTGGTGCCCTATTCTGACATTTGGTCGGGTTCTTGGCTTAAATCATCACATAAAAACACGGATAGCTTACATGCAATACCATGTGTGACCATGTGGTGTGCTATTAAGCAAGAACAGGTCTACATTATAATGCAAAAGGTTATAGCACCTTAGATAAATATCTTGATAGCAAACCTGTTTAAGATCCCATCTATGGAGTGGCCTTGTTGACTGTTTAATACTTAAAGGGGTATTCTCGTCTGGACATTCACATTTAGTTTCATTAATCTTCCATGTATAAACATTTCTTCAATTCGATGTTATTAAAAAAAATGTTTCTGTGTGAAGATAATTTCACATAAATGTGGCCTTGTTGAACCTTAGAAACCAGATAGCTTCCTCGGTTACGACCACCTCACACTCTGGCAGCGGTGGTCAGATATGCGGTATTGAGTTCTGTCTGACCACCTGGATTAAGCGATCATTACCACAGGACGGCTAAGGGACATACAGTAACTCCCGGACATTTCATATACAAAAACATTTTGTTTATTTGTGCCAGCAGAGGTGGCTGTATCTAGTTTCTAAGGGACAACATGGCTATGTTTATGGGAAATTATCTTTACACAGGAGCATTTTTTTTTAATAACATCCAATTGAAGAAATGTTTATAAATGGCAGATTAATCAAACTGAATGTGAATGATCAGACGAGAATACCCCTTTAAATAGGACCAGCTCCAAGTGCCGTTTTTACAGGTGACAGGTCCTCCTTAACTACAACCATTCTTGAGCACAAGAAATAAAACATACATCTCAGTTTTATGATTTCTACTGACCTGACTCATTGGATGATGAGAAGAAGGTTAAGAGGGGGTTTGGAGGCACGAGTGCAGATTCTGCTGCTGGCTTCCTTTTGGTCATATTGTTGGAAGAATTAGTTTCATTTTTGTTTTGCTGAGACAGATGATCAGCTTTCTGGTGAGCACTTGTTAAACCTAAAGGATACACAAGGGAATAAAAAATATATATTAAAAAAAAGTTGACATCGATAGACAGAATTAGACAATTTATTCTATAATGATGAAAAAAATCATGAAAAAAAAAAATTCAAGAAGGCCAATGGAAAATCCAAGAAGAAATAATTATAGAAGAGGATGTAACAAAGATCTGAAGAACGCAAGATCCACATCGAACCTTGAAGTTTTTGGTCACCTGCTCAAGTTGTCTGAAAATCAGTTTCAAATTTTTTTTAATAAAGTTACATTTTCAACTTGTAAAAAAAGACTCTATGTAACCAACGTGATGGAGCTACGCTATATCCATGAGCGCGGCCGTAAGACCTTTGCATAAATGCCGGTATAATTATTCCATTTTGCTGCTGGATTCTGCATTCATCATTAAACAATAAAGAAAATCTTTATACCCATAATTTAAACTATCCACAGAAATTAGGTTCCCGATCCCCGATGACCTATAGATCCAATTATCCAAATATTTACAGATAGGAACATGCTATGAAGGGCCATTTAACCACCACTTCACAAAACCTTCTATAACATCCCCTTGGTATAAATTATCATGATTCTGTGCCAACACTGTGCATAGGAGGCATCTAAAACCCAACGTCTCTACATACATTACATACTAACATATTAGACGCTCCCATGAGCCCCTGCAGCTTTGATGTATTTCCAAGTATAACACACATTAAGGGTTAGTAACTTGTTTCCATGGAAATAGATACATGGGATGAAGGTTAAACTGCTCAAAAATAAGAATCCCCCAGAGTTTGCGGCTTGTAAGAGCCGTATTATTGACTAGTGGAGATGTTAGAGAGGTCAAAGAGCTTCTCGAAGTCCTCGGAGGGAGAGATTACATTGAGGGAGAAAGAAAGACCACCAAGTATCATTAGTGGGGTATTTGTAAAGCCGTTATCTTTACTAGCATACTATAGGTGGACATAGACTTGGATGATGCCCTGCCCTCAGGAACCACAGATAAACTGAAGGCCAAGATACATTAGATGAATGTGATTTCTGTAGAGGAACACCTATAGTAATGTCCATTGTGGTGCCCCGTGTACAGTTATGATAAGTGTAGGAGTTTACGAAGACTGTCAATCTGTGGAATAGCCTGCCTCAGGCGCTGGTCACAGCAGGGACAGCAGAGAGCTTCAAGAAGGGTCAGGATGACTTTTTACACCTAAATAACATTGATGGAAATGTTCTATAGAATTATTGCCCCTAAATCCCTTCCTCATCCAATCTCTTACCTTCCTTGAGTGAACTTGATGGACAAGTGTCTTTTTTCAACCGTATAAACTAAACTATGACTTTGGCAACCAAAGGTCTCTGCCAGCATCCATAGATAGCCCAGAAGAAGTTCTGTAGAAATGGGCTGATGACCTCTTTAAGAACGAAGTCTTGGTGGGAAGCCGTGTGTGGGCAAATAATACATGGCAGTCATTTGACAACTATGCTGGCTATCGATGGTCGGAAGAGGAAACAACGAGTGCTGGAACCCCTTCTATGCCATCCATACGTTCTACCCAACAGGGGGCTGCCTTACTTGTCCAGTAATCGTTGTCTACAGCTATTGACCACCACCAAATCAGTTCCTATCCTTAGGAGCACACCATCAAGTCTAAAGTAACCCATCAATGTTTTTGCCATAAATGGGAAACTACAGGCCCCAAAGCAAAGGAGCAGGATTACTACATCGGATGTTTGAAAGTTCCCGTGTTGGTCTCCTGAATGTCACCTTACAAAGTGGATGCCATAATATTAATAATCATTTGTCCTCTAAATTGTGCTTGCACCTCAGCTCTTCCCTCCATGACAACATAACAACAAGGTAAGTACATGGTTACTAGAAGGAACAGTTTGTATGAAAAGATTGACTCCACAAAGCTGTTGGAGGAGGATGGCAATATAATGGATGTTGCTGAAAGCCTCGATTATTCATTTCATCTCCATTAATCTTGTAGAAACCCGGATGATGGATTCTGGTAATAACGCCTGTCACCATAAAGTGCAGGGAAGATGAGGTTTTAATGCCGGGTTGTCACACGTTCCCGTGACACAACATGTTTAAGAGGCGACGTGTCTATAGATCCATATACCACCCAAAGGAGCAGCCTCGAGGGGGAAACATCACATATACGACAGATCCAAGGTGACAGCAATACAGGATTTCATGTAGAACAAGCAACAAATAACTAAATGCCCCTCAAACCTTTTCGTAAAGTCACCACAAACACAAGAATAATGGAGAATAGCTACAGCTAGGAGATAAGGAGCCCCCTACTCAGGGGTAAACCTAAATTCTCAGGTAAGCTATGGAACAGCCCCCATTGGCCCCATCCACAAGTAATTTTATTTTCTAGGGTCCAAAAGTGAGAAATCATGGCACCAATGCAAAGCCCCACAACGGAGAACCTTAGAAGGTTTTTTGGACAACTCAAAAACATCCCAGGAGTCAATAAAACTCTTCCATTCCCGATGGGTTTAATTCACCAAAGATTTGATGCAAATAGTTAACGTCTGTGATGCTATCATAAGAGAAGCCGGTAATGAACAGTCTCTGGTCTCTCTCCCGCTCCCCGTACAAACAGTCTTCGTCGTAGCCGTACTTTCATTGTACGTTCTAAGTAGCACGCCGCTTTTTAATCTCAAGAGCTCAACGTTTTTACCTTGTTCACACTAAACCTTCTAAGAAGAGTCATTACATAACTCCCCACCCCCCCACCATCCCGTCTCCTTTATGTCAAGCCACTCACTTAGAAGAAGGAACGCAGAGATGAGAGCTTTGAAAAACCTCTCAGGAATTAGATGAGCGCCGAGATAGTGATGAACTCCCAGTTAATAAACCCACAAAGCTCATTCTGGCAGACTGATCAATTCCAGCGTGTCCAGAGGCAGCGCTCCTGCCGCCGACTCGCTCCCGATACTAATAAAAAGTAAACTCCAACATTGAGTCACGTAAAGCGCCCACTCATCAAGAAAACCTCAAGACCTGCCCACCAAAGCATCACCTTCCTCTTCTTCATCTACATAATCTTTATCAAAGCTCGTTGAACGGTGACAGGTGGTCTGGGATAACAAAAATGAGGACCATGGTCAGTGGAGGTAAGATGCACTACCACACACAACCAGTTGTGGTGTTGTTTCTGGAAGAACAGATCTGTAGAATTAGTCCATATATATCCAATATCAGATTGGTGGTGGTACAACACCAAGAACATCCGATTATATTGGCGACTATGCCACCTTAACGGGTGGCCTGGTTGGGTGTAGCAGCCGGAAAGGTGGACAGGCATGGGGTGTACCTGCCCCGTACTTTCAAAAAGTACTGTAGCTTTGCAGGTTTTTCTGCAAAAATATGCCAGGTCGGTCCAGGCGCAGTTTTGGTGAGCGGTTACATTTATCCAGTAGGATGGGGGCGAGTGTGGCCTCCATCATATGATACAGTGTGGATGGGATTTAGATACGTTCTGTGGAACCGAGAGCAAAAATTGTAGACCATATTTTACTGCTAAATAAGCTTAAATTCCATATAGTTTGTACATTTATGAAATGTCTCTGTAAATATCTACTCCGACATATTAAATTAATTTTCAGAGACCTGACAAGGCTGCAGTTATGTAACTACTCATTACCTGGGCGGCATAATATCCTGAGTGGGTAATACGAAGGGAACAGCCTGTACTACAGAGCAAACATGTTACATAAATATACATCTCCAATTACTTATCTGTGATGTTACATAATACATTCACACTGACATATAATACAGACAGAAATTATCTAGAGACAATAACTTACAACATTCAGCTAGTTGTTATATTGTACATAGGGGGCAGTATTATAGTAGTTATATTCCTGTACATAGGGGGCAGTATTATAGTACTTATATTACTGTACATAGGGGGCAGTATTATAGTAGTTATATTCATGCACATAGGGGGCAGTATCATAGTAGTTATATTCTTGTACATAGGGGGCAGTATTATAGTAGGTATATTCTTGTACATAGGGGGCAGTATTATAGTAGTTATATTCTTGTACATAGGGGGCAGTATTATAGTAGGTATATTCTTGTACATAGGGGCAGTATTATAGTAGTTATATCCCTGTACATAGGGGGCAGTATTATAGTAGTTATAGTCTTGTACATAGGGGGCAGTATTATAGTAGTTATATCCCTGTACATAGGGGGCAGTATTATAGTAGTTATATTCCTGTACATAGGGGGCAGTATTATAGTAGTTATATTCCTGTACATAGGTGGCGGTATTATAGTAGGTATATTCTTGCACATAGGGGCAGTATTATAGTAGTTATATTCTTGTGCATAGGGGGCAGTATTATAGTAGTTATATTCTTGTACATAGGGAGCAGTATTATAGTAGTTATATTCCTGTACATAGGGGGCAGTATTATAGTAGTTATATTCCTGTACATAGGGGAAGTATTATAGTAGTTATATTCTTGTACATAGGGGGCAGTATTATAGTAGTTATATTCTTGTACATAGGGGGCAGTATTATAGCAGTTATATTCTTGTACATAGGGGGCAGTATTATAGCAGTTATATTCTTGTACATAGGGGGCAGTATTATAGTAGTTATATTCTTGTACATAGGGGGCAGTATTATAGCAGTTATATTCTTGTACATAGGGGGCAGTATTATAGTAGTTATATTCTTGTACATAGGGGGCAGTATTATAGTAGTTATATTCTTGTACATAGGGGACAGTATTATAGTAGTTATATTCCTGTACATAGGGGACAGTATTATAGTAGTTATATTCTTGTACATAGGGGGCAGTATTATAGTAGTTATATTCTTGTACATAGGGGGCAGTATTATAGTAGTTATATTCCTGTACATAGGGGGCAGTATTATAGTAGTTATATTCTTGTACATAGGGGGTTGTATCATAGTAGTTATATTCCTGTACATAGGGGGCAGTATTATAGTAGTTATATTCCTGTACATAGGGGGCAGTATTATAGCAATTCTTTAGATGCCGCTTCCATTAAGAATTCAGTGTTGTGATATATTGCTGAGAATTCTCATGAAGCAAAGCTCAGACACATCTCAAAGAGTCCTTTGATCCATCAGATGCCTTATCAATCTCTTGACCTGGCAGAGAACATCTTCAGGTGAACTTTCCTTCTTTATATGAATTTTTACTAGAATTACTCTCTGACCACTGGATGTCTCCCTGTCGGGAAAGGGTTATAGTAATGTCTCCCTTGAAATTCATTCCCTTATTAGCAGCAGCTAAAAATATTACTCACATGGTCTGAAATGTGCAAGCTAGGCTGCGCATCGCCAACTAATAAGCCATGCTCCATTCGCGAGGTGATTAAAATCTGCAAATTCTACGGCCAGGGGGATTTGTGCAGTCTAGTTAATGCATTTAAGGAAAAAAATTGCTGAGTAGGTCAAATTATTACAAGTCTTCTGGGTGAAATAATCTAATGAAAGACACGGAACTACTTTGCCACCCGGCAAAAAAGGCGGCTTAGCGACAAAAACATGGCGTCTCCTGGCAGCTTCGACGAAACGCGGAGGAAACCTTCCATAGCTTGAATTATAAAAGACTCATCCTAATTCTAACCAGAGCCAAGTCTGAAAAATAAACCTGCATTGGTGTGTGACTCATACAGTCCGTGGGGAACGAGGAGCGGAGAGAAGAGGGGAGGAGGAGAGTGCGAGTATGTGTATAATCTAACAGAGCCTAGAGCCTTGGAGATCCTAGACCACTTCAATAGCGCAGGCCGGATTCATTAAAAATCCTGGCTGTGTTCCAGCAGTGAAAATTGAAGCAGTATATTTATTGCTTTTTGCTCAAATAAATCTGAAAACGTGTGAATCATATTCCTCCGAGAGATGGGGGGGGGGGGGGATGGGGGAAG
Organism: Engystomops pustulosus; assembly: GCF_040894005.1. Lineage (NCBI taxonomy): Eukaryota > Metazoa > Chordata > Amphibia > Anura > Leptodactylidae > Engystomops > Engystomops pustulosus. The sequence goes on along the minus strand of NC_092411.1, from coordinate 9,067,648 downwards.
AAGCAATAAACAAGCTCTGACTAATACGGACAAATGCAACAAGATAAAGGATAAATACATGCGAAGGGTCAACAGGAAGGAATCCGTAGCGTCAAATGGTAAAAATGTAGAAAAAAAATTTGGAAAATATACGTCTACATTGGATGGAATCGAAACGGAAGTAAGTGAATAGTATTGTGCTAAGAGTCATCGCTAGGAAGGGGTCGCATCTTCTTCCAGAGACCATCACCATGAGAGGCAATCCAATGGATTCCACCTGTGTCCAACATAAGTCCAAATTGTCTTCAGAGCCCATCAGAACCATGGTATCTAATAAAAGGTCTCCTTAAATGTGAGTGTAGAGATGGAAGTAGTCCACAACCAGTGCCTCTGGCAGCATTTGAACGCATTAGTAGAAACGAGCAGGCCTCAAGTTTCGGGCCAATCCGGCAAAATGACACCACTGGCCAACTAGTCATGGCTATGATTGGCAAGAGGTGACACCTGGGCCCATCCCAGCCATAGATAGTTGGCTAGGGGCATCAAGTTACCGAATTGGCTGTTTGGCTGCCAATCTGGCACTTTGTTTGGGTCAATCGGAACGCGCCCAAACTGGAACTTCAGGTCCACTCATCCCTACTCGCAAGGAATCACAGGATCAAGCACCATGAAAAAAAACTTAAGGGGTTTTCAGGGACTTTTCTTTGAACACTCCAAATTGCTGATTTGTAAGGGACAAATATCAGGTGATATGATACTGATCGCCTATTTTAAGGATAGCGGATGTAAACATACTAATCCTTTCTTCTCCAGACATCCGGGCAAGGGCCGTTTACATACAAGGTACAAAATAAAACTGAATGTCATCTCAGTTCCTTGGAAAGTTGTTGGATCTATAAAAAATATATTCTGAATTTTGGGTATTCTTTCAGGAGTTGTTTATACCAGTCTGTTCTATAACCGGTCACCAAGTAGATGTAATGTTAATTGCAGTCTGTAAAGTGTTTTTCTAGCACTGAGAACTTGGGAGTCCCTAAAGGATTGTGTAGGCCTTGGAGCCACTTTCGAAGCTTATAAATTAGCCTTAGAAATAGGCCAGTGGGGAACAGTAGCTCTGCTCTTATTTGGGTGTACACTGGCATCACCTCTGATGGAACCATCTGCTTCGGGCCCTGTGCCCTAGATAGATACAGATCTCATACTAATTACCTGGAGGGTAGGTGAATTGTACAGAAAATGAACCCGAGCGCAGAGAGCCCCTAAATCCAAATATACAATGTAATAGTTGAACCAAATTCTACATCAACTGTGATGCCAAATGTCTTTAATGTCTAGTTGCTTCCACCAACAACGATGGTTAAGTTGTCACCATCGGAACAAAAAATTTTAAAAATTTTTGATTATAAAACAAGTCATTATCTAAAGGATCTTTAGAGAGAGACCTCCCAGACGTAGGGGGAAAGAACGTACAACATGATATTGGACGGTAAAATTACCAACTTGATGAAACTTCAGGATATCCAAAATTTTTTCCATCTTTATGGCTAAATGTAAAAGTTATGTTTGTTTCTTCCGGAAAATTACATTTAGGCCGGGACTTGGACTCCTGCTGCCATTTTGAGACAATAGATGTGATTGAGAGTTTTGACTCGGATTCACGGTTGCGTAAAAAAATGAAACATCACAGTCGCTGAGCTGCGGCGGCTGTAGATTTATTTGGCCTCTGGGAGACTACACGCTCGGGGATGGAATAACAGCGTATTGTGTCATAGAGAAAACATTGTGTATGGCTCTTTAACCCAGTGTCACACAAGGGCACATCCATTTGGCACAAACTGAAAGGCGCCTCATACAGATCCAATATTTATAAAAGGGGGTTAAAGCCATCCAACGGCACGAGTGACTATGAAATGCAGCTACTAGATAAGCGAAATGCGTCCGTCATGATAAATGTGCTGCTGCCAGATGTAGGGCAATCACACAACAATCAAACGCTTATACAGAACAAATTATACATCTAACGAGACAAATTATAAGGCTGGCTGAACTGACCACCCAATATTTGGGGTCTATTAAACAAAGTAGTAAAGTTCACAAAGCTGAAGTAAAGTCGATAGACGTTCAGACTTAGGGCCAAACAATGGCACAACAAGACGCTAGATTTAAGAACTGGTGGGGACCAGCAAGGGGTAAAGAAACACGATTTTTTTTTACGTTCACTTAGAGGATCATTCTGGTGAAATCAAGTTTTCTCTAATACATAGGACCCACCCATTAGGTAAAAAATGGGATCTCTTGAACCTGCAATTGAATGAACCCTCAGGTCACGTATGAACACTCCCATTCAATCAATACAACCAAAGAGGGCTATCACATACAAATGACAGCCACCTAAAAAGAAAATGTGGCCCCTATCCTCATAAACAATAGTTGTCTCAGTGGTCCTACCCTCCATTAATCTAATGGTTATCAACTCCCAGAGGATAATCGTTAAATAGTAGTCTAATAAAATAAAATTAAGGTAGAGACCTAACACAAGGTTATGTAGCTTGGGTGAATATAAAGGGTGACCACCAGGAAATTACATGGGACCCCGTCTTGTGAAATTCTTATGTGCCATAACAAATGCCATTCTACCAAACATATACATTCGCCATAGGGGAAGTAGCAGAATTTCTCTTTCATAATTCGGCAGAGAGACAGGCCCTTAAACGGAACATCATCCATCACTAACGGTTACCCATTTCCTGTTTTGGCAGGAAGTATCTCCCACCTCGGGGACCGGAGCTAGAAGTAAGATTTCCAAAAAATAGTCCTATGGAGTGTAAAAGTGAATTTGATATGTGTTGAAGCAGATTTGGCCTTTCTAACGCCACATGTTAAATTCGTAGCTACCTGCTTTGCCGTAACTTTAAGCTGTATCTTGGTGATCACAAGATTGACAGGTCAAAATGTGGAAAGGCTTCTCCCTATTCCCAAAAACTAGTTATCTTTCTAAAAACTGGTCCAGGAAAATCAATTTCATCCAATCACATGCAGTTGTGGCCCCAAAGCAACTGCATGGGTTGCATTAAGGGTAAAACCAAGCTCATTGGCAAAACCTTGTTGGCATATCAAGAAAACATTGACCCTTCATGTTACAAGTCTTCTAAATCTTCATCAAATAACAAATAGGTGTTATGTACCAAAACCTTAAGGAATCGGCACGGGCTTGTCCCATGTGCCAGGCAACGCTAGGAGATGGTCCGACTCCATAAAACTAAAATTCATCTGAGGATGGAAAATTACCAGGAGACAAATAAGTTTCCATCACAGACAGAAGTTGCTAGCTGAAAACGAGGAAAGCAATTTAAGATCCTAGGAGTTTTTTCAAAATAAAACAGAGTGAAAATGTCACGAGATCCCCCCCCCCCAAAAAAAAAAAGTCTACGAGAGAGAACAAAAACATCAAAAAACTAAAACCACCCGAAGAAAATGACGTTACAGCTCAGTGGTCTACAAGTCTACAGAGATACCTCGAAAATAGGAGACCGCCGCGGAAAAGGACTGACCTCTCTTTCACCCGCGTTGCCATGATACATTGGCAAGACTTACCTGGTGCTGAAAAGAGTAACCTTCCCTGGCATTAAATGAAAGTAATTGCACAGTTTACTTTTGTGCCAACAGCCGGAAGAAAAACTCCTGTTACCCACTAACAGACTCTCCAGGGGCAGATTCGGTGTCCTCTTTACACTGGTGTATCCGTTCGCAAATGCAAAGAAGGGAAACAGAGAGGAGAAGGGGAATGTTTACCTTCTAAATTTATTGCTTACATTATTATGTAGTTACATTTTCTTAACGAGGTTGTCCACTTATAGGAAACAAAAACTGTGTAAGTAATATTGCGGGTAAGACCGTAATTGGGTCACTCGAAATATAATATACTAACCTTGTTAAGGTAAGTTCAAGTGACCACTGTGTTTGCCGCCTCCATCATTACCATAATGGCAGATGTATCTGCACAGAATAGATCATAATAACTGCATGGACTCCTCCATCCGTTGGAAGCCAACGGGACAGGGGATGTCACAGGAAGTCCTACTGAACAGGGGTCACGTGGACTGCAGCTTCCAGCAAACTTACCAGGCCAAGTATAATATGGGCCACTCCACTAGGGTCCTAAACTGACCCTTTTAAAGTTTCCTCATTCCAACCCCTGTCATTCGGATTGGTATATTCCGGATTATAGTACAATGACACCCATTCAGAGGGTGCAGGGAGGGCGCTTTCTCCACGCCCCGGCTCTAATGTCACCAGCCAGCTCCTAGCTCCTCAGTCGGGAGGCTTTTTTTATTTTTATTTTTTCCCTAGGGAGATTTTTTATGTCCCCATTTAGTAGGCTTCCAGAAAAGGGGGTCGGAATAAATGAAAAAAGTGAAAAAAATGAAAAAAAGCCCCTTCAAAAAGTTATGAAAAGTTGAAAAAGTTTTTTTTCCAAGGCTTTTTAAATTCAACAAAACTATGAACCTCACAATGATAAACGGAGAGGAACTGCCCCCCCCCTTTATAATGATATCACTTAATCAGGAAACATCGCCATCAAGTACAGAGTGAAGCTGGCACGTTCCGTCCTGCCCCAGACGTCGCGGACGTGGGTTTCTGAAACCATAAATAATTGAATGTAAAATAGAAATGCTTGTGTGTTTGGGATTGAATTACCTGGAAATATTCTTGGAAGGGGAAAGGGAAAAAAAAACAAAAAAAAGGAACCTCAGCGCACACAAACTTCTGTCATGTTCTGTACAAAATGTTACACGAAGGCAGAAGGATACAAAATGTGACTGGAGCCGTTCATTCTTCTATCCTTGTGTAATGCCCATGGTGGGAGAAAATGGCCTCATCCACCTACATAGAGTTGGCTCAATGTCCAGGTAAATTGTACCGACAGGAATCGGCAGGTGAGCGGGGGCGCACCATCCATGAGGCGAGTTGAGCCTCTTGCCTCAGAAACACTAACTGCAGCAATATAAGGGGCAGCATCAGGGGCGCAGTCACCTGCTACGAAGCAGTCTCTTCACACCCAATGTGAGCATGGGTAAGAGACACTGCATGAAGAACCTGATATATTACTACTGGAGAGCTGGGGGGGCGCAGTTTTATAGCTCGGCTCAGGCAGCAGAGAGTTTAGGTTCACCCCTGCATTTTAACCCAACATCTAATATATAAAGCTGGGTATATGTAAGTATGTCTGTCCGCTAAAGGAATCTGTACCGATGCGTTTACAATCACCAAAAGTTGTTGCCTGAGACTCAGGAACGTCTTTAATCTGGTTTTGAGACGAAATTTTCACCCTGTGCTTTCCAAAACCCACTTATTACCATTGTCTGCTGCTGACGTGATTGGTTGCCGCTCTGCCACAGGTCACTAATATGAGCTCTGAGTTGTGATTGGTTACTATAGGCAATGAGTGTAATGCAACTTATGTGCGAGTTAAGATGAATAGGGATACAGAGATAATGGGAGATTCCTCAGAAATGTCTTTGGAAAAAACTGTTCCCGTTGCCACAAATCGATCAGAGATCAGCTGTAATTTTATAAACAGCTGTGCAAAAATGAAATTTGAGACCTGAGACTGCCGGCGACAGACAGTCAGTCAGCGAAAGAGACTGCCGGCGACAGACAGTCAGTCAGCGAAAGAGACTGCCGGCGACAGACAGTCAGTCAGCGAAAGAGACTGCCGGCGACAGACAGTCAGTCAGCGAAAGAGACTGCCGGCGACAGACAGACAGTCAGCGAAAGAGACTGCCGGCGACAGACAGTCAGTCAGCGAAAGAGACTGCCGGCGACAGACAGTCAGTCAGCGAAAGAGACTGCCGGCGACAGACAGTCAGTCAGCGAAAGAGACTGCCGGCGACAGACAGTCAGTCAGCGAAAGAGACTGCCGGCGACAGACAGACAGTCAGCGAAAGAGACTGCCGGCGACAGACAGACAGTCAGCGAAAGAGACTGCCGGCGACAGACAGTCAGTCAGCGAAAGAGACTGCCGGCGACAGACAGTCAGTCAGCGAAAGAGACTGCCGGCGACAGACAGTCAGTCAGCGAAAGAGACTGCCGGCGACAGACAGACAGTCAGCGAAAGAGACTGCCGGCGACAGACAGACAGTCAGCGAAAGAGACTGCCGGCGACAGACAGACAGTCAGCGAAAGAGACTGCCGGCGACAGACAGACAGTCAGCGAAAGAGACTGCCGGCGACAGACAGACAGTCAGCGAAAGAGACTGCCGGCGACAGACAGACAGTCAGCGAAAGAGACTGCCGGCGACAGACAGTCAGCGAAAGAGACTGCCGGCGACAGACAGTCTATGGAGACATATGAAATATTTTTTGTTAACCCATTCTATTTTGTTGTAGCTAAGAGCAGTTATTTACTATCGCGGCTAACGCCAGGAGCTACAGCTAGTTAATATGATACTTTGTATAGCAACCATAGGACTGTTTGTAGGAGGGGGCTCAGACTTCACGTCGGCCACAATGGGGCCGGTTTCAAACATGTTTTTGTAATTTTTATGAAGTTTACGAACAAAATGTGTTTGTGTATCCAAATAACTGGAAATGTAATATATTCTAAACCAAGAGACGGGAAGTCTGTAGAGCAAGGAGAAAAATGTATCCCATATCAGAGTCTTTCCTCCGAGCAGTACATGACTATTTTTAGTACCTTATACAACATAACTATTTTTGGATGGCGGAGCATTCTAAGACCCCCCCCCCCCCCCCCAATACAAATTAACTGTACACTTGCAGAAGAATGTGAACCATGGTTGACTTATGATTCTGGATTTCACTGTTCAACTCCTTTCCCGAAAATGTCCACGGAAACAAAGACGCCAAGATAAACTCAGATCAATGTGATAAGAGCGGAAAAAAAGTTAAAAAAGGGACATTTAGACCTTCCCAGGAAAAAAATGGAACACAATGTACTGAGTTATTTGGGGGGCAAAGCAGAAAGTTATTCTGTATTTCTCGTGATACAATGTCTCTAGTTCTCTTGGTTAAATAATTGAAGAGTACATAACCAAACTACCCCAAAGGGCAATAAGAATCAAGATAAAAGAGCTGCACTCACCATTCTGCTGCTGGTGCAGTCACTGTGTACACACATGACATTACTTATCCTGTACTGATCCTGAGTTACATCCTGCATTATACCCCAGAGCTGCACTCACTATTCTGCTGCTGGTGCAGTCACTGTGTACATACATGACATTACTTATCCTGTACTGATCCTGAGTTACATCCTGTATTATACCCCAGAGCTGCACTCACTATTCTGCTGCTGGTGCAGTCACTGTGTACATACAGGACATTACTTATCCTGTACTGATCCTGAGTTACATCCTGTATTATACCCCAGAGCTGCACTCACTATTCTGCTGCTGGTGCAGTCACTGTGTACATACATGACATTACTTATCCTGTACTGATCCTGAGTTACATCCTGTATTATACCCCAGAGCTGCACTCACTATTCTGTTGCTGGTGCAGTCACTGTGTACATACATGACATTACTTATCCTGTACTGATCCTGAGTTACATCCTGTATTATACCCCAGAGCTGCACTCACTATTCTGCTGCTGGTGCAGTCACTGTGTACATACATGACATTACTTATCCTGTACTGATCCTGAGTTACATCCTGTATTATACTCCAGAGCTGCACTCACTATTCTGCTGCTGGTGCAGTCACTGTGTACATACATGACATTACTTATCCTGTACTGATCCTGAGTTACATCCTGTATTATACCCCAGAGCTGCACTCACTATTCTGCTGCTGGTGCAGTCACTGTGTACATACATGACATTACTTATCCTGTACTGATCCTGAGTTATATCCTGTATTATACCCCGGAGCTGCACTCACTATTCTGCTGCTGGTGCAGTCACTGTGTACATACATGACATTACTTATCCTGTACTGATCCTGAGTTACATCCTGTATTATACTCCAGAGCTGCACTCACTATTCTGCTGCTGGTGCAGTCACTGTGTACATACATGACATTACTTATCCTGTACTGATCCTGAGTTAAATCCTGTATTATACTCCAGAGCTGCACTCACTATTCTGCTGCTGGTGCAGTCACTGTGCACATACATGACATTACTTATCCTGTACTGATCCTGAGTTACATCCTGTATTATACCCCGGAGCTGTACTCACTATTCTGCTGGTGCAGTCACTGTGTACATACATGACATTACTTATCCTGTACTGATCCTGAGTTACATCCTGTATTATACTCCAGAGCTGCACTCACTATTCTGCTGCTGGTGCAGTCACTGTGTACATACATGACATTACTTATCCTGTACTGATCCTGAGTTACATCCTGTATTATACTCCAGAGCTGCACTCACTATTCTGCTGCTGGTGCAGTCACTGTGCACATACATGACATTACTTATCCTGTACTGATCCTGAGTTACATCCAGTATTATACCCCGGAGCTGTACTCACTATTCTGCTGGTGCAGTCACTGTGTACATACATGACATTACTTATCCTGTACTGATCCTGAGTTACATCCTGTATTATACTCCAGAGCTGCACTCACTATTCTGTTGCTGGTGCAGTCACTGTGCACATACATGACATTACTTATCCTGTACTGATCCTGAGTTACATCCTGTATTATACCCCGGAGCTGTACTCACTATTCTGCTGGTGCAGTCACTGTGTACATACATGACATTACTTATCCTGTACTGATCCTGAGTTACATCCTGTATTATACTCCAGAGCTACACTCACTATTCTGCTGCTGGTGCAGTCACTGTGTACATACATGACATTACTTATCCTGTACTGATCCTGAGTTACATCCTGTATTATACTCCAGAGCTGCACTCACTATTCTGCTGCTGGTGCAGTCACTGTGCACATACGTGACATTACTTATCCTGTACTGATCCTGAGTTACATCCTGTATTATACCCCGGAGCTGTACTCACTATTCTGCTGGTGCAGTCACTGTGTACATACATGACATTACTTATCCTGTACTGATCCTGAGTTACATCCTGTATTATACTCCAGAGCTGCACTCACTATTCTGCTGCTGGTGCAGTCACTGTCTACATACATGACATTACTTATCCTTTACTGATCCAGAGTTACTACATGTTACATACTGCATAGCTGTACTCACTATTCCGCACAATTTTGAATCCGGCTCTGAAGTAAAATATAAGCTCTAACAGTACAAAGGCAGGCAATGTAATTTTTCCTATTAGTAATAGAAGCCATGTGTTCGGTTATCCCGCAGCTCGGCACACAAAACCATAACACTGGATCTCATCAATCCATATGGGCGAATCGATGATGCGACAGTCCCAGATTTGGCTCTCGTTCATTCACTAGAGAGTGGGGTCCTCTTTTCCCATGATGCCTCATACTCCATATGAATGTAAGTTTAAGCGCTTTGCTCATCTGGCAATTCATCTAAAGCACTAAGCTGCGTAATGATAGAACAAATACCACCTCTACCTCGAGAGGTTTCTGGGAACCCGGCCATTCTGTCACACCTGGCTGCTGTCAAAATATACAAATTAAAAAAGAAAAAATGTGTTGATCAGATCAGCCGGAATCTCTAGTCGATATTTGTTCTATTTATAGATTGGTTCCCGTTGGAGAGGAGTTGCTGCCATTTTCCATAAACTAAAAATCCCTTCACGATATCAAAGGAGAGAAACTGAGGACCAATTTCCAAGTAATCCATCAATATTTGCAGCTTGTGTTGATAGTCAAAACCGAATCGATGGAGATTTTTATTTTCCTTTGCAACCAGTTGTCCGGCAGAAGATCCGGCTGTTGCACCTCCACCAATCGCCTATGAACTTGGTCATTAGTAGAATAGGCGGCTGGAAACTTCCTTTAAAATCTCTGCAATGCCAATGCCTGGCAACTAACTTACAACATTTTTCCAATTCTTCCTAAAATAACTTGGTCTTCTACAAGTTTCACCCCAGAATTCTCACAATCACAAGACTTCTCTTGGGCTGCTCTTTCTTTTGTTACTAGAATGCGCTTTCTTTGCCTTAGGTTTGTCCAAAGAGCTTTCACCAGATTCACCAACCCCAAGTCCTCTTTAACAGACATTGGGGCAGATTTACTTACCAGTCCCGTCGCAATGCCCGAGGTGCGTTCCCCAAAGAGAATGAACAGCTGCCGCGATTCACTACAAGCATGCGCCCGATAATCTGCATGTGTCACTTCCCTGCTCAGATCCACCAGAGTTCACCTTCTTCTTCCCGGTGCATGTAAGTGCTTGGCTTGCGACACCATTTTAAATGTTAAATCCCGCGCTCAGTCCGAATCCATTGGATTGTCCGTCGGCCTGTCACTTTATTTGTGTCATGTGAAAGCCATCGCGATCGTCGCAATCCCCGGCGCGATACCCGAAACATCGGAAAACCCAACAGAAATGCGGCCGCGGGTCCTTTGTAAATAAGCCCCACAGTTTGTGGAACATCTGGAATAACAGCTCAAACCAAGACCTTTCCTGGATCAATCAATGTGATTACCTCTAGCTGTCTGGTGGCAGATAGGCAGTGCCAGGCTGTCTGCTACAGCTCAGTAGCACCAATCCGGCAGCTTCATTAATATAGTTTCAGAATTGTTTCAGGCCTCATATTCTTCTTAGACTCCCAAATGTCCTATGGGTGGTCCTGGACTGGAGAAGACAACTTAGATCTGCCCATCTGACAGTAGAGATCTTACAATAAGGACAGAGTACTCAGGAATAGGGTTGAGCTGACACGAACCTTCAAAGTTCACATCCGTGCCGAACGATGTGGGTTCAGGTCCACAAACCCAAACTTCAGCAGAAGTTCGGGTTTAGCTCATCACCTTGCCAGCACTGATCTCGGGTGATACCCTCTAAAACATCTCCGGCAAAGCTGAAGACAACGTCACGTTGAGTGACAATTTATATGATTGTGTCCTTCTAAAGTTAAATTGCTTAAAATACAGATGGAGAACTTCGTCCCCTTGATAAAGCTCCGGGTATAATCTTGCAGCCATCGTCCTGTGCACTTGTAAATACGGTTAATATACTGTTAACATCAGGAGTAAATTAATCCTTGAAGAAAAATAGTTTTGACTTGCTCAACTAAAATCATTGTAGGCGAGATAAGGGGAAGGCAAGACTTGGCAGAGCTTGGCCGTGCTTCCAGCGGGAGCGGGAGATTTCCTCGTCTACATAATCTTTCATGTGGTCAACAGTGAAAACACTGACGGGAAATAATGATTGTGAGCTGGAAGGCAGAAAGGTCAGACGGGAGAATATTTATGGGCAGGGAAGAAGGAAAATAGACGTATTGTGATACCCAAAAAGAACGTATAATAACAAGGAACAGAGTAGGGTCTATTATGGTGGCCACCAGAATCTCCCCAAGGCTGGGTTAACACCACGTTCTTCGTAAACACCAAGCGCATACGTCCGGAAAGCACGCAATGTTCACGCTTAGCATATATGTGGACAAATAGTGGCAGACGGGGGCATAGTTGTTGCCTCGGTCTGACCACTATACATCCTGTCCGTCAAAAATATTACAACTCTCCCCAGAGCCCCACAGAGTGCATACCTTGCTCGGCAGGAGTGAGGACCCGGTGATGTCATTGTCCATATTAGGACAGTGACATCACTGAAGGAACACCCCATTCATTGGCAGCACCCAATCGCTGGCTCCTGCCGTTGTACACTCCTCCCATTGCATTCAGGGTCCCCGGCCAACGTGTCCCACTGTACATACATATGTTGTAAGAACACGTCAAGATCCTTGTGATGTGTACTTGAACCCAGCCTTACTGGTTATAATCAACTTTCACTTTACTCCATCCAAGAAAATGGGGAGACAATAACATATTGGTTGTCGTCCACATCAACCAGAAACTATATAAAAGGGAAGTGGTTCTAAATTTTGGGACACCACAAGCCCCCGAAAAATATGCAGCTTGGCCATTTCACAGTTATAATAAATGGAAGCCCAAAGTGACCAAAAAGCGAGGATGTTTCGATACAGAGATGTGCCGTTAGAATTTGTCACAAATTAATGGACTATGTTGCCCTCAAAGTAGATATTTATTACTGACATTAAAAAATCTCCCTAGGGAATTAAAAAACATCTAAAAAGAAAAATTCTGGTCACTCCTACCAATTAACTTGTTCCTACCTTTTCTGGAAATCTTGATGAATTGGATTTAGGGTGTATGAGAATCTGGGTAGACAGAAAATTATTGAGCAGGGGAACAATTTTGCTGCAATTTTGTGTCTCCTATTCCCTAAATATTCTAGTTTATAGAGGACCATAAAAGGTCATCCAGATGGCTAGGAATGCCAGTTATCCTCACAAAGCCAAAATGAGTTTTATCTAACAACCTGAAGAACATTGCAAACTTTAAAAACAGACTTCACCAGGAAAAAAATCACCATTATTCCGTAGTCTACTGGAAGTTCATGGTCAAGAGCACCTACCTATGCATGGGACGATAAAGTTTAGGGACATTGAGTGGAGAGGGCAAGACTTAAGGATAGTATTTAGAGGATCAAGAAGGCCTCATCTTAATGTATTTTCAAGTATATTTGTGGTTTGGCAGTAAGAACTTCTGAGGTTTCTGAGGTTGTCGTCAATGTGAAAAACAGGAAACAAAAATAAATTGAGCAACTATATTGTTGAAAACCAGAGAAGCTTCTAGCAGCACCTCTTACGTCCTTCTTAATCTCAGTAGTGGATTATAATATAGGCGGGTTGGGCGATAGCCCCAGGCCAGAACCTTCTAGGTGTCCCATTGCCACCGAAACCACCCACCAAAATTTTAGACTGAGAAGGAGCTTCACCCATGAAATCCTCGTACATCCGTTCCTGCTCTCAACACACATGTACACAAGAGCCATTTCAGGATTTTTAAAAGTCCTCCAAAAAGGTCTAGAACGGTCTAGAAACTACAGATTGAAAGTAGACAGAAGGGACACATCCTCTATTCCCCAAAAAGCCGATTCTAGTACCAGATGTAGGAAGTGAATTCCTGACTTGCAGGGGCTTTTATATTCATACAGCCTGGGACCCATGGCGGTCTTTATCAGCCTCTGCTTAATCTGAATGTATTGTATGGCCAAAAAATTTCCCCAATTTAGATTAGATAACTGGTCACCCATCCCAAGGTCGGGACACATCTGGCTTAGCAGGTCATCGAACACTGATATCTGAAGACATCACATCAGACTCATCGGAAACCATGAAGAGATCTTCTGACCACAAAAGGGAACCATTATCACACATTGATTGGTCGGGAACCAGAGTATTGGAGGGACCTCATAACTGGATCGGGCACAGAGGATCTACTGTATAACTCTACCGTAACTTCATGGACAAGATAGATAATCAGTTCGAGGGAGATTACCATTTTCCATTTCCAATGTATTCATTCTACGTAATATATGGATACAATTTCCTAATTCCTTCCACAGCATGAATCCATGAACACGGGCATCGGGACATCCTCCAAGTCCCCCAGCTCATTGTCAAACACCAAGGTCCATTTAATTACAGTTTCATTTTCACTGTAGTTTTTAATTAAGAGAACATTTTTCCAATAGAAGCAGAGTAATATCTGCACAAAGAGCCATCACACAAGTCGCAATCACAAAACCAATGAACATCTTAATTGAGACGACTTTTTTCCCCCCGAAAACATTAAACGACTTAAATTAAACATGCCCCTCGCTTTAATTATACTGAAATATAATTATGCCCTAGCAGAAAATGTATACATTATTTTAACCATCCCCCTACCAAGGAAAAATTTAGGATGTTATACTTGCTTTCCTGCCTATACGCCAATATTATAATCTATCCATTGCATTCTCGAATTTATAAATACTAATGGCAGCACATTATATAACAAGAAGGTAACAATCACATCATGTGCAAAGATTTTGGTTTAAAACCAACTAGAAGGGGATCACCACTACTGAATCGTGAAGGTAGGCACAGATTGTACTGCCTCCTTGTCTCCATGTATGTTATATAAAAGACATTTCTTGTCAATGATCCAAATTGAAAGTCTTGTCCCGAAAGTTCGGCAACTACAGATAGTACTGGATTCCTGTCTTTGCCAGAATATGAGCCAGGGGCAGATGGTAGAGATTTACATGATGTAGGCACAGATTGTTGAGAGTCTGTACAATCTGCACTGATCCCGCTTATGCTCCCCAAAAATTATGTAGATCTACAGTAGTGTCCTCAGTCTTGCCCATAAAACATGTTAGATCAGAGAGAGTACTGTCTCGCTTTGCAGATGCTGCAAAGTATGCGAATATGTTTTCCAAGGTGTTAAATGGAGAACAATGCCTCCTGCTAAGGCATCTCCCTTAACACCAAGCATGACCTACAAGAAGCCTAATAACATGATGCGGGATTAAGCCAAACCAGTAGATCTATTCCAGTAGGAACAGATTCCCACCTGTAGACAGTGCTGGTTGGGTCTCCTCTGTAGGGAGGGTTGGTATTGCTCCCTTTAAAGATGCAAGCCCAGATAGTACTAGTCCCTAGTACTGTCCCTACCACTAAGGCTGGGCTCACGTCTCGTTTTATTTGCATACTGCTGACTGACCTGTTTTTCACTGAATAAAACGTATCTAAACGTGTGCTACGGCGTATCCATTCACGTCTATGGACACGAGAGATGCACAAACAGCGTACATTTGTTGTCCTGTGTTTTTTTAAATTTTTTTTGTTAAGAAAAACATTGGCTCCTTCATTTTTCATGCCCTTTCGAAAAACGTATGTAAAAATGTACAAATTGGTGTCTATGGACGACATATGCATAAAGTGTTATGTGTCATCCTGTCTTTGTGCCCAAATTTGGATCTTAAAACTCTTAAAAAAATGTAACTCTTAAAAAAAAGTGTAAAAACAGATTCCAACGTATGCGATGGATACGACATCTATGTCAAAAATTAGACGCAAGAAGAAGAATGCATCCACTTTTTATGTTAGATTTATATGTAGCACCATACGTCTAATGGATGCAAAAAACGAGATATGAACCGAGCCCAAAACAACTTTCCACGGTCATCTCTAGAAATGTTGGTAACTTCGAATCCTTACTGACCTTATCAATCAAGAAAATGCTAAGCAAAGGCATTATAACTGAGCCTCAGACTTGGAGAATTAAAGAATCTTTAATATCTTGAAGGGGAACAATGCCAAACCTTTCAACCTATTTCCACTAAACCTGGAACGGGTGGTGCACAATACAGTGAGAATCTCAAAGGTGTCCACTCGGCTGCACTTAGTATGTCACTGTACCAAAGGTAGAACTTTCTAGATCATTCCAATTCACATGGTTTAATCCAGTAGGATCATATATTACATAAGAGACCAGCATTCTGATGACACCTCTAGTAATAAAAGTAGTTCTTACCTGACCCTGAATGATCAAAAGCACTTCTGTCTTTCTTGTTCATTCTAAACGACTGAATGTCTCTCTCTCTATAGGACCCAAAACCTTCAAATGTCCTCCGTTTATTGCCATTCAAATCCCCATCCCTCTTGTCACCGGATGAGCTCATGTCCACAAACAGGTCCGATGAGTCTGGTCTGCCAATGAAGTCATTTCCAGAATACCGTTTCAGACAGTTATCAGACTCTGTGGTCAAGTCACTCTTGTCTTTAGACTGAGTCAAGTGCTGACCATCTGAAAGAGACAAAGAAGATAGTGTGTCCACCTCGAAAGAACTCTTTGGACCTCTTTGTCCGGTTTCACAATGCTGGTGCTTCGGCCTCTCTTTGTGTTTGCTTTTGTCACTGACTGTGAAAAGGTCCTTGCTAGAGGTGGTGAGCTTCTCATTTGCCACATGACTTGAGAAGCCGGAGGACTTGCCTGAAAAGAGACCACTGAAATCACTATGTCCTCCAAGGATGCAATCATCCTTATGCTTGTGCTTATGTTTGTGTTTCCTTTTGTGTAGTCGGCTGCTGGAAAGTCCAACGGCTCCAGTTTTCGAAGAACCCATGTCACCCAAGCCCATACCTACAGATGTCGGCAGGTGAACTCCATGTTTTGTTTTATGCTTGGCGGCATTAGACATCTTCATGTGAGAGGATGTATGAAACTGTGGTGGTGGAACTGAGGGCCTCATAAATGGAGAAGTTGTCCCGAGCGTGTGAGACAGATACACAGGAGCTGGATACTGACCGTAATAACCAAGGTTCATCATAGGCATTGATGTGTAAGGCATTCCATATGGTGCATAGTAACTTCCACTGGGAATAGGGTATCCAAACCCTTGCAAAAAAGGCACCTTTGTCATGGTGTCATTGGTTTTGGCAGGCCTACCACGCTTTTTCTTTGATTTCAAGTCAGAGGTCCGGCGAAGGTAGAGCAATGGGTCATACTGGATATATGGCACTGGGTAATAGTGATCAAAATTAATCCTGAAAATACTGGGATAAGGGTTTTCATGGTAAAATGTATAATTTCTGTGGGAAATTCTGAAGACTTGAAACTTGTTGATAAGGTCTTCAAGATCTGCAAGAAATTGAAGATTGTCCCTGTTAGGCAAACCTTTTCTCTTTCTTTTGTGCTTTGGCTTTTTAACATTTTCATGGGCGAGGAAGTTATCGACAATGAGATGCTTCTGCCGGTGACCATGCTTGCTCTTTGTGCTGGTATCAGATGGAGTAACCTCTGGATTATCCAGAGTACAAAAATCAAAGGAGTACCTTCTTCGAGACTCTGAGCTCTTCTCAGCTTGGTCAGAAGTGCTGTTGTTGTCCGTCCCAATGCCACTATCACTAGGGATGGTTTCTTCGCTGTGTGACTCACTTACTGGCGACAGTGTGACTTCTTTTAAGGAACTAATCTCACACAGATGGGAAGGCGAGTGAGCCATTAATCTTGGCGGAGACAACTTCCAGGAACTTCCATGAATTCCTTTCAGCGTTTTTGTTGGAAGAGCACTGATTGGCTGTAGATTTGGCATAGTTTTTAAATCTGAAAATATTGTATCAGTGCTGGCAGGACTAAGGTTTCCATTAGAACCCATGAACTGAGTTGCAAAACTGTGAATAGCTGCTGGTGAGGATGCCATAAATGACTGCAAATTGGAAGGCACTGCTGGGTTTTCGGGCTGGTTAGAAACAGGCCTGGTCTGTTTAATGGCTGTTCTACGATCAACTGGTTGGGGAACTTGCTCTGCTCGTGGCTTCCTTCCCCTTTTTTTGCCTATATAAATGGTTCCCCTCTTGCTGACATTAATCTGCTTGCCTAATCTAGCATCCAGAGTTGTGGTCACGGTTGCTATTGCATTTGTCTGCGGCTGAGATTTAGACTTCAAGGCTATGCTGTTTGAGCAAGACAAAATTTGGTTTAGAATATTCTTTCTTTTGAGGGTTTTCATTTTATTGATGGTTCTTATCGTCTTCTTATCCAACACTCCAAGTTTACCAACTTTCTTGTGAAATTCTAACTCGCCAATGGATTTTTCCATTGAAGGGGTCATCTGGACCAGTTCGGCAAGACTATGTCTGCCCTTTCTCTTCTTCATTCCGGGGAATTCTCGGTTAATGGGACTTACTGGGCTAGTGGACGTTCCTTCGTGGATGGTCTCCACAGTAAGCAATGGTTGTTTCTTTGGTCTACCCCTTTTCTTCTTTACTGGTGTAATCACTGTAAGGCTATCTGTATTTGTGTAGAGAGGGCTCGAGGGGGTTATTGGGTAAGCAGATGGAGGATCGACTACAATTTTTTCTGAGAGCGACACAGAATTTTCATGAGGGTTTATTTTAGGTTTCCCACATGCCCACCTTTTCTTTGCAAATTTGGGATGTTGCATTTCTGAGATTTTAGAACGAGCATGATCAGAAATGGCTTTCGATGCAGGTAGTGAAGAGGATTTTTGAAGTCTGGTCATGCTATTTACGAATGCTTTTCCTATGCTACCATTCAGTTCTGGTAACTTTAATGGTGGTTCATAAGATGGGACTCTACTTTGCTTGATTACTTTGTTGTCCTTCTTATTGGGTTGGATTTGAGAAGAGTTCTGATTACTGATTTCACCAACAAATAACCGTCCAGAAGGCTGCTCTACATCAGGTACCTTTTTGTCCACTACTGGTTTCAACAAGGTTTTTTTCTTACGTTTATTAACTGGTGGATCAGAAGGTGTAGATTTCTGTGGAAGCATAGCACGCACATGGACTGAATCACTCTCCCCATTAGCTCCAGAAGTTGATTCCTGCTGTTGAGTAGCCGGTAAATTCTCATTATCCTTCTTACTTTCCACAGTTTCGTGACTTTTAGGTTCAAGTGCTTTAGGGCTACTTTTTGCCCTTTCTGCCTCTGCTGCCTGTATGCTTTGACTTGACTCTTTTTTACCAGATTTCTTTTTTGCATTACCAAACGGTTGTTCTGGTGGCTCAGATGATCCACCTTTTTGGTCCTCTAACTTTGAGAGCTCACTACTCTCAATATTGTTAGAAGCTGGGAGAGCATTGCCGTTTCCACCACTGGGTGATGAAGCTGAACTGCTAGCAATGCCTTCCTTGGAAGCAGAGTTTTGACTCCAAGAAGTCCCCATGTTAGATTTCTTAGCTTGAGTTTTGAGGAAGGGAGAAGCCACCTCTGGGTTTGGACTCTTGGTTACATTAGAGGAGTCTTTTTTGCCAGTTTCTGGATTTAGAAATCCACTCTGTGCTGGAGGGCCAGAGTCTGGTTTTGGTGACCAGTCATGGCGATTCTGGTTGCTTTTCTGCTGGTGCTTTGGTTTTAAGGTGTTACTGGTGATGTCTGGGGGGACGCTGGAGTTGTAATGAAGGCCCGAATGTTTCTGAATCCTTTCGTGCACCTAAAAAAAAGGAAACAATAATACTCATTAGTCACTTGAATAAATTATAAAATTAGATCATAAAATAAGTAGATATTTAATTATATGTTGGCAGCTACAATATACAATAAAACCGTGACATCCAATATGTACATTTTAGTTCTCAGGATACCACTCTTTTGGGGCTGCAATGGCAGCCATACTGGCTTTCATGCAAGACTTCTTTAATAGAAGCCAATTAAGAAAATACAAAGATTGTCACGTTTATGCTTTGTTTGTATTCTCAAGAACCTTTTCTTAGAATTCTTAGACTCTACCTACATCGTTCCTCCAGGAAGTGTATGAATACACAAAAATAGGTTGACTAGTCCCGTTATTATATAATACTGATGATATATCGGAAGTAACGGTCCTCCAAACCCGATTCTTGGGGTCCAACACTAGATCATTGGTAGCCCGCTACCCCCCCTTCACTAAACACAGCACATAGCCTCTACTGACTATGAACGGGCAGGAACAGCTTCTCTTGTACTGCAGGGGAGAGGCAGAGAGCATTACAGACACAGGAACCCTGCAGAGGAGAGAGAGCAGCAGCTCAACAGACAAGATAAGATCTGGATCCCAGGGGAGGGAGGAGGCATAGCAGCGCTGATAGGTAATAGGTGCGTTTTATAGGCGAGGCAAAAGAGCCCGTAATTGTGTCTAATATCCATTTCATGACTTTAATCTGTCTCATCTCTCTTTTTTTCTATGTGTCAAATACTAGTGAATGTTCAGAAGCCAAATAAAAGTGTATATAAACCCTGTGCCCGAAAAATCTGAGCACATTGTCAGCACACAGTATCTCAGAGGAATCATCTATTGTCTAGCACAGAGTCCATGCTGTCACTCTAAGAGTAAGAGGTTAAAAATTAAATGTATTGTGTAAACTCTCGAGGGGAAAAATATTTAAGAACTTTTTTTCATGGGCAAACCCCTTTGAGTTCAAATATTCAACACTGAAATTGTTATGATCCTCGAGAATATGTCATTGAAATTATGGACAGATTAAGAAATGAAGGCTCTTTCCAATGACTGTATAAAGCTTGGCCTCTAACCCTACAATCTCTTATGCAGAGGTCGCACTAACATTTTTCCAGAAGGGTAAAAATACTCCTCTCACCATTTTTGAGGAGTATTTTTACCCGAGGAGGAGTATGAAAATTTTGGTAAAACACAGCATGCACAACACTACACACAGCACGCACACCACTACACTACACTTACACAGCACGCACACCACTACAGAAAGCACTACACTCCACTCACACAGCACGCACACCACTACACTCCACTGGCACAGCACGCACACCACTACACTACACTCCACTCCACTCACACAGCACGCACACCACTACATTCCACTCACACAGCACGCACAACACTACACTCCACTCACACAGCACGCACAACACTACACTACACTACACTCCACTCACACAGCACGCACAACACTACACTACACTCCACTCACACAGCACGCACACCACTACACTACACTCCACTCACACAGCACACACAACACACAACACTACACTACTCTCCACTCACACAGCACGCACAACACTACACTACACTCACACAGCACACACAACACTACACTACACTCCACTCCACTCACACAGCACGCACACCACTACACTCCACTCCACTCACACAGCACGCACACCACTACACTCCACTCCACTCACACAGCACGCACACCACTACACTCCACTCCACTCACACAGCACGCACACCACTACACTCCACTCCACTCACACAGCACGCACACCACTACACTACACTCCACTCCACTCACACAGCACGCACACCACTACACTACACTACACTCCACTCCACTCACACAGCACGCACACCACTACACTACACTCCACTCCACTCACACAGCACGCACACCACTACACTACACTCCACTCCACTCACACAGCACGCACACCACTACACTACACTCCACTCACACAGCACGCACACCACTACACTACACTCCACTCACACAGCACGCACACCACTACACTACACTCCACTCACACAGCACGCACACCACTACACTCCACTCACACAGCACGCACTACACTACACTACACTCCACTCACACAGCACGCACTACACTACACTACACTACACTACACTACACTACACTACACTACACTACACTACACTCACACAGCACGCACACCACTACACTACACTCCACTCACACAGCACGCACTACACTACACTACACTCCACTCACACAGCACGCACACCACTACACTACACTACACTCACACAGCACGCACACCACTACACTACACTCCACTCACACAGCACGCACACCACTACACTACACTACACTCACACAGCACGCACACCACTACACTACACTCCACTCACACAGCACGCACACCACTACACTCACACAGCACACACAGCACACACAAGACTACACTCACACAGCACGCACACAGCACACACAGCACACTACACTCACCCGGCCTTGATCTTAAGTCCCGTCGCGGGGACAGCCCCTCTGTCCACATGTCTCCCCTGTGGCCGGTGCTCTCACTCCGGGTCTCTCCGGCACGCCCCTTAGTCACGTGCCCCGCTGAGCGGCCCGGAGCGCGCTGCGATCGCGCTAGTGACATTTCCCTCTTTTGCAGCGCGCGCCGGGCCGCTCAGCCTGTGCGCTACAGGGAATAATTGCCATGCGTTCTTTTACGCATGGCAATTATTTTGGGGGGTAATGGCGCCTCATCACGCGTCTATGACGCGTGGTGAGGCGTTAATGCGACCTCTGCTCTTATGGTTAGGACTTTAATTTCCAAGTCAACTTCTCAATTTTCTGAAGAAAACCTTGTGATATTTAGCACTTGTTAACAAATTACGACGGATAAAAATCCCAGCAGGTCGCGAGCTGCTTGCTCATATTACACGCCACCCGAGACACGACCAAGTTCTCCTCCATTCTAAGTCTACTTACAGATTTATAGGCGCCGTTGAAAAGCAATTATTGCCGTCTAATTAAGGAAGATGAGTATTAATCACAGAGATTTAACCTATTATACACCGCTGTAATTAATCTCTAGCACGATTCTAACACAGATTTTTAATACGTCCTTATATATTTTGCACTCGTAAAAACGGAAAAGTCATTTGGCGGTTCGGTTAATTTACTGAAGTTATGGAGCCCGGGAAGGCGAAGCAGATACAGATTTATATTCTTGGTAGAAAATCTTCCTCGATTCCGACAAGGCTACATGGCATCCAGTAACCATGTGACCTCGTAAAAGTTTTACTGTCCTGGGCTAATCCTGAACTAAATTAAGGTCACGGTAGTAACCAAATTTTAATTCTGGGATCACCATGTCCCACAACTTATAAAATAAACAATGCACCAGGTTTCGGAAAACATTATGATTAGATATTTATGATTTTTTTTTTTGTTGTCCAAAATTCTCTATTCTCTACAGGTCTTTATAGTCAAATGTACATAAACACAAATATATATACTGTATATACTCGAGCATAAGCCGACCCAAGTATAAGCCGAGGCCCCTAATTTTACCACAAAAACATGGTAAAACCTATATTTTTTTTACTCGAGTATAAGCCGAGTTTGGGGTTTCAGCACATTTTTTGGTGCTGAAAAACTAGGCTTATACTCGAGTATATATGATATATATATATATATATATATATATATATATATATAGATATATACACATACAGATAAATACATAAATGTAAAGAATCTCCAAGGTTTCTTTAGGAATCAGAAGCCAATTTTGAGACGCCCCCTCTTTAAATCATTTGCAGATCCATCTGTGTTAATAGCTCCGCCAGTGTAATTCCCTATTAAGAGGCTTTATCTGGAGAGATAAGCAGCTGGCTCTCATGTCACTAATTGCTGTCTGCTGTGATTTTAAAACATCTGCACCATTGTGCCCCTTCATTTTCATATTCTAATCTTCCGAAAAAGTTGAAAAATGGTGCATCATTGATGTGGCTTCTCTGGGTTAATTACAGCGCGCATTAGAAGTTGAGATGATTTTAAAAAGAAAAAAAATTAAAATAAACTGAAATCAGCAAGTTTGTTTCACTATTGAAAAAAAAAATAACACTGGCGGGAATGTGAAAAGCGGAGATACAGAAATAGTAAAAAAGATTATTTTTATTGAATATTATTGACATATTGAATATGTCAATATTAATGTTCCCATCCACTAAAGTTGTGTATATAATATTATATATATATATATATATATATATATATATATATATATATATATATATATACATACACACACACATATACACTTATTCGAGCAATCATTTGTCGTACAACCTTCCATTTATATATTGTGAACTATAAGGATCTATAACATTGGTCGGCCATTTTGAATCCTTGACGGGAACATTAAAAAAAAAAAAAAAAAACCACCACACATTTCCATATTTCATTTCTAGAATCAGTGGAGCTCAAAAAACAGACGGGTGGATGGAAGGAGAGAGATAACTACAAGTGAATGAGGATTTCATCACACGGGGTGAGGAGGATCCTTCACTCCACACAAGCCTCTATCTTGGCCGAGCACATGGCACAAGGCCTCGCAGATTCACAGCTGAAATGTCTGTTTGTTTTGTGGTTTGTGAGGGTTGATATCACATGAAAGCATTAGGTCCTTATCTCCACGGCTCACAGTTCATAACAGTAGATAGAAGATAAAGCAATATAGTCAGAGTTATCTACATCCCGATGACAGGCTTCAAGGTGAAATCAATGTGACAACAACCTCCATCTAGCAACAAAATATAAAACCCGATGCAGAGGAGCCCCTTGGGGGGAAAACAAGACACCAGAAGATAATGTGACCTCCTGCCAGAGAGAATACTTAGAATGATAGACTGTGGTTGTAGTAGAACAAACCTGGTCTCGTACTGAGAAGCCAACGTCCTCCCAGAGGACATGCCCAATGGACCTGTACATCTCCAAGTAGGATGTATCCTGAAGACATAATACTCACAAAGATTTAATAAAACTATAATGCTTAGATTATCCTAAAATATTAAGGGCAATTTCAAATAGACTTGTCTTATGCTGGATCTGGGGTATTATTCCTCTTCAATACCCGGACCAAATCGGAGGACCATCAGGGTGGTCCTCTTAAGACACCAGTCCATTTATGGTGACTCATAGGGAATTAAGCCATATATTAGTGTAGGGCTATATGTCCAGACTAGGAATGGTCATCTAAAATCCTTGTATTAATGAGATGAAAGGTGGTGTATACAGGAGGCTATGCAAGCAACATAGGAAGCAAAATGGTTGGCCAACAATTGCCAAATCCTTCTGTCCCAGTTGAGTAGTGGCAAGATTTTGTTAAAGGGCTGTCCAGGACTAACGAAACATGGCTACTTCCTTCTACAGACAGCGCCACATATGTTCATGATTATTAGTGCAGCTCAGCGATGGCACAAATGGCACTAAAGTGCAATGTAACATACATCCTATCAAGGTAGGTAGCACGGTTTGGGAAAAAGTAGCTATGTTTTCCATGGGTTACCATTCAATTTGTGTACACTCCATTAAATGGAGTGTATGATTACTTTCTACCCAAGACACTATTTTTGTATATTGATTTTGGATTTATTTCTGTACCTCCGCAAAAATGGACCCAACAGAGAACCTGTAGACGACCCGGCATGGTTTTCAGAAGAACAGTAACCCATTTTTTAGGTTTAGGTCCCTGCAAAGATCCAAACTACTAATTTACACAAAAACATTTGAAAGGACTTACTACTTTAGCTCGAAACGTCCCAGACTCTCCATAACTCTCCCTGCATCTATTTCAACAAAAGAAATCCCACCCGTCCAATGTTCCCTTTCCTGTTCTCGGCCGGTCACCTTGACAGAGATAACGCGGCACAATATGAATATTGTTTGGTTCTGATCTGCAGTGATGGGCTATGTTTAGCCTGCGTGCTCTTTACAAGCGCGGTTTAGGAAAATCCCCTCTTACACAAGTCCTGTGAAGGCGGCTTTGTTTGGACGGCTTTGTCAGGACATGTTTATGCCATTTATCTGCCTTTAAGAACATTAAGACTTTGTTTTGACAACTGAATGAAACTATCAATTAGAGACGACGAGGGTTTTATGAGACTTTGATATTGTCAACGTAAAACCTCATCACAACCGAACACAACACCGTCTCCTGAGAAGTTTTTTTTTTTTGTGCCAACACACAATTGACCGGTGTGGGATTTTTTCATTAAAGTGCCATTTGATGGCGCTTCACGATTATCCAAAATGCAAGGAAATCATAAACCCTAATTACGAGAGAAATGTTTTCAAAATCAGTTCTTGAAAATAGGTTTTCAAGGGTGAAAATTGTTGACGTCGACCTATTCATTGACCGAGTCCTCAATACCAGATTTCAGAACCCCCATCGACCAGCTGTTCACAGTAAGAATGGAACGGGAAGGAAACAGCTCCATTCTCTGTGTTATGGTCAAGTTGCTACTAAGAACTCCCATTCATTGGAGCAAAGTTGTAGTGCCTTAGTTTGGCCACTACACTGAGAATGGAGCTGTCTGCTTCCCCTTGCATTCCCTGGTTATAAACGTCAGAGAACATCTGATCTGTGATTGGGCTTGGTGTCGGATCTCTTTAATATTCTATATGGTCAGGCCAAAAATAAGCCCACCTGCTGACAGCATTCTCGTTTTAGAACATGCAGATTATACAAGGCTTATTCACGGGTGAATGTGGATGTGCCTAAAAATAATCATGACCTATGACTAAGGAAACCGCAAGTGTTCTGGGGCAGTGGGAAGGAAAAATTTATTTAGTGTACTTACCCTACCCTGTCATCTCTACCCCTACACTCGCAGCCGGGCTCGAAGTGTTGGCTATCAGGCCCCAACCGGGCCAATCATTGGCTGCATCAGGCCGTTGATGTTGCTTGTCCTACATCATAATTGAAGCCATTGATTGGCTGCAGTGAGTCCTGTGCCCTTTGACACTTCTGATCCAGCACTGAGTGTAGATAAAGAGTCTTTAGGAGCAACGATGGAACCGGGAACCGAAGAAGGGCAAGTACACATTCTTTTTGTTCCCTACCTTAGCCAACAAGCAGTTTTATAGGAAAATCCCTTAAAGGAGACTCATCTTTGTTAAGGGTGAGTAGATCCAAACTGAAAAGTCAGCTATAAGTCCGTGTTCTGGTTCAGCATTTGGGACCTACACAACACCCTCCCCACCACCCACTGGTAACAGTGATAACCTTTTAAAAATGCCGCCATAAATCTGTAAAGCCATTTCTTATCGGAGCGTAGCTCCCCAATGGCAGAGGTTAACACCCGTTACTGGTGCCACCACCGATTGTGGGTCTTGCCGATAGGGATAAGCATTCGAGTGCCTAGAGTCGAAACCGAACTTTCAGAACCTGAATAGGACCGCTCATCCCCAAATCAAAAGATAATCAACACATATACAAGATAAAATAGATGGGGCTATTATTTTATGCCCAAATCTACTCAGTAAGCAATGGCAGCATATACTGGGAAGAGTTAATGTGCCGATGCTGTTCAGGGTCTTTAGTGCGCGCTCATCATTCAACGGGCCTACTCGAAACGCGCTGGGCTCCAGTGTTTGCGTTTGGATATCACAGCTATTTTCATTGCTACTGGGGAATAGTCGATAAGGGAAGTGTAAATCAATAGCCCTGTCTCATTTCAGCAGAGTAATCTGGTTTGTAGTGCAGGAGCGGGGGGGGAGGCCTGTATGCAAGTCATGTCCTTAGCTAAACACTCAATGATTAATGCCGAGGCAGCAGGGACACAATATCCACTCACTTTATAAGGCTTTGCCCCAGCCTGCTCCTACATTCTACGCAGAGACGTGTCAATCTTTTTATAGTATCGGGACGCCGATCTGCAGGTTAGAACGTGCGCGGATTGATAAGGAGCGTAACTAATAATTATTACTCTGCAATTAAGACGTCCGACTCGCAGGAGGTTGGCAGCTACCGTAGGCAAGGCCAGTCAGAAAACATGAGGGCCTGTCTCCACGCGTCAATGCGGTTACTGCAAATCCGATCAAGACTGATGAAGCCGTGCAGCGTCTTAAAGGGAATGTTAATAAAAAGCGATTCCTGGAGCGGTGCGACATCGGACCATAGGCCACAATCTTGTGGGTTTTCTAGATTATTGCCAAAGGAGTGGTCATTAATATCAGATAAGTTTTACGAACTTCTGACGACTTGCTCTGTCCCTATCCCAATGACCGTTAAGCTGATCGATGGGGTCCCAAGTGTTTTGATTCCATCCCATGATTCTGAAAACTGAATAAGCAGGAAATTGCCTTTAAAACTTAAAGCGGTTCTCCAGTCATAATAAGTTAGACCCTATCCTGTTGTTGGAGCCTAACTTACCGATTGGTGGGGTCCTCTGTGATGGGACCCCCATGGACAACGAGAAGAGGGGGCCATTGTACCCGTTGGGCCAGAGATGACTGGAGAAGCTAGTCGTGCATGTGCCAGCTACTCTATTCAGCTCTGTGGAGTTGACTAAGATGGATGGATGGATGGATGGAGTTCTTCACTTGACCCTCTTTGATCAGCCATTACCCTCTAATTACCCAGTAGTTGTTTGATACTTCAAACTCAGAATGGTCCAATATTGGGTTTCTGTAATTATCGGTACTGAATGACTTCGGCTGTTGTACAGAGGAGACATTGGGCAGGGAATCCATTGTATAGATGTACCGGGGAATCCTTTGCATAGATGTGTCGGGGAATCCTTTGTATAGATGCGTCAGCCAGCGGCAGAGCAGGAACAACGTCATCAGGGAAATCCCATCATCTGTCCATATTTGGTGTCTTTGGCTTCCCCTGACACAAGGTCTCTAAATTATTTAATGTTATTCAATTAAATATTTTTTTGCCCAGACGGGATTTACACTCACAACCTCCACTCTCTACCATAGAGATAAAGGGGGTGATTTGTCAGTGCTTCTACACCAGTGTGACTGCACCCTAAACATTGAGTTCAGATAATATTTTTACTTTTCTCGAAAATATCGGTATCGAGTATTGTGATACTTCTCAAGTTATCGTATCACAACCAAAATTCTGCTATCGGTGCAACCCAACTATTCAGTATCCTAAGTAAACTGTAAGACAACTGGCTGCAACAGGGTTCATCGCCACTCTCCTGTCACTGTAGAGGTCTACTTGGTGTTCTCCTCAAGGAGAATCTCGAATGTCTAAAACAGCTAAGATTTTCGAACGTTTAACCTTTTCAGGCCCGAAATTCTTTTTAATCCTAACTCAATCTTAATAAAACTCTAAATTCAATAATGAGGTTTTAAAGGGTGTTATCTAGAGGGAGGAAAAAAAAAAAAAATTTCCAAAAAAAAAACAAAAAAAAAAATACGCTCGACTCCTGAACATAAGTAGTGTGTGGTATTTTATCTAAGCTCCATTTTCCCATCTACAGCCGAGCTCCAAATATCAGTACAACCCACGCTCAGGGTGTGGCGCTGTTTTTGGAAAAAAAAGAAACCATAAATTTTCGAAGTAAGGACAACCCCTTTAAGACTCTACCATTTATCTCAGTAACTGTATGTAAGAAGGCAAAGTTGTGGAAAGTTGTGCTGCTCCGACCCCCTTAAAAAAGACGGTTATGCCCCTTATTTGTGGGTTCTTAAATAATGTAGACCAATTGCAAAAAAAAACCTTCAAAATTCCCACCTACATAAAACCTAAGAGCCAAAACAGGATGGTTTACCCTCAGCCAAGGCAGATAATAGGAAAATATTTGAAGGGCTCTTTTTACAAGGCCACCCCCCACCTCCTGCAACATTAACGAACATCTAATCCCCGAGAGTATTTCTCAATCACTTTCTTTAATTAAAGGGGAAAACAAGTTGAGCAAAGACCGAAATGAAGGACTTCTCTTCTGATCTGTGTTTTTCACTTCGGAGAAGAGTTTGAATCACCTTTCAGATCTTAATCCTTTAATCCCACAAAGAATTTGTTCTTGTTTATCACACCAGCGAAGCCACGCTACAGCAATGAAATGACCTCCACGCCAAAAAAATGAGGCGGGAACAACCAATGGGGCCCAGGAGGGTCTGGACAGCTTCACGACAGCCTAAACTCTCCATACAAGGGCTGTGCTCCACTTACCTGCCCATTTAAAGGCAGGTATGATGTAATGCAATATATAAGGAAGGCAAAATGGGGTAGGTTCCCCAGCCAAAAAAAAAAACATCCATAGTTAATGAACCCTTGAAACATTGGGGCTTATTTACTAAGGGTCGAACGCCGCACTGTCATCGGGTTTCCGGAATTTTTCCGTTTTGCACCGAATTGCCCTGGGATTTTGGCACATCGGCACTGGCTTGCACGCAACAGAAATCGGGGGCCATGGCCCTCGGACAACCCAAAGGAGTCGGACAAACCACAGAATTTAAAAAAGGATTTGTGTCGCGAAATCAAGCACTCACATGCACCAGGAAGAAGCAGGTGAACTCCAGCGGACCTTGGCGCAGAAGCGACACTTGTAGGAACTCGGACGCGCGACGTTAGTGAATCGTGCAGGACCAGAATCTGGGTAAGTAAATGTGCCCCACTGTCCTAAACCCAAGAAACGTTGACAAGAAATTGCAGATTTGTTCAGCAGTGGTGGGTGGAAGCCATCAGGACTGGGTTTGGCCTATTGGTCAGATAGGGTCTTTGACCTTAAACAGTAGAAGCGATTTGTTGGTTCCTTGGATGGAGTCATGGTAGACCAGAAAAGCTAAACATCTGGGCAAAACTGCAAGAGGAGAAGTCTAACACATTCACCTCATCTGCCATGGCTTTCAAGGTCATCAAAGTAGCCTAGATGATGATAAGGAGACGGGATTGGTCGACGCTGGTGTTGAATGTTTAGGGTGGTGGGCCTGCCCCTTCCAGAATGGTCTCGAGAAGAACTGGCTGGTTAAGACTAACAAGGAGAAGTCCATCTAAGACAAAGATACAAGGCCGTGTAAGAGAACATAATGGTGGGGCCTTCGATGGTGACGGCTGATGGTGAACAAGGTTTTGGGGGTTGGTATTGGGACCTTCGACGGTATCTACAATATCAGGTTAAGGGGATAATTAACTGAAACTGTATAGCGGTAAGCCACAGTGCAAATGTTGTAGGTCTAACCATCCCCGACCCCATGGCCATGCTATTGTGCAGTCATTCCACCGCACAATGTTTATTTCCTACCAGTCTCCCGGAAGACGATCTCCACCAATTTGTGCAGAAGAGAATTACAGTTATTACAGGCAGGTCTGACCCGTAGCAACTTCCAAAGTAAATGTTCTACAAGCAGCGGCGGCATTCCTGCAAGCTTGGCCTTTTCTTGCCTGCTGGCATCATTACGGCAGCGCGGATCGATAAAACAGCAATACACAAACGTCCAGAGTATAATGAGCGGCCAGGAGATATTGATGTGTTGTATGGACACACCGCGCAACAGAGTCATAAAGAAATACACAGAGTTTATAGGATGAGAGACACGATTATGGATCCGATGGCTTCCTGCACTTTATCCTGCAGACATCTGGAGCCAGAACCAATCTTATATCCTCCAATAGTCATCTCACCTTACCTGATCCTATTACTACACAAAGAGACTGCATAAAAATACTAATACAGGTGCTATTCCTGTACATAGGGGACAGTATTATAGTAGTTATATTCCTGTACATAGGGGGCAGTATTATAGTAGTTATATTCCTGTACATAGGGGACAGTATTATAGTAGTTATATTCCTGTACGTAGGGGGCAGTATTATAGTAGTTATATTCCTGTACATAGGAGGCAGTATTATAGTAGTTATATTCCTGTACATAGGGGGCAGTATTATAGTAGTTATATTCCTGTACATAGGGGGCAGTATTATAGTAGTTATATTCCTGTACATAGGGGGCAGTATTATAGTAGTTATATTCTTGTACATAGGGGGCAGTATTATAGTAGTTATATTCTTGTACATAGGGGGAGTATTATAGTAGTTATATTCTTGTACATAGGGGGCAGTATTATAGTAGTTATATTCTTGTACATAGGGGCAGTATTATAGTAGTTATATTCCTGTACATAGGGGGCAGTATTATAGTAGTTATATTCCTGTACATAGGGGGCAGTATTATAGTAGTTATATTCCTGTACATAGGGGGCAGTATTATAGTAGTTATATTCTTGTACATAGGGGGCAGTATTATAGTAGTTATATTCCTGTAAATAGGGGGCAGTATTATAGTAGTTATATTCCTGTACATAGGGGGCAGTATTATAGTAGTTATATCCATGTACATAGGGGGCAGTATTATAGTAGTTATATCCATGTACATAGGGGGCAGTATTATAGTAGTTATATTCTTGTACATAGGGGGCAGTATTATAGTAGTTATATTCTTGTACATAGGGGGCAGTATTATAGTAGTTATATTCTTGTACATAGGGGGCAGTATTATAGTAGTTATATTCTTGTACATAGGGGGCAGTATTATAATAGTTATATTCTTGTACATAGGGGGCAGTATTATAATAGTTATATTCTTGTACATAGGGGGCAGTATTATAATAGTTATATTCTTGTACATAGGGGGCAGTATTATAGTAGTTATATTCTTGTACATAGGGGCAGTATTATAGTAGTTATATTCTTGTACATAGGGGCAGTATTATAGTAGTTATATTCCTGTACATAGGGGGCAGTATTATAGTAGTTATATTCTTGTACATAGGGGGCAGTATTATAGTAGTTATATTCTTGTACATAGGGGGCAGTATTATAGTAGTTATATTCTTGTACATAGGGGGCAGTATTATAGTAGTTATATTCTTCTACATAGGGGCAGTATTATAGTAGTTATAGTCTTGTACATAGGGGGCAGTATTATAGTAGTTATATTCCTGTACATAGGGGGCAGTATTATAGTAGTTATATTCTTGTACATAGGGGGCAGTAATATAGTAGTTATATTCTTGTACATAGGGGGCAGTATTATAGTAGTTATATTCTTGTACATAGGGGGCAGTATTATAGTAGTTATATTCTTGTACATAGGGGGCAGTATTATAGTAGTTATATTCTTGTACATAGGGGGCAGTATTATAGTAGTTATATTCTTGTACATAGGGGGCAGTATTATAGTAGTTATATTCTTGTACATAGGGGGCAGTATTATAGTAGTTATATTCTTGTACATAGGGGGCAGTATTATAGTAGTTATATTCTTGTACATAGGGGCAGTTTTATAGTGGATATTCTATTTCAATCTCCCCATATAACACACATCTGAGGGATCTT
The DNA here is from genome assembly GCF_040894005.1 of Engystomops pustulosus. Taxonomy (NCBI): domain Eukaryota; kingdom Metazoa; phylum Chordata; class Amphibia; order Anura; family Leptodactylidae; genus Engystomops; species Engystomops pustulosus. The sequence goes on along the minus strand of NC_092411.1, from coordinate 9,035,419 downwards.
GATAATCTATGGCCTGAGGCAGAAGATACACAATATCTTAATGAGATGCAGCCACCTATTCCTAAGAGGATCTCTGATAACACAATGAGCTGGACCATGGCTGCAGAAGATCTGCCCTGACTAATTAACTGCACAAGAGATAATAAGAGACTAAACCTTCATATTCTTCATGATGGAGAGGTTAACGTCTAGTGAAGTAAACCTCATGTGTCACTCACACCCTGTGACGAGGTCTTTAGGAAGGTTTCTATGTCTATAGATGGAGCAGATCTGGGTTTGTCATTAGACACAATGTGATATCGTTACATGGAGAACCTTGACCACACGAGGTGGAAGCCCATCCCTGATCTGGGACACTGTGGCTCCAAGGTGAACGCCGGCACAGCCTGCACTGTAACACTGTGACGAGATGCTGCGTCCTCCATCGCCATCCTCGCTTCTCGCACGTTCGCCCGCTCTCCCATACGTCTCGATTCACAATATTCGTGCAGCGCCGGATTCCATTATCAAGTTGCAGCAGCTTTTTCTTGGCACGGGAACAGATTTTTGTCTCTGCTCCATAGACAGGAGTGGGGGAGGATAGATGGGGGGAGGATAGATGGGGGGAGGATTTCAGCTGGATACAATCCATAAAGAACCCGCATACCAGAGTCCGTCACAATGTAGCACAATGGGCTCTGCTGCATCCATCAGACATTATGTAACAGATTATTAATGTAAAACGTAGACACATTGTAACATATTGCGGAGCACACGACTCATTGAATTTGCGCACGGATCTCTCCGAGCGCAGCAGGCGGACACTTCCATGGAAATTTTGGTGTTTCCAGGCGATGAGTGTTTGCACAGGTAACCGTTATACACAAAACCACAGACGCTACAGAACCGGCCCTGACAACCGAGGCTTCCACCTGTCACTCACGTGTTGTCAGTTATTACAGAGTATAATAGACACCGGCGCTCACCTCAATCATACAGAGGAGGGGGCGACGGTAACCCCCGCACAAAACATCATGTTCTGTGTGCAACAACAACTGAGCACAGCGCCTGGCACACAGTGTACTATGCAAATCACTAGCCAAGCACATGACTGACACTACACCCCCGGCCAGAGGAGAGAGGGGGGCGCCGGGAACCATAACAGGCAAAACTAGAAGATTACACTGCAAGGAAAATACACAACTACACAGGAAGATCATCATATAGATAGAGCAGGGCAGAACTATTAACAGTGCTAACTATCCAGCAGTATTATAGCAGTTATATTCCTGTACATAGGGGGCAGTATTATAGTAGTTATATTCCTGTACATAGGGGGCAGTATTATAGTAGTTATATTCCTGTACATAGGAGGCAGTATTATAGTAGTTATATTCCTGTACATAGGGAGCAGTATTATAGTAGTTATAGTCTTGTACATAGGGGGCAGTATTATAGTAGTTCTATTCCTGTACATAGGGGGCAGTATTATAGTAGTTATATTCTTGTACATAGGGGGCAGTATTATAGTAGTTATATTCTTGTACATAGGGGACAGTATTATAGTAGTTATATTCTTGTACATAGGGGACAGTATTATAGTAGTTATATTCTTGTACATAGGGGGCAGTATTATAGTAGTTATATTCCAGTACATAGGGGGCAGTATTATAGTAGTTATATTCCTGTACATAGGGGGCAGTATTATAGTAGTTATATTCCTGTAAATAGGGGGCAGTATTATAGTAGTTATATTCCTGTACATAGGGGGCAGTATTATAGTAGTTATATTCCTGTAAATAGGGGGCAGTATTATAGTAGTTATATTCCTGTACATAGGGGGCAGTATTATAGTAGTTATATTCCTGTACATAGGGGGCAGTATTATAGTAGTTATATTCTTGTACATAGGGGGCAGTATTATAGTAGTTATATTCTTGTACATAGGGGGCAGTATTATAGTAGTTATATCCCCGTACATAGGGGGCAGTATTATAGTAGTTATATTCCTGTACATAGGGGGCAGTATTATAGTAGTTATATTCTTGTACATAGGGGGCAGTATTATAGTAGTTATATTCTTGTACATAGGGGGCAGTATTATAGTAGTTATATTCTTGTACATAGGGGGCAGTATTATAGTAGTTATATTCTTGTACATAGGGGGCAGAATTATAGTAGTTATATTCCTGTACACAGGGGACAGTATTATAGTAGTTATATTCCTGTACACAGGGGGCAGTATTATAGTAGTTATATTCTTGTACATAGGGAGCAGTATTATAGTAGTTATATTCTTGTACATGGGGGCAGTATTATAGTAGTTATATCCCCGTACATAGGGGGCAGTATTATAGTAGTTATATCCCCGTACATAGGGGGCAGTATTATAGTAGTTATATTCTTGTACATAGGGAGCAGTATTATAGAAGTTATATTCTTGTACATAGGAGGCAGTATTATAGTAGTTATATCCCCGTACATAGGGGGCAGTATTATAGTAGTTATATTCCTGTACATAGGGGGCAGTATTATAGTAGTTATATTCTTGTACATAGGGGGCAGTATTATAGTAGTTATATTCTTGTACATAGGGGGCAGTATTATAGTAGTTATATTCTTGTACATAGGGGGCAGTATTATAGTAGTTATATTCTTGTACATAGGGGGCAGTATTATAGTAGTTATATCCCCGTACATAGGGGGCAGTATTGTAGTAGTTATATTCTTGTACATAGGGGGCAGTATTATAGAAGTTATATTCTTGTACATAGGAGGCAGTATTATAGTAGTTATATCCCCGTACATAGGGGGCAGTATTACATAGGGGGCAGTATTATAGTAGTTATATTCTTGTACATAGGGGGCAGTATTATAGTAGTTATATTCTTGTACATAGTGGGTAGTATTATAGTAGTTATATTCCTGTATATAGGGGGCAGTATTATAGTAGTTATATTCTTGTACATAGGGGGCAGTATTATAGTAGTTATATTCCTGTACATAGGGGGCAGTATTATAGTAGTTATATTCTTGTACATGGGGGGCAGTATTATAGTAGTTATATTCCTGTACATGGGGGGCAGTATTATAGTAGTTATATTCTTGTACATAGGGGGCAGTATTATAGTAGTTATATTCCTGTACATAGGGGGCAGTATTATAGTAGTTATATTCTTGTACATAGAGAGCAGTATTATAGTAGTTATATCCCTGTACATAGGGGGCAGTATTATAGTAGTTATATTCCTGTACATAGGGGGCAGTATTATAGTAGTTATATTCCTGTACATAGGGGGCAGTATTATAGTAGTTATATTCCTGTACATAGGGGGCAGTATTATAGTAGTTATATTCTTGTACATAGGGGACAGTATTATAGTAGTTATATTCTTGTACATAGGGGGCAGTATTATAGTAGTTATATTCTTGTACATAGGGAGCAGTATTATAGTAGTTATATTCTTGAACATAGGGGGCAGTACTATAGTAGTTATATTCCTGTGCATAGGGGGCAGTATTATAGTAGTTATATTCTTGTACATAGGGAGCAGTATTATAGTAGTTATATTCTTGTACATAGGAGGCAGTATTATAGTAGTTATATTCCTGTACATAGGGGACAGTATTATAGTAGTTATATTCCTGCACATAGGGGGCAGTATTATAGTAGTTATATTCTTGTACATAGGGGGCAGTATTATAGTAGTTATATTCCTGTACATAGGGGACAGTATTATAGTAGTTACATTCCTGTACATAGGGGGCAGTATTATAGTAGTTATATTCTTGTACATAGGGGGCAGTATTATAGTAGTTATATTCCTGTACATAGGGGGCAGTATTATAGTAGTTATATTCCTGTACATAGGGGAAGTATTATAGTAGTTATATTCCTGTACATAGGAGGCAGTATTATAGTAGTTATATTCTTGTACATAGGGGGCAGTATTATAGTAGTTATATTCTTGTACATAGGGGGCAGTATTATAGTAGTTATATTCTTGTACATAGGGGGCAGTATTATAGTAGTTATATTCTTGTACATAGGGGGGAGTATTATAGTAGTTATATTCTTGTACATAGGGAGCAGTATTATAGTAGTTATATTCTTGTACATAGGGGCAGTATTATAGTAGTTATATTCTTGTACACAGGGGGCAGTATTATAGTAGTTATATTCTTGTACATAGGGGACAGTATTATAGTAGTTATATTCCTGTACATAGGGGACAGTATTATAGTAGTAATATATTTGTACACAGGGGGCAGCAGGATACATAAGTAGATATTTAATAGAGTTTTCACAAAAAAAAAAAAAAAAATCTGCATTTTCTAGATATAAAGTTGCATATAGTAAGTATCAGGGAACATGAGACAATTGAGGAATGTAGTAAAGTTAGGAGTCCTGCCCTCTGAGGGTAATAATGTACTTACAGATAAGGTGGGTGACATTGTAATAGCTGCACTTCCTCTGCCTCTGTAAATAGTAAGTAGCATTTCCCGAGCCTTTCGCTTTCGGCAGCTTCAGGCCAGCTGTGCGCCTTTATCGGAACATGAGCCCTGGCTGGGACTATTATGTGAGTGGGAGTTTACAGAAATTGTTCTTTGTGGTTTTTGTAACCTGCTCTCAGGGTCAACTCGTACAGTAACCAAATCGTGTCATTTTATTTCCTAAATGAAAAATAAAACATCAGAGGCCGCAGCCTCCTCTGCGGGGTCAGCGGTGGGGGCGCCGCGCTAAATTATTACTGTGGCAGATCCTGTACAATACGAGAAACTCACCAGTGTAATACAAATCCTGCTGGGGATGTATAGGTTTCTTATATTTACATCACCTGAGGTCTGGGCTCTAATGCAAAAAGTTTAAGGTCCAAACCCGGCTCCAATTATATAGTTACATTGTTTATACAGTCGACTCATGTCCATCAAGTTCAACCAAGAATTGAAAGGGATTGGATGAGGAAGGAATAGAAGGGAAAATATTCTATATTATAACATAACGTCAATGTTATTTTGATCTTGAAGCTCTCTGCTGTCCCTGCTGTGACCAGCGCCTGAGGAAGGCTATTCCACAGATTATTATTGGACATTATAATACTCCAATCTGAAGCCCCTCACATGTCAGGTCCAGGATACAACCTTTGCAGTTACAGCAGCCTGACTTGTATCTATATGTATCTATATGTATCTATATGTATATCTTTACAGGCTTGTATTCATGAACCAGGGAGGCCAGGATGAGCAGTGGTATAAATACCTTCAAGAGATCTTATTGAGAAAATAATTCAGCTTATTTATACAGTGACATTTGATATCTTCATAACCAATTGCCAATAAACAATTGTCTTATTGGTTAAATAAGTTTGAAAACTTTAGTCACATCCAAAGTTTGATTCTTTGGATTGGGCAGAATTATAAATGCAGCTCTGAAGCAAGATAAAATGAAGCTGCACATAAAATCATTTTTTTTTGGTTACATTTTTTGCAATTAAGTTCTATCAACTTTTATCCTCCGCTCACATCCAAAGCTGTTTTCAAAACTTAGTTCAGTCATTAAACTTTAACTTCAGGGACTTGGCCTCATATAAAATCCTAGCAGTGCCAGTTGGGACACGAGTGACTTTATGTCTGTGTTTGGGCCACCCGACTCCGAAGTACTACCAGATTGGTGGCTTGCACTGCCAATCCGGCAAATTAACGCCCCATGCAACTAGCCGTGGCTATGATTGGCCAGGAGGACATCAAATCCGCTCATGTCTAGTCCCGCTCCCTTCATGGGACTACAGAGTCACATTTGACAAGATAAAAGGGTTTCGGGGGCCTAAGGGACATTTCATATCTCATAACCATCTAAAATTCCAGATGGAAATTTGTAACAAAAAGACGGAGTTTTGGATTAACATCTAAGGAACGCAGCGCTTCCGTGCCGCAATGTCTTTATTTATAAGAAGTAGCTCCTCGAAAACAAAGACCTTCCAAGATTGTCTGTTAATTGTCTCCGACGTGAGAGTTTCATTGTGAAATCTCACAAATATAGGGAAAGGGGGGAGGTGAGATCAATAGGTGACAACCTCGGTGGCACACATCATAAATTTAGGAGGAGAGAAACAAAGTGTTGCTTGTGCTGCCGTGTTACAAATTATCAGGCGGTGGGCGCGGTGCCAGTTACTATCATCCGCCATCCTCGGCATGTAGGGTACATGTGTGAGGCTGCGCTGCCAAACATGAAACAAAAGCTCCGTGCAGCTGTTGTCCTGGCGAAACCGAACAGAAACCGATTAACTTTCCCGTCTCTCAGCCACACATATGATGGGGGGGGGGGGGGGGGCTGCGTACTAACAATCTGTTAACACTTGGGCGGGGTATAATAATAAGCCATATGCAACATAGATAATGCACAACATGAAACGCTATATATAGTAAATCACTGGGGAGATTCATTCAAGTATCTGCAATACCTGCACTATGACAGAAACAGAGACCACCAGAAAAAAACAAGACCCCCTAATAATGCAGTCCACCAACGCTACAACCTACTCTTCCAGGATTCGATAACTTATTCGAAATCATTTTACTTCTTGCAGTAGAGGAAGTTTCAGAGCATCTAATACATGTCCCGACACTGCTGTGCACTTAACACACTGCACTTAACTGCTAAACGGCAGCTCCGCCCCTCCTATCTGCTCTAGCGTGTTTTCGGTTGAATAGTACAGTATAGGAGTTATGGAGCCGTTGCATGCAGAGATCTAAGAGCACAGCAGTGTGAGGACACACCCCCAGCGCCGAAGGAGCTACAATCACGGAATATACCGTTTATACTCGAGTATAAGCCAACCCAAGTATAAGCAGAGGCCCCTAATTTTACCACAAAAAACTGATAAAACCTATATTTTTTTTTACTCGAGCATAAGCAGAGTTTGGGGTTTCAGTACATTTTTTTGTGCTGAAAAACTAGGCTTATACTCGAGTATATATGGTAATCCATATTCAACAGTCCTGCTTCTACTAACATACATTTAAGTATGATAACACGGATTTCCAGGGACAATACCCAAGAATATCATGTCGTGGTTAGCGAAGAGTGGGAACAACCCCCCCCCCCACTTCTAACAATCACATGGTAAACTCCTTTTTATGGTGGTCCTCTACATAGAGAGAAGAGTCTGGCAGGTACTTATATATACTCAAGCTTTTTGGTGAGCACCAGTGAGGGCGGTAGTCTAGGTGGTAGTCACCTGTCTACACATGTATCTCTCTATAATCTGATTGGCCCATCAGCATGATAATACGATTGGCCCATCACCCAATTATCATAGAAGGCTAGAGTAGTCCAAGTTGAGAAATTCAGCCGTATCCAGGCTGAAAAGGAAATTGCACAAAACTCCATTCATGAGAACGGCCTAGATAGTCAAGAAATGTTGTCCCAGACCATCTAGAACCCGATGGACACAAAGCAATAGATATTACCCAATCCTTCTAATTACCTTCGAATATAGAATATTTGAGAATCTGTTGTTACCTCTCAGGTCCCATCTCTACGTTCCAGGATATCGTGTTTTGGGATTCCACCAGTCTACGTTTGCCAACTGATTGATCCAGACGATTGCACTTTGGTGGAACAGCCCATTCCCTGCGGTTGAGTTATTTGCAGCATGAGTGCGATTTGTAACACAACCCTTGACCGAACTAATTGACTACACGCATCTCCGTTACATTGTTGGTAACACAGTGAGCGGCGAGTATGTTCAGATCCATGTACACAGCTGTCCAACTCGCCATGCGACCTTTGATCGGATTCTTAGCGAAACTCTATCCGCCCATCATCTGTTCACATAGTCCTGCAGCAATCCCATAGAGCACCTCAGGCCACAAGCTCGGCCCTCGAGAGGGGGGACATAAAAACGTGACCGACTCACTACAATGTCACCCCCTCATGATGCATCTTCTTCATTTGGGAGGATTATATTAAGTTATAATCATAAACGACATTGTAATCAAGAAGAAGACATCCTGTCTAGGTCTCAGAAGACTGTCTGAGGGCAGCAATCTGATCATTCAGGAGGAATCGGCAAAGTATCTCTTCTTTACCAGAACTCCACCCACTATTACCAATGGGGCTTCCCATGACCTCATGTATCAAAATAATCCATTAGTGGAACTCGTGACCGTGGATAAAGTCTTAGGCGATAGATGACCCCATGCTGGGGAGATGATTCATAATACCTTTATCTGTTTCCTTTATATCCTCCATAGATATTTGGTAAGAACCCACCACCCATCCTAAACCTACAAACCATGTCATGGTCATAGACCCCCCAGTGAAATTGGGCATAAAGTCACTCTATGCCTCCTAGAATCTATAGGAATGAGGATGAGATAAGAAAAGGTCATGTTACTCCCAGTAGAAGTTGGGAAATTGTGCTTACTCCTGGACCTCCTGGTGTCTCCTAGGTAGTGTTGAAGAAACAGATGTGGTCGGTCCTGCTGTCTTTATGTTGAGCTTTAGCGATAACTGTCAGGTCACATTAAATCCCAACATCACGGTTATAATGTCTACAAATAACTTACTCGGCAACGAGGCTTCAGGGAAAATGATATGATCATCTGCAGTATATCACCTCCCCGATGCATCTACCACCACCGGCAAGGTAACCCAATCCTTCATAGGACACCAATGGACGAGAAGAGTATCAGGGCCGGTCTATCCGGAGACGTTCCCAGCAACAATCGCAAAGTGATTCCAATGAAATCAGCATAAAATTGGAATTTCGTGGGTAAAAACCATCCAACCTCATGCCCTATGTGTACGAGAAGAGAAACGTACAAAGCAAATCAAATATCCATAACTTGAGGACATCATGGGGACCCATTTCCATCATCTTCTGGGATGATTTATTCATGGCGCTATGGTAACCGGCGAACCTACGAGGTTTAGATGATCAGTGACGTGATGTGAAGAGACAAGGTGAAAGAGGTGTTATTGACTGCTCGAAACCAAAGTGGGGGAGGGGGGGGGGGGGGCTGGATCAGTTCTAGTACAGAATAGGAATAAAGATATAGACCCAATGAAGCAGCACTAAGAGCCTTAACTTATTCATGGTGGAGAAGTCTGAATTAACAACGATACAGTAGGGTTTCTGATATTTGAAAAGCCACTAGTAAAGCCTAAAGATAGCCGTCAACCAAACACTCATCTAATAGCTTCTCTATTCCTCTTGGTTCCCCTCTTCGTAAACATGTATTAATGGGTAGGACAAAGATGCATGATCCAAATGGACCAAGCAACTATGGGCAGATACATGACAAACAGTCCTGGTTTTGGAAAGACTATCCAGGAATCCAGCCATAAAAAGGGATGGATGGAGGCCTACCCCATAAAAAGGGGACAATTTGGGGAAGTCTGAGGGCATTTTTAGGGAAGGGGGGAAAAGGGTTGGACCAACATTTACAGTATCCCACTGGAGCCCATCACTGATGACGGGTCTAGTCATTCTTCCGTCTGAATAGAGCTGAAGGCCAAACTATAAAACACAGCCAATTCTGGCGATTGGGACCCTCAATCTTGCTCTCAGCATTAAAAGGAAACCTACCATGAGGAATCTACTATTAGAAGTAGATGTGATGGTAGATGCCTCCTGCCTGCCTCTGGCCTAAAATTTAATTTAGTAATCCTGGAATCCGAACATAACTTGTAATAAAACTTTATTTTAGAAATATGTAAATTAACAGCAGAGGCTACTGGGGCATGTACCAGCCTGGCCAGACTCTGGGAGCTAAGGCTAGGACACACCCCAGTAGCCTCTGCAGTTAATTTACATATTACTAAAATTACATTTTAAACAAGTTAGGTTAGGATCCAGGATTATTAACTTACAGATCAGGGGAGAGGCAGGCAGGAGGAATGGACCATCAGAACCACTTCTAATGGTCCATTCCTCATGGTAAGTTTCCTTTAAGACTACCAATTTACCCAAATCATTCATGTTCTCAGTATCACAAAAGATTAAGCACCATTACCGAAATCTGGTGACACTGGGCAACGGAGCCTTCATATGGTTCAAGAAAGACCGAAGAAGAAAACACAGTGGTGAAGGGTTGTCCACCAAATTGGCCAAACTGATTGAACGTGATCTATGGGCTTCGAAACACAACGGGGCCATACCAAGAATCTCATATAGAAAACCTAGAGTTCTATTCAACTAATCAAATATCTTACACATCTCAATCTTCCTCGAGAACATTGACTTTTCTCCGTTGCGGGGAACTTTAGAAGAACCCACGTTGAACGCCATCCAGACAATGTCTGCTTAGATTAATCACCAAATCTAATATGTGGTAGACGGAGTAACCGGAGAGCAGGCCTGGCTTCAATAATCTCTAACATTTCTCTAACCAGTCTAAACAGAGCGTATGAATCCAGCAGATGTCTTTGATTTGAACCTTTTCGAGCTTAGGTAAGCAAATCCAAAACCAACATCGCAAGATAGGGCCTTGCCAACAACGGGCTGTAGCGTGACCTTTTCAGGAGTTCTGCCATCATTCTTTTGGATAGATGGAATAATCCACCATTACTATTAAATTATGAGGTGCGGGAGAAAAATGTTAACATTATTCTATGCAAAAATTTTCCTGTTATAAATAAAAAAAAAAATAAATAAGAAAAACATTAGAACCTTAAAAAACATTGAAGGGATTCAACAAGTAAAAGAGTGATGAATTCTGGGAGGTAAAAAGCTTGGGAATGCCGAATATCATCAAGTCTGGGCAACCACCCACCACCAGAGACATCTGTGAGAACACAGCAATTGTGCAGTCTCTCTACAGCACACCCGCAGGACAAAAGAGGAATTACATATCCAACATTGAAATATTATAAGCTGTCAATGCAACGCTGGGTCCTCCAAGGCTTTCTTGGACCTTGATTAGAGGAGCTTTCTACTAACTTAGGATGCCCTCATAGGTTTATGAAAACAAGCAGGTTACTTTTATAGCAGGGTGTTTACTGGGGGTATTTTCGCCCTCTATTTTAGTGCTAACAACATCTTGGAGATGAGCAGATCCCCAGGGACTTGTCCTAGTGACAGCTCCACTTCGAAACAAAAACAACTAGAAAAGAAAAACCTGGCGGCTCCATGTCACAGCGGCTTCTATCCCCCCGCTGTACAGCTGCAGAGGATACAGTGTATAATTAATGTGAGCGCAGAAATAGATCTGTCTGGGGATTTATTTAGGTAATCTGAACATCAGAAGCAGCCGAGAACCGGCTAAATATACCGCACATTAAAACCTGGGATCCAATGGGATTAGTTGGAATTTTTTTCTATTCCTTTTTTATTTCTTCAAATTTTATATAATTAACATACTAGTGTTATTATAAAATTGTAATACTATTTTACTACTACCGTTACTACTACTACAGCTTCCACTACCGTTACTACTACTACAGCTTCCACTACCGTTACTACTACTACAGCTTCCCCTACCGTTACTACTACTACAGCTTCCCCTACCGTTACTACTACTACAGCTTCCACTACCGTTACTACTACTACAGCTTCCACTACCGTTACTACTACTACAGCTTCCACTACCGTTACTACAAGTACAGCTTCCACTACCGTTACTACTAGTACAGCTTCCACTACCGTTACTACTAGTACAGCTTCCACTACCGTTACTACTACTACAGCTTCCACTACCGTTACTACTACTACAGCTTCCACTACCGTTACTACTACTACAGCTTCCACTACCGTTACTACTACTACAGCTTCCACTACCGTTACTACTACTACAGCTTCCACTACCGTTACTACTACTACAGCTTCCACTACCGTTACTACTACTACAGCTTCCACTACCGTTACTACAAGTACAGCTTCCACTACCGTTACTACTAGTACAGCTTCCACTACCGTTACTACTACTACAGCTTCCACTACCGTTACTACTACTACAGCTTCCACTACCGTTACTACTAGTACAGCTTCCACTACCGTTACTACTAGTACAGCTTCTACTACCGTTACTACTAGTACAGCTTCCACTACCGTTACTACTACTACAGCTTCCACTACCGTTACTACTAGTACAGCTTCTACTACCGTTACTACTACTACAGCTTCCACTACTTTTACTATTACTACTATCACTACTACTACAGCTTCCACTACTGTTACTACTACTACCCCTACTACTACAGCTTCCACTACTGTTACTACTACTATCCCTACTACTACAGCTTCCACTACTACTACTACAGCTTCTACTACTGTTACTACTAGTACAGCTTCTACTACTGTTACTACTAGTACAGCTTCTACTACTGTTACTACTAGTACAGCTTCTACTACTGTTACTACTAGTACAGCTTCTACTACTGTTACTACTAGTACAGCTTCCACTACTGTTACTATTACTACTATCACTACTACTACAGCTTCCACTACTGTTACTACTACAGCTTCCACTACTACTACTACTACTATCCCTACTACTACAGCTTCCACTACTGTTACTATTACAGCTTCTACTACTGTTACTATTACAGCTTCTACTACTGTTACTATTACAGCTTCAACTACTGTTACAGCTTCAACTACTGTTACAGCTTCTACTACTACAGCTTCTACTGCTACAGCTTCTACTGCTACAGCTTCTACTGCTACAGCTTCTACTGCTACAGCTTCTACTGCTACAGCTTCTACTGCTACAGCTTCTACTGCTACAGCTTCTACTGCTACAGCTTCTACTACTGTTACTACTACTACAGCTTCCACTACTGTTACTACTACTACTACTATCCCTACTACTACAGCTTCCACTACTGTTACTACTAGTACAGCTTCCACTATTGTTACTACCTCTACAGCTTCCACTACTGTTACTACTACTACAGCTTCCACTATTGTTACTACTACTACAGCTTCCACTACTGTTACTACTACTACAGCTTCCACTATTGTTACTACCTCTACAGCTTCCACTACTGTTACTACTACTACAGCTTCCACTACTGTTACTACTTCTACAGCTTCCACTATTGTTACTACCTCTACAGCTTCCACTACTGTTACTACTACTACAGCTTCCACTACTGTTACTACTTCTACAGCTTCCACTATTGTTACTACCTCTACAGCTTCCACTACTGTTACTACTACTACAGCTTCCACTACTGTTACTTCTTCTACAGCTTCTACTACCCCTTCTGCTACCGCTACCACTACTACTATTACATCTTTCAATACTAGCTTCAACTACTACTGGATATAATAATATAATATAATAATGGTTATAAGTATTGGTTATTTTGTGATCTATTATTCTTATTTTAATAATATTCTACTACTAGTAAATAATAATAATAATACTAAACATTCTATTTCCTGATACATAGTAGGATTGTATTTCATAATATTATTACAGGATAAATAGAATCTATAATTCGTTACATTGTATCGCTTTCTTGCTCTCCTACCCTGTGAATGTTACAAGTTCTTTGCTCTTCCATACACTTTACCATCAGAGGGCAGGAGGACCCTGTGGGAACCAGACTCTCCCAGACATGGGGCTGCCGGACCCCTATGGTTCTTTTCAGAACAGAGGGGGGTGGGGGGTGGGAGGGGTAACCGGAGTAAAGAACATGATAAGAAAAGCCCTTTATAGAGACAAACCCAACAGGTCTAAAGCAAACAAACAGGAGGAGTGGTTACACTGCGTCCTACGTCACGTCATCGCTCCTTCCACTTGTCACACCAAGGGAAATGTTTTTGCTTCCCTTTCCTCCGTTTAATGAAAGAAAGGATACAGTGTAATGATTGGCAGCCCTGGCATCAGTCCCGAATGTTCACAGGAGGGCACAGTATAGGGGGACGGGTGCTCAAATGGTTAACGGGCCTAAAGCCCCCCCCCTTCCTTTCCTGAGGCAACATAAGGGGGTATGAGATCATGAGAAGCGGAATTTTTAATGTGATAAATACGTTCTACAAGGGCTTCCCCATATGGTCATCTAAGCTGGGCACAGCTCCCGGGGGTGAGGAAGATGCCCCTGGCATAGCAGATGAGACCACAAATTAATGTGGGAGGAAACCAATGAGCGGGGGGGGGGCGATCGTGCACCGATACACACGACTGATTCATAGACACAAAAACCAGTACAACACCCATCATCCCATTCTACATCTCACTGCCACACCCACTTACATGATTCTCCATTTTATATTATTCCATATTATATTTAATTACTATGTGCAGCTCCGAAAATACAGGTCTCTTCCACCGACAGGTTAAAGTGTAGATTAACAAATCATAAGAGAGAAACATGACCACAAATTGGGTTCTAGTCTCATGACCCTAAAGTCAAAGGCTCACTTTTATAGTCACCTCTGCCAGGAATCGGTCACAAGTGTTCTGTGTTGTCCCTGGAGAGATGTGTAATAATACCTCACACTGCTGTGCTCTGTGCACTGTGCAGCCAGTGTTATGTATTGTCCCTGGAGAGATGTGTAATAATACCTCACACTGCTGTGCTCTGTGCACTGTGCAGCCAGTGTTATGTATTGTCCCTGGAGAGATGTGTAATCAGACCTCACACTGCTGTGCTCTGTGCACTGTGCAGCCAGTGTTATGTATTGTCCCTGGAGAGATGTGTAATCAGACCTCACACTGCTGTGCTCTGTGCACTGTGCAGCCAGTGTTATGTATTGTCCCTGGAGAGATGTGTAATCAGACCTCACACTGCTGTGATCTGTGCTCTCTACAGCCAGTGTTATGTATTGTCCCTGGAGAGATGTGTAATCAGACCTCACACTGCTGTGCTCTGTGCTCTCTGCAGCCAGTGTTATGTATTGTCTCTGGAGAGATGTGTAATCAGACCTCACACTGCTGTGCTCTGTGCTCTCTGCAGCTAGGGTTATGTATTGTCTCTGGAGAGATGTGTAATCAGACCTCACACTGCTGTGCTCTGTTCTCTCTGCAGCCAGTGTTATCTATTGTCTCTGGAGAGATGTGTAATCAGACCTCACACTGCTGTGCTCTGTGCTCTCTGCAGCCAGTGTTATGTATTGTCCCTGGAGAGATGTGTAATCAGACCTCACACTGCTGTGATCTGTGCACTCTGCAGCCAGTGTTATGTATTGTCCCTGGAGAGATGTGTAATCAGACCTCACACTGCTGTGCGCTGTGCTCTCTGCAGCCAGTGGTAGGTAGTGGCCCTGGAGAGATGTGTAATCAGACCTCACACTGCTGTGCTCTGTGCTCTCTGCAGCCAGTGGTAGGTATTGGCCCTGGAGAGATGTGTAATCAGACCTCACACTGCTGTGCTCTGTGCACTGTGCAGCCAGTGTTATGTATTGTCCCTGGAGAGATGTGTAATCAGACCTCACACTGCTGTGCTCTGTGCTCTCTGCAGCCAGTGGTAGGTAGTGGCCCTGGAGAGATGTGTAATCATACCTCACACTGCTGTTTTCTGTGATCTCTGCAGCCAGTGTTATGTATTGTCCCTGGAGAGATGTGTAATCAGACCTCACACTGCTGTTTTCTGTGATCTCTGCAGCCAGTGGTAGGTAGTGGCCCTGGAGAGATATGTAATCATACCTCACACTGCTGTGCTCTCTACAGAGATCACAGAAAACAGCAGTGTGAGGTATTGGCCCTGGAAAAGGCTGTAATCAGACCTTTGTGTATATTATTGGTAGAAGCAGGGCTGCTAGATATGGATTAAATATTCCAGGATTGTAGCTTCTCCCAGTCCACTGAGGGAGTCTCCTCACACTGCTGTGTTCTCTGCAGCTAGTGTTCCGTATTGGGGTTCGGTATTGTCCCTGGAGAGATGTGTAATGAGACCTTTGTGCATGTTACTGGTAGCAGCAGGACTGTGAAATATGGATTTATATTCCAGGATTGTACTAGGACGTTCACTGGAGAAATGTCCTCACACTGCTTTGCTCTCTGCAGCTAGTGTTCAGTATTGTCCCTGGAGAGATATGTAAATCAGACCTTTGTGTACGTTAGTAGAAGCAGGACTGTCTAATATGGATTCCTATGCCAGGGGTAAACTAGGAAGTGCACTGGAGGACCGTCCTCACACTGCTGTGCGTTCAGCTCTCTCCTCTGACATGCCTCAATTTGGCTGAGTAAAAAGCCATAGCAGGTTTCCACTTTCATTCTACAGTAGTAGTATTCAGAGCAGCTCAATGCACAGAGCTAAGGGCGCAGCAGTGTGAGGACACGCTGAATTAACTCTTCAGCTTTGGTAAAGTAATAAGCTCTGACACCGGACACAATGAAGAACTTCCTTTAGAATCTCAGTGTAACATCTCATCCGCAAATCGATAAATTAAATTAACTAGCAATAAAGTCAACAGCGCCCTCCGTAGGTCGGGAGGCAATCGTCACCTCTGCCGTCGAGGCTTTACTGGTTCATTACGAGGTCGGCCATGGGAAAAATGCTGCTCCCCCCCCCTTTTTACCTCACGTTTAAATCAATATTCTTTGTTATGTCTGGGAACCGAGTGGCCTTGCAGTAAGTAATCCCCCACTCGAAAACGTAAAAAGGACACTTCACGTCTTTCTGTCGGTAGCAATCGATGACAATGAGACCGAATGAGGGGAACTGAAGCGGAGAGAGAAAAAGTCTTAATTTATATTGCACTGGAGTGGATGGAAGAAGAACAAAAAAATATTTCCCATTGTCCACCTGTCACTTCGATTAGGTGGCGGAGATTTCGGGTTATAGACGGGGGTGTTGCTTTCCCCTTGGGAGGTAGGAGTTTTCTCGCTTCTGTCTCTGTGGGAAAAGCAAGTCCAGGAGAAGTGTGTGTGAGAGAAGTCTCGCCCCGTCCTTGTGTGCCGGCGGTTGGAAGGAGCTTCCACAACAAAGAAGCCATTCTAGTCGTCTTGTCACATATTAAGTCTAGCATCACGTCCCCGGCTCTTTGTGCAGGTCACCTTGATGAAAAGAAGCTTCTGTCTGACCAGTGGATTATCACTCCGGAGACCCCACAAAAATGCCCATCCATTCTATCCAGAGGGCATCCCCCTTATCGGCAACGACGGGCAGAAGAAGATTAGCATTTTTAATAAACCGGTAAAGAGGGAGCTCTAAAGTACTTGGGTAGGACATGGACGAGGGAGAAATCTTGAATACGAGGGCCAAGGGAGGACATTTATAATCAGGAGGCCCTTGTTCCCGACACCTGCAGAATGTTTCCTCCGAGGAGGGGGGGTGATGATGGCACTGGAGATGATTAAGTGATTAACCATGTGGCACGTCCAGGATTATGCAAACGAAAGGGGGGAAAAAGAGAGAGCGAGAAGGCAGTGAATGAATTGGAAAGCTCCACCACCAGGTTCTGTCTCATGCTCCAGGAAATCGCCTGCAGAACATAGAACCAATTAGCTTCCGCTGATGCTTACATTCAAGACTCGGCTCAGCGGGGGAAGGGATGGCACAAAGCAAAGCGTGGATATCTACCCTGTGGATATGTATCACAACTGCCATGCAAATATACAAAAAGGTAGCAGACAAGACAACTGGCCCCGAGAAATCACAACAGCTATTGGGGGCGAGGAGGGGAAAGGAGGGGTCGTCTTCTTAAAAGATTGTTGCGTTTGTAACAAAAGATTAGATTCTCACTCTACGAGATCATGATGCCTTGTCTCCGTGAAAAGAACGACAGAAGAACACATCAAAAATGTTATATTTGGATGACTTAGATGTATCAATTTTGAAAGTGTAGGACTAAGACATGGAGACAAGACCATGAAATAATGGAAAAAACACTCACAAGGGCATTTTATTGAGAGCTTACCATGGCCTTTGAGCCCAACCATGAGATTTGCTTAAAAACATACAATAGGCCACAAACACTCACCAAGAAGCTACGGGTGGCAAATACCATGACATATGTAGCAAAATCTAACAGAAGCCAAAAACACATGAAATATTCCAGGTACCATAAAAATGCTACATACATTGGATACCAGCCATAGCCACCAACTTCACATCGACCAGTCCATTAAATGTGTATGAGGTCATCCCGAGCTTCCCTGAGGTCAGATGTTGGGAAAGAAGGGTGTGCATTTTGAATATAAAGATGCCAACTACTTTTATTCTCCAGAACAAACCACCGGCTCATGAGAAGAACCGATATCCAAAGTGTAGGAAATTTTTAAAGGGAACCGGTCATCAAAACTTGGCTTAATAGACCACTACCAGTATGTTGTCAAGCAGCTGAGCAGCTTCTAGAACAGGTTTCTTTCATGGCCTGGTGTGGTGGCATCATCCACAAAACAAACTTTGAAGTGAGATGTCAACTGGGCGTATGAAGTCAAGGAGGCGGAGAGTTTAACAAAGTTCTGCCTCAGATTCCCCCTTCATTGTATTTGAAGCTCCTGCATCCAGAGACTTCATTGTCCAAATCTCCTGAAGGCTGACGTAATCATAGAGAGGAGGTGGTCAGAGGCGGGAGAGCTTGACTACAGTGCTAAACTCTCCACCTGCCTGACTGTATAAACCGATTTACATCTCACTTCAAAAGTTGATTTTCTGGATGATGCCACCAAGCTGGGCCATGAACAAAAAAAAGCATGGCCCAGAAGCTGTTCAGCTGCTCGATAACATCATAGTAATAGTTTATTAGGCCAATTTCTGATGACAGGTTCCCTTTAAGAGCACAAACTCAGACCATTCCCAAGGGATCCTTACCACTGGCCAAAAGCACTAACCATAATTTATGCTGGAGAACCTACCACAGGTGATGACAACTGATAGTGGTCTACTCAATGCTCCAGAACATCCGGCACGTGCCAAGCCCTAATGATCTCAGTCTACACCCTCGTTGGAAGAATCCATATTCTTGGAGGGTCTTCTAATTTATTAGAAAAACACAGACAAGTACAAAAGATTCAAGGTACAAAAAGAACATAAAACAAAAAACAACAGACCACTACGGCCATAAAAAAATGTAACAATGTAACATAATTTTCCAGTAAATGGAATGACGAGTAAGACCAGGAATGGAAACTTTTACATAAATACACAAGAATGTTGTTGGGAGAGATGACAAATGAGTTATCTGCATGAAAATAAAAGGAATCACAGTTCTGTTTATTTAACCGAGAACGGATATTCTGATGAATCGAGAAGGAATTCCACGAAAACGAAAAAGTACAAATTAAATGTTAAGCCGTAACGAACGCGCAGATGAATAGTCTTGGGAAAGCGCCAAGAATCTGAGACAATACAGTCACGTTATTAGGAGGCGAACTGAAGGATCAGTCTTTGGCCACAGAGAG
The DNA here is from genome assembly GCF_040894005.1 of Engystomops pustulosus. Taxonomy (NCBI): domain Eukaryota; kingdom Metazoa; phylum Chordata; class Amphibia; order Anura; family Leptodactylidae; genus Engystomops; species Engystomops pustulosus. The sequence goes on along the minus strand of NC_092411.1, from coordinate 9,016,138 downwards.
GGAAAATAGAGATGACCACTGGACACACTCATTGGAGAACATTCTGGATCACCTGCCAAGACACAGGGAGATTATTGAGGCTCCAAACCCACTGTTTGGTAATCATCATCAGTTTCTGGACTAGAATTCAAAAAGTTTGGGTGATATTCAAAAATATGATGTGTAATGTACTTGAGGATCATTGGGAACTATTTAAATCATGTCATAGCCCACGCTGCCACTGGTGTAATGCTGTATGTCCTTCGTTACCCTTTTCTCTTGGCTCAACATTTTCCAAGATGGCCAGCACTGAGGAAATGTTAGTCATCCTGCACCAGTCATCTCAAAACTTCACCATGTAGTATCTGACTGAGCTTATATTAAAGGGGTATTCTAACAGGAGACAGCAGAAGCTGCTCTACAAACAAGATAAGTTTTGGATCCCAGGGGAGGGAGTGGCATAGCAGTGCTCATTGTTGTATTGATTAGATGAAACAGTAGAGCTCACTGTGTTATCGTGTCTTATATCCATCTCTTGACTGTCTCATCTCTCTTTTTCTGATTCTCAGATACTAGTAGACTGTTCAGAAGCTAAATAGAAGTGTAGATAAACCCTGTACCCTGATAATCTAAGCACATTGTCAGTACACATGTAGTCTCTGCTTAGCTAGCACCAGCCCACACTGAATCTTACACTAACCATCACTGAGTGAGAAGACCAAAAACAATAATACAATTGTAAAGTAAGTTGGGGAACATTTTATGCTGCAACATACAATTATGTAGCATATAGGACAACGAGAAGACCTCGTGTTGACTAATGGCTATGCAGGCCAAATTCTAGGTCAAGTCTACTTGAACTATTAAACGAAATTAGGCACCAAGTTGTAACACACAATAGCATGAACCGCTAGACATTTCGACGGTGGGGACCATACATATGCAAGGTTAACTACACAACAAGTAAACTGCATCTTGCTCGTAAGTGACCAGCAGTACTAGACCAAACATTTATGAAGAATCCAAGGGTTACTTGATGTATTCAACAGCTACAGCAAGAAACACAATAGCAGGGTCAGGCATTAGATAGCAGAGAGCCAGGGGCTAACGTGCATATCCCCCCTATGAAAAACCCTGAAAAATACTTTCCATGAAAACTGCTACAGTAGTCTTAAATAAACAGTGTAGTAATATGTAATTACCTTAAAGCAGAAAATAAGTTATAAAATGCTTGTAATTCAAGGAACGCCGCTGCATACGTGATAAAGATCTTCTTCGTGTGATGTGAAACGTGAGAGGGTGACCAGTAATGGTGGGCATCCTGGTCACTGGTTAGAATTGAGTTTTTCGGTCTACTATTAGGCGCGTGTTCACATTCCTTAGATTGTGCACATACTTTATGCATGTACTACCAGTTGTCTGAATAAAGAGGCACGATGTGTCTCGGATCTCAGCGTCACTTTCTAAAGAATCAAAGTCTTAATATGTTCAGAGTACAAAACGACTCCTCTTCTCTAGCAAAGCTTGGGGGGAGCCATGTAAGAGGCAGATCTTCAGACCGGACTGAACTTGTCATAACCGCATCCCTGTACCCACAGAGGGGCTTTGTCTCAGTCCGCCCCCCCCCACCAGACCCGGAGAATAACTCGTATATTATCCCCGTCAATTAGCAGTACATTATTTTGGAAAGGCCAAGGATCTCTAGGAAGCTGCTCAAGTGTGACTAAGTATCCAGCCTCCTTCAAGAGACAGCACAAAATTTACAGTGGGTCCTCCTTGGCCCCCAACACTACAGAGAATAGGAAATCCCCTTCCAGGAGGCAAAGGCCACCATTTATTGCCCTGGCTGATAAACAGAAATAATTCACTGGAGAGAACAAAGCTTGAGGCTGACACCAGAGAGCAGCGGCCTGCCACACACAAAGCAAGGAGCCCACACTCGAAAACAATGGTGGGCATCGTAACTGGAGACATTCCAGACCAGGCCCCTCTCACTCGATGGACACTACGGCTGCTATACACTGATTTACCGCTCTTGTGTGGGGGCACGAAGTGCACATCACCTCTGCCCTGTGGCCCAAAAACCTTCAAAATCCTATTATCTAGAGCTGTGCCCCCTCCCCCTCATCTGGTCCTCCATCCCCTCCAAAGAGCACAGGATTACTACTACATGTGATCTTATCTAGGGGTCAGGAAGAAGTTGGAGAATTTATGGCCCCAATAAAACCTCTGGGGAAAAGAAATTGTAAATTTACAAGACAGGGCACGGAATAGTCAAGGGGTTCCTTAACTAAGGGTTCTTCTAATCCTATAGAACAGAACATTCCACTTAAAGGGGCGCTTCACTTACTTTTATAAACATAAAAAAAAAAAAAAAAGTCCCAGAAGGAAGCCATCAAACAACCACTAGTGACCACCATCTCCACTCTATATCATAGAAGTGAGGGTCAGTAGACATTGACGAGATGTCACTAGTGTTCCTTTCCGGGATAGTCTTGACTTGAAGGGTTTGAAGGACCATGGAGAATAGAATTGGTGCCAGATGACCTTCAATTAGCCTCACCAAATGTTACCCCAATGTGACCATGAAGGGTAGACTTTGCTTATCACCGGGCAAATTTTAGAAACGTTGGCTTCAGGACTTTTGCCATCCATGGTCTATTTAATACCAGTAGTATAATCAGTTATGATGAGCATGGAAGGTCCATACTATGCGGAAGTAATGTATTCTTCCAGGAAGATATCATACATGTACATCAATGATTATGATGTGTTGGGAAAAGGGAAAGTTAGGGTTAACTTCACTAGTAATTTTTGGGTGGAATCAGCCATAACATAACATCAGTAAGCCATTTGTGTGTCTGTGGAATGTCCGGAATGTAACAGTATCTACAGGCAGTAAATCATGTTGGACAGGGGGTCAGCAAAAACCCACCCAAACTCTTCTCATACTGGTGTCTCACATCCATGGTCACAGACTCCATAAATAATCCACCCTGACACCACAAACCAGAGATGAGCTCAGGTCAGGCAATACATATTGGACGAGGAGACACTTGACGACAATGGCCTAAAACCCAACCACCAGCATAAAAACCATGTGACATGCAATGAAAAGAGAGAAAGGAAAAAAAAAGTAAAGAAAAACCTCAACTCTGCCCCATTGGTGAGAAAGATATGATGGAGAGAAGTGGAGCGCGGCCATATCAAGTACATAACATCTAGAAAGGGAAAATCTGGACAGGACTCCCAGGAGAGACAGTAAGAGTCCTGTGACAACTGCTTTGTGTGGGTGGGACAAGCTTTCTCATTGCACAGTCTTTTCTTGAACACCCAATGAATAAGGAAGATCGGTTATTTACTGTGTGTGGGCGGAGTTATTAGGACTCTTTCGGTCTCCACTGAGTCCAGCCAGTATTCAGCTTTTCACTGGGAAATCCATCTTTGAACCATAAAAACCTATAGGCTGTGAGGTTTGTCAGTCAGTGAGTGAGGGACGCTGATGGCTGCTGCATCCTCCTCTGCTCCGACTTTTTAGCAGGCGACACGTAAAGCCAGGTGTCTTCCTCTTCACTACAATACCCATCCTCCAGGTCCAGGACTTCCACCTCATCCAGGATGGTGGCACATGCTGCCGCTCTGCTGTAATAGCCCATGTTCTCCGGAGGGTACAAGCTTCCCCCGATGGTGGAGGTGCATAGCAGAGTGGGCACCGGGCTGGGCAGGCATAGTCCGGGCGGCCGTGCACACAGCATGGCAGGGGGCGGCAGCAGCAGGTGGGGCTGGTTGTGCAGTTACTTGCCCGGTTTCGCAGCTGCTCGTTCTGCTTCTCCAGCTTCCTGACCAGCTCCTGCAGCTTCTCCACCTCCAGCTCTGCGTTCACCACCATCCCAGGCTGTGATGTTTCTTGGGACCACAAAATCAAACCTCAATAATTAACCCAATTTCAAGGCTACTATGGTCTGTCTTCTGAGGAATCTCTAGGATCTAGTATTGGACTGCAGTCTAGGCCCACTAGAGGATCCTCTGGTGCTTTGGTGGGCCAATTGGAAACTGATTGCAGAACTCGGCTTTTCTCTGTCATGCTCTCCTCTCAGATAAGACACCTGACCCATAAAGTCGGATTCTAAACCATTTCAGGAACCCGTGTCTAAATTTCCTTCCTCTGACCCATACAAGGGCGAGAAAGCAAGATTTCACCTAAGACAAGCAGTAGGTGTCTTAAGGTTTTGTGGTGACCATCGGATTACTTTGATACTTGGAGCTGGAGACCATATTGACACACGGATTCCTGAAATAGTTTAAAATTAGATTTTATGGGTCAGATTTTATGGATTTTATGTCTTATCTGAGAGCATGACAGAGGAAAGCCGAGTTCTGCGATCAGTGTCCGACTAGCTCAGAGAATAATCCATTGGGCTCAGACTAACCCAATCCAAAAACCCAGAGGTCCATCAGAAGACAGACTCTAGTAGCCTTCAAATCGAGCTAATTACAAAAGGTTTGATGAAGAGTGGACTTCCAAAAAAAAACTTCTGGCAAGTCCTGCTTCAAGGACAAAAAACTACCCTGGATACTAAAAATACACCAACAAAGACCTCTACCATCTAAAGACCCATGAATGACCATTCTCCTCTCCAGCTGTCATCTCTCTTCCTGTGAAGTATCCATGGAAACTTCTCCAAAGAGAGAAGGAGAGAGAGTACAAAGGTGAGAAAGCGAGATTTCACCCCAGACAAGCAGTGGAAGTCTCAAGGTCCCGGGGCTGCAAAGATGTCTTTGTAATGTTTATCCAAAAGATAGGCCAGAAAAAAAAAACCATAGGGATAAAAAAAAATGAATTCTTGAATGTTCCCTGCGTTCTCAGGCTTGTTAACATTTTCACACGCCATGTAAAAGGCCCGATCTCATCTGCATATAAATAAAACCAATCCCCACTTACCAGACGCGCTAAGAGCTTTTATGTTAATTAAAAGGAAGAAGGAGAGAAATTTTTTTTTTCCAAAAATGTGGAGAAATAAATTGGCACATTCTTTGGTTACAAGGGCAACAATTACTCGAAACTTGTTACAAATGGAAGGGCCCGGGAAGGCGCCGTCACTACAGATACACACAGCCGCTCTCCGCGTAGCTCAACCCAACATCACCCGGGGGCATGGACACCACTTTGAATCATCTTCTAACGTTTCATCAACGTATAAAAAAGTTGTTTAGAGCATTTAGGTGATGACAAGGCAGCAATTGGTTAATGTAGAAAGATTAAAGAGTTTTTAACAAAATCTAAGGTGTTGGGGAAGGTGTAATCACTGCACCGGCTCCTGGTTCCATGGCCTTCAGTTTTACGGCAATGCCGGTTGGGGAGTTGTGAGACACACTTTAGCCCCCTGTGATGTTATTGGTCACTGGGGCCCGTTCTGATCAGCAATTGGCCATAATAGGTCCCTTGACCTCCAGGACTTCACAGTGGCCAACTTTAGGGAAAGGAAGATTCCTGTAAACCTATTTATAAGAGTTTGACCAGGAAAATCAATTGATGACCTATACTCCGCATAAGCCATCTTGGGTGTCAATCACTGCTCTCCCCCACCTATAGTTTCCCTGGTCAACCCCCTTCAAAGATTCAAACACGCCCAAAGACAACCCACCATTTTTAGTTGGAAAGATTGAGTTAAGTCTATGGATCAGAGGTCAGAGGTGATCCGACCCCCTATCAACTGATCTTTGACCTGTTCCGTCCTTCCTGTAATACATAGCAATGACATTTTTAATTCGGATTTTCTCATAAACTTCTAATAAATAGACACGTTACAGAAACCGCACGGGTGTTGGTACGATTTATCGTTTTTATGGCGGTGGAAATCAGAGTGACAGTGTTATCAGAAGACCCTATGGCCCGGCAGCTTCATCCTGTTCCATAAAATTTTTCTGGAAATAGAAGCCGGTTTCGCGCACCTGCTGGTGGCATGTCATCGACCTTGACTAAATAAATAAAAGGCGCTACCTCTGGCACTGCCCCAGGCTCTCCTAAATTAATCACAACTTCCTTTTTGGTTGCACATTACAGTTAAAATGTTCCCCCCCAAAAATCCTAAAGCAGTAAACAAGGTTAAGCGAGGGACTACAGAGGCAGGCGGGAATGTTAACTATGGCACAGGTTGTATTAGAGCCCTACATGTGGCGATTATGACTGGAGAAGCTCCCGGTGGCCACATTGTACGTATCCATTGAGCTCCTGATGAAGGTCGAGTGACTCCGTTCAAGGTCCTATCATTCTAGCGTCATGGCTCCCACCCATCCTGTTACCATGTGACTAGTATAGCCAGGCAGAGGCTGTTCAGGCACATGTGACCACAAAGGCCAATGATTGGCTACACCAGTTGCCCAATAAAGAAGAGGACCACGCCCAGAAGATACCGTGCTGAAATGGACACCAGTAACAATGGAGTAGACTTGTTCGTAGACCTAATACATTATTTAGAGATTATTCATCAGATTCGCCCCAAACCGATCCTGAAAGTTTGGTAGAGGTTCGGTTCTGGTCTTGGGAGTTACTGGAGGGGAGCCCAAACGCCGGACCGGGACCTGGAATTACTTGGCAAGGACCTGCAATGGTTGGCCCTTAAAATAAAAATTTAATTAATCATAAATGAATAGGGTCATGAGGATTAAATTGATAATTAAAAAAGGTTTTTAAATCTTAATATTTAAAATCTAAAAAAAATTTGAAATGGTTAAAATAACACATAACTAATTAATCTAGTGGCAACAAAAAAAACAATGTTAAAACCAAAAAAAAAACAAACACAACGCAGCCCACACCTACGAGATACAAGCGCAGGGTTTCACAGTGCAGTAGCTGCTGCAGTTCATTTGTAGCCGGCTTTATTTCTCCGCCATTAGACTGCTGATTTGGCAAAGTCCATTGTGAGAGACAATTGCAGCTTTGTGATAAAACCACAACCCTCCCAACAAATGTAACCAGCAAATAGCTGATCGGCAGGAACAGGAGGCGGCTGCCCCGACCCTGCCCGGTGCAGAAGGAGGGAGCAGCTGATGGACAGACGGGCTCCTCATAAGGGACTGTGTCTACTCAGCACATTCTGCTTTGGTTAAAAGGGTTCCCAATAACGAGCCAAATACGGTATAAGACCACCCGCTACTGAGCCCCGACCCCAGCACTAGGGAGGGTTAAACTTACCTACAGAACCAGCTCAGGGAAAATGGAGTATTACACTGAATGAAACTATCAAGAACTGAGCAAAACCTGTCACTGGACTCGTAAGCCCAAATTATAATTTGTCTACATCAATGTGCTCAGCTCCTCCTGCTCTATAACATGCTGCCTGTAGATAGGACACTATGTACAATCTGCTCAGCTCCTCCTGCTCTATAACATGCTGCCTGCAGATAGGACACTATGTACAATCTGCTCAGCTCCTCCAGCTCTATAACATGCTGCCTACAGATAGGACACTATGTACAATCTGCTCAGCTCCTCCTGCTCTATAACATGCTGCCTGCAGATAGGACACTATGTACAATCTGCTCAGCTCCTCCTGCTCTATAACATGCTGCCTGCAGATAGGACACTCTGTACAATCTACTCAGCTCCTCCTGCTCTATATCATGCTGTCTGCAGATAGGACACTATGTACAATCTGCTCAGCTCCTCCTTCTCTATAACATGCTGCCTGCAGATAGGACACTATGTACAATCTGCTCAGCTCCTCCTGCTCTATAACATGCTGCCTGCAGATAGGACACTATGTACAATCTGCTCAGCTCCTCCTGCTCTATAACATGCTGCCTGCAGATAGGACACTATGTACAATCTGCTCAGCTCCTCCTGCTCTATAACATGCTAAATGCAGATAGGACACTATGTACAATCTGCTCAGCTCCTCCTGCTCTATAACATGCTGCCTGCAGATAGGACACTATGTACAATCTGCTCAGCTCCTCCTGCTCTATAACATGCTGCCTGCAGATAGGGCTCTATGTATAATCTGCTCAACTACTCCTGCTCTATAACATGCTACATGCAGATAGGACACTATGTATAATCTGCTCAGCTCCTCCTGCTCTATAACATGCTGCCTGCATATAGGTTATCGATTGCTTGACCTTTTTCTTCCCCCTTGTAAATGCAGTAACTATTAAATCGCCATGACAACCTGAATATTGTAATAAAATGGACATTGTGTGATTTGCTACAGTTACAGGAAGCAGTCAGTGATAATGGATGAGATTGTGGCTAATTAGCCGTGCAGTATAGGAGCGTATGGAGGGGGAGCATAGACGTCAATAATGAGCGGATAAACACCTGGCAGTAAGCGGCCTAAATGAGCAACCCCCAGGATACGTGACAGACACGACCTACCCTGGAGGTCACGGGGGAAAATTAGGCAACAAATGAACGGCCAAAAATTACTATAACAGACACCATCACAAGAATAAGTCAGCGTAATAAGCCTCCAGTACAGAAACAACAACTATCGCAAGTAACTGAATAGTGGAAGTCCATGGAACAATCACTCCCAGAATTCATTGCATCATTCTCGTCATAGGCTTTTCTTCTGGTTTCCTTGCTTTGTGGCTCTGGGTTAGAGAGGGAAACATGGGGATCACTCCCTAATAGAGACGAGTGGTCCCAAACGTTTAGTTGCGTCTGCACAACCCAGACATATGGTGGTGGCCGAACAGCAAATCTGGCAAACTAACCATGGCTATGATTGGCCAGAGTTGTCCTCCTGGCCAATCAGTCATAGCCAGTTGTCCAGGGGTGTCAATCTACCACTCATCCCTCTGAAACCCCCGAAAAAAAATTAAGCTGCAGAGCCGTAACAGGACTTATTCAATGATGTTCTAGGCAGGAGACCTTTGAGCCAAACACAGCTAAGACAGCAACCCCTAAGGTCAGTGGTGGTGAACCAAGTGCCCAAACCACAACCAAAACCCAAATATTGTTTTCGCACAGTGCCAATATGGCAATATAAGCAGTCAATTATCGCTCCTTGGCTTTATCATTGTTTTCAATCATATAGTTGCCCTGAAGACACCAATACAGTAGAATGAAGGAGAAATTTGTATCATTGTTGTAACTTCACTCCAGGGTCTCCTGAACAGGTAGAATCATAGAACTCGGAGCAGTAGCTCCAATGTTAACTCGGCCCTATCCACACCTCCTTGATCCTCTTGCAGTTCCCTACACATCCTGGGGCTACCTGAATGGCCTGGAGTCCTGTTAAGTGACCTCTGTGCCGACGTAGAGGACTCCGAGAGCCACATCAGGAAACCAGGCCATAGGTTTGCCACCGCTACCCTAGGTCATAACAATCCCAATTGTGGAGGTTCTAGGTCTGCTTCTACATACTATGATAATTAATCCAAGCACATAACAGTGGTATCTCTGGCACATCCGGGACCTCCATGGTATTGAGCAGCCTGGCAGGGCACATGCTCCACTTGACCTCCATTCTCGTGATCGAAGGAGGAGTCACTGTTCAGATTGTTATCCCCCATATCAGTGATGGCGAACCTTTCAGAGACCGAGTGCCCAAACTACAACCAAAATCCACTTATTTACCACAGAAAGGGCTCCGCGTGCCACCTCTGGCACCCGTGCCATAGGTTCGCCACCACTGCCCTATATCCTGTAGATACACTAAAACTTGGAACAACCACTTTAACGTATGTTTCTAGTCTGGACACTGCACAACACATTGGATGGTCAACAGGTACTAGCGAAAGTAGAAATTTTGGTGGATATTTTATGCAATTTATATGGAGCCAACTGAACTAGTCCATAATAAAGATACACATCCTATCCTCCAAACATGACTGTAATATATATATGTGTATATAATATCCAAAGAGAAAGGGAGAAAATGACTTAAAAATTGGCAACGTTTGAGCAGGAAACTGATATCCAACAAAATGCTCTCTACGAGGTGCGGGTGAACTCGTCACTTATGTCACTAAATCAATTACCGCGACACTCGAGAGTCTGGCCCAGGGGAGAACGTGGTGAAGCCGGTTATTTGGAGGCAAATACAGATGGTAACTGGAGAAATATTCAACACTGGGTTCATTGCTTCGGTCCCACAAGGACCTAGTATTTACCGATAGCTCCCAGGAAAAATGTGGATGAAAACACAAACAATCCAAGATATTGGGCAGAAAGCCTGGAAAATCCAGGACATATTACACCCTACTCGCAAATTCTCAGCTACTAGAGAGGCTTCTCTTTGGAGGATCCTTATTGGACGTTACGGTTTTGCTTACAGTTTGTTTTTAATTTGATTAATAAAGAACTATAACATTGAATAGGCAATGTGTAAAACCCAATTTCACCTGCGGAGGCAGTGCAGAGAAATATCACACTTACTACTCGATTTCCCAACAGATTACAGCTGATGACTGGTGGTCCCAACTGGGGGACACTTAGATTATTGACAAAGGACCATTCTAAAAAAAAAAATATAGGGATTGTGAGAAGTGGACAACACAGTTAAGAAGTTTGATTGGCCAATACAGCAGCTGGATCTCCATAATGAGAATCTGTACCACCCCCATCACACGTCACCATATGAGTCATTATTCTCAGCTCATGTACTAGGACACATGAATGTAGCAGAGGGCTCGGGGTGCCCTGGGCAGTGCAGGTTTGTTGACATTCACAGCAATTAAGCTACAAAAGGTAATTATCACAGAGAAAATTGTAACTGAGGGACAAGGAGTGCAACGCAGATCTGTGATACCGCTTACTAAATTCTAGTTTTTTTCTGCTGCCAGAGTTGGTTCTGCTCGTCCTCACCTTCCAGTGACCCCTGACCTGCAGCAATCCACACTACTCTTAAATGCATACCAACTTTTCATTGGTTGGGGAAGAGCTCTCCTTATGGAGACTTTGCCAAGAAAGACCACCTTGAAGGTGTGTGGAGAATTGCAGTCCTTTATGCTCTACTAGGGGATTTAGCGAAACATGCAAATATGTTTTCCAGAATGAGATAAGAAAAACATTGCCTCTTAGCTACCTTGTAAGGCAGCCCCCTTACCATCAAGCATAACTTTCAGAAAGCCCAATCACAGGATGTGGGATTAGTCCACAGAGCTTCCCAAATCAGTCCCTGTTCCCAATAGGGTCCACAATCTACCAGTATGATTTTTGGAGTGTGGGAGGAAACCAGAGGACCCGGAGGAAACCCACGCAAACATGGAGAGAACATACAAACTCTTTGCAGATGTTGACCCTGTGACTGGAACCAAGGCCCCCAGCGCTGCAAGGCTGTAATGCTAACCACTAAGCCACCATGCTGCCCCATATTTAAAACCAAACCAGTACATCTATTCCAGAAGCAACAAATTCCCAACTGTAGACAGTGTGGTGTCCATGTGGTGTATTTTGTCAGTACACTGGTTTAGCAAAATGAGAGGCTGGAGGTTCAGGTAGGTATGCAAGAAGACTCATAATGCAGACTTTGCCATTTGAGGCTCCCTTGCAGGTGTGTGGGGACTTACAGCAATTGATGCTCCAATGGGGGATTCTGAGAATCTGTTCCTTCTGGAATAGATATGCTGGTTTGGCTTTAATCCCACATTATGTAATTAGGCTTCCTGGAAGTCATGCTTGATATATAGGGGGCTGCCTTATAATTTTACTTTGTTACATCTTACTTTGTTTTCCCTATCGCATCATTTCCCAGAATCCCCAAGTGGCGCACCAATAGCCGTAAGCCTCCACACATCCGTAAGGCGGCCTCAATTGGCAAAGTCTCTATAAGCGCTCTTGCTCTGCTAAAATAGCTCCCTGCACTCTACGGCCGAGAAGCAATGGCATGGAAACTCTCTATAGTTTGAAGTCTGATGCTTCTGGAATAGATATACTGTTTTGGTTTTAATCCTGCATCATGTCATTAGGCTTCCTGAAAGTCATGCTTGATGTACAGGGGACTGCCTTACAAGGTAGCTAAGAGGCAATGTTTTCGTTTCATCCTGGAAATCATACGTACATATTTCCCAACTTTTCTTTGGGGCATTTGTCGGGGCTGTCCCGAGTTCTACTGTTCTCTGCTGCATCAGCAGATAAGGGTCCAACTGCTAGGTCCCTCATCGATCATATCATTGGGGTAATTGTAAGAAGGACAACGTGAGTATCCATCATGCTGCTCGATTCAACATTATCAGATGTCTGGGGCTTTAATAGACGTTGAATGGACAGGCTTTACCGGTTGCTCCATGAATTAGTGGGTAACAGAACCAATCATGATCAGCGGGGGACTCCCACTAGTTACATATGAGTGAGCCCCTTTAATTCTGGGTTCTGTAATATTTAACACCTCTATTCCGTTCCTATAACGTAGAACAACAGATACTTAATGTGAATCAAGTCTTTTGGACTGCTAGGGATCCCAGGAGCACCACACATTCAAGGCCAGAGAGAGGGTAGATGGTAAGCTCCATTGACAAGACGCTACAAGGTTCTGCAGAACTCCGCCATCTCTATAAAACCCCATTACAATAGATTATAAACAGATAATGAAGTCCTGCAACATCCGACGCTCCCTTAGGCATCCAGGCTGGAGGAACGGGACAGGCTTTTTGCTTTGAAGCTTGTAAGAGGACACCTGCCCCCTGCTATTAATTCCTCTAACCATGCCAAAGTGGATTTTCATTTGATGTCCTGGCACAGGGCTAATCTGAGGAAGGATCAGAAACCCGAAGCCACTGATGGCCGCTGATAGGAATATCTCAGGATGGCAGCTGATGGAGCCTATCGCGTTTCACTGACAAACTCAATTGCTTCAGTAATCAAGTGAAAGTCAATACAGAGCTTCCTCCTGAACCCAGCGGCACCGACACAAAATAACAGGCGCTTAGCGTGGAATCCTAGACTTGTATATAGATGGAGCGGGCGTTATCAGGACAGACAGACCGGTGTTGGAGGGGTGGGACAAGCCCCCAGAGAACATTAGTAACCTGAACGTTTGATACAGATGCACAATGTTACGTCTGTGCTTGTAACGCGCATCTATGTACAGAATACCCTCCCCCCCCCCCAACAAAAGGCTGCCATAGGCATCTGCCTAGATCTCGTCAAAAGGGTCAAGTGCATAAACCGATCCATCAAGGAACTAGAGCGGTTATAATCTGTAATGATGGAAAATCTGGTGTGGGTACAACGAGTACAAACACTGTTACTCTTGTGTGACCACGCCAAGACTTGGAGACTTCCAATTGACTAAAAGTCTTCGTTGGATGGTTGTACATCTTACTTTGGTTGTTTCAAGTTATCCGCAACGCCTGAGTATCCACTCAAGTACTGAGTTGTAACGGTATGACTCACGGCGATCATAAGAATGGGTCTCCTTGAGCACTGGATGAATGGAATAGTTGGCCGCTCATGGAGGACATCTCCATTAATCTATGAAGCTCAAGAAAGCAAAATGATGAACATGACCATCTCCAGAAGTCCCTTAGAAAGGAGTGGCCTCTGCATTTACTTCTATTGGGCTCAGCAGAACCAGGGACCCAGCAGTTGGACCTCCACTAATAGATCAGGTTGCAAGAAGAGGGATTATTGTCAAACCAACTATTATACACTATACTGCCCAATTTGTATTGGGGTCCATCACCTCTCCCTTTTCAAAAATGGGGAAGATGTTGAGGAAATTAGCCTTCCTTAGTCTTACGGAACTTGGAAGGAACCCAATGCCATAAGTTAATTGACTTCCTTTAAAATAGGCCCTAGCACGCGACATAGACAGGAGACCGGCTGTGTTCCCCGGGGGACATAGGGATTGATGGGATTACATTCTCCGGATTATCTTGCCACCATTTAACAGATAATCCTCTCTCTGAATCATAACTGCCTGACATTTCATCACCCAACACTGCTCGATTCAGGTTTTTTATGGAATTTTAAGAATTGGTGCCCCTTAAACGATCCCCCTCCACATAACTTAGCAAATAAGCAACATTTTATTATTATGTGTAACGAGAAGGATGATTAATAGGCATCTTACACCACACCGGGTGTTCTCCGAAAAGTTCAAGGGATAATGTAAATACAGAGGAGAACATGGGACTGATGAATGACTACATTGCCGGAGCTCCGCGTCCGTCTTACTACATCGTAAGACAAAGATGATGAATAGTCACGAGATCTTGAGAACTTGGGTATGGACAGATATAGTAGATATTCACTAAATAGGGGATATATTTCTGGAGGACCCAACAAGTACCTCCTTGCTCAACCAGTGCTCCATGCTTATCTATGGTGGTGGCGACCTCCGACAAAATGGAATGGATCCTTGATGAATCCATATGGAGCATTAAGGATGTGTTTAGGTCCAGTTCTCCTGACCATTCATGGTCCAAGTAATGGAACCCCCAACAGTTCCTCATAACATGTGGATAGGCAATGACCGCATAAAATGTGAAACCACTTGAGGTTTGAAGCTGGATGTTTTGGGCAAGGGCTTGGTTGTAGTTTTTTTTTGTAGATGGTTTGGATGCCAGAAGCAAGATGTATGTTTTTTAGATACAGAATTAACTTCACAAGTCATAGAATACGTACGTAGGAGGAGGAACTATGTGTTTATGTGTGGGGAAGGAGGGGTTGGGTATATAATGTTACGCAGACCCGGCTATATTAAGACACCACAACTGGTTCCTTCTATAGACTTATGAGTGGAAGTCAATAAAATACAGAGGAAGCTGCGAACGCTGGACTCGGTTGTTGGTGGACATGCGGCAGGTGTCTAGATCTGCCACACATTCAAGTAGGATCATCATATACCCAGGAGTTACAGCCTACACGGTAGCGGAATGTGCTACTTTATACAATTCGGAGCTCCTAGCATTCCCTACTTGTTCAGTGTCTTTTCTGTTGATTTGTAATATGATAAGTAGAAGCCTCACAATAGGCACATTATTCCACAAATGACATACCCAGTGCATTAAAGGAGACCCGCCAGGGTGTCCGACAGTAAGATTGTTGCCCGTGTCCAATGGTAACCAGTTCTGGTCTATAAAAAAAAAAGTTTTCGGGATATTTTTAGAGAACGAGAGGCACATTCCTGGACTTCTCCTTGAAGTCACTGAAATGAATGTTACAATTGAATAATAGATTGTATCCAGCAGCACGAGTTCTAGAGATAAGGCAGGTTGAGTAGCCCTTTAACGATGATTTGCAAGGCTTCAGCAGAGGATTATTGAGTCTTCCATAAAAGTAAAAAAAATATCAAATCATCTTTCTTGGCTTTTATCATCTATAATGAAATGGAATGAGGTTGTCAGGGGCAAAATTAAACTATCCTTGCCTCCATCATGGGTAGTCCTGGGGTCACTGAAAGTAGAAACCTTCCCCTTTCTGCAGAATGTAAAATTGCATGCCGACCCACCCAATTATCAAAGGAAATCTACCTACAAACCCATCATGACATCAAAACAGGGAGACTTACACATAGATCCAGGGCCCGGAACTGTTATAATCTTATATTTGTAATCCATGGCCGCCATCCTTCTAAAATCGACTTTTATAATTATGCTAATGATCCAGAAGGACTCTGAAGGGGGGGGGGCTACCAGAGCTCCTCAGTGCATTAGCTTCGCAGGCTGTTACACTTTCCACTTGCACTGTGTGAGGGAGAGGGAAATGATCTGAAAGCATGGGAAGGATAAGAGTATAACAGCCGGTGAAACTACAGCAAGGAGCGGATCTGGTAACACCCCCCAGTGCCCTGCAGACTCATAAGCATAATTTTCAACATTGATTTCAGAAGGAAGAAAGGCATGGATAACAAATGTAAGAAGATTACCACAAGCAAGGTGCCTGGATCTATGAGTAATGTCCCTGGTTTATCATGATGGATTTTGGTGGTAGATTTCCTTTAAAGATGGGACTCTGGCCTAAATAAAGCAAGAAATCCCAAGAAAACTTGGGTGTTAACGTATCGGCCTAACCTGCTATTAAACAGTTATGTAAATTGGTGTGAAACCCAGCGACAGATTTAGTCATCAGTGTTTGTCCATCACCCGTGTCCTTATAAAACGTTACAAAATTACATTCAGGAAGGACATTGGGATCTTGTCCATTCACTGCAAAGCAAACATGGATGTTTTGCTGCATCTCTTACTCTTTAGGTGGAGGATTGGGCATACCGAACCGAAACACGCCAAACTTTTCTTTAATTAGCCTAGAAAGTTGCAAATACCCCTTTTTCATTTCTTTTTGAAACAAGTCCAGTGGCTACGCTCGTTTATGATCTACATAACGGTCTAGTGGCTATACAGGCGGTCCCCTACTTAAGGACACCCGACTTACAGACAACTCCTAGTTACAGACAGACCCCTCTGACCTCTGGTAAAGCTCTCTGGATGTTACTATAGTCCCAGACTGTAATGATCAGCTGTAAGGTGTCTGTAATGAAGCTTTATTGATAATCCTTGGTCCCATTACAGCAAAAAATGTTTAAACTCCAATTGTCAATGGGGCCTAAATTTTTTTTTGTCTGGATCTACAATTAAAAAATATGCAGTTTCAACTTACATACAAATTCAACTTAAGAACAAACCTACGGACCCTATCTTGTATGTAACCCGGGGACTGCCTGTACTCGGTTACGATCTACATCCTGGTCTAGTGGCCACGCTCCGCTATGATCTACATCACGGTGTAGTGGCTATGCTCGTTTACGATCTACATCCCGGTCTAGTGGCCACACTCCGCTACGATCTACATCACGGTCTAGTGGCCACGCTCCGCTACGATCTACATCACGGTCTAGTGGCCACGCTCCGCTACGATCTACATCACGGTCTAGTGGCCACGCTCCGCTACGATCTACATCACGGTCTAGTGGCCACGCTCCGCTATGATCTACATCACGGTCTAGTGGCTACACTCGTTTATGATCTACATCACGGTCTAGTGGCTACGCTCGTTTATGATCTACATCACGGTCTAGTGGCTACGCTCGTTTATGATCTACATCACAGTCTAGTGGCTACACTTGGTCACGATCTACATCACGGTCTAGCGGCTCTGCTCAGTCACAATCTACGTCATGGTTTAGTGGCTATGCTCGGTCACGATCTACGTCATGGTTTAGTGGCTATGCTCAGTCACGATCTACGTCACGGTTTAGTGGCTACGCTCGTTTACGATCTACGTCGTGGACTAGTGCCCTTGTTTGGTTATTATCTACATCCCAGTGTGGTGGCCACGCTCTGTTTCGATCTACATCACGGTCTAGTGGCTACGCTCGGTTATGCTATATAACATGGCACATAGTTCCTGTAAGTAATCCACCAGAAAATAAGATAAAATAGATAATAGATGATTCAAGAGAGACCTAAGCAAAGGCTTGTGAGAATCACAAAATGAATATAAATATCAAAGTCTGCATAAAAACACCATAAACAAGACGCAGCACCGCTAAATCATGACAACGTTTTACAAGCAGAAGACACAAGAGAAAGATAATATTGTACGGTTATGGTGCCAGCGAGGCCCAATAAACCACAGACTCCGGATTTCATTAGCCGTATTGTCAGGACCTGTAAAACAAAAGTTACAGCAATGGAGCAGGATGACTTCTCCAAAGGATGAGGAGGACATTTCCTCGCACATAAAACTTTCCGTACTTTCACTCAACTTATTGTTCCTATGTGGAGGTATATGCAAAACCCAGAACTGACATAGAGCTTGTGTCTGCAAAATTTACACCATACACAAGGACTTGCACTTGGAAATAGAAAATCTTAGTAGGATATAGTGTTTTCCAAAAACAGCACCACTCCTGTCCACAGATTATGAGGCAAGGCACAGGTCCTGGGAATGTTTTTGTACATTCCGACAACCCCTTTAAGAAGACAGGTCCTGTACAACTACTACATGGCGGGATACAAAAATACCAGAGAAGGGCGGGAGGAAGGGGGGGGGGTTGGGCTGGGAAATTGTGCAAGAATAGAATTTCGGAGGAAATGTGTAGCATAGCTCCAGCTTGACCTACACAACAAGCCCATCACGAGGAGGTGCCAGCCCGCGGCCTCCACACTCATTTTCCACTGTAGATCATACTGAAAGTGGAGATGAGTAATAGCACAATTTTTATAACCTTCAACATCGGTTCACTAGAAAAACAGCCCAAGCGCTTGAGTGCTTGTGTATATTTCACTACTTGGGCAAGTTCCGGTACTTGGCAGCTATTTTTGGCTGGGGACTCCCCCAATAGAGGGAGAACACACTGCTGGTAAATAACACACGGGTCTATCGTTTCATTTTCAACATTGCCCACATATGGGCAAAGTCAACAAGAGAGGTGGTCAGATGCCTATGGGGTCAAATTGGACCTCTACTCAGTGGAGTTGAGGGGGCAATATCGAGCATGAACAGTTGGTCTGGCAAAGTAAAATGAGGCAGGATGGTAGCATCCCGAAGCCATGAAAATACTCCTCTCTCAAGGCAAGGTCATCATATGCCTCTTCATGGGTTACATCTGGGATGGCACCCGCTTTACAGGCCAGTGCCTCCCTGAGGCCGATAACAAGTCCGTCAATGAGGCTGAACTGCAATACCAATCACAGCCACTTGATAACGCACAGCACTGTGCTGGCTAAGGAATAGAGAGATCACAGAGCTCTTCACAAATGATTGGCCAATGTGAATAAGGCTGCATTCTCACAAATGTGTGCCAACCCAGCCGTAGCCGTGTGGGAACATCTCAGACGCGATGGAGAGGTGGAGAGGTAAGTGCTGCTCACCCCTCACCTCTCCATAGAGAATAGAGCCACACAGCCGTTCTTACTGCCAAAAACAGACCATGCTCTATCTTTTTTGTGGCCATGGTTTAGAACGGTGAGCACAACGAGTGCTGAGCCTGGGGTTCATAGACATATATTCGTCCCTCATACACTAGTGCGAACAGAAAGGGGAGGGGGTAATTAAAAGTTCTCTTTTCCTGCTTTAAGATAATCCATTTATGGAGAATCTGAGTTCATCTTTAAGTTGTTAGATTATAGAAACATATAATTGCTTGACCTTTGTACCAGAAAAAGCTGCCAATTCCGAGGTTGGTCTCCAATACAATGGACGTGGAGCCCCTTCTGGCCAAGAAACTGTAAAAATAAACCCATGAAATGTGGACCTGAAATTATTTCCATTTCAAAAATTACCCAATATTCAAGTATTCAAAGAAACCATAACTGCAATTTTGGATTTTGAGAGGAGATGAAGGTTCTAAAACTTTTTTTTTTAAATGTTCTAATGGAGCCAAAAAATAATCCCACCTCCTATAACCAATCACACGCCTCCTGTCACGTAGAATCCACTCTTGGTGGTGACCACTATAACATCATTATGTAACCAGAGGCATCGCCTCCTCCGTGTAGAGAGACACCAGGGCACAGGACAAGGTTTCCATTACAGAATCCATGCTTAATAATGATTAATCTGATACCGGCCAACATGAACCCGGCGCTCCACTCACTAAATAATTACTCCCCAGCCCGGATACTATTTCCAGAGGAGCAAACAAGCCCAGCGGTTATCAGGTTACCCTCAATCTCTGGCTACATACAAAACTTAGCTGCACTACCCTTACAATCCATGAGCGGAGAACATATTTGATAGGTTGTGCGACGAAAATGTCAACAAACGGACATCAAAAACATCCATAGAAATCAAACAAAATGGAGATACATATTCCATCCATTACAACTGCCAATGGGAATAACAAGTGTCTGGGTAAATACAGATTTAACCATTTGCTGGGCCAACAAGTAAAGCATATGGACTATGGATCATGACCGACACTGGTTGACCAAATGTTCACCACTCAACGTGACATCCCGTTTTGAAGAGTCACTCGGTTTACTCAGGGGACCTAAAAAAAAAAACCCAAAAAAAAAAACCTCTCAAACAGTTGGTTCCCTGACTAAAGATGTAACCTGTGGTGCCTTAAAAGAGGCAACCACCCCTGGACTGGAGACATCTGCAAAAGTGGACCTGGACCTGAAAGAAATGAGGAAACTGCTAAGCTACAAAGTCAACAGAGAAGTGTTGAATATCTATAAAGGAACACTACACCCAGAAATGTATCGTAAAAAAGGAAACGAGAACTAAAGTGGCCCTCAAACATGATCTATGTGATCGAGAAACAAATGCCTCATAGAAACTAAACAGAGAAGATGATCAATAACCGTTGAGTCCTTGACCAGGGGTGGTGGTTCTTCTTCAGGCAGGGCATAAGGGGGTTATGCTCCAAGAGTACAATTTGATCCGGCTTCAGATACAACAATCCAGTAAAAATCTGATGATTTCCAAAAGAACCGACTTATTCCTTTCTCTTTATCTGAATAAGGGGGTTATCTCACAAGATCATGAAGAAGGTGAACCCCAGAGACACAAAGAAAAGGTTTCTTTATAGATTTCTGGAGTTTAATTGTTGTGGAGATCATGTCCAAGAAAAGGAGGAGACAGAGAAATGCATAAAAAAAAAAATTCATGTCTATGGTGATGGTAGATCCACCTATCCTGTAGGTGTAGAGGATGTCCCCTGTCTATGGTGATGGTAGATCCACCTATCCTGTAGGTGTAGAGGATGTCCCCTGTCTATGGTGATGGTAGAACCTCCTCTCATCTAGGTGTAGAGGATGTCCCCTGTCTGTGGTGATAGTAGAACCTCCTCTCATCTAGGTGTAGAGGATGCCCCCTGTCTATGGTGATGGTAGAACCTCCTCTCCTCTAGGTGTAGAGGATGCCCCCTATCTATGGCGATGGTAGAACCTCCTCTCCTGTAGGTGTAGAGGATGCCCCTGTCTATGGTGATGGTAGAACCTCCTCTCCTCTAGGTGTAGAGGATGCCCCCTATCTATGGTGATGGTAAAACCACCTCTCCTCTAGGTGTAGGGGATGTCCCCTGTCTATGGTGATGGTAGAACCGCCTCTCCTCTAGGTGTAGAGGATGTCCCCTGTCTATGGTGATGGTAGAGCCTCCTCTCCTCTAGGTGTAGAGGATGTCCCCTGTCTATGGTGATGGTAGAACCTCCTCTCCTCTAGGTGTAGAGGATGTCCCCTGTCTATGGTGATGGTAGAACCTCCTCTCCTCTAGGTGTAGTTGATGCCCCCTGTCTATGGTGATGGTAGAACCTCCTCTCCTCTATGTGTAGAGGATGTCCCCTGTCTATGGTGATGGTAGAACCTCCTCTCCTCCAGGTGTAGAGGATGCCCCCTGTCTATGGTGATGGTAGAACCTCCTCTCCTCTAGGTGTAGAGGATGCCCCCTGTCTATGGTGATGGTAGAACCTTCTCTCCTCTAGGTGTAGAGGATGCCCCCTGTCTATGGTGATGGTAGAACCTCCTCTCCTCTAGGTGTAGAGGATGTCCTCTTGTCCTGGTCACAGGCCTAGGTATAAAAAGATCTTTGGAGAGATCCTTGTACTGTCCGTTCAGGCATTTGTACATTGTAATGAGGTAATAAAACATACCACAAAGTCTTAAAACTAAACCAGGAGATCAAAAATATGAAGTAAATCTGCATCCTTGGCTACCATCTATGGGGCCTCCTGGAATAACTCCAAAGATACGGGATTCCAGTTCATACCCAGCAGGGGGATCATGCAGTCCTCCACAAAGACACTAATGTGACTGTCCAGCTCCTGGGAAGAAAGTCTTTCTTAAGCTCCATAAAAGCAGCTCTTTATTTTTCTAAACATGTCCATGTCAGAGCGTTACATAAACAGACCCGTGTGTGTGGCTTCACTTCACCCAGGATGAAAGAAAAATTCATTTTACCAAAACCCAGAAAAAAAAAAAAAAAAAGTTCAACCAGAGACATCGCTATTAATGGCATCAAAAACTCTGGAGCCACCCTGCCCCCCTTCCCCAACAACATTCCAGGAATAACTCACTGAGAAGAAGTAAGACCCAGTAATCCCAAGCACAGCTCCCAGGAAGATTTGGAGGCTAAAAACTTTAACCAACACTAGATGGTCATCATTGTTCCACCTCAATTCCAAGATATAGAGAAACCAGATGTCAACGTAAACCTCAAGACCACAATGCGACGGTGAAGGTCCTCAACCTTGAGTAAGCTTATGATGTACTGACAAAATTTGAGATCTTAAAATTAGGATAATTTAAGGAATCCACAGATCAGAGCTTCAAAAATTCCAAACTATTGAGTCTTCAGATATATATACACACATGCAATCTCAAAACTTATCTTTTCCTCCTTTGGGATAACCCAATTTATGGAGAATCTGACCTCATCTTTAAGTTGTTCGAATATAGAAACAAATAATTGCTCGAGCTTTGTACAAAGAAAAAAGTTGCCAATTCGGAGATTGGTCTCCAATACAACTTGGACTTGGAACCCCTTCCGGCCATAATCCACATCAATTCCAAGATATAGAGTAATTGTACAATCTCAAGTCTGTTCTCGACCACGTGTAAAGTGACCTCTAGAGGCAGAGGGGGGCTGATGTGCTTCATTTTAAGACCCCCGTGAGCACTAGGTAGGTCTTCCAACCAACAACATATTTACCTTTAAGAACACCTCTTTGATTTGTCACAATCTACTGTGAATTGTCTCATTTTTTGGGTAGACTTTTTAGGACAGTGGTGGCGAACCTATGGCACAGGTGCCAGAGGTGGCACTCGGAACCTTCTCTGTGGGCACCGGGGCCATCACCTAGCACAAAGGTCACCATTCAGGACTCCTCCTCCTGCAGTCAAAGGCAGCCCAGGAAGTGCCACATTCAGGACTATTTTAAAGTGACTTGAGGAGCAAAGAGGTGGGGACAGAGCTGGATTATCATTGGAGCCCCTTCTCCAGGCCTGTGATTCATCCCGTTAAGATCTTAGTGGGAAGCTACAATAATTTCTCCTTCTTTCTACTGTATTGGTGTCCTCAGGACGCCAATATGTTTCAAACTGTGTCAGAGCAGGGAGCAATAAGTTGGCATTTGGCACTTTGGTTGCGGTTTGGGCACTCAGTCTCTAAAAGGTTCGCCATCACTGTTTTAGGAGATAGGAGACCTCTTTTATATTGACAAAAAAATATCAAACCTCTTGTCTTGTCTTAGGGGTTGAAGTATAATAAGCAGGTTTAGCCAATAATCTTCCTAGAAACCTCGGACGGAGCCCCACTGCCAGGTGGTTGACTTTTTAAGGGTCTCCAAATGTAACAGCCAACACTGAGGGCCTGAATGGAGCATCTGAGATCTCGAGGCTTGTTAATCTGTTAGAAGGATTTCAGCCATAAGCAGTCGCTGGACAGGGAGGGACATGTTTATCTACAAGTCCGGAGGATAATTTATATGGCTGAAGATCACATTCCCAGACAAACAATCTGTTTGGCCACAAACCATGGAGCTCTTTAAAAATCTGCTGCCCTAGATAATGACCGGGTTCTGTCAGAGCCATGATAAATGCTTGTAGTCACCAACTAAAAATACACCCAAGAAACGGCATCCGATTCCAAGGACAGAAATAGGAGGATTTGGCCACCAAGGACAAAACTGTTATCAGGACGGTGAAAATTTTTGATTTTAAAGACGCTCTTCCTGCCTCTTCGAGTGGTCTCATTAATGTCCTTCTCTATCTCAGGTGAATTTGAATGTATTTCCACATATCACTTCGTATATTTTAGCAATCCATGAGTCTTGTAGAAGGAGGAGAGGGCAGACGTGATACATTTCCAAACCCAAGACTAGTATTAGGAACCTTGACGGAGCAGGTACATAGACCCATTAAGGACTAGAAACAGAGCACATGGGTCTGCTCTGACAGCCAGAAACCCCAAAAATATCCAAAAACATCTACACAGTGACTATATCTATGTATTAAGTCAAATAAGGATACGATTCTTCTCTAGTTAATCCTCGAGCCTCAAAACTCCACCAAAAATCAAATGTTCAGTAGTGAAGGACATGACCTGGATAGTGGATTGCTGCAGATTTCCACCCAACACACATCTCCATTTACCGATGCCAAGGTAGGCCGCCAAGTACAAATGAAGGGTCACAGAAAATAAACTTGAAAAATGGAAGTCCTGAGAATATTTTATTGAGGATTATTAGAATTTTATCAGTTCTGGAAGAGGCAGGAGGCTGTTAAACATTATGCAGGATTTACAATGGGGTTTGTAATCCACTAAACTTTGACAAATTTTACGACCCTGTGTTCATGCCTGCGTAGCGGTTTGTCTTTTCCGAGCCAATACCAATTTTGGGGGGTGGGGAGTTATTTTAAAGCAATACTGTTAATTAAAGACAAATGTAATCTATACTATATGTAGACAATAATACTGCCCCCTATGTACAGGAATATAACTACCGTATTTTTCGGACTATAAGACGCACTGGACCATAAGACGCACCTAGGTTTTAGAGGAGGAAAAATAAGAAAAAATGTTTTTTCCCCAAATAGTGTGCTAAAATATTTAATAAAGTAACAGTAAAGTAACGGCACTGTACAGAGCGGTGCTGTGCAGCCATGTTTCTCTTTGGAAAGGGGCAGGGGCGAGCAGCGCTCACCACCTCCTCCTCTCCTGGACAACGACGTGTGCCCGCCATGAATGTAGCCTAAGGGGACTGTGTAGGGGATACTTTTATTAGGGGTCATTGTGTGACATTTGGTGAAGTTTTAATAGTGTACTTTGTGTGGGGAGAATAAATGGGGAGACTTTATTAGGGGAGAGTATATGGGACACTGTTACCTGGTGCTGAAGGATGACTCCCGTGCCGACACTACAAGTGTTCTGTGAGATTCAGCTCTATACAGAACACTTGGTGGTCGGGGGAGTGTTGTTACTTTGACCCAACACGGATTGGCTACGGCTTGGCTAGCAGCAAGCTCAGCCAACCATTGTTGGGGCAGAATAGTCCAGTCAGCATGCACTGCATGCTGCCGTAAGTTTTCACGGGCTGCGCTTACTGCTAATAGCTTTCACTGGTAGAGCCAGATTAAGGTTGGTGGGGGCCCCTGGGCACAAAATCTTGTGGAGGCCCCCACTGAATGTGGCATACATACACATACTCCTGCTCACTATCGACTTTCTGACCAGTGCTACATCCACATACCGCCGCCAACCCCCCAGTAATACATCCGCATACAGCCGCCGCACCCCCAGTAACACATCCGCATACAGCCGCCGCACCCCCAGTAACACATCCGCATGCAGCCGCCGCACTCCCAGTAATACATCCGCATACAGCCGCCGCACCCCCAGTAACACATCCGCATACAGCCGCCAACCCCACAGTAACACATCCGCATACAGCCGCCGCACCCCCAGTAACACATCCGCATACAGCCGCCGCACCACCAGTAACACATCCGCATACAGCCGCCGCACCCCCAGTAACACATCCGCATACAGCCGCCGCACCCCCAGTAACACATCCGCATACAGCCGCCGCACCACCAGTAACACATCCGCATACAGCCGCCGCACCACCAGTAACACATCCGCATACAGCCGCCGCACTCCCAGTAATACATCCGCATACAGCCGCCGCACCCCCAGTAACACATCCGCATACAGCCGCCAACCCCACAGTAACACATCCGCATACAGCTGCCGCACCCCCAGTAACACATCCGCATACAGCCGCCGCACCACCAGTAACACATCCGCATACAGCCGCCGCACCACCAGTAACACATCCGCATACAGCCGCCGCACCCCCAGTAACACATCCGCATACAGCCGCCGCACCCCCATGTGTTATAATACTTCCCCCTATGTACAAGAATATAACTACTATAATACTGCCCCCTATGTACAAGAATATAACTACTATAATACTGCCCACTATGTACAGGAATATAACTACTATAATACTGCCCCCTATGTACAGGAATATAACTACTATAATACTGTTCCCTATGTACAAGAATATAACTACTATAATACTGCCCCCTATGTACAAGAATATAACTACTATAATACTGCCCCTATGTACAGGAATATAACTGCTATAATACTGCCCCCTATGTACAGGAATATAACTACTATAATTCTGCCTCCTATGTACAGGAATATAACTACTATAATACTGCCCCCTATGTACAAGCATATAACTACTATAATACTGCCCCCTATGTACAGGAATATAACTACTATAATACTGCCCTCTATGTACAAGAATATAACTACTATAATACTGCCCCCTATGTACAGGAATATAACTACTATAATACTGCCCCCTATGTACAAGCATACATTCACTTCTCAGCTCATGACTGTAAATGTACCTTCATTTGACTTGAGTTCTGTGATTTATCCTCAGAGTAATTCATCCTCGTCCTTATGACAGAGTTGTCAGATGGATGACATGCGAAGACCACAAATGAGGGTACGAGGCGTCTCTAGCCGCTTACATAAACAGTACATGATATTTTATATGGGGGAAAGGATATTGCATCATTAAAAAGGTTAATGAGCTTAGCAGGATGGAAAGCCACTAACCTAACAAGAGGGCAATTACAGAGAATTGCATCCATTCATCAACGTCCCGAGCCTGAATGAGAGACAACATCTTTCCGCAGGCCCAAGACAATATCTCACAATCCCTTGGCTGCGGCTCAGAAGGAAAATGTGCACCGAGAAAGCCTTCACGGATCATATGCAAAATGGAGAAAGATGGGATGGTACATGAAGGGGCGCAACATTGATAAAAAGGAGGCCTATCTCCTGGGCCTGGACCATACCACTAAGACGACCGGGGAAGGAACCTGCTTGGATCAAGATTACTACCAACCTTCTACATGTTCTCACATCTCACGTGATCGTTGGTTTGTAGATTCAATATTTTCAGGCACTGAGTGATTCACGCAACACCCAAAGCTGCTTTCTTCTATATTCCAGGCCAAGTATCTATGCAGAACCATTAAATGGACCTTAATCCAGGATATGGAGACTGTAGAAATACTATGTTTAAAAGACATCCGAAATGCTACAGGAGAAGTGATGACATAATGGGGCTCATTTATTTATTAGGGGTCTGCGGACCGTGATTCCGTCGGGTTTCCCGAATATTTCTGATGTGCGCCGAATTGCCCCGGGATTTGGTGCACACAATCGGATTGTGGCGCATCGGCACACCGGCTTGCACGCAACGGAAATCGGGGGCGTGGCCGTCGGACAACCCGACGGATTTGGACAAACCACAGAATCTTAAAACGGGAAGAAGATGGTGAACTCCGACGGACCTCGGCGCAGAAGCGACACATGCAAAAACTCGGGCACAAAGCCTTCGTGAATCCTGGAAGACCCCGAATCCACGTCGGACAACGCACCACGGGATCGCGACAGGACCGGGTAAGTAAATCTGCCCCAATATGTGCATCACCAGTTCTCTACATATTCAATGCCAAACAAGTAAAGCCAAAAGTTCACATCTGCATCTGAGGCTTCTACAGAAGAACATGCCCCGTCGTGGTCATAGGATCCGACGGGCTCCGCGAGTTTCCCTAGAACTGCTGTAACTCCTTCATCAATTCTATGACAAGATGTCTCAGTATAATAAAGTGGTCCACGCTCTTACACGTGGGGATTTCCACTTTCCATGAATGTCAGCAGCCTATCAATTCCCAAAGAACAAGCGACATCACCAAAGGAATTTCCAAACAAAAACTGAGGATTTCACGAGTCTCAAACCTGGGAATTGTGGTTAGAGACTTCCACATGGCTGCATGTTAACAATCACATCCATCACCATATCCCACAGCAGTGTACACAGAGGAAAACGAGAGCTCTCCTCCAGCCCACCCTAGTGCCGTGTGTTCTAACAAGACAGGCCCCGCAGTCACCGATGATGATGGATGGGCCGCTGCTGCCTGGAAGGAGGAGGAGACGGGGCCAAGCACAGGACTTGGTTAAAAAATAATTAAATTGGAATCAAAGCTTTGGAAGCTAGAACGAACACAACATGGACATGGATAGACTACCAGATGGGCAGTCAATGTAGATAAAACCTTCTCGAGGAGGAGATGGGAGATCCCCATGGGTGGCAGCTGCAAGGTCTCGAAGGCTCAATAACACAGTGTAAGGCCAGACCCTTTAGCAGGGGTCTACAGTGCTGCCAGTTCCTGTAACCATCAGACTAAAAGGAGAGGAAAACATTTAAAGGCAACTTTTTGAGCCAAAAACCATGAGAACACTGTAGTCGCTGCTTCCTGGGGGGGCTAATGTAAGTAACTCTACGGGAGGCCACCAATCCCATTGGCCTCCACCTTCAAAAAATTTGCACCACACCTAGATATTGGTTGTGCTTGGTACTTCTATCAAGCTAAGCTGCAATACCACAAGCAAACTGTAGACCGGGATGGAAAAACGGTTCTAACCGACCAGCTGTAATAAGTGTGCACAATACAGATAGCCCCTCGCTTCTCTTTGTGTTTCAGTACAGAATTTGAAGCCTTGGGGGTGGGAATGGGGGGGACAGGGATGAGAATGATTTCAAGGTAGCAGCAGCATCAGAAACACAACAGACAGCTGGTGTTTGGGTGGTGGTAAATCACCCTGAAATGAGCCTCTTCCCTCTGCTCAATGAGGCCTAAACAACAAAGGAAGGCACAGCTTGCAGCCGGACAGCCTGCTCGCCAGCCACAGACACAAATGACAGCTTCATTCAGGAGACTGGAGTCAATACAAAAGCCTCGAAATCAATCCGACATCCTGCGACCTCAGACAATGCTCCAAATCTTCTCAGAATCTAAGCCCCAGAAAGAGAGGGAACGGCATTCATGGCAGATCAAACCCAAGGCCTGGCACTCAATAGGCAGTAAGAAAAAGTATTCCCAGTTTATTAATGGTGTGGTCCAGCCTGCCCCCTTCTTCTCGCTCTCACCAGTTTCCATTCATCCACATTCATGCTTTACACATCCCGCCAGCTGAGGAAACAACTTTCATATGGCAACGGGGTGTAGATCTAGAGTCCCCCATACATCGCAATGGCCTTACGGTGCCGTACGGGAGTGGTACGGTGCTGCACACGATAAACGGAATTCGGCGCCGGTCTCTATGTTAGGCTATGGAGAGGGGCGGGGGTGAGCGGCGCTCTCCACATACTCCTCTTCCCGGCACTGCCATGTGCCAACCGTGCTATGGTATGGCGGGCAACGGCAATGTGAATGTAGCCTAAGTATGGATCTCTATGAAATGGAGTGATGAAATATCATACAGTAATAATTGTACTTCAGACTCCTCCACACGCCATGTTATGGGACCACTTAGCAAGCATAGACGTGGACGTTGGACCACCTCAATTACTGCCATGTTATGGGCCAACTTAACCTCCATCGAGGTTGACGTTGGACCACCTCAACAACCACAGAGCACTTGAAACCACAAGTAACTACAATCATGTAGTGTGTGATGCAACTACAAGGTACCTATGCCTGAGGGATCTCAGATGTTCTTCCGAGTCAATGACTATATATTACCAATCTGCTTGGGGGTTGGGTGGGGTGCATGAAGAGCCATGGGCTCTCTAGGATACCACATCTAAGAAGTCCAATTCTAAATATTTCTATAGAATTTCATTGTTTGATACCAGGACCAAGATTTGTATACCCTACGGTGAAGGTTCCACCAACATTTCCAACAATTTCAAACAGTATTTGGCTCACAAGCCTTGAGGTTCTAGGCCATAATAATAGTTCCTCAGCCTCATGTGTACAAGTCTTGTGCCCCGAAGACTCGTGCTGAACAAGATGACACCGGATACAAGCCTTAAGAGTCGTTAGCATGGAAATGCACTTCAATAGTCACCCCTGTCAAGGCAGTGAGAGGGTCATCCGTTTGTGGCACACAGATCCATTTTGACCATCTAAGTAGCTGACAAGACTTCCTGCAATAAATGACAAGGAAACAAGGGGGCTAATTTATCAGTGTGTGTTCAGTATGTAGCGGGCGCTTGTACGCCCCTTCCCCCATGGCCTTCCTCTATAATGAGGTGTATTAGCATCACTTAAGGCAGGGAGGGCTATGGCGAGACACTAAGAGAAAACGGTATAGGAAAAAAAAAAAAATGCCTTGTCCACAACAGAAAATTGAATCCAATTTCCCTGTCAGGTCTTAAGCTTTTTTTTTCTCGCTCTTGGCCTTTGTAACTTACCTTCTCCAATCCACATCTCAGCAGGGATCAAAATTAACCAGGCTGCCCATATGCCATGCCTCACTTGTTGTCTGCTCCCCTCACTACCATCTGGTCTATTCTGCTCAGCCAAAGAGAAGGAGGAGGAGGAGGAGGAAGGCCAGACACAATGAGACGGAAGGCGATGACGTTGTCCGTCCCATCTGCTCCCTGGCCAGACTTCTACGTGACTCGGTGGCCGGGGGACAATTAACCTGAACTCTCGTCATGTTTACTTAACCCAGGCTCAGGCACCAATAATGATCAGTTATCCTCCTGCTCAGATCAGCTGGAAGTGATCCATGTGTCCGATTAGAAGACCATAGCGACGTTTGTAGGAAACGTAGAGGAAATCAGTCATGTCGAAAACTGTGTCACTGCTCCTTTACGTCTTATTTTGTTTGTATATGTCACCCACAATCTGTAAAGCCCGGCCGAATGTGATGGCACTAAAGAAATAAAGACTGTGTCTATCTGTGTCTAATCCACTCTGGGAATGTTATAGAGCAAGAGTGAAGTAGAAAGGATTCTATACAATTTCAGATCTATTGGGCTACGGAGTCCAGAGGAGCCACCTATATGGTGCCTCGTGGTCTATGGACCCGAGCGCCTGCAATGATAGAGGTCAATAAAAGAATAGAAGTGATGACTTGACTCCTGAGTCTAAAGACGATCAGAGATATAGAACTGGAAGTAAGTTGTACAGCATCTTTCAAATCCATACCAATCTGCTCTATAATATGTTTCCTACATATAGATAAACATACAAGCTCTATAACATGATGCTTGCAGATAGGACACTATGTACAATGTGCTCAGCTCCTCCTGCTCTATAACATGCTGCCTGCAGATAGGACACTATGTACAATGTGCTCAGCTCCTCCTGCTCTATAACATGCTGCCTGCAGATAGGACACTATGTACAATAAGCTCAGCTCCTCCTGCTCTATAACATGCTGCCTGCAGATAGGACACTATGTACACTCTGCTCAGCTCCTCCTGCTCTATAACATGCTGCCTGCAGATAGGACACTATGTACAATCTGCTCAGCTCCTCCTGCTCTATAACATGCTGCCAGCAGATAGGACACTATGTACAATAAGCTCAGCTCCTCCTGCTCTATAACATGCTACCAGCAGATAGGACACTATGTACAATAAGCTCAGCTCCTCCTGCTCTATAACATGCTGCCTGCAGATAGGACACTATGTACAATAAGCTCAGCTCCTCCTGCTCTATAACATGCTGCCTGCAGATAGGACACTATGTACACTCTGCTCAGCTCCTCCTGCTCTATAACATGCTGCCTGCAGATAGGACACTATGTACACTCTGCTCAGCTCCTCCTGCTCTATAACATGCTGCCAGCAGATAGGACACTATGTACAATAAGCTCAGCTCCTCCTGCTCTATAACATGCTACCAGCAGATAGGACACTATGTACAATAAGCTCAGCTCCTCCTGCTCTATAACATGCTACCTGCAGATAGGACACTATGTACACTCTGCTCAGCTCCTCCTGCTCTATAACATGCTGCCAGCAAACTTCTCTACAGACCACATTCAGATGTCAAAACTTAATTTATATAACAGGTTAAAAGCTATAAGGACATGGGTATGTAAAGAAATATCAGTAGTGTATATATGTCCCATATGTACGAGCAGCCTATAAGGAAATAAAACCTGTTCACCTAAGACCCTATGTCTGTCATGTAAGCACAGAAAAGGAAAAACCGCAGAAGGCAATAAGGCCGAGAGGCCATCACAGGCCCATTATACATCTATAGGACACATCCATGCACAGAGTTACTCTAAATCCCTATAATGGCATTGGGTGTTGTATGATCTCAACATTCAATCCGGGTGGGGGCAGGGTGGCCCCATCTCAGCATCTTCTACCCAGATCCTGTTACATAATACAAATCCCAACACCTTCTATTAACAGAGAAACATCTGTCTCCTCCTCATGTGCCGGAATCTCGCGGCCGCCTGTAGCCGGATTAGAGCTGCTCCTACTTGTAACGCGGATCAGTATAGAGGCAGAAAGAAGGGACGCATCCGACATTCCCCAACAACCTCCAGTCTAGGACCAGATGTAGGAGGCCATTCCAGACTTGTAGGGGCTATAATATTCATACAGGGCCCATGGTGGTCTTATCCGCCCCTGCTGGTGGTGTCCATATCATACAGGGCCCATGGTGGTCTTATCCGCCCCTGCTGGTGGTGTCCATATCATACAGGGCCCATGGTGGTCTTATCCGCCCCTGGTGGTGGTGTCCATATCATACAGGGCCCATGGTGGTCTTATCCGCCCCTGGTGGTGGTGTCCATATCATACAGGGCCCATGGTGGTCTTATCCGCCCCTGGTGGTGGTGTCCATATCATACAGGGCCCATGGTGGTCTTATCCGCCCCTGGTGGTGGTGTCCATATCATACAGGGCCCATGGTGGTCTTATCCGCCCCTGGTGGTGGTGTCCATATCATACAGGGCCCATGGTGGTCTTATCCGCCCCTGCTGGTGGTGTCCATATCATACAGGGCCCATGGTGGTCTTATCCGCCCCTGGTGGTGGTGTCCATATCATACAGGGCCCATGGTGGTCTTATCCACCCCTGCTGGTGGTGTCCATATCATACAGGGCCCATGGTGGTCTTATCCGCCCCGGCTGGTGGTGTCCATATCATACATTGCCCATGGAGGTCTTATCCGCCCCGGCTGGTGTTGTCCACATCATACAGGGCCCATGGTGGTCTTATCCACCCCGGCTGGTGGTGTCCATATCATACAGGGCCCATGGTGGTCTTATCCGCCCCGGCTGGTGGTGTCCATATAGGAGCACAAGCCCATAGTCCATATAGAGGATGCAGTCTACTAGTTACCCAATGAGACATTGCTCAGACCCCGGAGAAACAAGTCTTATTACACGTCTTCTATCCACATTAGTTCTCACGTCCTCTTGTGCCCTCAGCAGTAATTATTTCACAATTATGATAATGGCCAGAAACTGCCCCGACCGGTTTGCTGCCTACAGATAACCGGCTTTGCGGACGGTTGTGGTCAAACCAGACGGTTTGGGCAGCCCCTATTTATAAAAGTCAGGAACACGAATGCCATCGATTCAAACCACTACCCCGAGGAGGACGAGAACTGTATGGAAACTGGAGGTCTTCGAAAAAATTGGAGGGAACTAGACAAAATCTCAAAAGTAAGGGGGGGGGGGGGGGGGGGGGGGGTTGGTTCGCCATATAAAATTTATGTAATGGTGTCCTTTTAGGTTTCCAACTCATTTAAGGCAACAAGACCAATCACAAGGCAGCCATTGTGCCCAGAATACAAATTTTTTAAAATTGGCCGTGCAGATTCAAAAGTGTCGCTCCCGAGCCTTAGGGTGCGTTCACATGTGGTGTATGTGGCGATAACGCATGCATTTTGAAACACAGCTGAGAAGAGGAGATTTGTAGTCCATGGCTGTAAAAGGAAACCTACCATGAGGAGTCCACTGAAGTAGATGCGATGGTAGATTCCTCCTGCTGCCTCTGTCCTAATCTGAAATTTAATAATCTTAGAACCAAACATTACACGTTAAAAGCCTTTATTTTAGGAATATGTAAATGAACTGCAGAGGCTCCAGGGGCGTGGAAAAGCCTTAGCTCCCAGTGCCCGGCCAGGCTAGTACACGCCCCAGGAGCCTCTGCCGTTATTTGAAATATTACTAAAATAAAGTCTTTTAACAGGTCAGGTTATTAAATTACAGATTAGGGCAGAGGCAGCAGGAGGAATCTACCACCACGAGTACTTCAGTGGATTCCTCATGGTAGGTTTCCTTTAACATTGCAGTTTGTAAATGCAATGTCCTGAGGCAAATCCCCTCTTCTCAGATCTTGTATCGCGTTGCATACGCCACGTATGAATGCACCTTCACGCATTACATATTTGGCCCAGACAACGGTTCATGTGCTCTTTATGAGCAGCTGGAAACAATCCAAGGCCAGACGTCTTTGGACCCGGCTTATCTTCTGAGATGACAAACATTGCCTTAGCTTTTTCCCTTGACAACTTTTGAGAAAATGAAGTAATCTCCGTACACAGAAGATGATGTCCATCCGGCTGGTTGGGTAACTTTACTTACCCAATATAAAAAGAGATAAAACAAATCACAGAGTAAACATGACTATTACTATTCAATGGGCGCAAACAAAATAGTTATTCCTAAAAATCCACACACAGGAACCATCGGCTAAAAAGGTGGAGAAACTTGAAGAAGCCGTCGACAGACATCACCTCGGAATCAAGGAATTAGACATTTTTAAATTTTACATGCACCACCCTTTCCCCCCCCATTGGATCAGCCAAAGCAAGGCCACCCCATTAGAGATACAGGAAGGACCAAAAGATCTAAAATCCATGGCTAATCCTTTCGGAAAGATGTGGTAGGGTCCGAAGTGCCAACAACTCAACTACTAGCCCAACTCTTTGGAACCACCATGGGCCCCCCTTGTAGAGGCGACAAACCCAACTAGAAAAATCAATGGTGGTCAACACATAAAACATCTTTAAAAAGGTAATATAAAAAATAAATAAAAATTAAAACCTGAATGTGGTCTTTACATAAACTCTTGCACTTTCCATAGAAGGATTTCTGAGATTCCCGGCTGCCCCTCCATTTCCCTGTTTACACAGAAGTGCAGACACGGAAAGAAAGAGACTCTGTGCGGCCGCCATCGCCCGGATGGAAAATCAAATAGAATTCGTTTGTAACATTTTATAAAGATTCTCTAATACTTCTATAAAAAGGCGGCCTGTTAATGGAAATTCTTTTTAGAAGTGAAGCGATCTCGTTGACACCCTGGATAAATAAACTCCATGAATGTCTCTTTGTGTAACAAATAAAAGTACGGAGGGATAGGTGCGGCCATCCCTGTAGGAAAGGTTAAGAAGAAGCAACGATCTTCATCAGTCGCTCGTTGTCCTCCTAGGTAAGTGGAAATCAATTAGGACTACTCATGGACTACTCATGGAGGACGAGGCTTCGGCAGTAGCTATAGATTTCATAAAAGGATCCAAAAATGTTCCATTCAAAAGACCCAACCCCACTCCCAACATTAAATACTAAACTTGACTATACATTAGGCATCAATAGGCAATATACCCCCTTCAACCCCTCCAATAGGTCCCTTCGACTCCCTGAGAATAGAGGGGGTTCGTCTGGCCAAATGGTGGGGGTGAATAAAACAAGTGAAGCCCCTGGAGCAGCGTGGAGGACAATAGGCATGTTGGAGTACCCAAGCTCATTACCAAGTTTTGTCTTGGTAAGAACTTCAGATCATAAGGTTGGTTAAAGTCCATGGCTTGTCACTGCCAAACCACCCACTTTGTGTGTACATCCTTAAAATTATAACCCCCCACCCCCTCAAAAAAAACTTTAACCTCTCCCTTTCAACTTCTTCCTATATGGCCACATAGAAACAAAAAAGGTGGTCGGAGTGGTTTGAGGCTACAATTTTGCTAAACAAATTAGGTAGGACAAGTATTTATTCAGGAGGTGGACACATGATTTGCTTACAAAGCCGACACTTGACTACTCATTAACCACGGAAAGCAATTGTATATCCAGAAAAACCAGAAAAAAAAAAGTAGTTGGAGGGGAGAGACGAGCCAAAACAGACCCAACACATAACATGAACAGTTATTACGAGTTACTCACATAAGATGTTGTTACCTGAACAAACACGTATATGTTAAGGGTAAAGATCTAGAAGTAATTCGCCTGAGCGGATAGATCATCAGGTTCAGCTGACCAGAACGCAAACCTTTGTGTTAGCTGTCAATCAAAGTCACAGCAGAAGGCACAGACGACGATGATTGACAGCTTCACTTCCAAGGCAGTAGTCGGGCTGCATCCGACATTTGGCTCGTTGCACATGCAGGTCCTAGTCTAAGCCAGCACCCATGGGACACTCAGAATCTCAGCTGGTCTATCATGCACCAGTCAACCGGCAAGTACCACTATAGAAAATGTCGAGAACACAAAATATGTGCCAACAAAACTCAGGGAAGCCCGGCAAACGTCTATAGAAATGATTGTAACGACTAAAGCTTCTGCGGAACACCACATCAACAGCCACCAGCCCAAGCCGACAGGAGATGACAGAACTTGTGCTCGATGCATCAGATCAACGGGAACTAGAGCAAAAACTAGACTGAAACCTTAGTGCAGATTTTGGTTCATGTCATCACTCCAACTCAAGGCAACAAGGGCCAAAAATTTGCTGCCCATTTAGAGGGTGAGCAATAGTAACACAAGTCTTCTGTGATTAATGGACCAGAAAAAAAAAACTAGTTCAAAACTTCTACCAGTTTGGGTAAAAGTTTTAAATTAAAGAAAACTTTCTTGAAATAATTTTGGTTTTAGGGAATCCTAACAGGACACAGATACACCCTAGACTAATCAAAGTGCTGTGTGAGAACCTTTAACATAGCATTGTGGCACGATTAGTTTTGGAGCGATTTTCAGAGTCAAAATTCAGAAGTTTCATGGTCTGAAGAAGATTTCTGGCCTAAAGATTTTGATGACCATGTTCTCAATAGGATATTGGTAGGGGTCTCATGTCCACCATCCCCACAGATCAGTTCCTATGCAAGTAAACAAGAGCTGGTCTGCAGTAACCTCTTCCGACCACTAAGAAAACAAAGCTCATTGCTTCCATTTTCATTCTTTGTGCACGGACTGCCGAGAACAGCTGGTCTGTGGGGGTGCTGGGTGTAGGACCCCAACCAATCTGATGTTGAGCACATATTGTAAAGACCAATAACCAAGGTTTGTAACTTAGAAAACCCCCTGTAAAGATGTTCTGAACTATAGATTGCTTCTGTCTGTATAATGGTTGCTACTACATTTTCATATTTCATCTCCGTGATGATATTCGACTCACAGCCAAAGAGACAAGCCAATAAACTTGCCGAACTGGTTTTTGTGGTCTTCATGGAGGCCATCGTCTGGATCCACACAAACATGTTTACGGTGAACTCAAAGGTAAGAAGTTTGTCGTCCAAAGATTCCATCTCTGCTGTCAGCAGTCCTTTACCTGGCACCTTCACCGGAGAAGGAATGTAGGACACCTGACGCCACAAGTGCCAAGTAGAGGATGTTGAAATAGTAAGCTTTTGTCCTGCCCATGTTTTAGATTCTCCTTTGACTTGCTTGTTGTGCTAGTGGTGTTACTTCCCTGTGCTAAGACTGGTTGTAACAGCTCAGCCATTTTCTTAGTACAATGGAAATTTAGTGGACTGTCGGTACAAGTTTAAAACTACTACCGTAGCTTCCATTATACCAAGACTACATCAATGGGGTCTTGTATGGAGTAAAAGTTAACACCAAAGACCTCTGGTATCTTTACTTGGGAAAAAAAAACAAACCCCAAATATTGGGCTGTAAGCCAGTAGCACGACCCTTACTCCCCAAAACGACGGCCACCAGAGGACTCTATAGGGATTAGATGGTTGGCCAATCCCACCATTTCAGTGAACAATTTTGTCAAAATGTATGACCAGTTTGGTTACTTCTGCCTTCAGAAGGTCCTTAGTCCTTTGCCCTCAGTAGAGAGACACAAGGTTTCCCTTACGCACTAGATGGTTTTGGGGCTTGGCCAGCCTCAAAGGGATATCTCAGTTATCCTCAGCTATCCTTAAACTAGAGAATAGGGAAAATTTTCATAGAAAAAAATAATAATTCGATGTAGTTAGAAAATCTCTCAAAACCAAAAACAAATTGCCCCATAGAAAAATGCATGTAGCTCCATTAGTATAAAATAATAAGAATGAAGAGGATAGAGGAGGAATTAGGAGCAATTCGAGTCCTAATCGTAAAGGGCAGTCCAAGCCTCCCCATTTCTTATGTCCCCTTACATCTTCCATGAGCCGAGAATCGGGAGGTCCCAATACACATTCCATTGCTGGCCAGATCTGTGAATTTGGCTAGAGTCAGATGATCTCAGATCCCTTGCGTGCCATGTGTAGCGTTCCTTTTTTTTCCTACTTTGAATATGATAAAACAGTCATGAAGATTGCAGGACCTTGCAGTATAAGAGCCGGGAGTAAGGAGTCACTGATCATCTTTGTTGGAGATCAAGTGCTCTCACCTCAGAGAAGCTTCAGTGGACAGGTCTGCCCCTCAAAAACTAAACCTATATTAACCTCAATATAAAACCAGAGAGACATTTCCAAAGAGTCTTCACTTTCCAGACCAACCTTCCATCAAGCCTCAGTAATGTGTGGCTGAGCTGTAAACGTGTTACTTAGTTAAGTAAAAAACCACACTCAATTCAGCGGTCTACAAGCTACTTCTTGTCACCAACTTTTCCCAGCGTCCCAGAATCTTTTTCAACACCCGGCGTAAAACCGTGAGATCTAACACGAGCAGATGTGACGTCCCATCACACATACACATGTCACCAGGGACCCGTAACACTTTCCCACGCTGGTCAGGAAGCAGATTAACTACTCGGTCTACATCGAGGAAATACAACGAGTAGAACTTCACAATCCAAAAAGTTGTAAAAAAAACACTGCGTGCCTATAGGATACAGAAACAAAGCTACTGTAGTACGTGGCCCTCAATGTCATGTGATCTTCACGTTGCTATAATACGCTACAGGAGAATCATAATTTCTCTAAAAACGTGTAAAAAGGAAGCAAGTTGACCACAATTTGCTTTAGAGTTTTCTTTGCATTTCCAGTTAGCTTTTTCTTTGCAAAGAAAACCACAAAGTTCTGTAAAAAACAACACAAAACACTTACATACTGTACACAGTATCCACGGAGTGCAAATTCATAACCAGCGGTCTACAAGCTGTGGTCCTTCAGCTGGTTTGAGATTTCTGACCCAATACTTGGAGATATTCTATTCTAGATGTTCTATGGAGATATTTCGAAAAACTTTTATGTTCTAGGACCACAGGTTTTCCCCTATAAGAAAATAACCAACCCCAACCTGGTTCAAGGCGATTTTCCTACGGGCTAAAAGGGGTGCAATGGGTCTCAAGGACCTTAAGGTGTCATTAGGTTCTCCTCCCCATATGAAGAGACAGGTACTATAATGAACATAAGGTCTGTTGCCTGGTACAGGGTTTGCATTGGGGCCTAGCAGCTTATTATTATGCCTCCAGGTAGCTAGAGCTGTCTAATATTACCTTCATTAGAATTTGTTAGTAGTAGCTGGACTGCAAAATGCATTTCAATTTTAGGATCATAGCTCTAAGTGCACTGAGGGTGTGTCCGCACACCCTGTGCTCCAGGTCAGAGTGCACTGGGAGAAGCTATTACCTGGTCAAAACTGCTGATAGATTGAGTTTGAATGCTTTAAAAGAAATTCCATCTTTTGAAGAAGACAGGAATCTCAAAATGGTCTCCTTGTGGGTGAGGAACTCAGAAATTTGGGCAAATTTAGGCTCCTATAAGGGCATCATATGTCAAGAAGATGAAGTGGAGGATGGAACGGTTTCCACTACACCAAGGAACTGGAGTTTGAAGAACCCAATACAAATATGCTAAATGATAGTCATGGGGTCATGCTTGAGATTTCACAGAGGGGCCAGGAGATTCAACTCTGCCATACCGTCCACAGTTTGTTTCTATTAAGCCTTCACAAAACAATACGAGACGCAACACATCGAGCCAAACGATTGTCACACTACAAATCCCAACACGTCGTAGCAGGCAGCGGCCGGTCAGGCGTGCTCATACCGCAGCTCCTTATCAACCATCGGAGTCGCATGATGCTTTAGCCTGCAGCACAAGTTCTTACACCATCAGCTAATCTTTAATTCATAGTTTAAAATGTCACAAGAAATAATTGCTGCGGGTCAATCCGATGTCAAAAGACTTTGTAGTAGTCCAAAGCTTTGCTGAAAAAGAATTCCAAAACTGAAATCACAATAGGAGGCATGATATGGATCCAAGGGAGGTCTGATAGTGAGGATCAATAACAACAACGACTTCATGTAGCTACTGGCCAGAAGGGTAGAAAGAAACTGTATTATGGAAGATCTCACCAAAATGGTCACAAAACTACAGTCCAAAATGACCATCACTCTCAGAAGACCACTCGTTACCTAGACCAAAGTCCCACCCTGTGTTACAGATTCTGGCCATTTCCCTTGAAATAATCACTCCCGTAAGATTCTTTATCACCTCAAAGAGGTTTCCGGACTCATCAAGAAAGAAGGTTCCTAGAGAAGCAGCAGATCGGTTAAGTTGATCTTTTGAGATGAAGGAACAGTAAACACAGTCTAAGCTTTCCATATAGCATGAAGGGCCTACAACTACAGCTGTGGTTTCGTTCACACCAGAGTTGTCCAAGTGCGGTGCCTGGTTTTGCAACTCAAGCCATAAAGTACCTGTATATTTAGGGATCTGTTTCGGAAACTGCAAACTGTTCCATAAAACCCAACTTGATACAATGTTTTGAGGTCTTTAATAGCATAATTACTTCCCTGCAACGAGAACCAAACTAGGGGTGTACCACAACCTCATACAAAAACGTGAAAACCGATGTGGCAGCAACTGAAGAGCCAAATGTTTGCTATAAATGTCCACGATATTATGATCCCCTTGATAGATCGGGTAGTTGACGCCCTACGGAACATACTTTAGATTCTCTTAGGGTCCTATACATCAGAATAAAGAAGGGACCGGTTGACTTTCAGACGTGTAGTGGGAACTCCCAGTTTCTGCCTCCACAGACGACAGGCCGGGGATCAAATGTGGCTTATACACTGGTACAAATTCTACACATGAAGCTCTTCTCCCGGAGTTTTGCCCCAGTATTTGTCCAATCGTGACTTTCCATCCTCCAAAAAGGCAGACGGTAGTGTGAAGTATATAATCTTTTATCCACGTTTTATCAGCTATATATATATTATTCTAGACTCTTAATAAAGCCCTCAGCTAATATTCTAACAAAACTGTCAAAACAAGTCAAAACACCTCGCGATGTTCTTGGGCGTCAACGCATTTGCCAGGAGTTGCTAGGATTCCTACAACCAATTATTAGCTAAGCCTGTTAAAATTAACAACACCTTTCTCTAGTGAAAAAAAAAACCTGGAATGAAATGTATATTCTCAGCTCCCATGCAAATCCAGGAAGGAGTCTTCCACCACCACCAAGGTCACGATGACCTTGAAGCGTCAAGCAGTTGGCATCTGAAGTTGAGTCCCGTCAGTAGCTCGTTACACAGACACAAATGTGATCAGTCACAGTTGGAGAGTCCTGTGCTTGTATGGGATACAATTTCTTGCCTCGTCGTATACAGTTACAAAAGCCCCATTGAGCTTGAGTTTTCATTGACTAATTTTTTATGCAATGACAGTTAATTCAATATCCACCATTGTACATCCTCCAGATCAGCTGCCCCGATAAACCGAGCAGATGCCTCGAATGTAAATACACTAATCTCAACGCAAGTCCGGCTTCTATAGAAGGAGATGTAGGCAAAGTGAAAGAGGCTGAGAAAGAAAAAAAAAAATCTGATTTAAAGGGTTTTTCAAAGAGCGTTCCTTGCCGAAAGCAACAAATGGCCCGGGACTGAACAGTTGTATGCTAATTTCCTGGCGTGTAGCATTCAACAAGGCGCAAGGCAGAATCTCATCTACATAACGCTTCTTCTGGAGCGTGACTTACAAAAATATATATATATATGTGTGTGTGGTTACATGCAAATGGAAAACAGCCTAAGGCACAGAATCCAAAGCGGTACATAGTCAATTTTTGAAAGGTGCATTTGCATGCAGATTTTCCATGGTGAAGGACGGGAGGTTACGTCTCGGATCTAGTGGATAACAGGGAATAGGTAGAGGAAACAAACTCAAGTTCCAAGATATTAGAGGAGAAGATGCAAAGATATTTTTAATAAATTATAGAGTTGAGTAAACCCTCATCTAATCCATTAAAATCTAAAAACTTTAAGGGGCTCTGACTAATTAGATGTCCAATGATCTTCAGAATAGATAGGACAAGCAAGCTTCAGGTTATATGAGAAGTTTTGAGGCTGAGGGAACAGGTGCCACCATTCTGATGACCAGGGGAGCTTCCCGTCTAACAAGAGGACTCACGATCACCATCACTTCATTTATTAGATAAAACAGAGCAATCTGTACAGCCTGTGGCCAATTTTGGCCAGAAAGTCTAGAGGCCAGCCATATTCACATCAAGAGGCTTTGTTCCAATCATTTCTGCAACTATTCTACTTGAATCGGCAAAAATCCAAACGCTCATAGCCAAAAAATTCCCATCGAGATGAATGGAATAATGTTTTTAGGCACAGAAATTTCTGCGATGAATATACCCTCACAATGCACTTGAGTTGTTTCCAAAAAATCTGGGCACGATATAACAGCTGACACATATTGTGACTCATCGAGTTCCTATGGGATGAAAACCGGTGTCC
The DNA here is from genome assembly GCF_040894005.1 of Engystomops pustulosus. Classification (NCBI taxonomy): domain Eukaryota; kingdom Metazoa; phylum Chordata; class Amphibia; order Anura; family Leptodactylidae; genus Engystomops; species Engystomops pustulosus. Next base: position 8,973,562 of record NC_092411.1, on the reverse strand, counting down.
AATCATAAGGCAAAATGCACAGTGTAGCCAAGAGATACTTCAATAACACATTCATTACATGGAGTAGGGTTATTCATGGTTGTGAATAGAGAGTGTTAAATTGGATGTACTTGTTTAACCAATAGGTACCTGGAGTAATATTGGACTCGGGCGCTCTAGGTCAATAGTAGATAACGGTTATGGGGGTCTACATTTCATTCTATTATCAACAGCTTTCAGAAGACCATCAGAAGACCATCAGAAGACCATCAGAAGACCATCAGACTTATTGTTTCCAAGTCTGGACCATCATAGGATTTTCTGACACTCTGGTGGGCCAGTCCGATACTGGCTTGGACTATGCCTTTGTGGGTGGCTCCAGAACACATTTAAAGCTTTCGGCCTTTGTGCTGAGCTCAAAAATAACCCTAAAGGACAGTTCTATTTATAACAGACACATGGGAAAGTGGTCAGTATCTCTGCACTCCCTAAATTAACACATGCTACAAACCATGGGACTCCCCGTGTATAGTAGACACTAGCAGCTGCAATCTGACCGGCCCGGGAATTGAATCAAAGGCTGGAGAAGAAAGACAGACCGAAAGAAAGAACCAACCTCCCCTCAGGGGCAGAGGGGAAACACAATACCAGACGCTCTCACACTTTACAAATACAACGGGGCCTTATTTTATTTTCTGTCCTTAACAAAGAGCTATTGGTATTTTCTCCTGGTTCTTTGCAGCATCCAGTAGAGCAGATGGTGTCCTGCGCTCTCCAATCCCCGCTCTGCACACACAGGGGAAGGAAGATACGAACCAGCAGGGTGGATCCAACATCATATTATCTTGTCTGTGAGCATGGAATGTGCTCAGATTATGAATCATGCATGGAAAATGTGTCGAAACCCTTCGCAAGTTGCTATTATTAGAAAGCACGTCAACGGTGCACCGGGAATAACTGGGTCCTATTAAAACAAATGACAGAACGTTTGAAGGCAAAACAGGGCTCTAAATAAAGAGATGAGGGAAGCAAAAGTCTCTGTAAGGTTCAGATTGCCCCTAAAAATCACTTCCAGGTCCAAAGTCGTCCTCTCTGGTCAACGTTCAACCCTCTATGGTTAACATTGGGCGATATAATGGACATTTTTGGTCTATATTAGATGGAAGTTTTCTAATTCATAACTTTATAAACTGGGGGTGAAGTCTTTTCTAGAAACCATAGCGTTTGCTTTTCTAAAAAACACATCTTAAGAACAAATTACTGGATGCTAGTGGTGTCCTAAGGTCTTTCAATGGTAGATATTACTTTTGGTCATATATCACATCACTTGTAAGAGACAAATTAGGAATTTATGGTTTAAATATGGTAAAGTTTTCCCAAACAAGCAAACTAGTTGACAGTTCCAGGAATGTCCCATTTACTGTAACACAGATCTAATGAACCTTCCAATAGATGAATGATGAAAAACTCAACGACTCCACACGCCTTCACTTCACTCCATAAACTACATAGTAGCTAATCTGATGCCGTTCTAGGTCAAGGACACCAAAGCTGGCAGACATAAAGCAAACATAAGAGAGGTTTGCACATTTCAGTTTCGCAACGTTGCTAGACCAAAACTCGAACAGGGAAGACTAGGTCAACTTTGATTGTGCCAACCACAAAAACAACCACAAATCTATCAATTTTTCCAGTATTAAACAGTACAATGCACAGTAGCATGGAAAGAGGAGGTCAAATTTATGGCTGCTAATCCACAAAAAATATTTCTATGGAATAATGTTCCGACAAATGATGATTTATCCATCATCTCAGAAGTGGCCAGTTTGAATGACTACAATGGAAAATATGGCAGCACTGGCAACGTTATTGTTCAGCAGATGATGTTGTGCTCAATGGTCGGCCCAAGCATCGACTTCTATCTTATGTGTATTCCCACCTTATGAGCTCAGATTTCTTTCTCTGCGCATGTTCTGCTCTATTAATGTCTTAGAAACCTAAAAGGTCTCCAAACCAGATGGTGCAGATAGACTGTCTGGGATTTGTGGTTGAGTATTGCATGCTACCTGCTTCTAAGTATGTCACGTTATTGAGAAAGGAGATGGGAATCCCAACATTTTTGGAACTATCACTCATTGAGTGGAATAACCATTTACTGTAGGGCTTGCCAAAAGTGGGGTAAGAAAAATGACGAAAACATCTGTCGGGTGGCAGGACGGGATAGAAGACAGGAACGCATTAATGAGAGATTTCAAAACGGCTTTGACTTATTGCCTCAGAACACATGTGAACCGGCAGATAAAGTTCAGGAAATCCATCGAGGTTCAGATATTAATTCACTGCACTAACATGTGAATCCCATTATCCTTTATGGCCCATGGATAAAACAGAAGGGAGACGGCAAAAAAACTCAAGTTCTACTTGGAAAGCTCTTGAAGGGGATGTAGCAGATTATAAAAAAATGGTGGTCTGCTTCACCTCCCCCCTCAATTACCCACGAGTCTCCTGTCCCCATATCTGGTGTTCACTTAAACAAAGGTTAAGGTACAATCCCTTATAGTTATAGGTATTGAGGTACAATCCCTTAGTAAGGTGTTGCGTTTTGGTGGTTATAAGTGGTGGTTGTATCAGTGATTTAAGAACCTACGGGATAGGAGACTACGGGATTAAGAACCTACGGGATTGGAGACTACTGGATTAAGAACCTACAGGATATAAGAATATTGGATAAAGAACCTACAGGATATAAGAATATGGGATAAAGAACCTACAGGATATAAGAATATTGGATAAAGAACCTACAGGATATAAGTAACACAAGACCGAAGAGAAGATGAGATCCACCACTGCATCTAACCTTTGCTACATTGAGCCTACGCGTCAATCTTTGGCAAGAAACCTTTCTATGATCCAAGTATTTCTTCAGAAGACTTTGAAGATGTCAGCTAGTCAATGATTTGCCAATGCACCTACAAAAAATTTCACCAAATAGATCCCATTTTTTTGTTGTTGTTTTGAACACAAGTTCCTTAGAGATTCTACGACAGAAGCGACATCTTTCTTCTCAACTTCAAACACATTTCATTATCCACCAGGAACCTCGGCCGTGAAAAACAAGACCATGAAAAACATCTTACACCTTCCATTTGGAATCGATAACGTCCCATCATACAGAGCGGCGGGTAGTGCCAGTCTTTGTCCACCACCATGCTGTTATTTAAATGACTTTGAAACTTTCTGTGGTTTACCACCCGGCGTTATTTGCATCGATACAGCACAATTCATGCCACTGAGCCATATGTAAACATTAGCCGAGAAATGTGCTTTAAAATATCAGCAGGGAGCAAAATCCATTTCTGTAGTTTGCAAACCAATTGTTACAACTTCAGCGTGAGCCCCGAGAACTTAGCAGATCCCTGCGCGGTTGTCAACACATGCAAACAACTAACACGCATACCACGCGCACACTAGAAAACACATGCCGTTCAATCCTCATTATTCATCGTTCTTCATTATTTTAGCAACAACAAAAGTGTTTGTTTGACAACTAAAATTACCATACTACACGTATCACGACGATGTCCAATCTCAGTCAGTGCTGTAATCATAATTGTGGAGGCTTCCAAGTTTCTATGTCCTAATGCTTCCATCTTTTTCCATGTCTCTTTCAAGTGGATTCCGACCATGGAAAAAGATTCCTGACCCCACCTCTAGGCTCAAAATAAGATGAGTGGTGCCCAGTGACAAAACGTAAAAAATATACAAACATAACAAAGATGAACGTTCACCACTAGAGATCACAGGACTTGATTACCGCGTTCGGCCACCCGGCCCAGACATCTTGCCAAATTGACAGGTGAATAGCCAATCCGGCAAAGGAACATCCCTAGCTATTAGCCATGGCTATCCATCTCTATGCACCACTCATCTTGGAATATCTTAAGCAAAGGAGATAAGATAGAGTCAACGTAGGTGTAGGCAACACATATTGAAAAAGCCAGAAAGATGTCCTACAGTAGACCACCTAAAAAGTCACATTGGCTTATAAAGTGGTCTAAAACACTACACCATTTTGCTCCACTATAACTCAAGATAGTTTGAGATGGATGGAAATGGTCAGAAAACCCGGAAGTCTTATTGAACCAACTATAGAACCAGAAGATGTCCAACAGGAATTCGACAAACATTGGCCAAAGTACTCAACAGAGAACCCAACCCAGTACAGCAATATGTATGAAATAGTTCTACTTTTGCTCAAACGCTCGTGGTATTCAAAATGTATGGACACCAGTAACTCCAGACCTGGAAAGGCAGACACTATTCTATTGGCTGAAAATCCATAAGCGCCTTTGTTTTACACTAGGTTTATTATAGATGCGACCATTACCGACCAGGTACAGCTTAAGACCCTACCAGAAAAGCCAAGTAATAAAAAGGTCAATAAGGACAGATATGTAACCCGAAGCAACCACATGAGGGTCATATAGCCAGGCAACTGATTAGGAACATAACATACATGAGTCATATCACGCTCTACATTTATGCTAATCACACTATGTTTATGCTAATCCTCCTCCTCAACACATTCACAAATCTAGGTCACACTGTTGGTTTTTGCACAGAGAACAAGACTTCTGTCATGTTCTACTTTCAAGTTGCATCAAGAACGCTTCTACTGCTCTACAGATCAAACCGTTACTACTCATTCCAAATCGTTATAGTAGTTGATGTGGGGTACACCCTCCCCTCAATGCGTGATATAAAATAGGGAGATCTCTCTTTAGAACATGCTGGTACCCAATGGCCTCCCGTCATCATCTGCGTTTAGAATTAGTCAGGAGGTGTCTCTCATATAGCCTACACCTTATATATAGTCTTCCTGTCCTACTTCATTGAAATTCTCATTAATTTTATTTTCGTAGAAGCCAATGTAACTGTAGACTTTCCTTTTCATGGGTCTTTAGGGCGAGTCTAAGATACCTGAGGTCCAAACCAGTAGTACTGCAATCTAAAGAACGCATACTACATGTAATGCAAAGTGGTATTTTAGAACTTTCTTTTAGGCACCACTGAACAATGGCTACGAAACTGAATTTCTTACCTTCTTTTTCATGTGAGCTCTCTCATCTTCCTTTGCAGGTTTGCTATTTTTCCCAGATTTGGAGAGTTTCTGCTCTCCGGATTGCTTTATAGTAATTTTAATCTCTGGGGGGCAAATATAGTTCTCCAAGTTTTTCGGAGGCTTCTTTGCCCTTTTGGTGGTTTGAATCTTAAGTTTTAGACTTCCCTCGGCAAAGTTGGCCTCCTTGATGGAAAACTCTTGTTCTTCCAAACCATCCCCTGCCACCCATTTCTCGCTATCTGCGTTGGAGTTTGAATCCACATCTCTTCCAGATCCTAGTTCATCCTCTTCTTCTGGTTCCATAGACTCTCCATTTCCAGGTCCAGTCTTGGTGGCCCCAGGTGCTGGCTTGATGGTGGCGTCTCCACCAGTAGAGCCAGACGTTGAGGTCTTCAAAGAAGAAGCAGACGGAATAAAGTCTGTCTCACAACACCGCTGTCGGTTGCTGCTCATGTTTTCGCGTTGCTCCATGGCAAATCCAAAAATCCACTGACTTCTGACCAAAGTATATTGGAGTTAGACTGGCAATACGGTCTATAGAAGTAGCAGTAGTTAATTTATCGCCTTATAGAGTCCAAAATCAGCAATGGCGAGAGAGAATTGGAAATCTGAAAAAAAGGAAAAACAAATAGTCAATGAAGAGTAGTCTTACTTTTAACTAATGCTTATGCCAGAGGCCCCTTCACATTATCTACTCATTAATCCCATTTTCATACCTTCTTAAAAAAATTTTACCATACATGATCAAAAGATCTAAGAAGTCTTAAAAGTTGTGATTATCATCATTATTTTCAGATAGGCAATAAAAGGTCAAACAACTGAAGTACGAGAAGCCAAACAATGGAAAACTCTGCTGGAGGAATCTTGACCAGACCAGATCTACAACCACATTCCAAGGAGATCGAGCCCGAGACATTCCCTCCATCTCTTCTAGGCAGCCCAAACAACTTACTTTCTACACAAGTCTTTAGATTCATTTACAACCCTTTGACCCGCTTCATTGTAGGATACTATAATACAACTACTCCCAGGGGAGCTCGAGGCACCATGATCTGACTCAAGTCCACAGATGTTAGGAAGTTGGAGGGTGTGCCGATGGGTTACGTTGTATCAAGTATCTACACAGACAAACAGTTCCTAGAAATTGTTGTGCTACGGTTTCTTTGATCTGCCACGTTAAGAGGTGGGAACCTGCTAGAAGATGTTATCGCTGCATATAAAATTACTCTATCATTCAAAGAGGAAGCATAGAAGCAAGTCAACAAAATAATTTTTTTGGACAAGTCAACTGGGCATAAAATAGAGTAATAAATGGGAAATTCGAATTTGGTAAGCAATAGAGATTAGAGATGATCGGACCTGACTTTAGCAGTTTGGATCCAGCTGCACAACCCAGACAGTTGGTAGGGGCTTCATTTTGCCCGATATGTGCTGGCCGCACAGCCGAACCCAAAACCAAAACGTCAGGTCAGCTCATCTTTATTTATGAAATTCTTCATTTACACAAAAGGTTTAGAAACATTTCAGGTTCACTAGTTGAGTAGTAGCCTAAAGTCACCTCTTTTCGAGGCAGGTGCTACATAAATCACTTTCCTGGTACAGCACAGGCACGGGTGGAACATGTTACGTTCGGCCTGTACAAGAGACACGGCATTGTCGCAATATTCCATCGTCTTATAGCCGTAGGCTGAAAAACGCGTCAAAGTTGGGAATACGTCTCCTTACAAGATTTATGACTTTTGGTTTAAAATTTAGGGTACATGGATAAAGCCGTATATCACGGTAATCATCTTCACGTCAGAATAAGCAACAAGTAGTCATCACTTGAGTCTCGTCAGCCAATACAAAGCAAAGCGATCAGGTTACTCTCTTCGCTTACTGTACTGGTAGCATTTTTTAGCCGCCCACACCACCGGAATCTGCCATTACATCTCACTGGTGATACATTTTCGATAATATTCTAAAAAAAACGCACAGTGGATCCAGTCAATGACAGACACTGATCCACCAAGTTGAGTTTCTAACCCCATTTCTACATTATCTTCAGGATGTCCCCCTATTTACCATCAACAAGTTTCTAATAGTTGAGTCTTTTCTACAACACATCTTTGGGACCTTGATGGTTGAATTCTAAAAGGTGTATCCTCAAGTACCGAGACTAACAGTCCAAAAAAAATGATGGGGTCTGTAGTGGTAAATAAAGAAATGGTTTTCAGGAACCAGTGAATTTTCTTATGTCCATAGTGTCTTCCGACTCTTCCCCAACAAACAACTTCAAGGGAATTCAGGAAAAGTTGGGCTAATGGAATTTTTATTGAATGGTCAATCCTTTTGGTTTCCATTGGGGAAGTGTCTGGCAGTGGCTTACTCTACTCTATCCACATAAAAAAAATACACAAGCTCAGCCAAATCCAACATGGGAGGTCGAGAGGAATAGCCATTTGCCAAATGATCATTCAAGGAAACGTTTTTCACGGAGAACGGGCAAAACTGTTGACCATAACATGGTCAAGTTCTAACAAATTCTTTCAATAGAAACTTTGGGTGGGCAAAGCTTGAACAGTCATAATGATCATCGCTATGGTGGGCTTTCAGGACCTTTGGTGTGGTGTATATCTACGGTCCTACTCAGACTACGAGATTCTATACAACTAGCTTGGGTCATATTTTTGGATGATGAGGTGTCCACCAGTTGTTTTTTGCTATAGATGGCCTCCATAGTGTAGCTGACCTCAAGTTTTGGCAAGTTCCATTAGTGATCCTTTATGATCTATAACCATCTATAGAATCTTCCTGCCTCATTTCCTCCTCCCACACAAAATGTGACGGGAACGAATACATTTTCCCATTTATAATTTGTCATCTTTATTTATTACATTCGTCGTGAGCGGAGACGAGGCGTTCCTCTAGAAACGCGAGGACACGGGGGCTGCCAGGCTGGCAATATTACAGTAAAAGGGTTTATTAATGCAGATAAATGTACATATCTCCACATAGATCACAGGATTTATAGCAAACGTGGTTAATAAGCTTCAGGGGGGTCATAAAATAGCAGACCATAGATTTCCCTGGGTGAAGTATAAACGCTGTCATATGGAATTACGGCACCGAGCGACACTCAATCTGACCGCAGCTATGAGTGAAAGCATTTTACGCGTAAGTGCAGCTTCACCAAGGAAACTCAAGCCCTGAGGAACTGCTGGAGTAGACGGGTCCCGACAAGGTTCTACTCTCCAGATAGTTACTAATGAACCTATACAACATACTTTTAAGAAAAAACTAAATTAAAACATTGTTATTCAAGCAGTTTCTTACGCCTTTGATAAGATGGTACCATAGGATACGGCATGTCTAAGGTCAACTGACTCCGGAAGTACCGGGAGGGTCGTACAAGTTTCATCAGACATGGTAGCTCTTCTTAATACATGCCCCATCCGTACACTTACACTATACTGGGGCAGTCCTGTAATACCAGGCACAACCTGCAGACAGGGGTGGCGCTGGTTCTTAAAAAATAACAGCAATGTTTTTCTAATTCTGGACAGCGCTTAGCTCTCTGCATTGAAGTGCGCTAAAGTTCCTCACCTCTGCAATGCATTAAAGTTGTAGCAGGATTGAGGTTGCAATGCACAATGCATTATCGTCGGACAATGTTCTGTGAACTCCTCCGGACGGGTAAGTAAATGTGCCCCAATGGCTGTTACCGAATTAAATATATGGAGCTTCTTTTCAGACCGTAATTTGCATGGAACACTTTGTGGAGAAATTTTGGTGCAGGTTGTTGGATGACCCATTTCAGATGAGGTCAGTCCTTACTGATAAGCCACTCCCCTTCACCTTAAAAGGGCAGAAAATGGTACAAGCTCAAAATAACTCCTCCCATTGGTTCTACGGATTTTAATCAAGCAGCAGTGCAGCAACAAGATACTTTGTGTCAAATTTTAATCGGAGGAAAGCACTTCCTTCTCCTCTTACTTTGGCAATTATTATCCTCCTCCCTTCCTACTCTGCTTTACACTGTGGAATCTCTGCTGAATTCCTTCTTGCTAGCAAGATTGACAGACTTTCACTGACTTGCAAGATTTTCCATTATCCTTGCTTCTTCCTGCCGATCTGTGGCCAACTCCATTTTATTGGAAAGGATCAAAGGATATAGAAGTCTATGGAGAAGGAAGGGAGTGGGGCGAGTCACAACAGCTAGATTTCCACTCACAAGCTCGGGGGAGACTGCAAATTGCAGACAGTGACCTATAGCAGGAGGGACTCAACGTGTTGTCAATTTATATAGACATCTATGGAGAATGGATGGGCAGACTCAAAGCCTCACCATCCATCACAGAGGAAGCTGCCGGATAATGGAGATCACATAATAACCCGAACAAAGTTACTCCTAATTTACACATAATGGACTAACGATATCTGCACAATTTGAGCAGACGAGTCATTTTTAAGACCTGAACTCGAGTAGTCATCACACAAATAGAAGACATTGTAAGACCATCAGTCATATAGAAACTCCAACAGGAACCGCGGCTTCACAATGACGGAGGAGACGCTCACGACTTCATCTTCCCACAGTAACCTGATCGCACAACCTCCTCCTGTAACTTTCTAGTAAATTCCTGATGACAAAAACCGGCCTGCAAACCCAAGTCACAGAACGGGAGCATCATGGTCAATGCAAGAAGAAAACTGAAGCCTGAAGAGCTCTTACCCCAAGTCAACAAGGCAGCGGGGCGGACACGGATAATGCTTCTAAGAAAGATCTGTGTACACTCCGAGTACAAGGAGGCAATGACTTATGACCATTAATGTAAACAGCCGGCAATGGCGGATAACAGGGAAAGTGCGGCCTCTCCATACTGCAAAGTGTCATCCACAGGGAACTTACAATACAGAATAATCCCTCAGTGTTATTATAGTAGTTATATTCTTGTACATAGGGGGCAGTATTATAGTAGTTATATTCTTGTACATAGGGAGCAGTATTATAGTAGTTATATTCTTGTACATAGAGGGCAGTATTATAGTAGTTATATTCTTGTACATAGGGGGCAGTATTATAGTAGTTATATCCCTGTACATAGGGGGCAGTATTATAGTAGTTATATCCCTGTACATAGGGGGCAGTATTATAGTAGTTATATTCTTGTACATAGGGGGCAGTATTATAGTAGTTATATTCTTGTACATAGGGAGCAGTATTATAGTAGTTATATTCTTGTACATAGAGGGCAGTATTATAGTAGTTATATTCTTGTACATAGGGGGCAGTATTATAGTAGTTATATTCTTGTACATAGGGGGCAGTATTATAGTAGCTATATTCTTGTACATAGGGGGCAGTATTATAGTAGCTATATTCTTGTACATAGGGGGCAGTATTATAGTAGTTATATTCTTGTACATAGGGGGCAGTATTATAGTAGCTATATTCTTGTACATAGGGGGCAGTTATATAGTAGTTATATTCTTGTACATAGGGGGCAGTATTATAGTAGTTATATTCTTGTACATAGGGGGCAGTATTATAGTAGCTATATTCTTGTACATAGGGGGCAGTATTATAGTAGCTATATTCTTGTACATAGGGGGCAGTATTATAGTAGTTATATTCTTGTACATAGGGGGCAGTATTATAGTAGCTATATTCTTGTACATAGGGGGCAGTATTATAGTAGCTATATTCTTGTACATAGGGGGCAGTATTATAGTAGCTATATTCTTGTACATAGGGGGCAGTTATATAGTAGTTATATTCTTGTACATAGGGGGCAGTTATATAGTAGTTATATTCTTGTACATAGGGGGCAGTATTATAGTAGTTATATTCTTGTACATAGGGGGCAGTATTATAGTAGCTATATTCTTGTACATAGGGGGCAGTATTATAGTAGCTATATTCTTGTACATAGGGGGCAGTATTATAGTAGTTATATTCTTGTACATAGGGGGCAGTATTATAGTAGTTATATTCTTGTACATAGGGGGCAGTATTATAGTAGCTATATTCTTGTACATAGGGGGCAGTATTATAGTAGCTATATTCTTGTACATAGGGGGCAGTTATATAGTAGTTATATTCCTGTACATAGGAGCAGTATTATAGTAGTTATATTCTTGTACATCGGGGGCAGTATTATAGTAGTTATATTCCTGTACATAGGGGGCAGTATTATAGTAGTTATATTCTTGTACATATGGGGCAGTATTATAGTAGTTATATTCTTGTACATAGGGGGCAGTATTATAGTAGTTATATTCTTGTACATATGGGGCAGTATTATAGTAGTTATATTCTTGTACATAGGGGGCAGTATTATAGTAGTTATATTCCTGTACATAGGGGGCAGTATTATAGTAGTTATATTCTTGTACATAGGGGGCAGTATTATAGTAGTTATATTCTTGTACATAGGGGGCAGTATTATAGTAGTTATATTCCTTTACATAGGGGGCAGTATTATAGTAGTTATATTCTTGTACATAGGGGGCAGTATTATAGTAGTTATATTCCTGTACATAGGGGGCAGTATTATAGTAGTTATATTCCTGTACATAGGGGGCAGTATTATAGTAGTTATATTCCTGTACATAGGGGGCAGTATTATAGTAGTTATATTCTTGTACATAGGGGGCAGTATTATAGTAGTTATATTCTTGTACATAGGGGCAGTATTATAGTAGTTATATTCCTGTACATAGGGGGCAGTATTATAGTAGTTATATTCTTGTACATAGGGGGCAGTATTATAGTAGTTATATTCCTGTACATAGGGGGCAGTATTATAGTAGTTATAGTCTTGTACATAGGGAGCAGTATTATAGTAGTTATATTCTTGTACATAGGGGGCAGTATTATAGTAGTTATATTCCTGTACATAGGGGGCAGTATTATAGCAGTTATATTCTTGTACAGAAGGGGCAGTATTATAATAAGTATACTTTTGATGGCAGGGCCCGATACTATATTAGTTGTGGCTGGTGTAATTCTTAGTTCCTATGGACAATAGCTGAATGGACTTGGACAATGACACCCAATTTAGTGAGATAGGAGCGCGCTGAGAGCAGCTGTCACTACCCTTCCTCCACTAGACTTGGCAGCTGATACAAAGTGAGCAACACTAGAGAAGAGTCCTGGGCGGTTAGTGAATAAGAAATCTGCTCTTTGTCCTGCGGCCTGATGGAATATATAAAAAAAAACTGTTAAAAAGTTTAACTGTTCTAAAAAGGTCTTATCCCATGGATTGTTTGTAATTTTTACTACATTCTAGTTAATTGTTTTTTTAAATTTTTAACAATTTTTTCTTCTAGTTAAGATTAAAGATCAGACCGGTCACTCGGGAGTTAAATTCTCCGCATCTACTCAACACTGCATTAAAAAAAGAAAAGCAATTTAAAAGAAAAGGTCAGAGGAAAACAAGGACAAGCGGCAGCAGCGGCGCAGTACACAGCCAGATAGATCTGGTTCAGGAGGAAGGCGCTCGCTGCATGACTCACCTACATCACAAAGAGGGAAAAAAACCGAGCTACAATGTCAGGTCATGGCGTCCATGACAAGCGCTGTCACCTGGGACAGGCCTGGAGCTGACGCCATGTGTTTACCCGCACAAGGCTGGAAATCATTAACCACAAGGCTCCTCATTGTTACAAAGGTTGTTGGGAGAGAGGAAGTAACCGGCCGATTCCGTCAACGTCGTGTAATATTAGGAACCAACCACAATTATTTATAGAGCCGCGCTTTATCTACACTTTCTCTAGAATATTGGCGGCCATAGAAGTGAACGGAGAGAAGAGCACATGCACAGTCACATCATCGGGGGGGGGGGGGATGGAGTTGTGGGACACCCATTAAGGTGATAAATACAGGTGACATATCATACCCACATCTTATGACAGTGGTGGCGAACCTATGGCACGGGTGCCGGAGGTGGCACTCAGAGCCATCTCTGTGGGCACCCAGGCATTACCCCAGCACAGAGTTTTCCAGAAACTTCCTGCAGGAAGAGGAAGTAGGTGTAGACAGGGCTGGATTATCATTGGAGCTGCTGCCCACGATTCTTCTTTCTCAAAAGCACCCTGGAGGAAAGCTACAAGAATTATGTGAACATCCCCTCCTTCATTTAATGCTATTGGGGTCCATCACTGCCCTATGAGGAAGCCATTGATATATAAAATTGGAATACCCCTTTAAAAGAAGTCAGAAGCTCATGAAGACAACCCATGTCCATAACAGACGCTACACAAACGTGGCTCCTTCACTTGGGACCAGACCCCATTACAGAAGGACCTAGAGAGTAAGCCTGACGCCATTATAGAGCAATTAGAGGGGGAGAATCTTGGGAAACCCATGAAAATCAAGAAGAATATTCCATGTAATAAAAGCAGAACCAGATTTATTGAGAATTTATTTTCCTCCCATGGAAAGAAGGAACCCGACGTAGACCCATTCTCTCCTGGTGCAGGGTTCCTAATATTTTCATAGTAATAGAAAGACAACCAGATACACACTTCGAACATCTTCATTCCAAACAGATGTAAAACCGGTTACATTTCCCTATAAAACTCCTACCAGTCAGAGGACAACCAAAGAACTGGATCTTCAAGTCTTCACTTATGGCAAAAGATCAAAAACAGTTGGCAAAAACTTTTTTAAATTTGCGGCAAGACGTTGGCTTCAAATGGCTGGATACAAACCACATCCCCATCATGTGGGATAATCCTAAAATGTTGTCTAAGAGAGTCCTTGGGCAAAGTCTACTCCATACGACCAAGCTGCTTCAAAAATTTGGAGGTCAATGATTGACTTGCAAAAGCAGTTTAGGGGAAAAAAAAAAAATCTTCAGGGTTTGGGCCACACGGAGTCCAAAGGTCTGGACTTAATCATAGAATTTTCCTGACCTCAAGCTCAACAGATTTATAAACACGTAGCTCCACCCTCACCATTACATCTCAAGTTACTTCAAAAACATTCCACTGACCCCCCCCCCAAAAAAATATGATTTAGGTGTAGCTATTCCCACGACAAGCTGACTACAACAAGTAGGGACTAGAAGTATCTGACCACAGGAAGTTGCAATTACTAATATGACCCTGAAGACGAGAGCAAGACACAGGTGGCCAACACCTAGAACATTTCTAGGCCCCCCTTTCTTTAATTTAGTTTCCACCAATGTCTATGGGTATCTTTACAATCTCTGGCCACAAAATAATTAAAAATGGCCCCAACTGAGGTTAAATAGGTTCTTAAGGTCTACGGTAAACTGTCCAAACATGACTATGTGAATAACAAGACGACCACCACCCATTTACAAGGCGATGATTCCACCATCCCTCTTGGCTCGCAGCGATGACTGTATGCCTATACTGCACTACGATCAGTACCCCCGGCACGTGCCACTTCTCAGCCAAGGTCGCACATCTTCAATGTGATTCCACGAAAACAGAGAATTTCATGATATAAGCAGCGCACCAGCAAGATCAGCTGTCACTTCACAAATGGCGAGAACACGGAGGAGAATATCAAGTGTATATTTTTATCTATTACGTGACGACTATAGAAGGTAAAAACTGAAGGTCACAGCTGGGAGATTAGAGAGATCGTGTAAATCTCATAGTAAATACAGCTGTGTAATTACAACACATTACGTAAGGAAATCTCGTGTATGTCAGTGAAAATCTCTCCAATCTCACCTATGCAAGGCTCGAATAATCATTTTACATGGTGGTTCGTTTTCCACCCTACTAGGGGGAGTAAGATACCAGACTACAGGTGCCCTCCAAAGGCCTGGCACATGTATCCTGTGACCCGGTGTCCCAGACACTAAACACCCTGGATTATTTAGGGCACCTACACCCATGGGAAGGTGCATAAACAACATGGCACATAGTCTCTTGCCTCATGTAAGTGACCTCCACCTGTTCTACCCAATTATTAACCGGTTCCACCTATCCAGCCCGATTACCATATTGACTCCGATTACCTGCTCTGACCTTCGCCAGGATTACCTCTCCCTTCTAGGTCATTCATGGCCTTCTCTAGACTTGTCTGGGATCTAGTCCTTCTTAACAGATACCATAATAAGAGCTCGTAGCCTGGTGGCCTCCTGCAGTGAAGTCCAGATCCACACCGAGGGGGTCATAGGTTAAAGACTAGTGGACCACTTAGACAACGTTCATAGAAGTAGCTCAAATCAAATCCAAATCAAGTCTTCTGTCCCTTGTTTCAATGGAGAGGCGTCGAGAATGCATGACCATTGCTTCTTTGAAGTTTATGGGATTGATGAATGGGAAGCGTACAGGAATAACCAACACTCAAAATGAAGGATATAGGACTTCCATTCTTGTGATCATTGGGATTCCCAGAAGTGTAACTTCTCCTGTGTTCAGTGGATAGGTTCTGCTGGATTGTAGACCCATTAAGCATGGAGGTCCATCCATGGACTCAGACTTGGTTCTTAATTCTAATGATTGTGACAATGACGACTTTGGAAACCGAAATTTAGTTACCAACAAACAGATACAACTCCTCGAACGACCACTAAATCTCGGGGTTTGATGGATCACAAAGTCCACATCAAAAGTGATTTGTGGGATGCAAACAATAGGACGTGTGCTGCTTATTTTGGCCCGTCTGACATCAGCGATATCCATAGGAAGTGACTGCCCAGGCTGAAAAGACGGGAAGCATAGGACCTGCCCCAACTTTTTTGGTGCTGGCAGTCAGCACATTCCCAACCCCTAATAAAACAGCCAGTTGGTATCTACGCTTTCAATTTTTCTGAGGTTATCACATGTGCTCACTGTTTTGCAAGAGTGTCCACAATGCAATCTCTGCAACCTCAAAAAAAAGCCACAAGATCTTATCGCAAATCTTCAAAGTGGTCTCAAGCAGAAGAAACGGCCCAAGTCGACGTGGCTATAAAGACCTCACAACAGAGAAGAATTTTGGAAATTTTTAACAATTTTCACCCATTGTATACTAGGGGCCATTAAGGTTGGTCATGCATGGGTAGAGGTCTCACCCATAAGAGCGATTGGTGAGATGCCTATGGGATGTACCAAGTGCAACCATCACTTTGGTCTTTATTTCTTCAAACCCACAACCCACTTAAAATTGGGAAATCCAGGACCTAAAACGAAAATAAAAAGAGGCTGGTCTCTATTAGTTATTGTACCACACCTGCCCTTGGGTGGCATCTTGGAATGAGCGGAGCCAATGGGGTTCGAATCTTGAAAAAAAAAGGAGTGGTTCTGGTACAGAAACAGAACTAACCTCTAACACCCATGGACCAGGCACCAATCGTGGGTGTTAACCCTTTAAATACTGCATCAATCGCTGGTGGTGAGAAAAAAATTCTGGCACTGGCTTAAGTTCAGGTTCACCCAAAACCGCAATGTTGGCCACAGACCGGAACATTGCGGTTCAGGTCCACTAATCCATAGTTGCAATTGGTATCGATACTAAGCTTAATTAACAAGCTTTTGGCTGGACCCAACCCAACCAGTTAACAGCTACGGCACAATTTATTTTTTAATCCTACCGAACCCCTTGAGGAATGGAATCCACTTACTTTACTCCTCCAGTTACTCTGAACACAATAAGAGCTAGAAGAAATTTTTTGAGTCCATTGAGACATTAACTATTGACTATTACCAGCCAATGAACAGACAAAAAACATTTTTTTGCGGGACACAAGACTAAATGTTCATCAAGATCTCCATAAACTAATAAAAATAAGCTTTTTATCCCCCCTGCTGTCAAGAGACATCCAGTCCGACAATTACGTTCGCTGGCACCGAAAGATTCATCACAAACAATTCAAGTTTTTAAATTGATAACGTGTTAAATAACAATAAGTGAACTTCTTGGCAGGAACGAGACTTCAGCAACTTGAAAAAACATCAGCAGAAAAAAAAAATATTTATTTTCCCCCCCTTTTCTTGGCTGGAAAGAAAATGGAGTTTCTTGGCTGCCCATAAACTCGAAAGACTTCTGGTTTCAATTACATCTATTGAGTGTAAGAGAAAAAAAATGTGGCAAAACCAACAGGCTGAGCGCCAAGCGAGCCGGGGTGTAGTCGTTACCACTGTGATTCCCACAGTATAATTCCTGGGTTTGTGGAAAGTCATACCTCAATTTACTAAGAGTTGTAGGTGCCTAGCAGGACTATGACTGAATTAGGTAGACTCAAGGTGGACAAAGCCAAGAACTCGTCAAGAACAAGAGTGGAATCTCCTAGACAGAAGACCATTAAAGAAACATGGGAAGGATTTTTTATGGCATCAAGGACATAAAAGGTTCTCACCAAATGGGTTGAAGGGACCAATCAAGAACCAAAAAAATTAGGTAGACCAGAGATGGACAACAGCAAACAGTCATGAGACCGTGATTAGAAGGCACCAGCCCAGATAGCATGGCATGAACACGAGAAGTATAGTCAAAAACTAGTCATGAGTGGAATCCACCAGACCAAACACAGGAAGTATATTGACCACAAGGAGGTAGGGACCACAAGGAGGTAGGGACGCCCCCACCAAAGATTTATGCACCGTGTGGCTTTATGAATTTTCCTTCGAGAGAAAGTAGCCCCTGTTCTCGTGATTTGTAAGGGTTTGGGGAGAAGACTGAATTCTTGAAGGAACCAATCGCTGATACACTTGTTTTTTGAGAAATTGTTTTTGTATTATGCAAATGAGCCTCAGGGGTTCCTGTTAATGTCTCAGAAGCCCTCCCAGGCTCTGTTGTAGTTATTATTCCTAATTTTATTTGGCATTGCTGTCCGTCTCCTCCCTCGATTCCCCTCACCTGCCCTGCCAGGGAGAGGTGACATCTCAGCAATCCCTGCGCAAGCGCGGTCATCTCCCACATCGCCCAACCAGCTGTTCCATGAGATGAATTGCCCACAACCGGCTGACATCCAAATGGAGGAGTGAATAATTATTAGATTGTGCCAGCAGAGGCTCCTATGACATAGACAGGAGCACCTGAGGCTCATCTGCATAATTTTCAAAGCCGCTTTTCTTAAAAACAAACTTATTAGAAACCAAAAACAAAACTGGATCTGGTTTCAGGAGGCTGATACCAGCATGTGAGCGAGCTTGGTATAGCCATGTGCTAGATTTTATTTAAGGATTAATATTTACTTTCTAAACCGTGAAAAAAAGAAACTTTTAAAATTGCTGAGATTTTTTACTAATGATCATATCTGGAGTCAAAGTTTATTTCTCCAAGAGAAGGAAATTTGGCTTCTACTTGATGGGTTTTTGCCTTCAACGTGATCAACATTCAGGATTATGTGTACGGTTGGATAAAAGTAGATTTTTTTTGAGACTCAAACTACGTTACTCACAGAGATAAGATGAGAGGAGGCACTGACTACAGCATTTCATGTAACTATATCATTGGAAGCCATCTCTGAGGCCTTCAATACTCAAGTAATTGCTAGCCGCTCTTAGAACCCAATGACCCTCATGGCACGTATCCAGTACATAGAAGCTCCCGGCACTAATTCTACCCAATGCCATCCACTACACGAGAGCAATAGAGCTCAGATTTGGAAATTGTTGTGCCCATAGACCTTTTAATATACTCTTTGCTCTATTGAGGCTCAATCATCAAAGCCATCAACACAAAATTTCGAATGCAAGTCTACTCCATGCAGGTCCATTCACGACACTTGTACAGAATGGGCTTCGCCTTGTGCTTGTACTATGCTCCTCTTGAGCACCAGATGGACGATTGAAGCTCTTCAGGTCCTAATTTCTAGAAGGAACCAAAACCTCAACACCACTTACAGCATCACCAGCTCCTCTTTAACCGCTGCCATATTTTACTTTTCCCCCTCAGCCATGACAATACTTGGAGATAAAAACGTTTCCTCCTTCCCCCTGAGAGAAAACAGACACTTGGGATTAGTCTTCAGCCTCACAAGGAACACAACCCAAGACATCCTACAGTCTCCGGGAATAAGCAGCAGTCTGGGTCACGGAGAACAAATACATTTGGCGACGCGATCCGTTATTTTTACAGCTGTCAAGTTTAATGAAACACATTCATTTTGGACACAAAATCTATAATAATTTCACATATCTGGCACGGCACGGAGCGCTCCTCCCAATGATTCATTTTACGGACTACAGTGTTTCCATCAAAACAAACAGCCCTGGCTCTGATGGAGCGGAGACCGTAGATTGCACCAAGTCTAGGCGAGCGCTGGACAGCCTCACATCCATCTATAGATTTCTAGAAAAGTTTCTCAAGATTATCCAAATTACTTTAAAAACCTGCAAAACCATTTTGGGGACTTAACAGCAGAAGCCCCCCGGGGGCAGTGTCGTGAGTGTGACCTCCCGGGGTATTCATGCAGGGAAGTGTCAGACCAGGTCAAAGACCAAACCAAGATCAATTTCCTATTCCGCAATCACAAACAACCCAAAAAATAATAAATTTCGGGCCACAGTTGACTTTTAACAAGAAAAATGTAAACAAACATGAGCAGGTTGAGCGGATGGTGCAGGGGCGAGGGGGGAGGTTGTAGGTGGGTTGCAATTTGGAGCAAATGTCACTGTGTACTTTAGGGGTCTTAGAACCAGTCTGTTCACATAGCAGTCGAAAACAAACCTGGTAGGGGGTGCTACCCCCGCCCCCCCCAGGGAGCCAAGACACAAGTGGTATCCTGTCAATTGTTTTTCTAGACTGGTTGAAACATGAGTGCATGATCCCTACACACGTGTGTCTTGTATTTTGCCTCGGAAGGATGTTCTACCACCACAAGGGCAAAAGGCGAAGAGGGAGGGGAGCGTTTCGGAGCAGGCTCTCGCTTTCCTGTCAAGGCTTGAGCTACGCATTGCTTCTCCACAGGATACAAATAATAAGCTCTATCTGCCTTGGGAGAAGCGAACATCAACAGCGAGATTATCAGTCTACGTTACTGCTAGCGGAAACCAATAGGAAATCCTTGTCACAGCTGCCGTCTGTAATTCATATAGATATACATGGAGGCTAGCCTGCTCCCACCAAACCACAAGGGGCACAGGTTTATAACCTAAACCGAGGACCGGGTACACATCCAACCTGAGAGCCAACTGGGTGCGGATCCCGTGGCATCAAAATTTGGAGGTAAACCTTGTCCTACCAAACCACAAGTAGCACAGATTTATAATCTAAACAGAGGACAGGGTACAGATCCAACCTAAGGACCAACTGGGTGGGGGATCTCATGGCATCAGTATTTGGAGGTAAACCTTGTCCAATGAAACCGGAATTGGCAGAGAATAATAACCTAAACTGAGGACAGGTTAGAGATTCGATCTAAGGACCAACTGGTGAGGGGCTTTATAGCAACATAATTGGTTCAACCAAACCACAAGTGGCAGAGATTTATAGTCTACCCTCCAGATCCAACCTGACGACAGACCCGAGGGTTCTCACAGCATCAAGATTTGGAGGGAAGGTAGAGGAGTATCTTGTATATCTTGGGCTTATCGATCTTCTAGATCCTTAAACCTCTTGAGATGTCTACACATGCTCTGAATAAAATTAATGAACCCGTACGATCCAGAAGATATTGAGACAATGTCCTAAAAGTTAGGGACAGTCATCATATGCCTCTATTCAGAGGATTTCTTCAGGACTCTCCCCTCCGCAGCCCGAGCAGACACTCGGTATAATGCAGAACTAATAGGCGAGCAGTAATGGAGTGTATGATGGCTGATACTGATATGGTGGCACAGCTACATGGCAGCGGATAGGAGGAAGCGCTCATTACTGCGGCTATACATGGGAGTAAAGGTTATGTTATGAGAGGGAAGCTCCTCGCCCCTGTACATTACACTCCACACATCTCGGCTTTCTGGAAATGACGGCTCGTCACCCTCCTCCGAACCCTCCGAGCTCCTCCACGTCCATTAATAAGAGAAGAAGCTCCTGACACACGACCAGACAGAAAGGTCGCATTGTGCCCAAAGCCCCAACCGAATGTCAACCCTACATGACCTTGGCCAATCCCCATGCACCATCACAATCACTGGCAAGGGGTTAATCCACTCTACCACCAGAGGTCAGTGTAGGGATATACCCTTCACAGCTGCTGCAGAACCTCCATGAATAAATAAGCTGCCCCGGCTGTCAGTCCCCTGTCACAATGATTGACAGCTTGTGAGTCCCCCCACCACCACCAGTGCGCCCCCTCTTCTTACCCGTCCTCCAAGCTGGGAGAGCGCTCACATCCCGGGCTCTGCGGCACTGCCATGTTCATGTGTCACACAGGGGGAAAAATGGCGGCTCCACGAGTCCTGGGCTCTCACAGAAGGGAAAAATCCACTCCAGGGAGAAGGAAGGAGAAGCAGCAGGAGCAGGGGCCCCTCCGGGGGAGGAGAGGCAGCTGCTGCTCCCCGACCTCCTGGTGCAGACACACTGCTCCCCGACCCGACACACTGCTCCTCGGTCTCCTGCTGCCGACCCTCTGCTCCCCGACACAAAGCTGCGCGGCGCCGATGCGGGGACGTTCTGCTCCTGATACAATGTTGCGCTTCCCCGACGTTCTGTCACGTCCGCCCGGTCCCGACTGCAGCCCCGGCTCCGCAGCCGCTCTCTCCGCTCATCCAGATACTGTAATGTATGACAAAATGTCCGCTCCGCCCGTGTAATGAGCTCCGGCCTCCCCCTCCCTCGTGTCTCTCCCGCCTGTGTGTGTCCCTGTGCCGTGTGTGTGTGTCTCCCCCTCCTCCGGGTGTCTCTCCCCCTCCTCTGGGTGTCTCTCCCCCCTGTAGTCCTGCAGTAGCGGCAGCAGATGCTAATGAAGCGGCAGGGCTGGGTTAATGCACTCACTCTGCCACTACCTGACACAACATGGCGGGGGAGGGGGCTGCCCCCCAAACACAGCCCTCACCCCAAACACTGCCCTCACCCCACACACAGCCCTCACCCCACACACAGCCCTCACCCCAAACACTGCCCTCACCCCAAACACTGCCCTCGCCCCATACACAGCCCTCGCCCCACACACAGCCCTCACCCCACACACTGCCCTCACCCCAAACACAGCCCTCGCCCCACACACAGCCCTCGCCCCAAACACAGCCCTCGCCCCAAACACAGCCCTCGCCCCACACACAGCCCTCGCCCCAAACACTGCCCTCGCCCCAAACACTGCCCTCGCCCCACACACAGCCCTCGCCCCAAACACAGCCCTCGCCCCAAACACAGCCCTCGCCCCAAACACAGCCCTCGCCCCAAACACAGCCCTCGCCCCACACACAGCCCTCGCCCCAAACACAGCCCTCGCCCCAAACACACAGCCCTCGCCCCAAACACACAGCCCTCGCCCCAAACACACAGCCCTCGCCCCAAACACACAGCCCTCGCCCCAAACACACAGCCCTCACCCCACACACAGCCCTCACCCCACACACAGCCCTCAGGGCGCGTTCACACGTTGCGTTTTGGTTGCGTTTTCATTGCGTTTGAAACGCATATACAACAGCTGATGTGAGGTAATTTGCCTAATTACATGACCGTTTACGTTTGTAAACGCAATGTTAACGCATGCGTTAACAAAAGGCATGCGTTAACGCATGCGTTAACATCGCGTTTACAATGCGTTTTGTAAATGGAAACGTTAACAGTGATGTAATTAGGCAAATCACCCCTCCTCAGCTGTTGTATATGCGTTTCAAACGCAATGAAAACGCAGGTCAAAACGCAACGTGTGAACGCGCCCTCACCCCAAACACAGCCCTCACCCCAAACACAGCCCTCACCCCATACACAGCCCTCGCCCCAAACACAGCCCTCGCCCCATACACAGCCCTCGCCCCATACACAGCCCTCGCCCCATACACAGCCCTCGCCCCATACACAGCCCTCGCCCCATACACAGCCCTCGCCCCATACACAGCCCTCGCCCCATACACAGCCCTCGCCCCATACACAGCCCTCGCCCCAAACACAGCCCTCGCCCCAAACACAGCCCTCGCCCCAAACACAGCCCTCGCCCCAAACACAGCCCTCGCCTCATACACAGCCCTCGCCCCAAACACAGCCCTCGCCCCACACACAGCCCTCGCCCCACACACAGCCCTCGCCCCACACACAGCTCTCGCCCCACACACAGCTCTCGCCCCACGCACAGCTCTCGCCCCACGCACAGCCCTCGCCCCACACGCACAGCCCTCGCCCCACACGCACAGCCCTCTCCCCACACGCACAGCCCTCGCCCCACACGCACAGCCCTCGCCCCACACGCACAGCCCTCGCCCCACACGCACAGCCCTCGCCCCACACGCACAGCCCTCGCCCCACACGCACAGCCCTCGCCCCACACGCACAGCCCTCGCCCCACACGCACAGCCCTCGCCCCACACGCACAGCCCTCGCCCCACTTCTAGGCTTTTCTATGTGATATTCCGTGGATTTCTGGCCACAATCCTGTCAGATTCTCTCCTGTATATCAGGCCTGATGATGCCAAAAATTGTCAGAATTACATTTTTGCACAGTGTTTAACTCCTTGTTGCTGGAGATAAGCGGCGACCCCCCCCCCCCCTCCTATAGAAATGACTTATGCCCCCCCCTCCCCCCCTCCCCCCCAGAGGTTCTGATTGCTGAGGTTTCTGGATCACTTATTACTTGTGGGTTTTTTGACCAATTAGATATTTTTAAGGTTAGTGATAAGGATGACCAGCACCGCCACTAGGAAGTCCGGGGCCCCTGACTGGTAAATTTTGTGGGGCCCCCCATAGAATGATCATCCACCCCTGTGTGTACAGTGAGTTCCCTGCACCTGGAAAGGGAGGAAGGTTTTCTGTGTCTTAGGGCCCCTTCTCCTCCTTGGGGCCCCCTGAACAAAGTCAGACTAACCCCCCGGATGGTGGCCCTGATGACTGGTAACATTTCAGACACTCAGGCCTCCCCAATGTTTGGCTGGAGCTGCAGTATCATTAACATGGAAAAACCTTTTACTATTAGAAAGGATTTCAGGCTTAAAGATAGTGATAACATATCCATAGAAAAAGTCTGCAATATTGAAGCCTGGGCACCCCAGCACCCTCAGTAGACAGCTCCATTGTCAGTGCAGTGGTCAGACCAGGTTACTGCAGTTCAGCCACCAATCATAGGAATGGAGCTAAAGAGAACCTGTCACCAGATTTTACTCTGCTAAACGAATAGTCCGCAGGTCAGGGATGAAATCTCCTGTTTAGATTTTCCTCTTTTATGTGAAATCTCACCCTTTTACCTATAGAAAAAATCTCCCCCAAAGTCAGGAAAACATGACTCTTCTCACGTCGTTTTCACCTGAGATGAGTCAAGTGTAGTGGTTGTAGGTGGAGTGAGAAGCCTGAATCTTTGATTACATGTTTTTTAGTGTCATATTAAAGATAACAATCTCATATTTTATATAGAAGAGGCTTCTAGTTCTGTGAGCTACAGAACTGGACATACAGGCAGTTAAGATGCTGGGGAACTGGGTTTTTATCTGCATTTTCAACTATGTCTTTAGCCTCCTGTATCTCTGGTTTTGCAGCTCACAGAACCCTAATCGCAACCGTAACCGACTCTTATCTTTAATATGACACAAAAATCTTGTTTCTAGGTGCTACAGAACAGAAGATAGGGGCTCCTGCAACCACTAAACTTGACTCATCTCATGTGAAAAAGAGGTTAGAAGAGTCATTATTGCCTGAGTCTAGAGGAGATTTTTTTTAATAGGTTAAAGAGGGAATTATAGAAAGGACATTTCATACCCGAGCTGAGGGGGCTGGGAGTTTAGTGGGGTGAAACCTGGTGACAGGTTCCCTTTAAGCTCAGTGACTTGGTTCAGCCACTAGACAGTCCAATGCTATGAACACCCATAAATGTTATAGAGCAGGAGGAGCAGAGCAGATTGTATATAGTGTTCTGTCTGCAGGCAGCATGTTATAGAGCAGGAGGAGCTGAGCAGATTGTACATAGTGTCCTATCTGCAGGCAGCATGTTATAGAGCAGGAAGAGCTGAGCAGATAGTACATAGTGTCCTATCTGCAGGCAGCATGTTATAGAGCAGGAGGAGCTTAGAAGATTGTACATGGTGTCCTATCTGCAGGCAGTATGTTATAGAGCAAGAGGAGCTGAGCAGATTGTACATAGTGTCCTATCTGCAGGCAGCATGTTATAGAGCAGGAGGAGCTTAGAAGATTGTACATAGTGTCCCATATGCAAGCAGCATGTTATAGAGCAGGAGGAGCTGAGCACATTGTACATAGTGTCCTATCTGCAGGCAGCATGTTATAGAGCAGGAGGAGCCGAACACATTGTACATAGTGTCCTATCTGCAGGCAGCATGTTATAGAGCAGGAGGTGCTGAGTAGATTGTACATAGTGTCCTATCTGCAGGCAGCATGTTATAGAGCAGGAGATGGGTACATAGTGTCCTATCTGCAGGCAGCATGTTATAGAGCAGGAGGAGCTGAGCAGATTGTACATAGTGTCCTATCTGCAGGTAACATGTTATAAAGCAGGAGCTGAGCACATTGTACAAAGTGTCCTATCTGCACGCAGCATGTTATAGAGCAGGAGGAGCTGAGCAGATTATACATAGTGTCCTATCTGCAGGCAGCATGTTATAAAGCAGGAAGAGCTGAGCAGATTATACATAGTGTCCTATCTGCAGGCAGCATGTTATAAAGCAGGAAGAGTATCCTATGTGCATCTCTATCTTACCGTATAATATATGATCAAATAGGAGCCACTTTGCATATTTTAGGTATCAAAATATATAATATTTTTTATGCGACTGTGACAATCTTTAAGATGTAAATAAACATTATGGGGCACATTTACTTACCCGGTCCCTGCGCGATCCCCATGATTCAAGAAGATCGTGCGCCCGATTTCCTGCATGTGTGGCTTCCCCGATGAGGTCCGCCGGAGTTCACCATCTTCCTCCCGGTGTATGTAAGTGCTTGGCTTGCCCGTTCCCCGATTTGTGTTGCGTGAAGCCCGGCGTGATTACGACACAATCGGATCGCGTGCAACACAATCCCCCGCGCGATCCCCAAAAAGTCAGGAAACCTGACGAAAATGCGGCCGCGGGACCCTTAGTAAAAAAAGCCCCTATATGTCCATCCACGAGCAATGAGTTGAATTGAGCCTCTTGCCTCAGGCAGCACCACCTGCAGCAAGATGGTGGGCGGCACCCATATCAACATTGTCTCTTCAGATCTGATGTTGATATGGGTGTAGGCCACTTACTAAAAAATAAAATAACCTGATCCCTTAGTATTGGATGTGGCAGAGAGGGCTCCATTAGCAGCCTCCTTAGAGCCCCTCACATGCAGGAGTCCACCCTGGAAGCAGAATGCAGAAGCTTTCCCCATATACAATGTCACCATAATGGGGGCACTGGAGTATTTAGTATAAATATGTTTGAGACTCAGCCGGAGAGGCCGGAGCTACTTTTTCATACAAAGTTCTTAGTCACCTGATTTCCCTCATACAAAGGTACAGTACGATGATACAAATTCTTGCTGACTGCAGCCACCCCTAGGGGGAGCTCACCGCATACATATTCATGAAGATTTCATTGAAGTCAATTGTAGCAATATAAATAAAACCTGCAGCGAGTCTCCCCTGGCGGCAGCTTGTGCCGGAGCTTTGCCAGGTTTGTGGGATTCCTGCCAGATCTCAGGCAATCTGGTTATATTACAGTGTAATGAAAGTGTTTGCAGGGTTATGAATATACTGTGTGTATTAATTCCTCATCATTTTGTTACATCTCTGTTTGCTGTCAGTGACTGTGACTATTCATTTCTCCCGTTGAGACTTTAATCTACGTTCTTACAGCTGAGGGTTTGCTACAGTTGTTTCCAGTCTACAGAATGCACTTTAAAGGTCCCGTTCACATGGCCGGATACAATCTGTAACATACAGACATGTTAGATGGAGGACTGGGACTCAGGTTTTATTGGAACTTGTATTGTTCCTCTGTTATTCCTCCTGGAAATATATGACCAAATTGAGAATTCAAAGTTGTCAGTGGGTTTATTAGTACAGATTGTTGCATTATAAGTTGAGATCATAATTTGACTCATGTGAATGGGGCACATTTACTTATCCGGCCTGGAGGAGCACCCCGAAAGTGCATTGTCCGGCGACAATACACTGCGCCGCGATTCACTAAGATCGTGTGCCCGATATCCTGCATGTGTCGCTTCCCCGCTCAGGTCCCTGGAGTTCACCTTCTTCTTCCTGGTGCATGTAAGTGCATTGTCCGTGTATAATGCGCTGTGCGGGGGAATCACTAAGATCGTGCCCCCGATATCCTGCACGTGTCACTTCCCCGCTCAGGTCCCTGGAGTTCACCTTCTTCTTCCTGGTGCATGTAAGTGCATTGTCCGTGTATAATGCACTGTGCGGGGAGTCACTAAGATCCTGCGCCCGATATCCTGCATGTGTAGTTTCCCCTCTCAGGTCCCCGGAGTTCACCTTCTTCTTCCTGGTGCATGTAAGTGCATTGTCCGTGTATAATGCGCTGTGCGGGGAGTCACTAAGATCCTGCGCCCGATATCCTGCATGTGTCGCTTCCCCGCTCAGGTCCCCGGAGTTCACCTTCTTCTTCCTGGTGCATGTAAGTGCATTGTCTGTGTATAATGCGCTGTGCGGGGAGTCACTAAGATCCTGCACCCGATATCCTGCATGTGTCACTTCCCCGCTCAGGTCCCTGGAGTTCACCTTCTTCTTCCTGGTGCATGTAAGTGCATTGTCCGTGTATAATGCGCTGTGCGGGGAGTCACTAAGATCCTGCACCCGATATCCTGCATGTGTCGCTTCCCCGCTCAGGTCCCCGGAGATCACCTTCTTCTTCCTGGTGCATGTAAGTGCATTGTCCGTGTATAATGCGCTGTGCGGAGAGTCACCTAAGATCGTGTTCCTGATATCCTGCATGTGTCGCTTCCCCGCTCAGGTCCCCGGAGTTCTCCTTCTTCTTCCCGGCTTAAGTAAGTGCTTGGCTTGCGACACAATTTTTAAGTTAAATCCTGCGGTTTATCCGAATCATCCGACTTCTCGCCCCCGATTTCCGTTGCATGAAAGCCTGCGCAAATGTGCCAAAATCCGATCGTCTGCGCCAAATTCCCCTTCTTAATACCTGTCCAAGCGGCACGATCCCCGAAAAACTTTGGAAAACCTGACGGAAATGCGGACCCTTAGTAAATAAACCTCAATGTGTTTCCAATAGGGAAAGGAGAGTGATCTGCTCCCAGACATCTCCGGTGGCAGCTTATTTCCCAGGATAATACAGGATCCGGTCAGGGGAGGAATAGAGACCCCCCCCCCCCCCATTATAGTCATCATTATGGTGATTGGTAGTGAAAGGGTTAATCTCGGGGCTCTCGCTGGTAAACATACTTACTGTAATTGCTCAGTAACATCTCTCTTGTAATAGTGTGGATCCTAAATTCCGAGGAATTTAGTTTGGCCCTGGAATGATTTCTTCTGCCGACAGTGTATTTAGTGGAGAGAACAAAGATTCATTGATGGCGACTATTAAAGCCGCATTCATTGAAGACGAGTGAAAATAACTTGTGTTTACATAGAGGGAAGAGTCCTCAAACAGCTCCAGCGTCTTCTGGGTCGGAGTCTACATATGTTCTGTGGATTATGATACTGGGCGCTAAGAAGTTTCAAAATGTTGATCTACCTTTTCCGCTCTGAACCGTTTAGTAGGTGTCCGGAATGTTACCCTTTCATTAACAAAACTTAACTTCAGTTGAGTGGGCAGCCTTAAAGGGAACCTGTCATCAGAATCCATCATAATAAACCAGGGACATTACTCATAGATCCAGGCATCGGGACTGTGTGATCCATGACCTCCTTCCTTCTAAAATCATCTTTTAAAATTATGCTAATAAGACAGAGGGTGTGTAGCAGAGCCCCTCTGTGCTGTAAATGGCTGTTACACTGTGCAGGAGGACGTCCCCCTCCCTATCTCACTTCTGTGCAGTGTAACAGCCTGTGAAGCTACAGCATGGATGGGCTCTGGGAACGCATCCCAAAATCCTTCAGGACCAATAGCATATTTGTAAAAGTTGATTTTGGAAGGTACATGGATAATCCCGGTGCCTGAATCTATGAGTAAGTGTCACTGGTTTATCATTATAATAATTCTTTATTTATATAGCGCACACAGATTACACAGCGCTGCACAGAGCTTGTCACATCAGTCCCTGTCCCCATGGGGCTCACAATCTAATCAACCTACCAGTATGTTTTGGGAGGAAACCAGAAGACCCAGAGGAAACCCACGCAAACACACGCACTTTGCAGATGTTGACCCTGGGACTTGAACTCCAGCACTGAAAGGCTGTAGGGCTAACCACCGAGCCACCGTGGATTCTGATGGTAAATTTAGTGTATCTACCATCTCCCTACCTACATGTAGAATGTTGTAGAGAAAAACACTGTGATTTCAAACACAACTTCACAATTTCTGTCCATTATGTTGTTTCTATATTCCATATGCTAATGAGGTAGTTGGTGCACCCTGAGTGTATCCTGAACACCTGGGGCACTGCTATCTCTGCCTGGATCACTATCCTCGCTATTAGATTTGCTGGAGGTTTGTCTTGTAAGAAGCTTGGGGCAAGAGGAAAAAGCTCTATAGGCGCGCTAACTGCCTCATTAGCATACGGATTAAACAGGGAATAACTTGGAAGTGGCAAAATGTCCAGAAATAATAAAGGTTTGTGGGGATTTACAATGCGCCTATCTAAATAGTGCTGTCTGGTGTGGGTGGTAGACTCCTATTTAAATTTTTTTTTTTTAGATATACTATAAACCTCGAAATGGCCACAGGGGGTTCTTATCTCGCTTTGACTTCCCAATTCATTTCTGCATGGACTACAAGTAACTACTACTGTAACTGCTGAAGCTGCTGATAGGTTGTAGGTGTCATCTGACCCGGCCAGAGCTGGTTGGGTCATGGGAAGGAGTAGCTGGTGACTAGCATTTTGCTGTAATTGCTGCCACTCAACCCAGGGGGCTTTACCAGCTCCAATAGATTTCTATAAGTCTTCGGGTAGGGGGACGTCGCTGTAGACCCACCTTCATCTCTGTCCATTTGTAGACGGCAAATAGTATGAATGGGCCCCCCAAAAAAGTAGCAAACATGTTATGCGCCCACTAAACAGTGTCCAGATAGTTACATAATTTTATCAAATATTCCATAAATCAGCAATACAAGTAAATTCAAGAAATTCTGTGATGTATCTTATCAGAGAAAACAGCCTCCGACTCCATTTACTTTGTCTCTTATTATCTTCCTTCCTAATCTGCTTTTCACTCTGATATTGCCGCTTGAATCTTACTTATAAGACAGTAGGGGGGTCAGTTTACATAGAAGTCTATGGAGAGGGGAGGAGGCAGCAGGGAGTCACAGCAGCTAGGTCAGACAATAGCAAACTCACAGACAGAGAATTGAGTGGCATTTAAAGGGTAAACACCGAGTGTGGGCGTTTTCCTTGGAGGTGAGCCTTCGGGTTTGATACCCAGATCTGAACCCAGACCAAACTATCAGGTTGAACACAAACTTAAGCGGGTCTATTCATCCCTAGTACTGACTTCTTACACTTGTCTGCCCATTCTATATCATCTCTCTATGGTTGTCTGGATTTGCCTCTGTCCTGTGCTGCTGGGGTTCACATCTTGTTTTATACCTGATTATTTAGGGATTGGAGATACTATTGTAAACTATAGATTAAATAGAGATTTAAAGGGATATTCCCACAAAGACAGGAGTCTTAAATATACTCAGGATAACAAAATAACACATTCTCTAATTCACTGATATTAACAAAAATACATTTCACAAATATAAGTCCAACCTCTCTCTTGGTGTTTACAATTTTGGTTGCCCTTGGATACAACCATAAATCTTCTGACTATGGTTGGATTCTTCTCATGAATAGCTTCTCTTGCCTGCTCACTGCAGTGCTCTCTGCCACCTGCCCCTCCCCCCTTGCATTGCAAGACCAGCTCAGACAGTCTACAACAGTGGTTCTTAACCTTGTTTGATGTACTGAACCCACCAGTTTCATATACACATTCACCAAACCCTTCTTTAGTGATAAATCACAGGGGGGCACGGTGGCTGAGTGGGCAGCACTTCTGCCTTGCAGCGCTGGGGTCCTGGGTTCGAATCGCACCCAGGTCAACATCTGCAAAAGAGTTTGTATGTTCTCTCCGTGTTTGTGTGGGTTTCCTCTGGTTTCCTCCCACACTCCAAAAAATACTGGTAGGTTGTTTAGATTGTGAGCCCCATGGGGACAGGGACCAATTTGTCATGCTTTGTGCAGCGCTGTGTGCGCTATATGAATAAAGAATTATTATTATTATAAATCAAATATGTGTGTGTCTTGACCTCCATGGCAGAGGCTCCGCCAAACCCCTGAGACTGACTCACCGAACCCCTAGGGTACGATAGAACCATGGTTAAGAACCACTGCTCTTCAATCTACAGACAAGTCTTAATCCGGAAGGGAGGCATATAGCAGTGCTGACTTTGTGTGTATTACAGAGTTGAGCATGTCATTTTGTGTTATATCCATCTCATGTATCTCATCATCTCTCAGCTCTGATCAGTCTCATCTCTCTTTCTATATGTCAGATACTAGTGAATATTTAGAAGCTAAATAAAAGTGTAAATAAACCCTGGACCCTGATAAACTAAGCACATTGTCAGCACACAGCATCTCATAGCACAGAGGGATCATGAAGCGTCTGCACAGAGAGTCCCCACTCACACTCTGGAATCTTACACTGACAACACTGAGTGATAGGAGCTAAAACAGAATTAACACTGAGTAGCATTGTGAAGTAAGGGGTTAAATGATCTTTATTGTGTAAACATCACTAAGGGGAATAAAATTTGAGAACTTTCTATCCTGGGAAAACCCCTTTAAGATTCTTTATACACAATTTTGAGCAGTTGATTGTATCTTTGGTATATAGGGATAGTATTCAGGTCAACTAGAATACCTGTCAACATCACACTGACAGGCATAGCACCCTGCAATACAGAAGTGCTGCTCAGATACCCCTGGGGCGAGGGCCATAAGTGGAGTCAGAGCAGAGGGTACGGGCATAGCAGAGCCTAGAAGCCTTTGGTGAAAGCCATTACTATGAACATATTATAGTTGGGGGTTTGCTACAGGAATTGTAGTCACACATTTGACACTTGGATTGGTCTATAATCATGGATAAACTACACATATACAACAAAAAATACAACACAGTGGGGGTCATTTACTAAGGGCCCGATTCGCGGTTTCCCGACGTGTTACCCGAATATTTCCGATTTGCGCCGATTTTCCCTGTATTGCCCCGGGATTTTGGCACACGCGATCGGATTGTGGCGCATCGGCGCTGGCATGCACACGACGGAAATCGAACGAAAACCCGACGGATTCGGAAAAACCGCCGCATTTAAAACAAAAAATCTGTCGCGGAGCTTGCACTTACCTTCACTCAGCCCGGCTCAGTGAACTCCTGTGCGTTCCGATGCTTTTCAGCGCAGCAGCGCCACCTGGTGGACGGCGGAGGAACTACCTTAATGTATCCCGGCCGGACCCAAATCCACCGCAGAGAACGCGCCGCTGGATCGCGAATGGACCGGGTAAGTAAATCTGCCCCAATTTTTCTAAATAAAAATACATATAAAAGTTGTCTCATCTTCGACAGCCTGAACATTACAGGAAATCTACCATTTGCTTTTATGAATTGTGAACCAAACATACGGTGAGAATGCTGGAGCTACACTGATGCAGCATCCGGCAACTCTCATCACAATCCATCCTGATAACCCAGGGACATTACCGGACATTAGATCCAGGCACCGGGACTGTGGTATCTTCTTATATTCGTTATCCATGGCCTCCTTCCTTCTAAAATCAACTTTTATAATTCTACTGACACAGAAGGGCTCTGGAGAGAGTTCCTCCATGATGTAGCTTCACAGGCTGTTACACTGTCTCCCCCTCAGCACTTCCTCCCTCCATCTGCCTGCTTTTTTCTCGCACAGTGGGAGGGAGGAATAGCTCCTGCAAAGGTTAACCTTTGAAGCTGCAGCACAGAGGGGCTCTGGTAACACCCCCCAGGAGCCCTTCTTTCGCAATAGAATAACTTAAAAGTTGATTTTAGAAGGAAAGAGGCCATGGATAACAGATATAAGCAGATATCACAGTCCCGGTGCCTGTATCTATGAGTAATGTCCCTGGTTTATCAGGATGGATTGTGATGGGAGATTTCATTTAATCATTGGACGGGTGGGCATGGAATTTTACTTTTGCAGGAAGGGGGAGGCAACTTTCATTGACCCCTGAAGGCAGGGATAGTTTGATATTGTCCCCGACAACCTCATACCAGGTCATTATAGCTAATGTGAAAGTATTAGGAAACAATAAAAAAGAAAAAAAAATGTAAGGATTGCAAAAGATTTTTAAACAAAGGAGAAGAATACATAGTAGTGGTGGTAATTGTGGGCTGTGAAGTGATGAGACGTGTGGTTTGGGATAGTGAGATTAGGGCGACCACAAGGCTGATCTCTGACATTAATGCAGAGAGAAAGGATCTACAGACCAGGATCCCATAAACAGGAGTATTGACGATGACTGCAAATGCTGAACCCGAGGATTAGTCCTGGAAAATCTATAACAGGTCCATACTACTCCCTATATGGCAGCTATTAGACCCTTCAGACATCAGATCGGAGAGTCTCTGCGTAGAACCTGTATCTGTATATTAGGGATTATGAATGTCATAGGGGGGGGGGGGGGTGTCTAGAAAGTTTTCTTCTAAAAATTATACATTCAAATTCGGTTGGGGGGTAATTTTTGCACAGGGGTCCAATAGCATAAATAATAATAATTCCTTTATTTATATAGCGCACACAGATTCTGCAGCGCTGCACAGAGATTACCAAATCAGTCCCTGTCCCCACGGGGCTCACAGTCTAATCAACCTACCAGTATGTATGGAGTGTGGGAGGAAACAGGAGGAAACACAAGCAAACATTGAGAGAACATACAAACTCTTTGCAGATGTTGACCTGCGTGGGACTTAAACCCAGGTTCCCAGTGCTGCAAGGCTATAATGCTAACTACTGAGCCACCGTGCTGCAAGGCTGTAGTGCTAACTACTGAGCCACCGTGCTGCCCTACCTTCTGCTCTGACTGTACAGACCAAACCCTTGTAGTAATCTCAGATCTGGGTCATGACCCAACTTAAAAGATAGCACTGAAGTGATAATCTGGTAATTATTCTGGTAATTATTTTAGTTACAATAGTTTATACATATTTTTAGGGATGTCGTACATATAAAGTAGCATAAAGGTTTTATTAGTGTATACAATATACAGTTTTAAAATTCCCACGGAACTTGATTGATTTTGGTAGAGTGTTTAAGTTTATCACAAAATTGCACAAAGGTAATGGTAGTCTGTGCCGTTACAGAGGGGAGTAGGGAGCTGAGTAACAGAGGGGAGGAGGGAGCTGAGTGACAGAGGGGAGGAGGGAGCTGAGTGACAGAGGGGAGGAGGGAGCTGAGTGACAGGGGTGGAGGGAGCTGAGTAACAGAGGGGAGGAGGGAGCTGAGTGACAGAGGGGTGGAGGGAGCTGAGTGACAGAGGGGAGGAGGGAGCTGAGTGACAGGGGTGGAGGGAGCTGAGTAACAGAGCGGAGGAGGGAGCTGAGTGACAGAGGGGAGGAGAGAGCTGAGTGACAGAGGGGAGGAGGGAGCTGAGTAACGGAGGGGAGGAGGGAGCTGAGTGACGGAGGTGAGGAGGGAGCTGAGTGACAGAGGGGTGGAGGGAGCTGAGTGACAGAGGGGTGGAGGGAGCTGAGTAACAGAGCGGAGGAGGGAGCTGAGTAACAGAGGGGAGGAGGGAGCTGAGTGACAGAGGGGAGGAGGGAGCTGAGTGACAGAGGGGAGGAGGAAGCTGAGTGACAGAGGGGAGGAGGGAGCTGAGTGACAGAGGGGAGGAGGGAGCTGAGTAACAGAGGGGAGGAGGGAGCTGAGTGACAGAGGGGAGGATGGAGCTGAGTGACAGAGGGGAGGAGGGAGCTGAGTGACAGAGGGGAGGAGGGATCTGAGTGACAGAGGGGAGGAGGGAGCTGAGTGACAGAGGGGAGGAGGGAGCTGAGTAACAGAGGGGAGGAGGGAGCTGAGTGACAGAGGGGAGGATGGAGCTGAGTGACAGAGTGGAGGAGGGAGCTGAGTAACAGAGGGGAGGAGGGAGCTGAGTGACAGAGTGGAGGAGGGAGCTGAGTAACAGAGGAGGGAGCTGAGTGAGCCCAGAGTGGACATTTATCAGGGGCTGCTTTCTGCCCTAGAAACTTTGAAATGATCACAATTCCTTTCGAATCGTCAGGGATTGTGATTATTTCCCTCTTTACGAACCCTTTACGCCTCCTGGTCCTAGAGGGGTGCGAAGACATTCCTGCCCCTGCTCCTGCACACTATCTATAGGCTGCGTTTATTCGGGCCTTAACAATTGCAGGTAATAGCACAGTTCTATGCATGCCAGGGCCTGGTGTAGAATTCCTGAAAGGCACAGCTGCCCTATGGATACATCAGGAGGCCGGAGCCTCCGGATTTATGAGGCGGGGCTTACATCATATGCAGATGTGCCCACGTATGATAAATGTCTCCCAATGAACAGTGAAACAGGACATCTCTGAAAAGCACTCTAGGTCCTCAGCCACA
Organism: Engystomops pustulosus; assembly: GCF_040894005.1. Lineage (NCBI taxonomy): Eukaryota > Metazoa > Chordata > Amphibia > Anura > Leptodactylidae > Engystomops > Engystomops pustulosus. The sequence continues at coordinate 8,937,726 of NC_092411.1, read as the reverse complement.
TATAGAAGTTCCTGTTTCTGATCTCTGATTCTACTGCTAATATAGAGATATACAAGCATACACTTAAAGGGGTTGGCCACTTTACCTCATGTTTATTGTAATGTGTGTGCAACTGTGGGGGGAAGGATGTTAGGTAATTTACCAATAAACATCTATTAAAAGTTCTGCTCCCTACTGCATTTCTGGAGCACAGCCCTACCAATCTTGGGGTTCTTCTTTACCCCTCTCACCAAAGCTCTTCTCCCACCATTGCTTAGTTTGTCTGGATTGCCAGGTTCAGGAAGAGTTGTGGTTGTCCCAAACTTCTTCCTTTTAAGGATTTTGGAGGCCACTGTGCTCTTAGGAACCTTGAGTGCTGCAGAAATTATTTTGTGACCTTGGCCAGATCTGTGCCTTGCTACAATTCTCTGAGCTCCTTGGGCAGTTCCTTATACCTCATGAGCCTCTCCTCAGTAGCCACAGAACCACGACACCATACATTAGTATCTCTTTCACAACTGTATCATGTAATTGTTTCCATTTCTACCTTTTAACCCCTGTACAGGCATCTAGACTTCGCTGCAAGGAGGACATAAGCTTCTACCTCTTGTGGTACTCCTTGTGTAGGTGACAACTAATGTAGGTGGCTCGGAGGAGGTCAGTGCAAAGTATCGGGCAACGAAGCGTCAAAGACAGTCCTGAAACAAAATTCAAGAAACAACTAGAGGTCAGGACGGTCAGAGGTCATGTCTGCAACACAAGGGAGTACAGTCTGTCGCCTTTACAGTCTCCATATCAGACAAAGTATCTTACAGTTGTTAAATGCAATTGGTGCCTCCAGTAGAAACATAACCTGTCACTAATCTAACAGTTCATTCAGGTAGGATATAAAATGTTCTTTCTCAAATTCTCTCTTTTATGGGAAATCTCACACGTTTCCATAGATAAAACTCTTGAGTTGAGTCAAGTTTAGTGGTTGCAGGTGTAGTGTCGCTTTAGAGGCCCACTATGTTCTGTTGTATAGCACCTAGAAACATGCTTCTGGTGTCTTACAAAAGACAATCTCATCTTTCAGATCCTATCTAGCTTATGCTTTTACATCACATCAGGATTGTGGTTCTGTGAGCTATAGAGCTGGTCATACAGGCAGTTAAAAAATAAGTAGGAAGTAGATCTTCATCGGAATCTTGCCTTTCCAATTATGTATTCAGCTGCCTGTATGTAAATTTTTTCAGCTCAGAAAGCCGTAAACCTGATGTGATCTGAAAGATGAGATCCTTATCTTTAATATGACACCAGCAGCATGTTACTAGGTGCTATAGAACAGAAGATTGGGGCTTCTGAAGTGACACTAACCCTGCAACCACTAAATCTGTCTTATGTCATGTAAAATTAGCTGAGATGAGTCAGATTTCCAGACTTTGGGGGAGAATTTTTTGTAGGTAAACGGGTGAGATTTTACATAAAGGAGGAAATTCTACAAAGGTTCCCTTTAAACACTAAAGCTGTGGCATGTACCCCTTAGGTTACAGATCCCACAAGATCTGTAGGTGCTCCCGTTTCTTGTGCCGGCCTCCCGCTTTCTCCCGATCCTGCACCTCCTTGGACACGGTTTGTTGGTTAGCTTATAATATATATTGATTCTTACTGGAAGGGTAAATCTCAGTTAATATTTGCAGCCGTAACCGAGATGATTATTTTCCTAGTAACTGCATTGATTATGTAGCCATTGATTATGCTATTAACATTCGCAGAGGATTTTTTTTTTTTGTGCTTTATAAGCCACTTATTTGCTTTCCCGATCTTGAGCAAATGTACCTAAAGGAATATCTAACAACTAAGAAATCACAGTATTACTATGAGGGATGATAGATAAGAGATGGGACGCTGCTGTATGATTGGTCAATCATTAAACCTGCAGAACATATTCTACAGGAGAAGCGATTATGTGCGGGAAGGGAAGTCACATGACCATGAGACATCAATGCCTGGGGCCACATGTGGATCCATAGTGGTAGCCGCATTCCCCAGGGGGTGTATGACTGGACACTACTTTAGTATATTGCTGGACTAGATTTTTATTGGATGCTACCATATGGGAAGCTGTAATGCAGCAGCTGTGGAGCTACTGTGTCACCTCACAGATTTGGTTATGGGATATTCCACGTGACCCTATTAGTAGTCACTCTTTAACCCCTGCATGGCGATCTGGACTTCTCTACTTCGACATCACCAGGCTCCTATCTCTCTTGGGCGATCCCAAGGGGTCAAGATGTACCAAAGGAGCAGAGAGAGGTGTAATCAATAAGCAATCCAAGGTCAGGGCAGGACAGGTGAACATGGTTAAAATTAGTGCTGATCGGACCAGAACTGCTAACTGCTTGGGTTTGTACCAAACTTCTCAGGTTCAGGTCCCCCACACATGCCCACACACTTCATTAGAAGTTTGGGGCCAGGTTTGGCTCAAACCTTTCCCTCGGTTAACGCCTGCAATTGGGCGCTGGCACCAATCACAGGTGTAGACTCTTTAAACGCCACTGTCATCGGGAGCGACGACTCACACCAAAATGGCTGGGGGCATTGCCACCAGCAGCTTAGTGTTGGCGCTTTGCCACAGACATTTATATACCACTGGCAACTGGTGCCAGCTCACGGACTATTGCCGATGTCACAGGTTGCGGTCCGGGTATAGAATTTGAACCCAGACCCAAACATTATTTTAACATTCAGGTTCAGCCAAACCCAAATTTTGATAGGTACACTCAGCACTAGTAAAAATGTAACACAAATCTAAAGTAGGACAACCCCTTCACAGAACCCGGCCACCTAGGAACCTTATCGCTCAGACAGTTTCCAGTAGGAAATGTTGCCTAAACAGCCCAGTGCAGAGGAGCAGCCAAGAGCAGAGGAGCAGCCAAGAGCAGACTGTAGGGCTGGGGGTTAGAACTTTACGAAGGTCAACGTACCCTGAAGATACAGTCCATAGTCAGGTAGGGGGGGCAGATAGGTGGTACTACCCTTGTTCCCTGATTCCCTGGGGATCCAACTTTATTGGTTATGCACAGGGTGGCCAGTTTCTGGCTGTTGGTTTTTTTTTTAGCAGGCCCTACCTTACAATGCTGGACGGGACCTGCAGGTTTCCACATTATGGCCAAATATGCAATATTACCAGACCATTGCACTCCACACTTAACACAGTAGAGATCTTACAGGAAGCCATAAATAAGAGGGATACTCTACCAAAATGAACAAGGTTTGGAAATTTGAGGCATTTTGGAAAATGGAAATGGCAGGACCCCCCCTATGACTTGACCTACCACTACCATGCCAACCAGTGCCATGACTAGCAACGACGAGAGCTCCTCTAGGCACAAGGTGCTATACCTTCATTTATAAATATGGCAGTAGCATAGTTTTTGAGGAACTTCACACCAACAAGGTAAATTATAGAGAAGGTAGAGAAACCCAACCAGGTAGAATATAAAGAAACCCAACAAGAGGGCTTCAAGAGGTTGAAGGAACGAGTTTACTCATTCACTTGTTCAAACATTAGATCACGACTAGAAGTAAAGTCATCCCAAGAACTTAAAAAATCCTCACGTGAGCTAAGTCATCATTTTTCAACTAAACTTTTCTCAGACATGGGAGTTCCCGTGTTTTATTTGGCATGTAGACATCTGTAGCTGGCACCATGAAAGTGTCCTGCCTAGATCCGTCCATCAAAAATGTTCTTGTATATTTCTCATTTCAGAGGAGACTGAGGTGTACAAATGAGAGCAAGACATTATGGACAGGGAGCTTAGGGCTTCATCTTTCCGACTTTGTGATGATTGGTTCCAGCTGTCTCCATAAGCTCGAATCCTCAGCAGTATTTCCTGGACTTTCCTGTTAACCAGATCTCATTGCTAAACTCTTTAGGTTAAGTAGAGATTTCTCTTTGTGGTGCAGCGTGAAACCACTCCACAAGTGTGGAATAAGACTACTTATATCAGCGGCCGGCTAGTAGAAGCACCATGTCACCTAACTGGTTTGGCTTTGGGCCACTCCTCAGGGTGTTTTAGCCTCAGTGGCCTCCCTGGTTTCGCCCTTTAATCCATGTTTCAGCACCTTGTTGACATTACAGAGAGACAGGTGTTGGCCCTCGCTTGCCTCTGACTGCCCAGAACTACATCCTGATTATTAAGGCTATATTCACACGAACGTATGGGGGACGTATATACGGCCGACGTATATATGGCCGATATACGTCCCCCATACACTTCTATGGGCGCACGGCACCCTACGGGAGCGGTACGGTGCCGCACACGTGCGGCACCGTACCGTTCCGTACCCGGGAAAAAGATAGGACCTGTCCTATCTCTTCCCGTAATACGGCGCTGTGCGCCATAGGTTGCTATGGAGAGGGGCGGGGGTGAGCTGCGCTCACCTCCTCCTCCTCTCCCCGTACACTGCCGTTGCCCGGTACGGTACGGGCGGGCAACGGCAGTGTGAATATAGCCTAATTTTGTGAAAAATTTTCATAACCTCATCTCATTTTTAACCCTCATTTTTAAAGTCTTCTCTTTTGTTTGCATTAAACCAATTTACCTCAGCCCCAGGGTGGCTGTCGCTAACAATGGGACCACTTCAAGAGGTAGCAACCTGGTGGTCACTCTGCAATGAAGTCTAAGGGTTATACAGAGATATCTAAGTGTTATGCTGGAAGACCACCAGGTCAGGTTGTACCGCTTGAAGTGGTTCCGGCAAAGCTGTACTAGGGCCTAGGGCAGTGGTGGCGAACCTATGGCACGGGTGCCAGAGGTGGCACTCAGAGCCCTCTATATGGGCACTCTTGCCATCACCCCAGGATAGGGTTCGCCAGACAGGACTCAAGACCTCTTGCAATCCCATGTAGCGCAGGACCCTAGAAGGAAGCTACAATGATGACCAAACTTCTTCTCCTTCTTTCTACTGTATTGGTGTCCTCAGGTGCCTATACAATTTGAACCTATGACAGAGCAGGGAGTAATAAGTTACTGTTTAAATTGTTGCATCGGCACTTTGCGAAAAATATGTCGGTTTTGGTTGTAGTTTGGGCACTCGGTGTCTAAAAGGTTTTCCGCCGCTGGCCTAGGGGGACTCTTGTGCAAAGACTTGGGACTCATGTGCAATGCAAGGCAATGTATTTAATAGCTTTGGGCTGAGGTCAGGGCTGGTGAAGTAAGGATACAAAGTTGAAAATCTGGATATAGGTTGGGGCAGGCAGCACAGCTACAGAGAAATAGCCAAAGTAAACACAAGAAATCAACAAGTTAAAAGGGTTGGACACTCTTTTACATAAGTTACCCATATGCCTTTACTTTTTAGTAATAATCCCTGAATGTTCACCAAGTGATTCAGCAGTTCTGATACTTGTATGTGTACTGTGTGCAGATTCTCCAGGATTCTTTGTTTACATGTCTGAGCTCTGGTGAATAGGAGGAGCTGCAGCAAGATAGTTACGACTCATCCCGTTCCCTCCCCCTCTCCTCTTCTTGTTTCTATCAGTGAGGATGGACAGTGAAAAGAGAGACACAGCGGGTGACTCCATGATGACAGACTGGAGCAGTGAGAGAGAGGAAGCTGTGTATATATGCAAAGGGAAGCATGGAAAGAAGAGGGAAAGGCTGAAGCTGTCAAAGGAGGCAGAGACACAGGTACATATACATATCTAATGGAAGAGATTTATTGAAAAGTGGCCAACCCCTTTAAGGATAAAAGAAAAACTCAAAGCCAGGACAAACAGGCCAAAATTAAATACATAAAAAACAAAACTATTGCATGACCCCGATCACTAGTTGCCTTATCTTATGAGGAGTAAAGGATGATTGGATGAGGAAAATGTTATGAAACGAGTGGTGACAGGTAGTGAAACATGGGGGCTTGAGGTAGGGACTACATTTAACTGATCTATGGACTTTAATAATAGAAATAACAGGCAAAAGCAAGTAAACCTTAAGACCATCATTGGAGTTGACCCAAAGGGGCGCATTTACTTACCTGTCCTGCGCGATCCCTGAATGTACATTGTTCTTCTGGAATGCATTGTGCCGCGATTCACTAAGATCCTGCGACCGATATCCTGCATGTGTCGCTTCCCCGCTCAGGTCCCTGGAGTTCACCTTCTTCTTCCTGGTGCATGTAAGTGCATTGTCCGTGTATAATGCGCTGTGCGGGGAGTCACTAAGATCGTGCGCCCGATATCCTGCATGTGTCACTTCCCCGCTCAGGTCCCCGGAGTTCACCTTCTTCCTCCTGGTGCATGTAAGTGCATTGTCCGTGTATAATGTGCTGTGCGGGGAGTCACTAAGATCGTGCCCCGATATCCTGCATGTGTCGCTCCCCGCTCAGGTCCCTGGAGTTCACCTTCTTCTTCCTGGTCCATGTAAGTGCATTGTCCGTGTATAATACGCTGTGCGGGGAGTCACTAAGATCGTGCGCCCGATATCCTGCATGTGTCGCTTCTCCGCTCAGGTCCCCGGAGTTCACCTTCTTCTTCCTGGTGCATGTAAGTGCATTGTCCGTGTATAATGCGCTGTGCGGGGAGTCACTAAGATCGTGCGCCCGATATCCTGCATGTGTCACTTCCCCGCTCAGGTTCCCGGAGTTCACCTTCTTCTTCCTGGTGCATGTAAGTGCATTGTCCGTGTATAATGCGTTGTGCAGGGAGTCACTAAGATCCTCTGCCCGATATCCTGCATGTGTCGCTTCCCCGCTCAGGTCCACGGAGTTTACCTTCTTCTTCCTGGTGCATGCAGGATATCGGGGGCACGATCTTAGTGAATCAGACATTCCGGATCGGGGAACGCGCCAGGGACTGGTAAGTAAATGTGCCCCTTTGTGTCTGTCACTCTATTCTTTGGGGGACGCAGGTCTCGTGATCGCTAGGGACAACCACACGTGTGACTACAGGACAACGTCTTTATGACCTATATATTATTTCATCTGAAAAATCCAAAATATTAAGCATCAACCTTTATAGGAACCTTGTCCCGGAACATCCATAGGATTCTAATGTTGACCGAGCATCTGTCGAATGAAGACGTCCAAGGATCAGGGGAAGGTCAGTAACAACATATCACCAATCATGTCCCCATTTTCCCTTCTATCAAGACCCTACATTTATATTTGTTTTTCTTAGAGCCAGGACTTAAGACGTATTCCTTGAGGAAGTGCAGCCTTTAATAAGGGGCAGCGAAAAGTCAAACAATGTATCAAGGAATCTATTTTCTCTTCCCAGCCATGAAACACCTCCTGTAATATTATCCGCAATGTGTACGCTCTAGACCATTTTTCCCCCCTAAAACCAAACATCTGGATATTGCAAGAGCTAACAATGATTAATTAAATGTTCAGTTTGATCTCCCATTCATTCATAAACATCTGGTGCCCATTACATCCAGCTCCAGCGTGTGTAAATACTGTCAGATCCTGTCCCAGGGAAATTGTCATGCTACGGAGAGAATACAATGGCGGGTATGTGTTAACATGGGACAAGTCCTGACTACACGGCTTGAGATATTCAGGAGTTGGGGGCTGCCATGTTCTACAGACCATTGTAATTTGCTAACACACAATCAACACGTAGCGAAGATACTGGGCGGAATCCATGGAAATCCGAAATCCCAACATTGTAAGAAATCAAAGACGAGTCTTTTAAATTCTTAGGACAAACCATTTTGAAGGAATTTTCAAAAATCTAAGATTGGTGGGAGCCCTTAATGCTGGTTGTCACTGTAGGTAATGGGTTAATTTTCCAGCCTGTACAGCAGAGCTGTGGTTGGGATACCAATAATCAATAATGAAGTGATACACCAATTGGAGATATCCAGCTATGGTGGTGGAGTCTCCTCTATTATATGAGATTTCAGGTCCTTTACTAGACCTGGAGACACCAGAGAGGCGTCTCCACAGGTAGGCTCACAGCTTTGTTGACTTGGAAAGCTTCTTAATGGTACAGTCCAATACCCAAATGTGCCTTCTATGGCTCTACTAGCGCAGCTTCCCCACCAGGGGCTGACAGCGTATATACGGGCAGCTGGATTATAGGAACTGAGTGGCTGGCTAGATTGTGGTCTAGCCGCAGATATCATGGTAGCATAGTCCTAGAGAAGGCCTCATCCACCCCTGTGAAGACCATCAAGGTGAAACAAGAAGAGAGGGAGGCCACGTCACTATAAGTTTCACCTTGGTTAGCTGACAGGTGCCAGCAGATGGTAAGGGGGAGGTCCGTGATGTTAGCGGTTTATCCAGGGCCTTATACTTGGAAACTAAGAATAAAAACTCACAATTCCTTTATCAGCAGGTCCTGCAAACAAGTCTTTAGCAATAACAGACTTTGCAACATCCCACTCATATGACATGCAGGGATGTCCAGTTGGTGAGCTTAAGTGCAGTAAATGTGTTAGTTGCAGGGCTAGAAATTCAAAACCTCAGATAGGCTGGATGATTCTTATGGGGGCCGTGTCGGCTCTTTTGTTTGTGCAGCACAAGATCAGCAGAGTCTCTCTCTGTAGCAGCAGAAGTCCAAAGACCAAAGACAATGTTGGTCATTTACTAAGGGCCCGAATCGCGTTTTTATGGCGGGTTACACAAATTTTTCCAATTTGCCAAGATTTTCCCTGAATTGCCCTGGGATTTTGGCGCACGCTATCGGATTATGGCGCATGTGACGAAAATCGGGGGGCGTGGCCATCGGAAAACCCGTTGGATTTGGATAAACCTCCGTATTTTTTAAAAAAATGTGTTGCTTGACACGCGCTTACCTGCACCCGGCCTGGCTTGGTGTACTTCAGTGCACTCCGATGGACTTTAGTGCAACAGCGACACCTAGTGGACATCAGGGGAACTACCTTAGTGAATCGCCGGAAGACCTGAATCCTCCACACAGAACGCGCCGCTGGATCCCGAATGGACCGGGTAAGTAAATCTGCCCCAATGACCAGGAACTCCAGAGCTGAGCCTAAAATTATAAATACTAGTTCTCGTGCTCTGGAAATTTCCAGGGAGCTAGCCAAAGAAGAGCCTACAGTACCTCGGGTGAAGAACTATTATTATAAACACATTGGGGCTCATTTACTTAGGGTCTGAATCGCACATTTCCGTCGGGTTTCCCGAATATTTCCGTTTTGCGCCGAATTGCCCCCGGATTTTGGTGCATCGGCACCTGCTTGCGCGCAACAGAAATCGGGGGGGCGGGTCGTCGGACAACCCAATGGTTTTGGAAAAAAACGCGGAATTTAAGATTTAGAATTGTGTCGCAAGACACGCACCTACAAGCATCGGGAAGAAGAAGGTGAACTCCGGCGGACCTCAGCGCGGAAGCGACGGATGCAGGAACTCGGGCGCACGACCTTAGTGAATCGCGGCAGACCCGAATCCTTGCCGGACAACGCACCGCGGGATCGTGACAGGACCAGGTAAGTAAATCTGCCCCATTGGGCCTGATCTATTAAATTGGTTGTGCCACTTTTCTGTCTAATATTTCATAGACAAGAAATGGCTTGCACAGGTATTTATGAAGTGTCTGCGCCAGTTTTGTGGCACCCCAAAATTCTGGACCCAGAAAGCGTATTAGTGCGTATTAATAGAGTTAGACCTTGAATCACATTTATTGCAGCGACCTGACAGGTGTTCAGGTGTTGGCTGTTTTATCTCCTCCTCATGTAGCTTCTGCCTGAGCTACCACTGCTGACTTAGGAGGAGCTCTTATTTCTTTACGACCCTTTACATATGTTCCCTTGTGCTATGTGTGTCAGACAACATTCTGCACGATTGACATTCTGACCATTCATACTCGTACATGAATTCATTATAAAGTGGTTGAACAAAAGAAGCACAAAACAGTTTAAAACATAAAACAATAATTTGTGAAATCCACAGCTCAGAGCATCAAAGGGAAACCTTGACTTGGAGCGGCCTAAAAACCTCAGATTTTAGGACACTAGATATTTGTCTTCTGTTCTGCACCTGGAGGGCACAGACACAAAAATCAGCAGCAACATCGAGGTAAAAACCTGAATATATTGAATGTAAACATCATAACTCTAAGGAAGGCATAAAAACGATACAGTGCACAGCTTAGATTAAGAGTCCCAAATGTCTCTCAATAAATAGCAATAATAATCAGAGTCTCTCGGCACAGCGCGGCAGAAGGTCCCGGAGGGGTGTCTAGCTTCATGAGCAAGAGAAAGTGCAAGAGGAACAACAAAATAATAAATAAAAACATTAGGCCTCTCATCCGACCAATCAGATGTCACTCAGGTTCTTCATCATGGTGGCATCATCCAGAATACCAACTATGAAGTTCAACTCTTGCCCACATGGACGTCCCCAATCTGGGAAGTTTGAGTACCCGTAACAGCGCGGGGCATGAGCGCCCTTATTTCCACTAGGATGGTTGTTCCCTGTGACGTCACCGGGCAGCAAAAGTCCTCAGTAGAATAGGCGGCTTTGCCGAAGGAATTTAAAGGGTTAACACCCCAATCGGTCGCCAGCAATGATGTGGCTGTTACCAGTGGATGTTCAGGTTCAGGAACCCAAATAGAACTTTTGTTCAAAGTTTGGGCAAACTCAACAAACCTGAATCTGAATGGGTCCGCTCATCACTAAAAGTGACTTTGCTATATTCTGGAATGCCGGGGGGTGGGGGTGGGGTATTTTGAGATGGAGAGAACTTGACTTCAGCGAACATCTAGAAAAAAGTTGATTTTCTGGATGATCCCACCACACTTGACCATGAAATGTACTTGATCAGGAAGAAGTTAACCTATGTGATAAGGTCCGATCCCGAATGTAGGATCAGCTGATACAAATTATCCACTTCATTAGGGTTGTCAAACAATGCCCCCACCATAGCCAATAGTCACAATGCCCCCCCCCCCCCGTTAGCCAAAAGTCACAGTGCCCACACCATAGCCAATAGTCACAGTGCTCACACCATAGCCAATAGTCACAGTGCTCACACCATAGCCAATAGTCACAGTGCCCACACCGTAGCCAATAGTCACAGTACCCACACCATAGCCAATAGTCACAGTACCCACACCGTAGCCAATAGTCACAGTTCCCACACCATAGCCAATAGTCACAGTTCCCACACCATAGCCAATAGTCACAGTACCCACACCATAGCCAATAGTCACAGTACCCACACCATAGCCAATAGTCACAGTGTCCCCCACAATAGTCAATAGTCCTGCTTTCCCATTCTCCCCATAGGAGTCCTCCCAACTTCTCTCCTGTAACTAGGAGTGACTCAATGACATCATCACATCATGGTAGAAACTCAATGTTAAAGGTGTTGGCCACCTTTAGCAAAGTTTAACAGGGTAAGTAAGTGACCGTAATAATGTGGCACAAATTATACTTGTCCTATCAAACCTTCCTTGGAGCCTTCGGGAACCAGAAGACCAAAGACTTCCTGTCTGTCTCTGTTGGCTTACCATCTGGACATCTCCCCTCCAACCACTCTTAGTGGAGCGTTTATGACGGAAGGGTTGTGCAAACAGAAATGACTACAAGGCCCATCCACAATAAGACAACAAAGAGCCGGCGCCCACCAGTTCCCGATGGCACCCTACGGCGTCCAAGAAGCTTTAACAGGGTGGACAACCCCTCTAACTATATCATTGTCAGGACGATGCCCTCTGCATGGGCCCCTGTAGTGGGTGCAATGATACATTGCTACGAGGACCTCCAGTAACATTCCAGGACCTCCAGGACGTTCCAAACTTTAGGAACCAAGTTATTGTTGTAAGAATATTTTGTTGCCTACATTTAGGAATTTGTGAATGACCAATAATATTTTTGTGTAATTGTCCAGTTGTGGGCCCCAACACTGGCTTTGAGCGTTGGGCCCTAGAGATCGCAGTCCCAAACCGTGCAGTTCCATCAACAATAAACCAATTTCCCATGGGGGTCATTTTAGTATTAGAGAAGTGATAATACGAGCTCTGGCGATGTCGTGTCTCCGCGTTCTCTGGACGCCCCGGCTGCCGTTACATGGACGGATTTACAGATCTATGATGATAATTAGTATGGAAACGGCGGTGGTTGGATGTGGAGCTCCGAATTGCTTGGCACATTCCATTCCCGGAGAAATAAGTGCCCTTCTGTTCTGCCGCTGCAGAAACAGAGCAGATCCAGTATGGCCGCTAACTAATGAGTCCTGGAAGCACAGGCCAGTCCTCCCCGCTCCGCTTTTCATGTTAACAATTACCGATTCTCGGGGAAAAATGTTTATGTGGCACTCAAAGTGCTTGACGTCATTTTCCAAGCTCCGCGCGCTGATAATCATTCCCATATGTCCTTCATTCTTTACATAAAACGCTGCAGCCAAGGCTCGGGGAGGCTCACTTATCACAGGATCGTGTTACACAGTAATGCAGGGAGTACACAGCCAGGACTCCAAATTATAGGGTGCACCCAGACCTGCCAGGACCTATCTATCTATCTATCTATCTATCTATCTATCTATCTATCTATCTATCTATCTATCTATCTCCTATCTATCTATCTCATATCTATCTATCTCCTATCTATCTATCTATCTATCTATCTATCTATCTATCTCATATCTATCTATCTCATATCTATCTATCTCCTATCTATCTATCTATCTATCTATCTATCTATCTATCTATCTATCTATCTATCTCCTATCTATCTCCTATCTATCTATCTATCTATCTATCTATCTATCTATCTCCTATCTATCTCTCTCCTATCTATCTATCTATCTATCTATCTATCTATCTATCTATCTATCTATCTCCTATCTATCTCCTATCTATCTATCTATCTATCTATCTATCTATCTATCTATCTATCTATCTATCTGTCTGTCTATCCATCTATCCATCTATCTATCTATCTATCTATCTATCTATCTCCTATCTATCTATCTATCTCCTATCTATCTATCTATCTATCTATCTATCTATCTATCTATCTGTCTGTCTATCTATCTATCTATCTGTCTGTCTGTCTGTCTATCTATCTATCTATCTATCTATCTATCTATCTATCTATCTCCTATCTATCTATCTTATATCTATCTATCTATCTATCTATCCTCATATCTATCTATCTCATATCTATCTATCTATCTCCTATCTATCTATCTCCTATCTATCTATCTATCTATCTATCTATCTATCTATCTATCTATCTATCTATCTATCTATCTATCTATCTCATATCTATCTCCTATCTATCTATCTATCTATCTATCTATCTCCTATCTATCTATCTATCTATCTCCTATCTATCTATCTATCTATCTATCTATCTCATATCTATCTATCTATCTATCTATCTATCTATCTATCTATCTATCTATGTAAGTAAACAAAAAACGGCAGCACTCCCAAGGGATGAAGAAAAAAAAGGTGAGGTTTTATTCCATCTCTAGCAACGTTTCAGCTGTGGATCAGCCTTTGTCAAGCAATACAACAAGTGTTCAGTCAGTGTTTAAATAGTGGTTATACAGTGACGTTTCACATCCATCAATTAAGTGAAAATACAATTTTACAAGTCATCAACTTATCTATATCAGACAGTAATACATGTGTTATCAGTATCAGAGTGTTATCAACATATACATAGTGACATATTACATAAATATAAAACGAAGATATATAAAAAGAGTAATACAGTGTAAATTGATGCCAAAAATCACCTGTGTGGTCCTGTGCCCGCGTTGCGCAGGACGCATTCAGCGTCTCCTACCAGCTACTGCGCATAGCCGGAAGGAGGAGAGGAGACAATGCACTGCTACTGCGCATGTCTACCAAGCGCATAATGATATGTCTAATTCTCCGTATCGTGGGGAGTAAGAACGGTGTAATGTGGTGCATATGCGCCTAGCACCCTATTCTGGCGCACGCTAACACATTAGGACGCTGCTGCGCCCAATACATTGGGGGTCATTTACTAAGGGCCCGATTCGCGTTTTCCCGACGTGTTACCCGAATATTTCCGATTTGCGCCGATTGTACCTGAATTGCCCCGGGTTTTTGGCGCACGCGATCGGAATTTGGCGCATCGGCGCCGGTATGCACGCGACGGAAATCGGGGGGCGTGGCCGAACGAAAACCTGACGTATTCGTAAAAACCGCCGCATTTAAAAAAAAATTTGTGTCGCGAAAATTTCACTCACCTTCATCCTGGATAGGCCGGTGTATTTCGAGGCATTCCAGCGGACTTCAGCGCAGCAGCGCCACCTGGTGGACGGCGGAGGAACTGCTTTGATGAATCCCGGCCGGACCCGAATCCAGTGCAGAGAACGCGCCGCTGGATCGCGAACGGACCGGGTAAGTAAATGTGCCCCATTGTGTAGCTCAATATCAACATCTGGGTGAATCATAAAGAAGTAAAAAGATATATATGTGTACTAGTACAGAGGAACACGTCACAAATAATGGACAATGAGAAATATAACGGGGTTAGAAAACCTCCAAAGAATATGTCCACAAATAATGAGGGTCATGGTGTATCCTCCATCACCCTATTCGGGCGATCAAGGTACCCATGGAGGGGGCAAACTTCAGTGCGGGCAGGGTGTACATATAATATGTCACACTGTCACTCACCAGACGATGTCCCCACCTCTAGTGGACCTAGACTAATGTCCTAGTAACGTGTATAGCTTCCTCATTGGCTATATCGCTATGGCAAAGAAGGTTCAATGTCGGTACATCACTAATAGGAACAAATCCACTGTCTCCACTCCTCAATAAAAAATAATAAAATAAATATCATTGACTTCACAAGAAAAAGAAAAAAGAAAAAAGCGGGAAAGTACACACAGAAAAATTGATGATTTTGGCGATCTTCTTTCAGTGCATGTAGTGATTATACGTGAAGATAGTGGTCTGAAAGAAAACAGATAAAACAAAAATTAGTATCTTGGTATCAAATACACCAATAACCTTACGGGAAGAAGACAACAGGTAAGTCATAGGACATAAAGGGCAAGCCAGAAGTCAGAAGATCCCACTGGTCTTGAAATCCACGTTCAAGCCATTTGGTTTAAGTGTATTTAGTTTATAA
This sequence comes from Engystomops pustulosus, assembly GCF_040894005.1. Lineage (NCBI taxonomy): Eukaryota > Metazoa > Chordata > Amphibia > Anura > Leptodactylidae > Engystomops > Engystomops pustulosus. Next base: position 8,922,675 of record NC_092411.1, on the reverse strand, counting down.
ATCCACTCCAATTCTCTCTTTTTCAATAATTTAGTTCTGTCACCTCCTCTTCTTAGAGGGGGGATCCTGTCGATCAGCCTGAACCTCAATTGGCCTTCCCTGTGGTTACACTCCTTGAAGTGTTTAGGGACCGGAAGGTCCTTTCTACCACTCCTGATGGTATATCGATGTTGGCTCATACGAATTTTGAAGTCTAAGGTGGTCTCTCCTATATACCAAAGATTGCACGGACATTGAAGTAAATAGATTACAAAATCGGAGTCACAAGTTAGGTAATGTTTGATCTGATACTTTTGCTTTGTAATAGGATGTGTAAAGCTATCGCCTTTCAACATCATCGTGCAATTTACACATTTTAGGCACGGAAAACTGCCTTTTCTCTGAGGGGCTAAAAAAGTTTGCCTGAGTGTCTTGCCAGATCCAACATCCCCTTTAACTAATCTGTCTCTCAGATTGGGGGTACGGCGGTAGGATAAAAGAGGCGGTTTAGAAAATTCTTCAATATTCGGGAAGGCATCTGATAAGAGATGCCAGTTCCTTAAGATGATTTTACTTATGTTGTTGCTTGACTCTGTATATGTAGAGACAAACGGGATCCGTTTGTCCGTTCTGGTTTTCGTACGGGATTGTAATAGTATATTTCTATCAAGTGTATGTGCCTTGTCTCTCTGTACTGTAATGATAGAGGAGGGGTATCTCCTATTTTTGAACTTTTTAGTGAGCTGCTCAAAATTGTTATCAAGGCAGGAATCATCAGAGACGATACGTCGAATCCTGATGAATTGACTATAAGGTAACGATTTAATCATTTTCCTAGGGTGGCAACTACTGTATTCTAGTAGGTTGTTCCTATCTGTAGGTTTAGTGCACAAATTAGTACATATCCTGCCTTCATCAACACTCACATTCACATCCAGAAACTGTACCTCGTTTTTAGACCATACCGTGGTGAATTGGACATCTTTGTCGATATCATTCAAGAAGGATTGAAAAGACAATAACTCCTCTGGGGTGCCACACCAGATGAGGAAGATGTCATCTATGTATCGCCACCATCTCACCGCTTTTGAGAAATGGTGGGATACATAGATGCACCTCTCCTCACAATCACTCATAAAAATGTTCGCGTATGTGGGGGCAACATTGGCCCCCATGGCCGTCCCCCTCAATTGAACATAAAACATGTCCTGAAACATAAAATAGTTACACATCAAAACCATTTCTAATAAATCCATGATAAGCATAATGACTTGTTCTGAAAAATCGGAATTTTGTAGTTTTCTCCTAACAGCTGCTAGACCCCTCTCATGGTTGATTGAGGTATACAGGCTGACTACGTCAAATGACGCCAGGATGATCTCACCAGTATCGTTTAGATCTACTTCATTCAGTTTAATTAGAAAATCAGAGGTGTCTCGTATATATGACTGTGTATCTGTGGCAAACTTCCTGAGAATCTTGTCAAGGAAAATATTAATGGTATTAAAAATTGATCCCCTGCCAGAGACAATGGGTCTCCCTGGTGGGTTACATAGATCTTTATGGATTTTTGGGAGTAAATATAATACTGGTGTCACTGGATTATCTACCAACAGGTAATTGAGTAATGCCTCATCAATGATGCCCGAGTCTCTGGCTTTATGTAGGACTCCTGTAATCTTCCTCTTGAATTCAAATTTTGGGTCTGTATTTACTGCCTTATATACTGCAGGGTCATTCAGTTGACGTACAGCTTCCTGTATGTATTTTGTGGTGTCCATGACGACGACCGCACCACCCTTATCAGCCGGTTTGATGGTGAGGTCGCCGTCATGGACAAGTTCCTGTAGAGCCTGCCATTCGTGTCTAGTGATGTTAGGATGTGAAAACATAGAGGTTGTAGCATCTGCCTTTACATTTTTCAAACCTTGCTTAATACTTAAGATAAATGCATCAACAGCTGTGTGTGTGACAATGGGAGAAAAATTGCTTTTGGTGAACAGATCATAATCACTACATGCACTGAAAGAAGATCGCCAAAATCATCAATTTTTCTGTGTGTACTTTCCCGCTTTTTTCTTTTTCTTTTTCTTTTGAAGTCAATGATATTTATTTTTTTATTATTTTTTTATTGAGGAGTGGAGACAGTGGATTTGTTCCAATTAGTGATGTACCGACAATGGACTTTCCTTTGCCATAGCGATATAGCCAATGAGGAAGCTATACACGTTACTAGGACATCAGTCTAGGTCCACTAGAGGTGGGGACATCGTCTGGTGAGTGACAGTGTGACATATTATATGTACACCCTGCCCGCACTGAAGTTTGCCCCCTCCATGGGTACCTTGATCGCCCGAATAGGGTGATGGAGGATACACCATGACCCTCATTATTTGTGGACATATTCTTTGGAGGTTTTCTAACCCCGTTATATTTCTCATTGTCCATTATTTGTGACGTGTTCCTCTGTACTAGTACACATATATATCTTTTTACTTCTTTATGATTCACCCAGATGTTGATATTGAGCTACACAATGTATTGGGCGCAGCAGCGTCCTAATGTGTTAGCGTGCGCCAGAATAGGGTGCTAGGCGCATACGCGCCACATTACACCGTTCTTACTCCCCACGATACGGAGAATTAGTAATATCATTGTGCGCTTGGTAGACATGCGCAGTAGCAGTGCATTGTCTCCTCTCCTCCTTCCGGCTATGCGCAGTAGCTGGTAGGAGACGCTGAATGCGTCCTGCGCAACGCGGGCACAGGACCACACAGGTGATTTTTGGCATCAATTTACACTGTATTACTCTTTTTATATATCTTCGTTTTATATTTATGTAATATGTCACTATGTATATGTTGATAACACTCTGATACTGATAACACATGTATTACTGTCTGATATAGATAAGTTGATGACTTGTAAAATTGTATTTTCACTTAATTGATGGATGTGAAACGTCACTGTGTAACCACTATTTAAACACTGACTGAACACTTGTTGTATTGCTTGACAAAGGCTGATCCACAGCTGAAACGTTGCTAGAGATGGAATAAAACCTCACCTTTTTTTCTTTACCCCTTGGGAGTGCTGCCGTTTTTTGTTTACTATCTATCTATCTATCTATCTTCTATCTATCTATCTATCTTCTATCTATCTATCTATCTCATATATATCTATCTCCTATCTATCTATCTATCTATCTATCTATCTATCTATCTATCTATCTATCTATCTATCTATCTATCTTCTATCTATCTATCTATCTATCTATCTATCTATCTATCTATCTATCTATCTATCTTCTATCTATCTATCTATCTATCTCATATATATCTATCTCCTATCTATCTATCTATCTATCTATCTATCTTCTATCTATCTATATATATATCTTCTATCTATCTGTCTATCTATCTATCTATCTATCTATCTATCTATCTATCTATCTATCTATCTATCTATCTCATATCTATCTATCTATCTCCTATCTATCTATCTATCTCATACCTATCTCTCTATCTCTCTATCTATCTATCTATCTATCTATCTCCTATCTGTCTATCTATCTATCTATACATATATCCTCCTATACTACACTTAGTAATTCTGTTGAATATATGGGCACTGTATGGTGGTATTATGTAGGCACTGTATGGTGGTATTATATGGGCACTGTATGGTGGTATTATATGGGCACTGTATGGTGGTATTATGTAGGCACTGTATGGTGGTATTATGTAGGCACTGTATGGTGGTATTATATGGGCACTGTATGGTGGTATTATATGGGCACTGTATGGTGGTATTATATGGGCACTGTATGGTGGTATTATGTAGGCACTGTATGGTGGTATTATGTAGGCACTGTATGGTGGTATTATATGGGCACTGTATGGTGGTATTATATGGGCACTGTATGGTGGTATTATGTAGGCACTGTATGGTGGTATTATGTAGGCACTGTATGGTGGTATTATATGGGCACTGTATGGTGGTATTATGTAGGCACTGTATGGTGGTATTATATGGGCACTGTATGGTGGTATTATGTAGGCACTGTATGGTGCTAATAAGTGAGCACTGTATGGTGGTATTATATGGGCACTGTATGGTGGTATTATATGGGCACTGTATGGTGGTATTATATGGGCACTGTATAGTGGTATTATGTAGGCACTGTATGGTGGTATTATATGGGCACTGTATGGTGGTATTATGTAGGAACTGTATGGTGGTATTATGTAGGCACTGTATGGTGGTATTATGTAGGCACTGTATGGTGGTATTAGGTAGGCACTGTATGGTGGTATTATATGGGCACTGTATGGTGGTATTATATGGGCACTGTATGGTGGTATTATGTAGGCACTGTATAGTGGTATTATGTAGGCACTGTATGGTGGTATTATGTAGGCACTGTATGGTGGTATTATATGGGCACTGTATGGTGGTATTATATGGGCACTGTATGGTGGTATTATGTAGGCACTGTATGGTGGTATTATGTAGGCACTGTATGGTGGTATTATATGGGCACTGTATGGTGGTATTATGTAGGCACTGTATGGTGGTATTATGTAGGCACTGTATGGTGGTATTATATGGGCAGTGTATGGTGGTATTATATGGGCACTGTATGGTGGTATTATGTAGGCACTGTATGGTGGTATTATATGGGCACTGTATGGTGGTATTATGTAGGCACTGTATGGTGGTATTATGTAGGCACTGTATGGTGGTATTATATGGGCACTGTATGGTGGTATTATGTAGGCACTGTATGGTGCTAATAAGTGAGCACTGTATGGTGGTATTATATGGGCACTGTATGGTGGTATTATATGGGCACTGTATGGTGGTATTATATGGGCACTGTATGGTGGTATTATGTAGGCACTGTATGGTGGTATTATATGGGCACTGTATGGTGGTATTATGTAGGCACTGTATGGTGGTATTATGTAGGCACTGTATGGTGGTATTAGGTAGGCACTGTATGGTGGTATTATATGGGCACTGTATGGTGGTATTATATGGGCACTGTATGGTGGTATTATATGGGCACTGTATGGTGGTATTATGTAGGCACTGTATGGTGGTATTATGTAGGCACTGTATGGTGGTATTATGTAGGCACTGTATGGTGGTATTAGGTAGGCACTGTATGGTGGTATTATATGGGCACTGTATGGTGGTATTATATGGGCACTGTATGGTGGTATTATATGGGCACTGTATGGTGGTATTATGTAGGCACTGTATGGTGGTATTATGTAGGCACTGTATGGTGGTATTATATGGGCACTGTATGGTGGTATTATATGGGCACTGTATGGTGGTATTATATGGGCACTGTATGGTGGTATTATGTAGGCACTGTATGGTGGTATTATATGGGCACTGTATGGTGGTATTATGTAGGCACTGTATGGTGGTACTATGTAGGCACTGTATGGTGGTATTATGTAGGCACTGTATGGTGGTATTATATGGGCACTGTATGGTGGTATTATGTAGGCACTGTATGGTGGTATTATGTAGGCACTGTATGGTGGTATTATATGGGCACTGTATGGTTGCATTATATGGGCACTGTATGGTGGTATTATGTAGGCACTGTATGGTAGTATTATGTAGGCACTGTATGGTGGTATTATGTAGGCACTGTATGGTGGTATTATGTAGGCACTGTATGGTGGTATTATGTAGGCACTGTATGGTGGTATTATATGGGCACTGTATGGTGGTATTATGTAGGCACTGTATGGTGGTATTATGTAGGCACTGTATGGTGGTATTATGTAGGCACTGTATGGTGGTATTATATGGGCACTGTATGGTGGTATTATGTAGGCACTGTATGGTGGTATTATATGGGCACTGTATGGTGGTATTATGTAGGCACTGTATGGTGGTATTATATGGGCACTGTATGGTGGTATTATGTAGGCACTGTATGGTGGTATTATGTAGGCACTGTATGGTGGTATTATATGGGCACTGTATGGTGGTATTATGTAGGCACTGTATGGTGCTAATAAGTGAGCACTGTATGGTGGTATTATATGGGCACTGTATGGTGGTATTATGTAGGCACTGTATGGTGGTATTATATGGGCACTGTATGGTGGTATTATGTAGGCACTGTATGGTGGTATTATGTAGGCACTGTATGGTGGTATTAGGTAGGCACTGTATGGTGGTATTATATGGGCACTGTATGGTGGTATTATATGGGCACTGTATGGTGGTATTATATGGGCACTGTATGGTGGTATTATATGGGCACTGTATGGTGGTATTATGTAGGCACTGTATGGTGGTATTATGTAGGCACTGTATGGTGGTATTATATGGGCACTGTATGGTGGTACTATGTAGGCACTGTATGGTGGTATTAGGTAGACACTGTATGGTGGTATTATGTAGACTCCCGATGGTAGCATTAATTGTTCACTGTATGGTGGTAATTTTGGATAACTGTATGGTGGTATTATGTGGGCACTGTCTGACGTTATTATAGGAGCACTGTATTGTGGTATTATGCTGATACTCGATGGTGGTATTATATGGGCACTGTATTGTGGTATTATGTGGGCACTGTGTTGTGGTGTTATGTGAGAACTTTATGGCGGTATTATGTGGGCACTGTACACTGTATTGTGGTATTATGTGGGCACTGTATTGTGGTATTATATGGGCACTGTATGGTGGTATTATATGGGCACTGTATGGTGGTATTATGTAGGCACTGTATAGTGGTATTATGTAGGCACTGTATGGTGGTATTATGTAGGCACTGTATGGTGGTATTATATGGGCACTGTATGGTGGTATTATATGGGCACTGTATGGTGGTATTATGTAGGCACTGTATGGTGGTATTATGTAGGCACTGTATGGTGGTATTATATGGGCACTGTATGGTGGTATTATGTAGGCACTGTATGGTGGTATTATGTAGGCACTGTATGGTGGTATTATATGGGCAGTGTATGGTGGTATTATATGGGCACTGTATGGTGGTATTATGTAGGCACTGTATGGTGGTATTATATGGGCACTGTATGGTGGTATTATGTAGGCACTGTATGGTGGTATTATGTAGGCACTGTATGGTGGTATTATATGGGCACTGTATGGTGGTATTATGTAGGCACTGTATGGTGCTAATAGGTGAGCACTGTATGGTGGTATTATATGGGCACTGTATGGTGGTATTATGTAGGCACTGTATGGTGGTATTATATGGGCACTGTATGGTGGTATTATGTAGGCACTGTATGGTGGTATTATGTAGGCACTGTATGGTGGTATTAGGTAGGCACTGTATGGTGGTATTATATGGGCACTGTATGGTGGTATTATATGGGCACTGTATGGTGGTATTATATGGGCACTGTATGGTGGTATTATATGGGCACTGTATGGTGGTATTATGTAGGCACTGTATGGTGGTATTATGTAGGCACTGTATGGTGGTATTATATGGGCACTGTATGGTGGTACTATGTAGGCACTGTATGGTGGTATTAGGTAGACACTGTATGGTGGTATTATGTAGACTCCCGATGGTAGCATTAATTGTTCACTGTATGGTGGTAATTTTGGATAACTGTATGGTGGTATTATGTGGGCACTGTCTGACGTTATTATAGGAGCACTGTATTGTGGTATTATGCTGATACTCGATGGTGGTATTATATGGGCACTGTATTGTGGTATTATGTGGGCACTGTGTTGTGGTGTTATGTGAGAACTTTATGGCGGTATTATGTGGGCACTGTACACTGTATTGTGGTATTATGTGGGCACTGTATTGTGGTATTATATGGGCACTGTATTGTGGTATTATGTGGGCACTGTATTGTGGTATTATGTGGGCACTATGTGGAAACTGTATGGGGGTATTATTGGAGCACTTCATGGTGGTATTATGTAAGGACTGTATGGCAGTATTATTGAAGCACTGTGTGGCGGTATTATGTTGCAACTGTATGGTGTAGTATCGGAGCACTGTATGGCGGTATTATTGGAGAACTTATGGTGGTATTATGTGGGCAGTGTATGGCGGTATTATTGGAGAACTGTATGGCTGTATTATTGGAGCACTGTATGGCGGTATTATGAGAGCACTGTATGTCTGTATTATTGGAGCACTGTATGGTGTATTATCGCAGCATTGTATGGGGGTATTATCGGAGCACTGTATGGCGGTATAATGTGAGAACTGTATGGTTGTATTATCGGAACACTGTATGGCGGTGCTATGTGGAAACTATGGCGGTATTATCGCAGCACTGTATGGCTGTATTATCAGAGCACCATATGGCAGTATTATCGGTGAACTGTATGGTGGTATTATGGGAACACTGTATGTCAGTATTATTGGAGCAATGTATGGTGGTATTATGTTGACACTGTATGGTATGGCGGTGTTATCGGAGCACTGTATTGCGGTATTATAAGAGCACTGTATGGTATTATGGCGGCAGCATTGTATGGGGGTATTATCGGAGCACTGTATGGCGGTATAATGTGAGAACTGTATGGTTGTATTATCGGAGCACTGCATGGCGGTGCTATGTGGAAACTATGGCGGGATTATCGCATCACTGTATGGCTGTATTATAAGAGCACTGTATGGCAGTATTATTGGAGCATTGCGGCTGTTTGTCCCCTGCCGTGTCTCTCTGTAGAAGGATCAGCCTGTATATACAGTCTGTGATGTCATCACTTCCCGCTCGTCCTATGTTGATGTATGTTCCGTGCTATTTCCCATGGCTTCCCGCCTCCTGTGTATATACAGTGGGTGGATGTGTATATACATGTACACGCTCTGGATCAGACGCTGGGACCTCGGCCTGGACCCGGGCAGAATGTGGAAAGTAAACAATGGGCTGAGCGGGAGGAATGCCGGGTGCACGGGGCCGGAATGTGGCACATATGGAATCGCTCTCTTCCCATTATAGGATCTGTGTGTCGGAATGATTCCTGCCAGGCTGCGGACGCGGCTCCGGGCACTTATCTGAAACCTAACAGGGTGGAATTTCCTCGTGCGGCTGCCAGCGCTTTTCCATTTGCAGTCGGCTTGGAATGAGATATTGTTCTGTATTTGTTGGATATCAGATTGAATGTCAGAAAACTTCCTAGGATTTGAATTGAGCAACAAGCACGGCGGGGGCTTTCCTGATAATTAAGAGATGATGAAATTGTCTGTCTGGAAACAAAACTCCCCGCTAATTTCTCCGTGTAGATTCTCACCATAATGATCTTCTACCTGAAGAGCGGAGGCTGACATCATCCATCACAACGTCGCTGTCACCTGGCGCCCTCCGGTAGCATGTATGCCCAGCAGTGGGGGCAGGGCTCCCAATTGGGGCCTCTGACTGGCAAATGTTGTCCCCTCTCCCCCTTCCCTGCACATATTAGTTTCCTATCTTATGTTTGTGATGGGGTGTAGTAATAGTAGTAGTAGTAGTAGCGGTAGCATAAGTTTAAGACTAACACAGACCCAAAGGAGCACATTTACTTACCCGGTCCAGCCAGTTCCGCAAAAGTGCATTGTCCGTGTATAATGCGCTGTGCGGGAGTCACTAAGATCGTGCGTCCGATATCCGGCATGTGTCGCTTCCCCGCTCAGGTCCCAGGAGTTCACCTTCTTCTTCCTGGTGCATGTAAGTGCATTGTCCGTGTATAATGTGCTGTGCGGGGAGTCACTAAGATCCTGCACCCGATATCCTGCATGTGTTGCTTCCCCGCTCAGGTCCCTGGAGTTCACCTTCTTCTTCCTGGTGCATGTAAGTGCATTGTCCGTGTATAATGTGCTGTGCGGGGAGTCACTAAGAACGTGCACCCGATATTCTGCATGTGTTGCTTCCCCGCTCAGGTCCCTGGAGTTCTCCTTCTTCTTCCTGGTGCATGTAAGTGCATTGTCCGTGTATAATGCGCTGTGCGGGGAGTCACTAAGCTCGTGCGCCCGATATTCTGCATGTGTCGCTTCCCCGCTCAGGTCCCCGGAGTTCACCTTCTTCTTCCTGGTGCATGTAAGTGCATTGTCCGTGTATAATGCGCTGTGCGGGGAGTCACTAAGATCGTGCGTCCGATATCCTGCATGTGTCACTTCCCCGCTCAGGTCCCCGGAGTTCACCTTCTTCTTCCTGGTGCATGTAAGTGCATTGTCCGTGTATAATGCACTGTGCGCGAATCACTAAGATCGTGCGTCCGATATCCTGCATGTGTTGCTTCCCCGCTCAGGTCCACAGGAGTTCACCTTCCTGTTCCTGGCGCATGTAAGTGCATTGGATTCGACACAATTTGAAAGTTAAATCCCGCACTCAGTCCGAATCAGTCGGATTGTCCGACGGCCCGCCCCACGAGGTCAGCGCAGCTGCGCCACAATCCGATCGCGTCCGACACAATCCCAGCGCAGACACCTGTTAAATACCTGATAAAGCCACGCAAAACCTGAAAATGGCGAACTAATAAATGATCTGAGGTTTAGTGCATAAAAACAGTAATACAACAAAACTTACTGAAAAGAATCTATAAGATAACTAAGTATATGGTGACTGTATCAAAAGCAACCTTACTACATGGATACAACCAAGCTAACTACAGAGATCCATCAGTAGAACCAAGATTACTACAAAGAAACAACATAAAAACTTGCAACATAGATACAATACCAGAAACAATATCACTATATAGATACAGTACCAGAATCAAGATTACTACATAGATATATATAATGATAATAATAATAATTCTTTATGTATATAGCGCACACAGATTACGCAGTGCTGCACAGAGCTTGTCACATCAGTCCCTGTCCCCATGTGGCTCACAATCTAATCAACCTACCAGTATGTTTTGGAGTGTGGGCGGAAACTGGAGGACCTGGAGGAAACCCATGCAAACACGGAGAGAACATACAAACTCTTTGCAGATGTTGACCCTGGTGGGATTTGAACCCAGGACACCAGCGCTGCAAGGCAGAAGTGCTACTCACTCAGCCACCCATTTTTTAGACCGGGACTATGACTGGACTGAGTATTCCCCCACTGATTGCAGATCTGGGTGAGTATTTCAAAGCCAGAAATCCCGTAGATCAGCTATGTGAGAAGTAGGCTCCCCCTTCTCTCTGAAATTCCTATAGTCCAGACCAGGATGCTGGGGCAATAAAACCATTCTCCTCTAGAGCCAGAAATTTCATTATAAAATGGCTTGTGGATGAGGTTCCCCCCTTAACAAAGTCAGCAGTAGGTGATGACCTACAGATATTTGAGGTCACCTTTATAAACCCAAAACTTGCCATACACATAAAAGGAATATGTGGCATAGTTAATATTTCAGCCATATACTTTACCCTAATAACTCCATCCACCCCCCTAACGTTACTCACCCAAAGATGCCGGCCTGACACGCCAGCAACAGGGAGCAATTCCATAATTCCCAAATGATCACTATTATAACCATCAGGATTAGTATGCATGCGCGCAGGACATTATAAGGGAACAAATGGCAGTAAGACCAGATTTATAGGATGCCCGCATGGAAAGGAAGATTCGGAGGCACATATGTATCTTAAACACACTGGGGCTCATTTACTAAGGGTCTGAACACCGCACTTTCGTCGGGATTCCCGATTATTTCAGTTTTGCGCCGAATTGCCTTGGGTTTTTGGCGCACATGATCGGATTGTGGCGCATCGGCGTAGGCTTGCACGCGACAGAAATCGGGTGGCGTGGCCGCCGGACAACACGGATTCGGAAAAACCTCGGAATTTAAAAAACTAATTGTGTCGCAAGATCAATAACTCACATACACCAGGAAGAAGAAGTTGAACTGCAGCGGACCTCGGCGCAGCAGCGACACATGCAGCAACTCGGGCGCACGATCTTAGTGAATCCGTGCAGAACCGGATCCTCGTCAGACAACGCACCGCAGGATCGCGACAGGACCAGGTAAGTAAATCTGCCCCACTGTGTCATAGAAGGCAATTACCATATACAAGTGTCCTTTGTGTCATCACAGGCGGGTGTTGAGGGGATTTTGGGATGCTACTTAGGTAGAAGTTACCAGATAGACTTGGTCATTCTTTGGGGATCCCTAGCAGATAGATTGATCACTTACTTCTGCTTCCCCAGGCACCAGACTTACAGTATAACATCACTTAATGTGTTAAGTTCCGTTTTTATCCCTTTTTGTTTTATCAAACTGTTATTTTTACAATGTATGTATTAGTCTCTTTAATCTTGTATGATAATCCCTGTTATTTGTAAGCACTGTCCTTTTTTTATATTAAACCTTCAATTTAATAAGAGCCTTTCTGTGTTCTTGATTGATTTAACTTGTGAGCATTATACTGTATTCGTTCATAGTTTATGCAAGGTGTCTGGTCAGTCTGATATGTACCAAGTGGTGGCACCTAAGACCACTCAGGTTCTGGAGAGCAGAGAGCTGTCAGAGGGTGGTCCAGCATGACCCGATAGTCTCCCATCCTCAACCTAAGTCTGTGAACCTGTCAAGCTGATAAACAGATAATGGAGCAGGATTTCAAAAGAGACATTCTCTATGTAGTGGTCAGACAAGGTTACTGCAGATTAGTTCCCCTTCATTAGTTTCTGGGGCACTAAACTTAGTTATTACTCCATGGACAGCCATTGTCATATCTGTATTGTCATTCTCTGGACACCACTACAGGTTAAAGCATGCGGGGATGATGTGGTTCAGAATCCAACATCCTACTTCTGTATCGGGTCACCCTAATGTTTGGTGGTCACAAGCATTTGTAAGAGTTGCATTGTGGGTTGATCTGCAGGGCTGTATGGTGGTCTTCAAAATTCTAAATTTGCAGCTTCTTGGAGGAAACCCAAGTCAACAACTTGCCCCTGATCTTTGGGGACCCCAAACATTTGTAAGAGTTACCATATATACTCAAGTATAAACCTAGTTTTTCAGCACAAAAAATGTGCTGAAAACCCAAACTCGGCTTATACTCAAGTAAAATAAAGATCTATCAAAACTCACCTTTCTGGCTTCCCCCGCTTCTGGCTATATACTGGGGCAGGGGGCTGGCTATATACTGGGGCAGGGGGCTGGCTATATACTGGGGCAGGGGGCTGCAAAATATATTGGGGCAGGGGGCTGGCTATATACTTAGGCAGGGGGCTGGCTGTTTACTTGGGTATATGTGCTGGCAGGCTATATACTGGGGGGCAGGTTCTGGCTATATACCATGGGGCAGGGTCCGGCAGGCTATATACTGGGGAGGCTGTGACCAATGCATTTCCCACCCTCGGCTTATACTGGAGTCAATAGGTTTTCCCAGGTTTTTGTGGTGAAATTAGAGGCCTTGGCTTATTCTTGGGTCGGCTTATACTCGAGTATATACGGTACATTGTGAGGAACATTTACTTACCTGGTCACCGGAGTTCACAGAAAGTGCATTGTCCGTGTATAATGCGCTGTGCCTCAATTCACTAAGATCGTGCGCCCGATATCCTGCATGTGTCGCTTCCCCGCTCAGGTCCCCGGAGTTCACCTTTTTTCTTCCCGGTTCATGTAAGTGTGCTCAGTCCAAATCGTCCGACGCTCCCAAACTCTGTCGCACGCAAGCAGCGCAGCTGCACCACAAAAGGGTTGTGTGAGCCAAAATCCAAGCGCACACCCTCATTAAATTCCTGTGCAAGCCATTTTAGCTCCCCAAAAAGTGTCCTTCAGGCTCATTTGCATAAATTTGACTCTTTTTTTTGCAAAAACCAGGGCATAAGACGTTAAAAGAAGAGCAGATCCTGCCAGTGTGGGCACACACCAGTATGTCAGTGTGCTGGGTGTACAATCCTTCACCCTGTGTGATAGTGTCCTTTAGGGATTATATTACACTTTCACCATTAAGCTAGTATTTAGTGAATATATCCAGATTTTCGGGATGTAATCAGTCGTTGGAGACAGTACTTGATGTCTTCTGTTCCTATAGTCATTGCCATGATGTCTACCCAAGAATCAAGCTGAAGGAAAAGCCAAGAGTGTAGAGGTCAGAACAACGGGTAGAATATTTCTGTGTTGTTTAGTTGTTCTCGCTATGAAGCTCCAAAATATGGAAATCCCTTTATCTGGAAAAGTTCCAAATATCCACACAATAGATTGCGTGACTGAACTTATCAGAGACTGGAAACAGCAGATAAATTTGCTTCCAATTTCAGAAACAGAAAGCTGAGATCTAGTGCGCTCATATCAGTCAGCATGCCCCGGGCCAAAATCCTGATGAAGGCCCCTTAAAGGGGAAGGTCTTCTGCTAAAGGGGACCTGCTAGAGGGTTCCCACAGCTAAGCATCATCCTGGACTTCTTCATATATGTTCATTTTGGGTCAATGGGCATGATGTCTGGTCCTGTTGATTTTGGAAAATGTATCTAAGGGAACTTTTCTTGTGGAGTTCTGGTTGTGTCCTAGTTGAGCGCCACAATGACCCCTCAACTCATCACATGGTCTGGCATCGTGATGCCAAATACATCACAATGCAAATATCATAGCCCTAGCTTTTTTGTATTATTTTAAGTTCCCTTAAAAGTAAAAAAAAAAATTGTCCTTCATTATTTTTTCTAATTAGGGATACATTGTAACTGGCCAATGGTGAACCTACCATATGTAGATACAATACAGCTGTTATGGGGTGGAGGGGGCACTTTGCCAATTTTTTCGTGCTCACTAACATAAGTGCCTGCAGTTTTAGGTAGCTACCAGTTCTTTTTACAGCTTCCATTGAGTTCAGAGCATTTTTATGTACTGAGCTCCCCCTAGTGGTGACTGTGGGCAGGTAGTTTATCACTCATAGTTTTGGATAGAATATTTATTACTGTACATATACCAGTTTTCCGGTATAGCTACATTAAAACATATGGTGGTCAGAATGAGCCATCTAGGTAGACTGGAGTTTGAGTTTGGGGAGTGGAAACTACTGCATTTTGGAATTTGACCTAATGTCATCTGTGTCGACCAATATCTGTGGCTTAGAGAGAGTTAAAACTGTGGAGAGGGAATTTAAAGAGTGTCTATAGCTGTGGGGAACTATGAATGACTAACCATTATATGGTGTCAGTCATGTCTTCCCCAGGTCCTCCATGTTTGGAAGTATGGTGTGGTCTGGGTTGTGCGCAGGCACAGTGCCGGGTGGTTGAGTCCAGTGCAGCTACCTACTGACGTCTTCTCTTTTTCAGGTTACAAGCTTTAGTAGAGCATAATTGGTACATTGGTGATTATAAAGCCATTACATTGTATGAACGTGCAACCACAAACCACCACTGGTCCATGACATGATTGCCTAACCAGGATTTCTCCCTATTGGGTCAGAACTTTATTCCCAAGACACACGTTCACTCAGAGGGTACTTTTTGTTGAATTCACAGTGGCAACATTTTGTTATAATGAATACAACTCATCACACAAAAATCAAGCCCTCTTACTGCAACCGGTTAAATAAAATATAACTGTGTGCTTGGATCTTAAAGGGGTTTTCTAGTTTACTTGAGGGATTGGGGAGGGGGTGATGTGGCTTTTCCTTTCAACAGAACAGACCTCCAGCACGTTGTTTACGTTGTTGGAGGACGCCCATTTTAGGCTTTCCAGTTACAAATTGCTGAGATATAGAAACCATTCTGTAACCAAGCATAAGAGGTTACCAAGACATGAGCAACACTTCAGGTTGCTGTATCGACAGAGATATTCCCCGGATCTGCGAAACTGGAACGTAAAACAACAGATCTGAGCTAAAGTGCTGGAGATGCACAAAAATGAGATCCCTCATTGTTCAAGAAACAAAAAGTATTTGGCTTTTGTTCAGAGACTAAACAACAATTAGTTTACAAGCCAAGTCTTCAAGACAGAACCAAGGAACCCTATGATTAAGTGTAGGGAGCTATCATTGCAGCTGGTTATTGTATTAAGTTATTGTGTCAAATATTATAAATATTGGAACACAGAAATAATATACATTAGCAACGTTCTCGATGTCCTACCTCGCTTCTCCTCAATCCTCATAGGCTGCTCTATCACACTAAACCAGTAGGAGATCGCTGGCTCTGGCCACCCGGACTACCAAAGTCGTACTTAGTACTTTTACGGGGGTCTTCTCTAGGGTTTTCCTGAACACTACTGCTGGCTAACAGTGAGCAAAGGCGGTAAATGAATGTCCTCTTCGTGGTTCTCAACCTCGTGGGTCTTAAATGATATATGACCCATTGATTTAGGTCCTTCAACTCTAGCCATTGTGTTGGAAGCCAGTGTGTCTACTTGATTTCTAATGAAAAAACTATCTAGGCAATAATTGTGGTGTCATCCTGTAACCTGTAATTAGATATATTTAGTGAATTGACTACCACAACCACAAAGTGGTGACCCTGAGGTCCATAAAGGTGGAGAACCCAAATCTCGGTTCGACTGGGACCACACAGATAAGATTTTTCGAGGCTACGATGTCCCAATCAGATGTCCATCTTGAAGATCTCTGGAGGTTTGAGGCCTTCAAGTTCTTTAAGCTCTTACAACCCAAAATCCCAATTGTGGAGGCATAAACCCTCAAGCTTAGCTCTTGATGGTGTCAGGCTTCTTGGGTAGTGAACCCCCTGGACAACCACGAATGATAACACAAGCCGACATCTGGGACTGGAATCTAAGTGGCACCCGGTTTTTACCAAAGACCACGGTTGGACCAAGGTCGAGGTACAAAGTCAGCAGGCAATCTGGTGCTCTGGGACAGGTAATAGGTCAAGACAGGCGGCAGAGTTTCGGGGTCAGAGATGGAGCAGGAGGTCAGGGCTGGCAGCGGAGGAGCGAAATCGGGAACAGGTCCGGGGTCACAACGGGAGGTCACTACACGGAAACAGGTCACAGGTAACAGATTCTCTGAGGCATATAGCACAATGATCCGGAAGGGAAGACAGGAAAAGGCTAGACTTTATCAAAATTGTCAACCAGCCAGCGCCAATTATTGGGGCCTTTAAATCTCCAGAAGTCGGCTCGTGTGCCCTAGGAGAATGGGACGGGCGCGCCGGCCTGTTGGCGCCAGTGCTGGATCAAGGAGAGGTGAGAGCCGTGGCAGGGGACGGGGGCACACACAGAGGAGCACGGGTGCGCCAGTGACCCGAGTCGTGAGTCGCGGGAGCACCTGTGACAAATGGGAGGCAAGTGCAAGTAGAGCCAGATGGATGGATTGTCAAGTCACGGGAGTCCTCTTCTTTTAGATTGGCAATATCCTTTTTAACTTTTTTACCAGAACTATTGTGGAAAAACTTTACTCAAATCCACTTTAATGTATGCTCTGGGGTCCTTCTGACCATGGACCCTCAACACGGCCACAATGCAAGTATCAAAGGGCCAACAATTGCTACGGATCCTGGTGGTCTTCCATGGCCATGCCGGGCATGACTCTTGTTCTAACCAATAGAGAACTTCCCAGTGGGTTTCTTCTATTCTCTTGACACACCCATAAGACATAATAAAACAGGCGACCTATTAAGTATTACATGGAGAACCGCCATAAATCCTCTACGAGCTATGAACTTGGGATTTAATTGCTCCTTCAATGTGAATGACTCTCTGACTTGATTTAATAGTTTTACTGGGACTTTTTAACATACAGTCCAATAATGTGATTTGTAATGTAAAAAAGCAGCAGAATGAACATTGGCTTTTTTTTCATAACTGGAATGAAACCTTAACCTACACGGAATAATAAGGGCGATATAAAATGTGCCGCCACATGTTTTCAGCGTAACTCCACGTTACATTTTATTTTGACTACAATAAAAGCTTCTACAAATAACTTATGTCATCTAGTAAAGCGTATTAAACGAAAAGCTCAAATTAGAATACACTGTAAACCCGACATGTAAAATACCTGACTGTGTAATAACGTCCTAATAGGAAAATTCCTGCCAAACACAACACTTTATTGTGGGCCCGAAATGGAGCGGTTTTATGTAACTGGCTGTAGTTAAAAAATATTGCTAAATTCTACATGTATTCAGCTGCGATTACAACTTTTTGACCAATTTTCACATTCAATATTGTTTCATAGTGATATCTTCTCTGGGTTGAAGGACCTTATATGGTAGGAGGACTACTGTATTTTTCGGACTATAAGGCACACAAAAAATCCTTTGATTTTCTCATAAATCAAAGGTGCGCCTTATAGTCTAGTGTGCCTTATATATGAACCTACTTACAGACAACAGCTGCCTTGTACTGTGCACAGGTCTGCCACCTGCTGGTCATTCATCCTTATAATCCGGTGCGCCATATAGTCCAGTGCGCCTTATATATGAACCGTACTTACAGACAACAGCTGCCTTGTACTGTTCACAGGTCTGCCACCTGCTGGTCATTCATTTTTATTATCCGGCACGCTTTATATATGAACCTAGACGTTTTTGCAGGCATTTATTGATGGTGCGCCTTATAATCTGAAAAATACGGTAGTTTAGGGTTCAGTTACCTGGGTGTGTGATTAGGAGAAGGTCCAAGCTGAGCTCAATCAATTTTAGAAGTTGATAAATCTGTTTTTAGCATCTGATAAACAGAGAATGGAGCAGGACGCAGACAGTGCCATTCTTTGTGTAGTGGCTAACTCGTGTCATTGCAGGTTTGCTCACGTTTAAATGGACAGTACCGATCTGCAGTTACATGATCTGACCACTACGCAGAGAATGGCGCTGTTTCCTTTCTGCTTTATTATTTGTTTATCACATACGAAAAAGAGCTGATTTGTGAGGGTGCTGGGTGTTGGATCCCATCAATCTCATCTAGTCTAAAGATTTCTTATGGGTATTTAAAAAAAAAAATTAAAACAATAATGCATGTTAAAAAATAAAGAAAAAAATGTCCAATGTGATGCAATGATTTCATGTTAATTTCACTACATGGGGCTAAGTGAAACTTAAAAAAAAAATATATCTATTAAATATAAAAAGGTTAGAAAATAAAGCAACAAAATATAATTAATCTGACGCACTCTGTAAATAAATTCTAGGAAAATGTTGCCATGAAATAATTTATCCCAGCCAGCAAAAAACAAGCTGTGATACATCTTTGCTTATTGCAACTTTAGAAAGGGTGGGTGAGGGTGAAACATAATAAAATATAATTGGGCTTCTCAGTCAGAGTCACTCAGGGGTTCATTTAAATCCCAGACCATGCAGTAAAATTAGTAATCACTAAAATGAATATGAGGATTTATTTGTAAAAAAAAAAAAAAAAAAAAAAGCAGCTAAATTATTTTCACACTTCATTAATTATGTTACCTAAACTTATTTGGATGCTATTCAGACTAGGAAATACAGACCCCAGACCCAAGAAATTAACACTGACCCCCAAAAGCCAACAGTAATTCATTCTGAAAAAATGAATTTATACAAAGTACTGTGTAGGAAACTCAGTGTTATCTCTGCTCTGAGTAACTTCTGCCTTTTCCAAAAGACTACTACAGCTTTCACTTAGAGCACATAAAAGGTAATGAGGAGCAGCAGTGCTAAGAGCACCGCAGTGTGAGATGCCGGATGCGTTGGACTAACAGAAGTTATAATCCCAAAATATTAAAATATTTTCTTACTTTCCAGGGTCAGGAGGAAACAATCTTATATTATAAACAGATCCAGGGGACAGTTATACCAGGAAGATCTTGGGCGACTTAAATGAACCCTTTAAGAGCCTCATTGGCTGCAGTGACTAGTGTGAATGATCTCCTGTGTGCAGCGCTATAGAATATGTTGGTGCTATATTCACAGGTTAATTCCTCTTGACTTTCAGTTGAAGTTGTGAATTTCTTGGCTTGACTATTCATGTTCTGCCGCAGACCTCCACCACCGAAAAGCAAAAGCATTTGGAAAGTGGAAAAAGCCCCGAGGGCCGCCTCTCCGGTCTGAACACACAAATAAAACAGGACCTATTTATAAAACACATGAGAGAAATATATCGGGAAATGGCAAAAGTTAAAATGCATAACACTCTCCAGCGAAATTTTATTTATAAACACAGTGATTGGATGGACAGATCAGTGATTGGATGGACTAAAAAGGTCATGTTTGGGGGTAAATTAGTTAGTTTTACATTTTTTTATGGACCCTCTCGTGGGTAAAAACTTTTTCAAAGGGGGTTAAAAAATAATAAAGGAAGCAATTCTCTCCTCACTGATCCCCTGCGACTTCTATCCCGGTAATGTCCCGGTCCCTAATGGTCTCTACTTCCTGGAAGGTTTTGGCACAGGAAGTTATTATTTAAAGGGGAAGATACATATTTAACAGTGTATTCACTAACACAAAAATTTACTCACTAACTTCTCCCCCACCTCCCACTCGTTCTGGCTATTATATAATTGACCCAGCCCAAGGAAAAGGAACTAGTATCTTTCTACTTCATCGCAATGACAGTCCAACTCCTGGACTCAAGCTGTGGTACTACAGAGATCCAGCTCCCTCAGTCACAGTGGAGAGCCTTGAATTGCCAAATGGTTGTCAGGCTTCTGGGGTAGTGGACCCACAGGACCACTGCGGACGATGATGTAAGCCAACACCTGGGACCGGAATCTAAGTGGCACCCGGTCTTCACCTGAGCCCGCTGCAAAGCAAGTTGGACTTACTGCGGCAGATTACCACCAGGTCGTTCCACAGGTGCGACTTTGTCCACGGTGGCAGCCAAGACGAGGAACAAAGACATTAAGCAGAGTCATAGTCGGGGACAGGCAGGAGGTCAGGATGGGCAGCACGGGATCAGAGTCGGGGATGTAGGTCAAGGCAGGCAACGGAGGAGCGTAGTCAAGAACCGAACCGGGTTCACAACAGGAAATCACAATAACAGCACAGAGCATGGAACACAGCTTTCCCTAGGGCACAAGATCCGGCAGGGTGTGCAGGGAGAGGCAGGTTTTTGTAGGATTCTGGGAAATTGGCCAGTGCCAATTAATGGTGTGCTGGCCTTTTAAATCTTCTGAAGCCGGCACGCGCACGGCCCGAGGATCAGGAGCGAGGAGAGGTATGTAGCACGAGCGCCGCGCTCGCGAACACCGAGGGGCACGGGTGAGCCCGCGACCCAAGATATGGGACGTGGGAGCACCCGTGATAATGGTGATGGAGAACCTTTTAGAGATCAAGTGACAAAAATGCAATTCAAAACCCACTTATTTCTTGTGAAGTGCCAGTAACTGTTCGGCCATCGATATCAACAGTATCGGTGTCCTGAGGACACTCAACAATATTTAAAGCAGGAGCTGCCTGGGACTGCAGGAAGAGTGAGGAGATGGGGTTGGATTATCATTTTAGCTTCCGTCCAGGGCTCCCCGATTAGGAAGAATCACAAAGCCAGCATTAGAAGCTCCAATAGTAATCCGACCCTGTCCGTATCTTCTCTCTCTTCCCGCAGTTCCAGGCAGGCTGGAACGTGCTGCTTTAATATAATGCTACCTGTGGCACATCCTGGGCTGCTAAAGACTGCAGGAAGAGGCCTCGAGATCTGTCTGGTGGCTGGAGCGATGGCCGAAAGAGAGGGCTCCGAGTGACGCCTATGACACCAGTGCTATAGGTTCACCACCATTGCCATGGGACCTTTAAGTTTCACTTAATAAAATTGGAAGTCCAAAAAATTCACAGACTACATAATTCTATACAATAATGGATATAACAGCTAATAAATTAACACGTAACAATAATGTTTTAATTACATTAATGACAAAAGGGTAAAAAAAATTATGAAAAAAAAATAACCAGAAAATAATAATATAAATAAATATATATATATATATATATATATATATATATATAAAAAAATTAAATATATATATATATATATCTAAAAAATATAAATAAAATAAAAATATACGATAACAGTAAGATAATAACTACTACTAAATATAAAAAGAAATATAATATTAAAAATAATAGACCTAGAATGGTGCGGATGTCGGGGGTCCGCTGTATCCTACGTGCGCAGGGGCTCGGGCACAGATTGCTTAGATACATCTAAAACGCAGAGCTTCACTGAATGAGTCACGGTGAATCACCAGCCATGACACTTGACAAACAAGCATTAGAGCAGCAGTCCATTTGTCATTTTGTGAGTCATGGGGTGTAATATTAGCCATGAAGCGCTCTACGAAATTGCAGCGAGTGGTGGGAATAATGGAAGCAATTTGTCCTTCCGCGTGTCGCACTCGGTGACATTGGGTGATGAGTCGTCTTTTAAAACCTGTTGGAATTATGCATCTAAGCAAAGCAGGACGGGCTCCCCTATAAGCCCCGGAGACAGCTGAAAAGTCTGACACTTGGACACAGGATTTAAAATTTCGATGAAAGACGATGAAAAACATTAGAATTTTTTTCTAAATTGGGAAAATTATTTAAAACAAAATTTTCTACCGACGGATTATGAATTGGAGACAAATAACTTATGTTAAATACTTGTCTACAGTTTGGGTTCTTAAAGGGAACCTACCATTTGATTTGATGCATTATGGAGCAAACATACCCTGAGACTGCTGTAGCTACACTGATGCAGGATCAGATCTTGGTTAATCCCTGTGCTGAGTGGTTTTGCTGATAAAACAGATATAACATTATGATAATGAAGCTCTGTCCCTTCTATGGCTGGTTCCGCGCTTCTCCTAGCAGGTGAGTTTTTCTCTGCAGAAGAAGATGATGCAATCACTCTTCTCCCTGCCAGACAAAATAATCAATTGCTGCACCATCCCCTAGCTGTTGTGTATGACTGATCCAGCTCAGGTTGATTAGTCATGCTTAGTCATGCTTGACTAACCTCCATTTGTAATTACAAGCTCAGTGTTGATCGAGACAGCCATGCTGATCCAGCTTTCCCAACGTCCTGAATGTTATAATTGTAATGTTATATTAATCAAGATATCATCCTGCATCAGTGTAGCTACAGCATTCGCAAGGTATGTTTGTTTCATACGGCATCAAATCAAATGGTGGGTTTTCTTTAAAATTTGCCTTTGAAGGAATCCTGTCACCATAAGTTCCCATAGAAACTTTGCTGTATATTCAACTTCATGTTTTTTAAAAAAGGTCTAAGTTATATGGTTATTGAAATAAACCATATAGGGAGGGGGGCATTTCTAACATTTGTCTACTCCTGGATCCCCCCTCCATCATCCTCGCTCCTCCATCCCCACCCACATCCTCTCTCTCCTCCTCCCTCCCCCTGATGATGTCGGCTCACCGTAGTCAGCTATTCTCATGCCGGTGAGCCCTCTCCCTACGACAAGTGAATGGATCCAGGAGAGGATGAACGTTAGGATTTGAAATCCCCCTCCTCTCTGGGACTCAACTGAAGACTCTAGCAGGGAGCCCAATATAGATTACTTCAATAGCCATGTAGTGTGCAGCTTTGTTTTAATAATAATAATCTTTATTTATATGACGCCATCAAATTCTGTAGCGCTTTACAATTTTAAAAACATGGGGAATTTACAGTACTGTTTCTGTAGGAATCTGTCCCCTGCTAAAATGGCCCTCTGGGGGAAGGTTCCCTTTAAAGGGCAATTTGTGAATATTTTGAGGTGGTATGAGAAAAAAATGGGATGTGGCTCTAAAGCAAATATGATTTTAGACTGAAATGCAACAAAATGGCCTCCATTCCTTACTAATTTTGAGACTTCCTCAAAATGATCCAAAATGCCCATCATACTAATAAATGTACCATACAGGGTTCCTTTATTGGGAGCAGGAACAATCCTTTATCTTTATTTTTCTTCCTGTTTTTTTTCTGTCTTTTTTTGACATTTATTGGTGCATTGCAATTTTTGCGCCTTCTTTTGGACATTTTGAAAACATTTGTTTTTTTTCTTTACGACACCTTTATTTTTTATTCCAGATGTGCTAATTGTCGCTAATTATATTTATCTTTTCAAATTCTCTAAAATTTGCAACATTTTTTAGCGCAAAAAACTCCAGACAAACCCATACTTTAAAAAAAAAACTTGGAAAGAAATAACTTGAGACATCTGTGCGACATTTTTGAGACATTTGTAACAAATGTCTCAAAAAGAGATCTGAAAATAAAACAACATTTAATACACGGAAAAGGTGAGATTGATAAATTACCAAAGAAGCAGACGGAAAAAAAAGACAAAAAACAACCAAAAGAAACTGAGATAAGATAAATGACCCTCTTTTGTGTCCAGAAACTGATGAAGCAATGTAAAGATTCCAATCTTTTTATGGATATGCAAATCAGGCTGCATGTGCACTGGGGGAGGGTTTGTCTACAGATGGGTGTGACACATGGAGAGGTCAGTCTTATGGAACTCAATAGGGCAGCAAAAAACTCAGAAATACATTTGCAGCTCGTATTTGCAGGTGTTGCTAGACAACACAACCATGTGACTCTGGAAGGGGTTGGGCCTAGCTATCATTTGGCAACCTCCCGTTTTTTGTGTATCCACAAATATGGTTGACATATTTTCCAGTCTAAGGAAAGATACAGTTGACAAATGGCTCGCAAAAATGGTCAGGAGGTCATACTCAGGGGATTGTACAGGGTCCCCCACACAACAGCCAGTGACTACTAATATGGAGTCCCCCAGGGCAAAACACACAAAAATGTGACCCCCTATGTAGAGAAGCCAGTGGGAGAGATTCCACCAGTGGAGAGAAGAAAACCATAATCCACCACCACACAATCTCCACTTGTTCTGACATTCCTAGAGGGGTCCTGACCTTCTATTGCATTTGTGGTCCTTACCGTTACACACCATTATTATATATTTGGAAGGCATTGATTATGCCCATTTATAATATCAAAACTTTCTAGAAGTTCCCCTCTTGAGGGTTGTGTGTGGAAGTCCTACCTCCGTAAAGATTCCATTTTGCATTGTAGTTCTGTAGAAACTTCAGAGGACTTGGACTTCCTCGTTTCTGTTTGGAGGAACCCAACCAGTCACGTGTTATTCTATGTATACGGCATGTTGGATGGAATAACACTTAAAGGGCTTTTTCACATTAAAAAAATGACCCTGGTGGAAGCTTTTGAATAGATATAAAAAGGAAACACCACATCAACTCTCTCTGTAGTGTCCCACCACGATCCAGGGGCAGATTTCCAGGCTCCGGGATTTCTGGTCCTATCAGAGATTGGAGAGCCACTACTGGAGGCCCTAGCAGAAGGCCAATGGCCCTCAAAGCCATTCGAATCATCTTTTGGATCTTCAGATTGAGTTTTTTTTAGAAAAATCAGCTAAAGAGTAATAAAAATGAACAAAGAACTAAAGGAACGTGTAGACCAGGTTTCTACCAAGAACATGTAGACATGACTCAGTGAAATGTACACAATTACTCGTCTTGAGGACTTCTAATTGTTGGACTGTAATGAATACCGCGCTTTGTTTGCTCAGCAGTAGCTTAGCCGGCAGCGCCAAGGAAACCGCTCTTACTGCTGTTTGAACACAAAGTGGCGTCCATTAGACTTTAACACCCGATTGTCATATCCTCTGAAGAATTCCATTGTTGGGGATGTGACCTTTTGTCTCTGAAGATTACAGTGTTTTCTTATCTACAGGATTAATGTTCTGGAAACCACGGAGATATTTGTAGCCGGCGTCTGTGTCTGTTGTCAGATATTACTCCCAACCAGTGAGACAGGGTTTATATACTCGTGAGATCTGGACGCGGATTCCTCAATGCTTATTTCTTAGTCTTTACCTACAAAATGTGCCCCAGACTTAGAGGCTTTCTCCCGAGACATTCAGACAACTTTATGGAAGCCGTAGAAATAAAAAATAAGAATAAAACCTTCTTACCCTGCTCCGGCTCCCAGTTCAAGCATCTTGGCTGATAGTTGATTATAAGATAGGTTGTTGGGGCAATAGCCCAGGGCCCAAGCCTTCTAGAGGGGCCCATGGCCACCCAAACCACCCACCAAATTTTATACTGACAAAAACCTTCACCCAAAAAATCTTCATACACCTGCTCCTACTCTCAATTCACATGTACACAGAGCCATTCCAGGACCTTTAAAGGTCCTCCAAATGTCCTGAAACCGCAGATTGAATGCAGGTAGAAGGGACACGTCCTTTATTCCCCAAGAAGCTGATTCTAGTACCAGATGTAGAAAGGGATTCTAGACTTGTAGGAGCCATAATATTCATACAGCCCAGGGTCCGTGAGAGTCTTAAAGGGGTTATCCGAGTTTAAGAAATAACTTAGGGCCGGACTGGGGCGGGCTATTTAAAAAAAATAAATGTGTACTTACCTCCTCCGGCGCAGCTGATGTCCCTCGCCATGGTCCATCTGATCCGTGCCCTGTTTGTTTACAGGGGCACAGGCCAGAGAGGTATCCGGCCCCACGCCCATCCATCCCTATCTCTCAGCATTGTAGGGCTCTAGGAGATAGTGACGGATGGGAGCTTCCAGCTGGCCGGAAGCTACCTGTGCACCCCTGTAAACAACCCAGATCAGACGGACCGTGGCACGGGACATCAGCAGTGCCGGAAAAGGTAAGTACACATCTTTTTTTATTTAAATAGCCTGCCTCAGCCCAGCCCTAAATTATTTATTAAACTCGGATAACCCCTTTAATCTGTCCCTGATCTTGGCCTCCATAGGTTTGGCAAAGCTCACAGGTTGGCTAGAACAATCAGTGTTTATGTGAATGGTGCTGCAATGGGAGTCCCAATGGTTGGATCTGACACTTATCTTCCATTAGTCAGTGTGTGTGTGTGTGAACTTGTCCTCGGATGCAGGGAGGAGGCAAAGAGGAGCTCAGTGCACCGTCAGACAGGAGAACAATATGTCCTCCCGACCCTAAACTCAGAAGATTCATGGTCAGAGCCATGGGTAATCGAACTTGAGTGCACCAGGACTGATAGAGACAGGTTGGAATTCTAGCCGTGGAATGCTGTATTTTTTATTAATAACAGTGAATTAGAGAATGGGGCGACATTTACTTACCTGTCTGGAGGAGTTCACCAAAAGTGCATTGTCCCTGTATAATGGACAGTGCTGCGATTCACTAAGATCCTGCACCCGATATCCTGCATGCGTCACTTCCCCGCTCAGGTCCCCGGAGTTCACCTTCTTCTTCCTGGTGCATGTAAGTGCATTGTCCGTGTATAATGGACTGTGCTGCGATTCACTAAGATCGTGCGCCCGGTTTCATGCATGCGTCACTTCCCCGCTCAGGTCCCCGGAGTTCACCTTCTTCTTCCTGGTGCATGTAAGTGCATTGTCTTGCGACACAATTTGAAAGCTAAATCCGCGATCAGTCCGAATCAGTCGGATCGCCCCCTGATTTCTGTCCCATGAAAGCAGAGCAGCTGCTCCACAATCTGATCGCGACCCAGCGCAAACCCAGCGCAAACCCCTGTTAAATACCTGTCAAAGCTGCGCAGATCCTGAAACTGGCGAGCAGTCTGACGAAAGTGTGACCCGTGACTCCTAGTAGATAAGCCCCAATGTATTATATTGTTATACTGAGTATACTTAAAGAACATCTACCATTAGGATGAAGGATTGTGAACCAAGCACACCAACATACTGGTGTGCGCCCCCTCTGGTAGGATCCGCTCTTTGTTTATCTTCTTATTCCCTTGTTTTAAACAAAAAGGCTTTTAAAACTATGCAAATGAGCCCGAGGGGCTCCAAGCTCCATAGGTGTTAATGGAGCCTTGAGCCCCTCACTCTCATTTGCATAATTTAAAAGCCTTTTTTTTCTTAAAAACAAGTACATAGGAAACTTAAAGAAGAGCGGATCCTGACACGAGGGGCACATGTCATGGCAATATGTCAGTGTGCTTGGTTTACAATCCTTGTTCTTGGTGGTAAATTTCCTTTAAGAATCTCATCTTTGTGGGAATACTTCCTTTAAGTGTTAACCTTAATTTAAAACTTAAAAAAATAATAATTTTAATAAAAATCTAATTTTAAAAAAAAATATATTTTTTTTTAAATTTCAAACAGATTTTTCACCAGGAAAAAAAAATGGAAAAAAACCCCCAGAAAAGCAGAACAGATGATCCCACGAAGGAGATACATCTCCACCAACGCACTGCCGGATTGTTAGACATAAATGGAGCACAAAAGCTTTTTAAAATCACATATTGAAAAATCTATTTCCACCATCCGGCGAGAGAAGACCAATGTGATTTTAAAGCGAAATGCAAAATGCACTTACTCCATCATTTTGGTGACATTACTTCTTCCCTGGAGAATGTGTAACCATTGCAAATCCTTCGGAGAGCAATATTGCCTTATTCATGTCATAGCCCCGGTAGCCGGGTTCAGAGTGAGGTTAATCATAGCAGCAGTGACAAGCCCAGCAAAATAATGCACTCAGCCTTGCTACATCCCCCGGGAGATGAATAAAATTATGGAATGAGGATCCTCTATCTCAATTCTATGTGCAACAATATCCATTCATTGTGAGTCTCATCTGATGCCTCCTTACGAGGAACCAGAGCTGGATGAAGAAGACCCTTCCCGGGCAGGATTTCGGTGTTTCTTATTTACAGGTCATGGAGCTCATTGGTCTCCGCTTTGAGGTTTTTCCACCAATGTGTATTTTATTTTATCACTTCCAGAAAAATTAGAGATGCAATTCTGAGCTTTCTGTTCAATGATGTTAACTTTGGCTTTACTGACCAATGCCAGGAAGCTGCTGCCAAAGTAGTTTTTATAATGGGATGTATGAAAAGATGAAGGACATTTTAGCCACCATTCAAATGACTGGTCAGACCACAAATCCAATATGTTGTACATTTATTTTAAGAAAAGACTGGAAGGGCTGAACAGTAAAGTGACCAATGTTATTTGGTGAATGGGTGAATTAGAGTACAAGGACAAGTTATCACAACATCGGTTATAGGCTAATCTTATTACCATGTACAATACAGATATCTTTCTAATGATTGTTTACCATAACAAGGGGATATCCTCCACAGTGAGAACGTTTCTACCATTTCTATAGACAGGGAATCTTTACTCTAAGAACAGTGAGACGATGGAACTCTCTACCACGGACTGCCCCCTATGTACAGGAATATAACTACTATAATACTGCCCCCTATGTACAGGAATATAACTACTATAATACTGCCCCCTATGTACAGGAATATAACTACTATAATACTGCCCCCTATGTACAAGAATATAACTACTATAATACTGCCCCCTATGTACAAGAATATAACTACTATAATACTGCTCCCTATGTACAGGAATATAACTACTATAATACTGCCCCCTATGTACAGGAATATAACTACTATAATACTTCCCCTATGTACAGGAATATAACTACTATAATACTGCCCCCTATGTACAGGAATATAACTACTATAATACTGTCCCCTATGTACAAGAATATAACTACTATAATACTGCTCCCTATGTACAAGAATATAACTACTATAATACTGCCCCCTATGTACAAGAATATACCTACTATAATACTGCTCCCTATGTACAAGAATATAACTACTATAATACTGCCCCCTATGTACAAGAATATACCTACTATAATACTGCCCCCTATGTACAAGAATATAACTACTATAATACTGCCCCCTATGTACAGGAATATAACTACTATAATACTGCCCCCTATGTACAAGAATATAACTACTATAATACTGCCCCCTATGTACAAGAATATAACTACTATAATACTGCTCCCTATGTACAAGAATATAACTACTATAATACTGCCCCCTATGTACAAGAATATACCTACTATAATACTGCCCCCTATGTACAAGAATATAACTACTATAATACTGCCCCCTATGTACAGGAATATAACTACTATAATACTGCCCCCTATGTACAGGAATATAACTACTATAATACTGCCCCCTATGTACAAGAATATAACTACTATAATACTGCCCCCTATGTACAAGAATATAACTGCTATAATACTGCCCCATATGTACAAGAATATAACTACTATAATACTTCTCCCTATGTACAAGAATATAACTACTATAATACTGCCCCCTATGTACAAGAATATAACTACTATAATACTGCCCCCTATGTACAAGAATATAACTGCTATAATACTGCCCCATATGTACAAGAATATAACTACTATAATACTGCCCCCTATGTACAGGAATATAACTACTATAATACTGCTCCCAATGTACAGGAATATAACTACTATAATACTGCCCCCTATGTACAAGAATATAACTACTATAATACTGCCCCCTATGTACAAGAATATAACTAATATAATACTGCCCCCTATGTACAAGAATATAACTGCTATAATACTGCCCCATATGTACAAGAATATATCTACTATAATACTGCCCCCTATGTACAGGAATATAACTACTATAATACTGCCCCTATGTACAAGAATATAACTACTATAATACTGCCCCCTATGTACAAGAATATAACTACTATAATACTGCCCCCTATGTACAAGAATATAACTACTATAATACTGCCCCCTATGTACAAGAATATAACTAATATAATACTGCCCCCTATGTACAAGAATATAACTGCTATAATACTGCCCCCTATGTACAGGAATATAACTACTATAATACTGCCTCCTATGTACAAGAATATAACTACTATAATACTGCCCCCTATGTACAGGAATATAACTACTATAATACTGCCCCCTATGTACAAGAATATAACTACTATAATACTGCCCCCTATGTACAGGAATATAACTACTATAATACTGCCCCCTATGTACAGGAATATAACTACTATAATACTGCCCCCTATGTACAGGAATATAACTACTATAATACTGCCCCCTATGTACAAGGATATAACTACTATAATACTGCCCCCTATGTACAGGAATATAACTACTATAATACTGCTCCCAATGTACAGGAATATAACTACTATAATACTGCCCCCTATGTACAAGAATATAACTACTATAATACTGCCCCCTATGTACAAGAATATAACTAATATAATACTGCCCCCTATGTACAAGAATATAACTGCTATAATACTGCCCCATATGTACAAGAATATATCTACTATAATACTGCCCCCTATGTACAGGAATATAACTACTATAATACTGCCTCCTATGTACAAGAATATAACTACTATAATACTGCCCCCTATGTACAAGAATATAACTACTATAATACTGCCCCCTATGTACAAGAATATAACTAATATAATACTGCCCCCTATGTACAAGAATATAACTGCTATAATACTGCCCCCTATGTACAGGAATATAACTACTATAATACTGCCTCCTATGTACAAGAATATAACTACTATAATACTGCCCCCTATGTACAGGAATATAACTACTATAATACTGCCCCCTATGTACAAGAATATAACTACTATAATACTGCCCCCTATGTACAGGAATATAACTACTATAATACTGCCCCCTATGTACAGGAATATAACTACTATAATACTGCCCCCTATGTACAGGAATATAACTACTATAATACTGCCCCCTATGTACAAGGATATAACTACTATAATACTGCCCCCTATGTACAAGATTATAACTACTATAATACACTGATAGTTTGCACTGTAACTACTTTGGACTGGGTGGTCATACATTCCCTAAAAGTTTGGGATTAAGAGAATATTTCACTATCATCTCCACAATTTCAGATATTATGTAGGTTGCATGTAATGGATATATGAAGGGAAAGCATCCGTAAAATGTATGTGATTATCCCATGATAATGAGCTTCCTACCTCCAGGCCTGTATCATTGCCGTATTCTTCCCGTTACATGTATAAATAATTGAGGCGGAAACGCTTTGATTCTCGCGGCCTGTCAGTTAATATTAGTGAATGTTGCTGATGAGATTCTTACACTAATCTTCCCTTCGAATGCTAATAGGCCTGAACTGCAGGTCTGCGCCAATGATTTGTACCAGGCAGGGCTGTGTGACACCCAGGAATTATGTTGTCTATTTATTATTTATATCCCGATCCTCAAGAATTTATCAAACAATAAATTAAATAAGAAGTATGTGAACATCAGAGGCCCGACCGATCCTGCTGCACTCACAAAAAAAACCTGGAAAAATTACTTATGGATGAGAAGCATCACAACAACGTGGAAGATGGAGCAGAAAATGTGATGCGATGAGCTAAATGTCTGGGGGGATCACATGCATCCTGGAAGTGCCAAATTTGACAAGGCCTTGGTTACTAGGCCACATTGTTTGGTAGTCACCAAAAAAATTCTAAAAATTTGCTAACAGATTATCCCAAGTCCAAAGTGAACTCTTGTCTTGAACTCGTTCAATGACATCAAAGTCTATTTCTAGTAAGCGGATATTCTAGCTTAAGACATCACTAGTGCTCTCCAGATAAACCCAACATCTCACTTTGGGACAACGTGAAGCCTCCTGAGATAACAGACCTTACATTTTTGATGTCACCAGGTCAATCAAGATAAATCCACCCCTTTACTCTGTGGTGTAACCAGCCTCTTCTATATGATCCTGCTGTTTACTATATGACATCATCAGTCCTCTTCTCGTAATCACATTGCCTTGTTCTGATGTCATCAGCCATATGTAGTCCATATTCAAAGTATCTGGCATCTAACTCGGACATCACGAGTCCTTCCTTTAATACTCATAGTATACTTCAATGACAACCACAAGGTGAAACTACAACTTCACCAGGCGCCTTACTGTATGACATCACTAGATGATCAATGTTGTGGCATCAAAAGCTATTCAACAAAAACGTATCACTCAACAGTCCTACTACAAAAACCTGCCCCACACTCTCCGATCTCATCAGCCTTCTATATTTCAACCCGTCCCCACACTCCACGTCTAAACCCGTCCCCACACTCTACATCTAAACCCGTCCCCACACTCTACATCTAAACCTGTCCCCACACTCTACATCTAAACCTGTCCCCACACTCTACATCTAAACCTGTCCCCACACTCTACATCTAAACCTGTCCCCATGCTGTACATCTAAACCCGTTCCCACACTCTGCATCTAAACCTGTCCCCACACTCTACATCTAAACCTGTCCCCACACTCTACATCTAAACCCGTCCCCACACTCTACATCTAAACCTGTCCCCACACTCTACATCTAAACCTGTCCCCACACTCTACACCTAAACCTGTCCCCACACCCTTCATCTAAACCTGTCCCCACGCTCTACATCTAAACCTGTCCCCACACTCTACATCTAAACCTGTTCCCACACTCTACATCTAAACCTGTCCACACACTCTACATCTAAACCTGTCCCCACACTCTAAATCTAAACCTGTCCCCACACTCTACATCTAAACCTGTCCCCACACTCTACTTCTAAACCTGTCCCCACACTCTTCATCTAAACCTGTCCCCACACCCTTCATCTAAACCTACCCCACACTCTCTGATCTCATCAGCCTTCTACATTTCAACTTGTCCCCACACTCTACATCTAAACCTGTCCCCACACTCTACATCTAAACCCGTCCCCACACTCTACATCTAAACCTGTCCCCACACTCTACATCTAAACCCGTCCCCACACTCTACATCTAAACCTGTCCCCACACTCTACATCTAAACCCGTCCCCACACTCTACATCTAAACCTGTCCCCACACTCTACATCTAAACCTGTCCCCACACTCTACACCTAAACCTGTCCCCACACCCTTCATCTAAACCTGTCCCCACGCTCTACATCTAAACCTGTCCCCACGCTCTACATCTAAACCTGTCCCCACACTCTACATCTAAACCTGTTCCCACACTCTACATCTAAACCTGTCCACACACTCTACATCTAAACCTGTCCCCACACTCTAAATCTAAACCTGTCCCCACACTCTACATCTAAACCTGTCCCCACACTCTACTTCTAAACCTGTCCCCACACTCTACATCTAAACCTGTCCCCACACTCTACATCTAAACCTGTCCCCACACTCTACAGCTAAACCTGTCCCCACACTCTACTTCTAAACCTGTCCCCACACTCTACATCTAATCCTGTCCCCACACTGTTCACCTAAACCTGTCCCCACACTCTACATCTAAACCTGTCCCCAAGCGCTACATCTAAACCTGTCCCCACACTCTACATCTAAACCTGTCCCCACGCTGTACATCTAAACCCGTTCCCACACTCTGCATCTAAACCTGTCCCCACACTCTGCATCTAAACCTGTCCCCACACTCTACACCTAAACCTGTCCCCACACTCTACATCTTAACCTGTCCCCACACTCTACATCTAAACCTGTCCCCACACTCTACACCTAAACCTGTCCCCACACCCTTCATCTAAACCTGTCCCCACACCCTTCATCTAAACCTGTCCCCACACTCTACATCTAAACCTGTCCCCACACTCTACATCTAAACCTGTCCCCACACTCTACATCTAAACCTGTTCCCACACTCTAAATCTAAACCTGTCCCCACACTCTACATCTAAACCTGTCCCCACACTCTACATCTAAACCTGTCCCCACACTCTACATCTAAACCTGTCCCCACACTCTGCACCTAAACCTGTCCCCACACTCTACATCTAAACCTGTCCCCACACTCTGCATCTAAACCTGTCCCCACACTCTACATCTAAACCTGTCCCCACACTCTACATCTAAACCTGTCCCCACACTCTACATCCAAACCTGTCCCTACACTCTACATCTAAACCTGTCCCCACACTCTACATCTAAACCTGTCCCCACACTCTACATCTAAACCTGTCCCCACACTCTACATCTAAACCTGTCCCCACACTCTACATCTAAACCTTTCTATAAGCTCTACCTCTAAACCTGTTCCCACGCTCTACATCTAAACCTGTCCCCACACTCTACTTCTAAACCTGTCCCCACACTCTACATCTAAACCTGTCCCCACACTCTGCACCTAAACCTGTCCCCACACTCTACATCTAAACCTGTCCCCAAGCTCTACCTCTAAACCCATCCCCACACTCTACATCTAAACCTGTCCCCACACTCTACATCTAAACCTGTCCCCACACTCTACATCTAAACTTCTCCCCACACTCTACATCTAAACCCATCCCCACACTCTACATCTAAACCTGTCCCCACACTCTACATCTAAACCTGTCCCCATATTCTACATCTAAACCTGTCCCCACACTCTACATCTAAACCTGTCCCCAAGCTCTACATCTAAACCTGTCCCCACGCTCTACACCTAAACCTGTCCCCACACTCTACATCTAAATCTGTCCCCACACTCTACACCTAAACCTGTCCCCACACTCTACATCTAAACCTGTCCCCACGCTCTACATCTAAACCTGTCCCCACACTCTACATCTAAACCTGTCCCCACACTCTACATCTAAACCTGTCCCCTAGCTCTACATCTAAACTTGTCCCCAAGCCCCTAATATTAGGGGGCCAGAATGTGAGTGGGAAATCGGGGGTCCACTATGAGGGGCCCACAATGCGAGAGGAGATGGGGGCACAATGTGAGTGAGTTACAATGTGAGGAGGAAATTGGGGATATACTATGAGGGGCCCACAATGCGAGAGGAGATGGGGGGCACAATGTGACAGGGTTACAATGTGAGGGGGAAATTGGAGGTCCACTATGAGGGGCCAACAATGCGAGAGGAAATGTGGGGCACACTGTCACAGGGTTACAATGCTATGGGGAAATTGGGGTCCACTATGTGAGAGGAGTTGGGGGGGCACACTGTGACGGGGTTAAAATATGAGGGGGGATAGGAGACACTCAATTTGATGGGGCGACAATTTTAACTTAAAACGGGAGGACATGTGGCACTGTGTGGGAGCCACAATTTGGGAGTAAGCTTTGTGAGGGGAAGGTGAGGGCATAATGTGAAGATGCCAAATTATGAGAGGGAAATGGGGGAACTAAGAGGAGTCTTTTGTTGTGTGGGACTACAAGGTGTTGGGCAAAAAGTGGGATTTAGGGCATAAAAAATTTTCTGTGCAGTACTGCCGCTACATCTCTTCCTCTTTCTTGGGTCCAAATGTTGGAAAGTATGACAAAAGGGCTCACTAAGGCTCTGTCGCCCAGTGGCCTTGAGCTGGCTCTGACATTGAGGGCCTACCCATCAGGTTAACACTTCACTGCACAAAGAGTTAGTGGTTTTTGGAAATATTTATATGTTGGAAATGTGGATAAAGGTTCTTTAACACAATGTGAGTGGTAATATATTTGTGAGAATAGTATATTATGAATCTATAGACCAAAAACATCTAAAATCTCCATCTAGAAGTATGATGGCAGCAAGGGTTCTGCTCGCGTGTGTACAGATAAACTCCGAGACATCCCATCCGGCCTTGGAAAATTCCCAGCGCTCTCAGCTTCATTATATTTAGAATCTTCCCCCAATTAATCTGTACAGTAGCTCCCAAGATGCCGCTCTCATGGCTCACTCTCTCCGCGCGTCTTACATTATGCTCCCAGGGGTCGGGCTGGGATGATCTGCCCTTGCTCTGGAACTCATAATTCTCTAATTTTATGTATTACATTTCCCAGCACATAACTCAACAGAACAGTTGTGGTTCCAGTGGAGTCTTAAGTACTTGGTATAACCTGTAAAGAAGCCACTTACGATACAAGCTGATTATCTGCCGGAGCGTTTGCAAATGGCCGTGTAAAAATGTATCTAATGAAGTGTGAAAGTCACTTTTGGAGATGTATACAAAGGCACATGAGCTGCGCTTAAAGGGGAAGCACATGTGTGTGTATTTCTCTACAGCAGATTATTATTTCATGTGAATGGAGATCAGGACTTTGGTTCCTGTCTAATCCACCAACCACAGTCTCCAATCTAAAGCCTCTTATTTTATTTACTACCCATTTTTATCCCCATGTGAGGTTGTGTCTACCTTATCTTCCCCTGCTAAACCTTTACCTATTTCGTGATACTATGGGGCACATTTACTTACCCGTCCTATTGCGATCCCCGAGATGAAAGTCGGCATGATTGTGGCAAAATCCGATCGTGTGCGCCAAAAACCCCAGTTAAAATCCAGCGCAAAAAGGAGAAAAGTCGGGAAACTCGGCAAAAATGCAGTCCGCGGACCCTTAGTAAATGTGCCCCTATGTCTGTCGTTGGTGGTCATACACCATTCGGTGGTTGAACTTCATGAAATACTTGGCTGACTCTGCGAGTAGGTACAATGTATGAATGTTCAGGCTTACATCAGTTTCCCTAAAAATGAAAGATCTCACACACTATTCCTGAGGACCACTCTCCACGACCACTCCAGTACCAGAATCTGCTGTTGACCACTTAGGCACGTTGCCTGCTACCTGTTGTACAATAAAGAACCGTGAGTTGATTTGCACAAAGTTGCCTCCGTCTGATCCCTGGACACGGCTGTTACCACCACGGGCTTCCCCATCCATCACCCAGGGACATATCTTACAGACACTCAGGGGTTGCCCCAGGGAGAACCAGTACATCAGCCTCTCCCACCATATTTCTTGCACACACCACCTGCTGGAGAGCTGCCAGGCTGTAGGACAGCCCTCCGGTCCCCATACCAAGCACCGTGACATAAGCGCGTCTAGGTCGCAACCGCCAGCCACTCCGGTATTCCGGGCCCCGGCTGCCCAGAATTGCAGAGCAGCACAGTGTTGCATACATTCATGGATGCTAAGCCATAAAGTCCTTGGCCAGGAATCCTTCATACAATCCAGGGAAAAGGTGGTACTCCATGTGAGTGCTGCCTTTCCTCTCGATGAGATAGATAGATAAATATAGATAAAATACATATGGGGCATAGAAGCATTGAATAAAAACCAAATTGTTGCGTAGTGCAAGAAATTTTGACTATAATAGGGATTATGCCACCTTCACTCTGTGGGGGTGGAGGGTGCATAGAGGGGTGCGGTGGGCGGGCACAGGGCATTTGAAAAACCTGCAATCTTTTGTTTTCTGATTTCTGTAGTTTTGTCTGGCGGCCGTGCAACAAACCAAGAGGCCTCAGCGTGGCCGTTATCATACGCCAATAATGCGTTAGCACTCCGAGAATTGTCAAAAAGTACGTTGGACTTATTCTACGTTTTAGCCGAAGCCTTTCTCAAGTCCACCCTTTTCTGACATCTCTCAGGGTGCTGCTGCATTTTGTGTTAATGTCTAGCATGTGAAGCCCGATGCCTGGTGCCTGATACCTGGTTCCTGGTTCCTGATACCTGGTGCCTGATACCTGGTTCCTGGTTCCTGATACCTGGTGCCTGATACCTGATGCCTGATACCTGGTGCCTGATACCTGGTTCCTGGTGCCTGATACCTGATGCCTGATACCTGGTGCCTGATACCTGGTGCCTGATACCTGGTGCCTGATACCTGATGCCTGATACCTGGTGCCTGATACCTGGTTCCTGGTGCCTGATACCTGGTGCCTGATACCTGGTGCCTGATACCTGGTGCCTGATACCTGGTGCCTGATACCTGGTGCCTGATACCTGGTGCCTGATACCTGATGCCTGATACCTGGTGCCTGATACCTGGTTCCTGGTGCCTGATACCTGATGCCTGATACCTGGTGCCTGATACCTGGTGCCTGATACCTGGTGCCTGGTACCTGATGCCTAATACCTGGTGCCTGATACCTGGTGCCTGATACCTGGTGCCTGGTACCTGATGCCTGATACCTGGTGCCTGATACCTGGTGCCTGATACCTGGTGCCTGATACCTGGTGCCTGGTACCTGATGCCTGATACCTGGTGCCTGATACCTGGTGCCTGGTACCTGATGCCTGATACCTGGTGCTGGTGCATGATGCCTGGTGCATGATACCTGGTGCCTGATACCTGGTGCCTGATACCTGGTGCCTGATACCTGGTGCCTGGTACCTGATGCCTGATACCTGGTGCCTGATACCTGGTTCCTGGTTCCTGATACCTGGTGCCTGATACCTGGTTCCTGGTTCCTGATACCTGGTGCCTGATACCTGGTGCCTGATACCTGATGCCTGATACCTGGTTCCTGGTTCCTGATACCAGGTGCCTGATACCTGATGCCTGATACCTGGTGCCTGATACCTGGTTCCTGGTGCCTGATACCTGATGCCTGATACCTGGTGCCTGATACCTGGTGCCTGATACCTGGTGCCTGATACCTGATGCCTGATACCTGGTGCCTGATACCTGATGCCTGATACCTGGTGCCTGATACCTGGTGCCTGATACCTGGTGCCTGGTACCTGATGCCTGATACCTGGTGCCTGATACCTGGTGCCTGATACCTGGTGCCTGGTACCTGATGCCTGATACCTGGTGCCTGATACCTGGTGCCTGATACCTGGTGCCAGGTACCTGATGCCTGATACCTGGTGCCTGATACCTGGTGCCTGATACCTGGTGCCTGGTACCTGATGCCTGATACCTGGTGCCTGATACCTGGTGCTGGTGCATGATGCCTGGTGCATGATACCTGGTGCCTGATACCTGGTGCCTGATACCTGGTGCCTGATACCTGGTGCCTGGTACCTGGTGCCTGGTACCTGATGCCTGATACCTGGTGCCTGATACCTGGTGCCTGATACCTGGTGCCTGGTACCTGATGCCTGATACCTGGTGCCTGATACCTGGTGCCTGGTACCTGATGCCTGATACCTGGTGCCTGATACCTGGTGCTGGTGCATGATGCCTGGTGCATGATGCCTGGTGTCTGGTGCCCGATACCTGGTGCCTGATGCCTGATACCTGGAGCCTGGTTTCATAGGCTGGCACC
Source organism: Engystomops pustulosus (assembly GCF_040894005.1). Lineage (NCBI taxonomy): Eukaryota > Metazoa > Chordata > Amphibia > Anura > Leptodactylidae > Engystomops > Engystomops pustulosus. The sequence continues at coordinate 8,882,967 of NC_092411.1, read as the reverse complement.
AAATTTTCATTTTTTAGACATTGCCGCTGTGGATAATTTTCGTATCTAGATAGACATAGTCCCAGTGCCATTGCTCCTAATGCTGCGTTGCGATCAGGCGGAAGCACTCTGCTAGATAATATATGAAACATCTGATTAATTTTATAATTATTCTTAATGAATTGAAAATTATGGGCAGTTAAAAGGCAGATTTCAGTAAAATATGGAGCAGTAGAAGTGCAGACTTTGGATTTAGTAAGATTTTAGTAACCAATAAGCGGCAGTCATTTAATATTCGCTTTCTTGCGGGCGGCAGCGCGTCTCGGAGCCTATAACTGTCATCCATTCCTTACAGATGTGCGTTATACGCGATTCCGCTGCTGGCGAGCCGCCTGGTCACATAAATCCACAAAACGCTTCCTACTTGTGCCTTAAATCATTAACTCATTTTGTCAATGCCAAATTGAATGTATGTAAATCAAAACGCACTTAATTTGAAATGCAAAATATTATCACCTCCTCAGAATTTCCCTCTCGCTCCCCGCTCTTAATCATGACATATTCTCCTCGAAAATTGATGTAAATATTCTCCCTTCTCATCAGAAACGAGTGGAAATAGTGGATTCTGATATCACTTCACCTCCGCACACATGAAGGTTGTAAAGATGGATTTGCTTTTGAACTTAAAGAGGCAATGGCGGGTCTTCATACAGGCGTTATGGACGGGCGGCAAGGCGTTCGGCTTCCCAGGGGCCCACGCCTGCCCATACGCAGGCCCTATATGAAAATTGCCAGGTTAAAATAAAAATGCTACTCTCACCTCCGGCTTCTTCTACCTGCGGCTCAGTCTTCGCCTTTTGCGGCCCTTGAGCATCACTATGACGCAGCTGTGTCACGCTCGTGTGATGTCATAGTGTGTGCGCGCGGGCCATAAGAGGAGGAGAAGATGGAGCTGTGGGGAGAAGAAGCCGGAGGTGTATATAGAATATTTTTTTCAAGGGGCCCTGCTGTGGCCATTTCATTAAAGGGGGGCTCTGCCACTGTTCAGTGCTTGGCAGAACGGTCATGCGCGGCCATCTGCTTAATTACTTTGACGGAGCAACGAGGGGTCCAACGGAGGTATGTGGGACCCGATCGGACCCCTCGTTTTTGTGATCTGTGGGGGTCTCATCACTGTGACCCCCACCGATCAGCACGTTAGGCCCTATTCTGTGGATACTGAGTGCTCCAGTTTTTAGTTTTTTTCTGGTGCTCTTAGTTTAATTGGCATGCGCCACAATTATATCGGACTTGCCCACATAAATGCGAATAAGTGCGAATATGCACCGTTTAGGTGCGCAGTATGGTGTGGCAGCTCGCATGGTAGAGCCATGATACAATACTGGCGGAAAGACTACATAAATACACATGCAAGCGGTTTGTACATGTATTTATGTGCAACTTATGCCAGAATACTGGCGCCCGGGAAAATAATAAATTTGGGCCATTGTGCAAACCCACGATTAGCAAAGATGATTCAATAGTAGTAGCCATCCTTTGAGAAGTTTTGTTGGCTAAAAGCAAATCTACCATTAAAGTTCATCCTGATAAACCAGGGACATTACTCATAGATCCAGGCACCGGGACTGTGGTATCTTCTTATATGTGTTATCCATGGGCGCCTTCCTTCTAAAATCAACTTTTATAATTATGCTAATGAGGAAAAATGTTTCTGGGGGTGTTACCAGAGCCACTCTGTGCTGTAGCATCACAGACTGTTACACTGGAGTACTTCCTCCCTCCCACTGTGTGAGATTACATCAGGTTGAGGGAGGACGGAAGTGCTGAGGGAGCAGGGGGGGAGAGGGAGACAGTGTTACAGCCTGTGAAGCTACAGCATGGAGGGGCTCTGGGAAAAATCCCTTCTGGATCATTAGCATAATTTTAAAAATTGATTTTAGAAAATAGGTCACTGTCCCAGTTTTATCATAGCAGATTTTCTTTAAAATATCCTATCTATTGAACCTCTCGAAACCCTCACAGATCGGGTGTAGCTACCACCTGATAAATCTAGAAGGGAATAGAAAGTAAACTGCTCCATTCTCTGCATAGTGGCCAGAGCAGGTTACTACATTTGAATTGAAGGTACGGTGTATTGACTATGTTTGGCCACTAAACACAGAGCGGCGCTGTTTTCTTCATGTCCTATTCTGTATTTATCAGACACTGAGTATAACTGATCTCAGGGGTGTCTGGTATCAGACTAATCTGCTAATGATGATTGGTTAGCAAAATATCAGCATGTTTAGCCTGGAAAACCCCTTTATTCTGCAGACTGCTATAGTAGAAACATAGGGGCTCATTTACGTACCCGACCCTGACGCGATCCCCCGGGGCGTTGTCCAACGCGGATTCAGGTTCTGCTGGGATTCACTAAGATTGTGCACCCAATATCCAGTAGGTGTCGCTGCAGCGCCGAGGTCCGCCGGAGTTCACCTGCTTCCCGGTGCATGTGAGTGCTGATCTTGCGACACATTTCATTTTTTAAATTCCGTGGTTTTTGCGAATCCGTCGGGTTGTCTGACGTCCACGCCTCCCGATTTCTGTGACGTGAAAGCCGGCGCCGATGCGACACAATCCAATCCCCGTCGGAATTTGGTGCAAAACCGAAACATTAGGGAAATCCGACAAAAGTGCGGTGTTCGGACCCTTAGTAGATGAGCACCAATGTCATTGTGGATAAGACTTTTTTTTCCAGGACTTTTCCTTTAAATAACGTTGACCGGTTCAATGGTTGAAATCTTCCTGCACATAAACGCAAACCGCAGCCTCATACACAAATATCTCTCTGGAAAAGTTTTAGTTTTAGGAAAATTATACTAAGATTCTCCTAAAAAAGAAGACACAGTGTTCTCGACATGGAATCTTACACCTCATCAGCCGGAGCGTTCCAGAATGTAACAAGCAGATTCACGGATATTTTCCCTTTCTTGCTACCGGCCAATAGCATTTTACATTCTTCTTATTTGTACCATTATTTGTACATTTGTCCCAGTGATGTGGACATCCTACCATCTCCACTAACAGATCTCATCATTTCTATCAAGCCCTGAACACATACAGATACAGGTGGTCCTCTACATAAGGACACCCGACTTACAGACGACCTCTAGTTAGAGACGGACAAGACGGATACAGATATTACATTGTTATTTGTATTCAAGGCATATGCAACAACCCTGCCAATGGATAGGCAAGCTAGTAGTTGCGAATAGCACCCTCTCCAGGTCAGGAGCTGTTAGGAGGAGTCCCGAACCAGGGGGAGCACATGGTCCAGTCTGCAGAGTCTTAACTGTTCTGTGTGACCTCATGGTCCTTCAGAGTCTGTCAGCAGTCCAGACCACATGGTCTGGATGAAGAGAGAGAGTGAGTGTGCACACTTTTAGTGCTGTCACAGAACCCAATCCCAGGAACTGAGTCAGGAGACTCTAATCCAGAGCGGCAGCTTCCACAGTTTGGACACAGCTCCATCTCCATTATCCCAGCATCTACTACCAGGCTGGTGCACTATTGCTGAGGACCACTCTCCATGACCACTCCAGTACCAGAATCCGAATCTGCTGTTGACCGTTTAGGCCCGTTGCCTGCTACCTGTTGTTTAATAAAGAGTTGATTTGCACAATGTTACCTCCATCTGATCCCTGGATACAGCTATTACCACCACAGGCTTTCCCATCCATTACCCAAGGACCTATCTTACAGACACTCATGGGTTGCCCCAGGGAGAACTACTCTAGCAGCCTCTCCCTCCATATTTCTTGCACACACCACCTGCTGGAGAGCTTCCAGGCTGTAGGACAGCCCTCTGGCCCCCATACCAAGCACCGTGACACTAGTGTGCATAGGCCGCAACCGCCAGCCACTCCGGTATTCTGGCCCCCGGCTGCCTCCAAGAAAAGGCTAGGGGGGGATGTTGCACTTATTTTATACTCCCTGGTTGCCCCTCACATGATCATTGAAAAGTAGGAAGAAGAAGAATGGAGCAAAAGGTAAGAAGGTGCACATATCTCCTCTGTAACCAGCAATGGGATGTGAACCCACTGTGACACCCAACACATTGCCGATACGCAAGTGAGTCCATCATTTTTCCCCGTTTAGCCCCTACATAGTGATCCGGCTTCCATGTGAGCAGGACTAAGGCTGCTACATCTCAGAGTACAGCAGGTGTGGGTGAAGAGTGGGTACTGAAAAGGGTCTGAAACCTTGCACTTGGGTTAATAAAGCACCCATCCATTTTTTCACTTTTATTTTGGAGTGCAGTCTCATTTTTTCGTGGATATTACTGGTGCGTCAAGACCAGTTTTGGGGTGTGCACCCACAAAGTTTTTTTTGCTATTTGGTGCTGCTGGATTTACAATGCTTTTTAGATAGAAAGATAGATATGAGATAGATAGATAGATATGAGATTGATAGATAGATAGATAGATAGATAGATAGGAGATAGATAAATAGATAGATAGATAGATAGATAGATAGATAGATAGATAGGAGATAGATAAATAGATAGATAGATAGATAGATAGAAGATAGATAAATAGATAGATAGATAGATAGATAGATAGATAGATAGATAGATATGAGGGAGATAGATAGATAGATAGATAGATAGATAGATAGATAGATAGATAGATAGATAGATAGATAGATAGATAGGAGATAGATAGATAGATAGATATGAGATAGATAGATAGATAGATAGGAGATAGATAGATATGAGGGAGATAGATAGATAGATAGATAGATAGATAGGAGATAGATAGACAGGAGATAGATAGATAGATAGATAGATAGATCCTTGTTTCCATATGTACAATGAAAGCTGAAATCCGTAAGTAATTAAACATAGTAACTAGTCACCAGTGTCAGTACCATGTGCCCCAGGTGCTGTGTACACAATATGAATGCAGCGGCACAGCCGGGGGCCAGGAGCGCAGCTGTAACATATAACATGTGAGGGATACACATCACATCAATATACCAGTAATAGAAACCCAAAGCAAAGAGAAAATCCCTTAGGGTTCAGTATTTTGTGTTGCCTTTCATACCTTTGTTTAAAATTATATTTATTAAGGATATTTATTTTATGTATTTAGAATAATAATTATTAATATCTCAAATTGTCTATTTTTAAAATTATCAAAAAAAAATTAGTTGATAAAGATATGATTGTTTTATTGGTGTTTTTTCTTATAGAACAAACCTACTATATTTTGGCCTAAAATGTTCTGATGATGTAATTCTAGTCTGAATACAAGGAACTACAGTAGATAAATCTGAGGTTTATAGGATGAGCCGATAGGGAAACACTTCTGGTACAATTTGTATCAGATTTGCCCATCGTGGAGTCTATTCTTCTTGCCCTCTGGATCTTATAAACCTACATTATAAATGATAGATGAGTGAGTTCAGGCTGCTCTGGCTCCTGACCCTATGTCAGCTCTTCTAGAGTAATATATCACGCCGGACGTCCTCGTGTGGAGGCTGCCAAATCGGAGGAATATAAAAATGGATTGCACCTGGATTAAACCTATCAAAAGTTCAGGAGACTCAGCTGATCAGCTGATGGTCCTGCAGAGGTGTTATGGCATGAAGGGACCAGCTGATGGCACTGCAGAGGTGTTATGGCATGGAGCGATCAGCTGATGGCACTGCAGAGGTGTTATGGCATGGAGGGACCAGCTGATGGCGCTGCAGAGGTGTTATGGCATGGAGCGATCAGCTGATGGTGCTGCAGAGGTGTTATGGCATGGAGGGACCAGCTGATGGCACTGCAGAGGTGTTATGGCATGGAGTGATCAGCTGAAGGCGCTGCAGAGGTGTTATGGCAAGGAGTGATTAGCTGAAGGCGCTGCAGAGGTGTTATGGCATGGAGGGATCAGCTGATGGCGCTGCAGAGGTGTTATGGCATGGAGTGATCAGCTGATGGCACTGCAGAGGTGTTATGGCATGGAGGGACCAGCTGAAGGCACTGCAGAGGTGTTATGGCATGAAGGGACCAGCTGAAGGCACTGCGAAGGTGTTATGGCATGGGGGGATCAGCTGATGGCACTGCAGAGGTGTTATGGCATGAAGGGACCAGCTGAAGGCACTGCGAAGGTGTTATGGCATGGGGGGATCAGCTGATGGCACTGCAGAGGTGTTATGGCATGGAGTGATCAGCTGATGGCGCTGCAGAGGTGTTATGGCATGGAGTAATCAGCTGATGGCGCTGCATAGGTGTTATGGCATGGAGTGATCAGCTGATGGCACTGCAGAGGTGTTATGGCATGGAGGGATCAGCTGATGGCGCTGCAGAGGTGTTATGGCATGGAGTGATCAGCTGATGGCGCTGAAGAGGTGCAATGGCATAGAGGGATCAGCTCATGGCACTGCAGAGATGTTATGGCATGGAGGGATCAGCTGATGGCGCTGCAGAGGTGTTATGGCATGGAGGGATCAGCTGATGATTCTGCAGAGGTGTTATGTTAAGGAGGGACCAACTGATGGTGCTGCAGAGGTGTTATGGCATGGAGTGATCAGCTGATGGCACTGCAGAGGTGTTATGGCATGGAGGGATCAGCTGATGGCGCTGAAGAGGTGCAATGGCATAGAGGGATCAGCTCATGGCACTGCAGAGATGTTATGGCATGGAGGGATCAGCTGATGGGGCTGCAGAGGTGTTATGGCATGGAGGGATCAGCTGATGATTCTGCAGAGGTGTTATGTTAAGGAGGGACCAGCTGATGGTGCTGCAGAGGTGTTATGGCATGGAGTGATCAGCTGATGGCACTGCAGAGGTGTTATGGCATGGAGGGATCAGTTGCTGGCGCTGCAGAGATGTTATGGCATGGAGGGACCAGCTGATGGCGCTGCAGTGGTGTTATGGCATGGAGGGATCAGCTGATGATGCTGCAAAGGTGTTATGTTAAGGAGGGACCAGCTGATGGTGCTGCAGAGGTGTTATGGCATGGAGTGATCAGCTGATGGCGCTGCAGAGGTGTTATGTTAAATAGGCATCAGCTGATGAGACTGCAGAGGTGTTATGGCATGGAGGGATCAGTTGCTGGCGCTGCAGAGATGTTATGGCATGGAGGGACCAGCTGATGGCCCTGCAGAGGTGTTATGGCATGGAGGGATCAGCTGATGATGCTGCAGAGGTGTTATGTTAAGGAGGGACCAGCTGATGGTGCTGCAGAGGTGTTATGGCATGGAGTGATCAGCTGATGGCGCTGCAGAGGTGTTATGTTAAATAGGGTTCAGCTGATGAGACTGCAGAGGTGTTATGGCATGGAGGGATCAGTTGCTGGCGCTGCAGAGATGTTATGGCATGGAGGGATCAGCTGATGGCGCTGAAGAGGTGCAATGGCATGGAGGGATCAGCTGATGATGCTGCAGAGGTGTTATGTTAAGGAGGGACCAGCTGATGGTGCTGCAGAGGTGTTATGGCATGGAGTGATCAGCTGATGGCGCTGCAGAGGTGTTATGTTAAATAGGGATCAGCTGATGAGACTGCATCAGCTGCACGGCTCAGCTGGTCCCTCCAAGCCATCCGCAGTGCCTGCAGAGCCATCCGCTGATTCCCCCCTGCCATAGCACCTCTGCAGCACCATCAGCTGATCCCTCCGTATCATAACACCTCTGCAGTGCCATCAGCTGGTCGCTCTATAACATCGCACCTCTGCAGTGCCATCAGCTGGTCCCTCCATGCCATAACACCTCTGCATGTTATGGCATGGAGGGATCAGCCGATGGTGCTGCAGAGGTGTTATGGCATGGAGGGATCAGCTGATGGCACTGCATAGGTGTTATGGCATGGAGGGATCAGCTTCTGGCGCTGCAGAGGTGTTATGGCATGGAGGGACCAGCGGATGGCACTGCATAGGTGTTATGGCATGGAGTGATCAGCTGATGGTGCTGCAGAGGTGTTATGGCATGGAGGGATCAGCTGATGGCACTGCATAGGTGTTATGGCATGGAGGGATCAGCTGCTGGCGCTGCAGAGGTGTTATGGCATGGAGGGACCAGTTAATGGCACTGCATAGGTGTTATGGCATGGAGGGATCAGCTGCTGGCGCTGCAGAGGTGTTATGGCATGGAGGGATCAGCTGATGGTGCTGCATAGGTGTTATGGCATGCAGGGATCAGCTGATGGCACTGCATAGGTGTTATGGCATGGAGGGATCAGCTGCTGGCGCTGCAGAGGTGTTATGGCATGGAGGGACCAGTTAATGGCACTGCATAGGTGTTATGGCATGAAGGGATCAGCTGATAGCTCACACTCATCACTTCCTGCCAGAACATCGGGAGCAGAGAGATAGAGGCTGCAAAATACAAACTACAAGGAGATAAGTGATCTGTGGGAAGGGGGAGGCAGGCATATATCTGTGAGATGTAGCAGAGCTAAAAGAAACAGTGTAAAAGTCTGTCAGCCTCTGTGTAATAGGCATCTCTCATCTCTGATCAGTCTCTACTTTCTATGTGTCATTGTGTAAGTACAATGTCAGAAGCCAGATGAAAGTGTATATACACCTGTACCATGATAATGTAACCACATTGTCGCCCCACAGAACTAGATGGATCAAAATGGGGCACATTTACTTACCCGGTCCAGTCGCGAACCCGCGGCATGTTGTCCGACGAGGATCCGGGTCTGCCGGGATTCACTAAGGTCGTGCGCCCGATATCCAGCAGGTGTTGCTGCTGCGCCGAGGTCCGCCGGAGTTCACCTTCTTCTTCCTGGTGCATGTGAGTGCGTGATCTTGCAACACAGATTATTTTTTAAATTCTGCGTTTTTTCCGAATCCTTCGGGTAGTCCATGCCCCCCGATTTCTGACACGTGAAAGCCGCCGCGCCACAATCCGTTCGTGTGCGCCAAAATCCCAGGGCACTTCAGCGCAAAACGGAAATATTCAGGAAACCCGTCGAAAGTGCAGCATTCGGACCCTTAATAAATAAGCCCCAATGTGTTAGAGAGGCCCTGACACCCTGGATTTTGCACTGAGCAGCCTAGGGAGTGATAGGAGCTAAAACAGCAAAACACTGAGTAAAAATATAAAGTAAGGGGTTAAAATAATCTTTATTGTGTAAACATCACTAGGGGATTGATGTGAGAATTTTCTTTCATGGAAAAACCCTTTTAATATGCGGTGATGCAATGAACTTCTGTGGCTTATGCTCACAATAACCTGATTCTTCCTGCTCTGTGGATAATACATCTCAGCAATCAAGTCATTATTGTCACGAGCAGGGTTATAATGACAGGTTACTGCTATGTATAGATAACACAGGATCAATCATTTACAATGGGTGATGGTCACAACACAACCACTCCCCTTTTCTGCACATTAACCTCTGTACAGGTCACAGAGCATGCTCACAACACTCTCCAAATTAGAGGTTCCTGTGGCCCATACCAAATCAAAGCTTAGAAAATATAAATGCTCCCGTAAAGGAAATATACCATGAAAATCTATCTTGATAAACCAGGGGCACTTACTCATAGCTCCAGGCACCGTGATTGTGGTATAAAATCAAGTTTTATAATTATGCTAATGAGCCAGAAGGACTCTGGGGGAGAGATACCGGAGCCCGTCTGTACTGTAGCTTAACAAACTGTTACAATATCCCTCCTTGCTCCCTGAGCACTGCCACCAAACTCTTCTTCTGCAATCTCACACAGTGGGAGCGGGGAGTGCTCCTGCACAGTGTAACAGCCTGTGAAGCTACAGCACGGAGGGGTCCCACAGTCCTTCTGGCTCATTAGCATAATTCTTAAAGTTGATTTTAGAAGGAGGGAAGCAAAGGATACAAAATATAAGAAGATTACCACAGTCCCGGTGCCTGGATCTATGAGTAATGTCCCCGGTTTATCAGGATGGATTTTGCTGGTAGATAATAAATATAAAAAAATCATAAATATATTAGAAAAAAAGAAAATTCTGGAGGGCTGGAGATCAATCTGTCATGATTAAGTAAGAATCACACCACTGGACACTTTAAAAGGAGGCTGGTCCCTGGCATCATTGTTTCTCTTATGTTAACCATGGTTATCTCTAATCAAACATGTGCAGTCATCATTGCACATGTTGTGCTATTCCTATCGAGTGATTACTATGTTACTATCTCCATCTCTTCTATTGTGAGATTTTTCCATTTTTATTATATATTCGTTAAATACACGTCTCTGAGTCAGACGCGCGAAGGCCTCATTTTCATTCGTCTGGCAGTCTCTGTTTTTAACATAGCAAATCAGTGAAACAAAATGTTCATTGCCATAGGGAAAAAAAGACAATGTTTTGGCAAATGTCCAAACTTCAAATTAGCAGTTTATTCCGACATCGCGCACAACGGAGCTCATTCCACTCCCCCCCCCCCCCCCCCCAAGGGTGACCCCCTGTCTGGCATTCACAGATCCACAAACTGCCTGTTAATTAGGAGAGTTATGATTTGCAACCTGCCCCGAGATTGCCAGGAAATAAAGAAAAATAAAAAGTTTAAAAAAAATAAAATTATATATATATCAGAGCCCTTCAGGTTCTTTGCACGGTAAATGGGTCCAATCACAACAGTGGGGCTTGTATCAACTAATTTGGAAGTTTGTATATTAAAATGTTGGCTAATAACGCGACCACATCAGACCCGGCAGCCAATACATGAAAGAATTCCTGGAGCTCCGGAGAAGAAGGAGCCGGGAAGGTCATGTTCCATCGTAGCCTCACACATAATATTATATAAGCTGAAGCCAATGACGACTTCTCCGACTGTTTTTGATCAAGAAGATTCATTGGTCTTGTGGGAGGGCAAGATGTTTTGCTTATTTTAAGGCTTGTCTGGTCTCATGGATATACAGTATCTATATACAGGGGGTAACAAAGAGGTCGTAGTGTGAAAACTAAAAATTATATGCGTCAAATATTTTTCAGAAATCCGTCTAATGATATCAAAAATGGGCCCCTACCCCCACCACCAGGAGGTAACTTTAGATCTTAAATTAGGACCCCTATATTTTTGCAGATTCAGATTCACCAGTAAAAATTACATTGACCTCACCAAAGCTGTCCTGTCATGGGGCAAGTTAAGCCTCTTGCCTCAGGCAGCATCAACTGCAGAAAGGTGGAGGTCAGCATCAGGGTCACAATCACCTGCTACAAAGCAGGACACTACATGGGGAACCCTCATACTATAAAAATAACATGGTAAAGGATGGGTAAGGGTGTAGGGGGTTTTATAGTTCAGCTCAGGCAGCGGAGAATTTAGGGTCAACCCTGGGGCCATGTTGATGAAAAAGAGAAGTTGAAGTTGTCCTAATCTCAACATAAGTCTTTATCTACTCGCAGGCCCGGCGCCAGTACCTGGCTTACCCAGGCAAGTGCTGGTGCCCAACAGTGCTAGAAGAGCTCACTTGGGCATTTAAAAAAAAGTGTTGCTTTACCTTCCAGTTTCACTTGTTTTCTGCCCCTATGCTGTGATTGTCGGGGTGGTTGGACAGTGTGGCTACTGGGGTAGGGTGGAAAGTGTGGCTCCTGTTGGGGGGGGCAGTGTAGCGCCAGGATGTGGATACGGGGTGGGTGGGCAATATTGCTACTGGGGGGGAAGGGCAGTGTGGCTACTGAGGTAGGGGGGACAGTGTGGATACTGGGGTTGGGTGGAAAGTGTGGCTACTGTTGGGGGGGGAAGTGTGGCGCCAGGACATGGATACGGGGTGGGCAATATGGCTACTGGGGGGGGGGCAGTGTGGATACTAGGTTAGGGGAGACAGTATGGCTACTGGGGTAGGGAGGACAGTGTGACTACTACTGGGGGGGCAGTGTGGCGCCAGGACATGGATACGCGGTGGGTGGACAGTGTGGCTACTGGGGCAGGGGGGGCAGTGTGGCTACTGCTGGGGAGTGGCGCAGTGTGGTTACTGGAGGGAGGCAGTGTGGCACCGAGACGTGAGTTTATTGAATAGGATCCCATTAAGGCCCTGCCACCCAGGGGCCCACATAAACCTGCAGCCGGTCCTGTCTACGCCCCTAGCGATGGGCTCTGCTTCAGATATGTGAATGATTCTACTTTATACTTTCTAGGATACATCAAGAACTTTTTCAAGTTCCTCTAGTGATTTCCCGCCGCCCAAAATTACACATTGAGTGTCAATAGTCATTAAAGACATTTACATTAAAGACACTTTCTACAGATCTATTGCTGAAAATTGGAGCAATTTTCCTCCCATTCCCCTAAAATATTTCTTTAGTGAAATAATTGGGCCGCATTACGCCCTCTTCTCACCGTATCAGCCACGAACAGCGCGCCCCAGTTCTATGTCATGTTTACGGAGCAATTTTCATCATGTTCAATAAAAGGAGACGTTCGTGATGATCAAAACGCCACGAAGATAAAACAGACTTGGTGTAAAATTTCCATTTCTATGAAGTGCAATATTCAGTGGGTTGTTTACATGACAAGCTGCAATCTAGATAAAAACGCACAAATAACCCGATTCAAGACGACAAAATAATCACCGGCGCATTGTGCGCCAACCTTCTGCCGCCGAGGAAGAGGAATGATCCGGGATGGATTTTATCTTCGAGATGATTAATAAATAATCCCCTTTACTCTGAGGCTTCTCTTATCCCAAACACCTGCCTCATTTACAGAAGAAGATCCACGAAGACGTCACATTTAGGAAACTTTATTTCTCCTATTTTTTTGGACATCATGGGGGATATTTATCAGAACCTCTGCACAACGCCAGTGGCGCAGAGGCCCTGAAATAATCGCAAATGCTAGCTTTTGCAATTATTTGCCCCGAGTGGCCCGGCACAGGGCGTTACTGTCCCCGCGCCTGCACCCTCGCTGCTGCTGGGGACTTTTCGTAGGATAAACGCTGAGCAGCCGGCAGCCCGATACATCAAGAGGCGGAAGCCTCTTGATGGATCGGGCTGTGAACTTGCAGCGGCGGGGCTATCAATATGCCCCATCTCTTAGGAAAATTGGGGCATGCAAATAGCAGGACTTGAAGTGTTTTAACTCCAGTGATTGGGGCCGTGTTAATGGCAGAGTTGGTGTTCCTAAGGCTGAATCTTAACTTCTTAACCCAATCACTAGTCAAGACGATTTGGGACACTAATCCAACTACAGTTCCTTCTGGACCGGTTGTTTAGTGTCCCCATTTTATTTTTGTCTTGGCCCGATAGGTATAAAATAAACACTTCTAGTTACTGTGATCAGAAACTCTCGGCACCTGTACAGTATTTCAGTAATTCAGGTCTGCGCATGCGCAATGAAATAAGGTGCATTGTGCAGTCTTCCTCTAAACAACATGCATGCGCCTGGAGCTCTTTGGAATTGATGATCAGCTGTTCATGTCTCTGTTTTTCTTCCGTTTTGTCTCCATGTCCGGAAAAAAAGAGAAGGTTTTACCTTGGTTAGAAAACATCACACCTGGTTTTCCAGCCTCATGTTTTTTTTTGTGTACCCATAGACTTCGATTGCCTTCCGCATCCGTGAAAAAGATAGGACGTTTCATAATTTTTTCCACGGACAACGGTTCAGTGAAAATACAAGCCAATGTGAAAACCCCCATAGAAATCAATGGCTTTGTAAGTCATATGTGGAAATCACTGAACCACTGACATGAAAAACAGGGCCAATGTGAACGAGCTCTAAGTATAAGAACCTAAACATGATATTGGGCAATTTGCTAAATCTCCTGTCCATAAGATACTGTAGGTTCTCTTTAACAGGGGTTGGCCGGGTACTACTATGACCTATAGTTGGCCTGGTATACATTATTAATAGTTGATTGATGGTAGGACGACACCATAATACAAACACAGGTCACAGAGTCGGAAGCAGGTGGCTCCCGATCCTTGTTGCGACTAATAACTGCAGCTAAATCCTCAGAATCCACAGTGAATAGTAACACTTGGACAACCCTTTTAGCCAATACTGATAATTAAAAATTTTCAAATATGTACAATGGACAATAATACAATGGACCTCACAAAGTCCTCCTCACCCCCTGATCTCTTTTACCTCATTGGCTACATAAAAGAGCCAATGAAGCAGTGAGAAATTGCTCTAAAGTCAAAACCTTATTTTTAGAACAAAGTCAAAGCTTAAGGGACTACCTTTGGCCTAGGCCGGCCGCCCAAAACACTTATACAATCCCCTACTAGGTGAAGTTGAGGAACTTTTGAGAACCCACAAGGTGTTATTTCCTGATATGAAGAAAAAGGTACCGTATATACTTGAGTATAAGCCGAGTTTTTCAGCACAAAAAATGTGCTGAAAAACTTCACCTCAGCTTATACTCGAGTTATGAGAAAAAACAAACACTGTACTCACCTTCCGAGGCCCCCCACCGCCGCTCCTCTTCTATACACCGCGTTCGTTGCAGGGATCGTGACGTCGGCTGCTCGGCACACACTATGATATCAGCGAGCGGCTGACGTCACGATCCCTGTGACAGACAGCGCGGAGACATGGAGCCGATGCCGGAGCAGAATATAGAGGAGCTGCCAGGGGCGTCAGAAGGAGAGTACAGTGTTTAGGGGGCTGGGCAGGCTATATACTACAGGGGGCAGGCTGTACACTACCGGGGGCTAGGCAGGCTATATACTACAGGGGGCTGGTATGGCTATATACTACAGGGGCTAGCAGGCTGTATACTACAGGGCCTGGGCATGCTATATACTACCGGGGGCTGGCAGGCTATATACTGCCAGGGTCTGGCAGGCTATATACTACCGGGGGCTGGCAGGCTATATACTACAGGGTTTCTAATACAGTGGGTTTAGTGGCACTTATTGATCTCTGTCACACCGACTTGGGTGCAACCACAAAGGGTCTTAACACCAAAAAGAGCCCCAATAAGAAAATTCGAAAAAGTTTTTTGTGTGTATGTGGGCACGCTCAAAAACGGTTTCGGAAGTGAATCACAATATTTAATACCACATTCAAAGTATAAATAGAATAGATAAAAACATTCACAATGGTCTTGATATAATAACAGATGGTTTAAATTTCTACATGTACTGGAATTTGATTATTACTCGATAGCTCTGACAAATATGAAGTGTGTATACACTTATGTGTTTACTGTAAACTTATGTGTTTACTGTGGACTAATGTGTTCACTGTAAACTTTTGTGTTCACTGTAAACTTTTATGTCCACTGTAAACTTCTGTGTCCACTGTAAACTTCTGTGTCCACTGTAAACTTATGTGTTTTACTGTAAACTTATATGTTTACTGTAAACTTGTGTGTCTACTGTAAACTTGTGTGTCTACTGTAAACTTATGTGTTTACTGCAAACTTATGTGCCCACTGTAAACTTATGTGTTTACTGTAAACTTATGTGTTTACTGTAAATATCAGATAAAACAACGTTACACAAAAATCAATTGAACTTGCATGCATGAAAAAATATTAAAATGTCCAAAAAAAAACTCTCCCCATGGAAACCCCATCACACCACGGATTACAGCAAGAAGAAATATCATACACACACACACCAACGATCATATTACAACCCCAACCACCAACAGTCGAACTACAGACAATCTCCAAATTACCAACAACCAAATCACGAACAATTGCACCAACACTCACAAAGGTATACACCCAAAACATGGACAGAGCACAACGAAATGAGGAACCACCGACAAACCAGGGATCACACACACAGCAGACCACAGACATATGCACAAGCAACACAAAGTTCACCCGTTTCAGCACAGAAAATACATCTAGGACATCACACAAGAAAAAGAGGATTAGAAGAGGACACGGAAATAGACACCACTCCGAAGACAAAAGTAGGGAAGTTATAACAAATGGTGAACTGGACACATTAGGAATTTTTAATTTAAGTAAAATATCACTCACCAAAAATCACGTCAGTCTGTTAAACAAAGGATTAAAATTTGCACCTAGCCACCCTTTGGATAAATTTGAAATATATGTAGGCATAGAGAAATATATGAGGAATTTATGCTTAAAGAAATATTTTTTAAAAAATCCATTAGAGAAGACCACTACAAGTTTAGGGCTACACCAATACACTAATCTAAAACCGAAATCAAAATTTTTCCCACGGCAAGAAATGAGCAAAGAAATGACATCCTTTAAAATATCCTGCAAGAAAGATGTCAACAAGCTGAAACAAACAAATAAATATTCAAACTTAACTAAATCAGAACAACATTCATTAAAAATGTTACAGAAAAATAATGATTTAACCATACGTCCAGCAGATAAAGGGGGGGGGATTGTGTTGCAAGACACCTCTGACTACAACATTGAATGTCTACGACAATTGAGAGACACGGACACATATCATAAACTTTTATGCGACCCCACTGACTCCTATACAGAACAATTAAACATTCTTGTCGACAAAGCTCTATCAGCACAAGTAATAACAGAAAAAGAACATAATTATATTTTACACAAACACTACAGAATACCCATTTTTTATTGTTTGCCTAAAATTCATAAAGACACGTCCAAACCCCCTGGAAGACCTATAGTTTCAGGCATAGGATCCCTAACAGCAAATCTCTCTCAATATATAGATCATTTCCTCCAAGCATATGTGAAAAAAACAAGAAGCTACCTGAAAGACACCACTCAAATCATAAGGATATTAGAAAATTTAGAGTGGAAACAAAATTGGACCATCGCAACATTAGATGTAAGTTCTTTATACACATGCATCAAACATGACTTAGGTGTTGAAGCGGTGGAACACCATTTGAGAAAAACAGTTTCCCTAAAAGACGAACAAATCAATTTTCTATTGGATTGTATCCGATTTATCTTAGAACATAATTATTTTTACTTTGAAGGGGATTTTTATTTACAGGTATCCGGTACGGCCATGGGCACCAGGTTCGCGCCAAGCTTTGCTAATCTGTTCATGGCTTATTGGGAGGAGCAAGTTATAGATTGCAGGCTTGGCGACGGCCTGGTGCTCTGGCATCGGTATATAGATGACATCATCCTGATTTGGGACAGAAGTGAGACAGAGTTATATGATTTCATTTCAACATTGAACACAAACACATATAATTTGAAATTTTCACCTAATATAAGCAAAACAAAGGTAGAGTTTCTAGATTTGCAAATTGATATAGTGGATAACAAGTTAGAATGCAGCACATACATAAAACCAACATCCAAAAACAGTTATATATCTAAACATAGTTGCCATCTTCCTAGATGGCTTGAAAATGTACCTTTTGGTCAATATCGACGCTTAAGGAGAAATTGTACGACCACTGAAAAATTTGAGGAAGAAGTTAACCAATTAACAGTACAGTTTCAAGAAAAGAATTACACCACTACAACACTATCCTCTGCTTTAACAAAAGCGAGACAATTAAAAAGAGAGGATTTGATCAAAGAAAAAATTCCACTTTCACAAGAAACTTCACTAGATACCGCACGAGAGAATCAAAGTAAAATTATTTTTCCATATAACACACAATACAAAAAACTACAGAAAATCATTACCCAACATTGGGACATTTTGAAGAATGATAGAACACTCCACACACTTTTACCGGAGAAACCACCCATTATTTACACTAAAGCTCCCAACTTAGGCTCTCAAATAGCTCCCTCTATCAAGACCAAATCAAAAACCTTAAATAAAACCTGGCTGAATTTAAAAGGCTTTTTTAGATGCGGAGATTGTGTTTGTTGTAAGAAAACCACTTTTACGAAACGCACTCAAAAGGTCACTTCATCTAGCAATGAATCAACACATAACATTAATGAACTCCTCACTTGCAACAGTAGTGGAGTAATTTACATGATAATGTGCCCCTGTCAAAAACAGTATATTGGAAGGACGATCAGACCCCTAAAAGAGAGAATCGCTGAACATTTAAGGAATATTAAGAAAGGTTTAGAAACCCATACTCTGTCAAAACACTTCAAAACAGCCCACAACATGGATACAACACAATTAAAATTCTGTGCGATACAATCAGTAAAAAAAGACTGGAGGGGTGGAGATTACATCGCTAAAATGTCCAGAATGGAATCAAGATTCATTTTCACCTTCGACACGATGGCACCAAAGGGTCTCAATGCAGAACTCGAAATATTTGGTTTTTTATAAATTGGATGGAGGCAGCCGTAACGCAGGCAACATTAGTCGGGCTGTATACCAGCACATGTGGCCCCTTCCAGCTTCCCCCACCCATTATGAAACCCATGAAAATCCCCCAACCGTTTTTCATATATATACATATATTGGTCATTATCTATAAGTATCTTTTGTACTGAACCATGTGCACAAAAAACATATATATACAAAAATACCCTACAGAGAATGGTGTCTTCCATATATTTTGAAACTATGGACACAAGATTATGTCGATTAGTCGACAAAATAGAAACTTGGGTAATATCGTTACAAAATCCTCTTCCCCAAAAAAACTCCCATTTTACACTATTACATTAGTGTCTGTATATTATTCTGTGTATATTTTTTGTTACATTTTCATTTAATATGTCTGTCCAACATGAATATTTACAATTTTAGTCTATGATTTATGGTTTTTTCAATTAATGTATTGAAACAATGCAGCATTATCCGAAAAAGAATTGAAACACATCAAAGTAGATTGATCCAGGTCAGGTCTTTGTAATTTAACCCAATCCGGAAAAATCCAAACCGGATAATTCTTGAGCCCGGAAGGGGTATTTAAGGAAGTGTTCCAACATGGAGGTTTTAAATATAGAGCTACTGAGGAAGAAGCATCACGCTTCGAAACGCGTCTAGCTACTGATTTTATGACTCATTTGCAATAACAATATCACCTACAAAAGAAAAGAAAAGACACTCACTTGAGAAAGTTTACAAACTAAAGTGCACCACTTGGAGCCTCAACTTGAAAGACTACATCCATTGACGAGCACGACCGCACCCAGTGAGTAGCACGGCACCATCTGCGACACATTACAGTCGCACTATTTGCGACACAGTTCAGTCGCTCGATCTGGATTAGGAGGAGGAGGATCCATTCAGTCTAGCGGATGCGTGTGGACTGACATCCCGCAACGCCTTGAGATCACGCTTCCAAACGGCGTCCACAGACTCCACTACATGTGGAAGGCCGCTAACCACAACATATGTGGATATCTGGATTGTTTTTTCTCCACCCCGGCACATCGAGAGCAGCAACATAATTCTAAGGACAATCAGAACCATTGTTGCCAACCAACCGTGAGTGTCTATACTTCTATTTTAAATCTCGTAAAAAGGCGAAAATATATATGAGTCTTTACAGGTGTAGGGCCCTGCATCCTGTTTAAATAGCAAAACCTCCTGGATATCAATCTACTATACAAAGCTGAATTCCGTTTTTGATTCTGGACTTTTACTTTTTACTTTTTACTTTTTAGGACTCACAACTTTGGACATTTATTGTTTATTGATTATTGTTTTTTGTCTTTTGCCTTCTGTTTTTCCTAGGATTGACAAAAATTTTTTTGGACATTTTAATATTTTTTCATGCATGCAAGTTCAATTGATTTTTGTGTAACGTTGTTTTATCTGATATTTACAGTAAACACATAAGTTTACAGTAAACACATAAGTTTACAGTGGGCACATAAGTTTGCAGTAAACACATAAGTTTACAGTAGACACACAAGTTTACAGTAGACACACAAGTTTACAGTAAACATATAAGTTTACAGTAAAACACAGAAGTTTACAGTGGACACAGAAGTTTACAGTGGACACAGAAGTTTACAGTGGACATAAAAGTTTACAGTGAACACAAAAGTTTACAGTGAACACATTAGTCCACAGTAAACACATAAGTTTACAGTAAACACATAAGTGTATACACACTTCATATTTGTCAGAGCTATCGAGTAATAATCAAATTCCAGTACATGTAGAAATTTAAACCATCTGTTATTATATCAAGACCATTGTGAATGTTTTTATCTATTCTATTTATACTTTGAATGTGGTATTAAATATTGTGATTCACTTCCGAAACCGTTTTTGAGCGTGCCCACTTACACACAAAAAACTTTTTCGTATATACTACAGGGGGCTGGCAGGCTATATACTACCGGGGGCTGGCAGGCTATATACTACAGGGTGCAGGCAGGGTATACACTACAGGGGGCTAGCAGGCTATATACTAGAGGGAGCTGGCAGGCTATATACTTCAGGGGGCTGGCAGGCTACATACTACTGGAGGCAGGCAGACTATATACTACTGGGGGCTGGCTATATACAGCCAGGGGGCGTCGGAAGGAGAGTACAGTGTTTGTTTTTTTTCCTACTGGAATTATATTGCGGGCAGGGGCTGGGCAGGCTGTATATTACAGGGGGCTGGGCAGGCTGTATACTACAGGGGGCTGGGCAGGCTGTATACTACAGGGGGATGGCAAGGCTGTATACTAAAATGGGCTGGCTATATACTACAGGGGCTGGGCAGGCTGCATACGACAGGGGGCTGGGAAGGCTGCATACTAAAGGGGGCTGGCAAGGCTGTATACTAAAGGGGGCTGGCTGGCTATATACTACAGGGGCTGGCAAGCTATATACTACAGGGTCTGGCAGGCTGTATACTACATGAGGCTGGAAGGCTACACACTACAGGGGCTGGCAGGCTGTATACTACAGGGGGCTGGGCATGCTATATACTACCGGGGACTGGCAGGCTATACAATACCAGGGGTTAGCAGGCTATATACTACAGGGTGCAGGCAGGGTATACACTACAGGGGCCTAGCAGGCTATATACTAGAGGGGCCTGGCAGGCTATATACTGCAGGGAGCTGGCAGGCTATATACTACTGCAAGTATACTGGGGCCGGCTATATACTGCCGGGGGCGTCGGAAGGTGAGTACAGTGTTTGTTTTTTTTCCTACTGGAATTATATTGCGGGCAGGGGCTGGGCAGGCTTTATTCTACAGGGGGCTGGGCAGGCTGTATACTAAAGGGGGCTGGCTGGCTATATACTACAGGGGCTGGCAGGCTGTATACTACAGGGTCTGACTGGCTATATACCGGAGACGCTGTGACCAATGCATTTCCCACCCTCGGCTTATACTCGAGTCAATAGGTTTTTCCAGTTTTTTGTGTTAAAATTAGGGGTCTCGGGTTATACTCGGGTCAGCTTATACTCGAGTATACTATTAGTGGTACCTCATTGTTGTGGATCCGGTACAGATTTTCCAGGGTCTTAGGACAATCCTTTCTTTGCCAGTAGTTTCTGTCGTGGCGATGAGTTGTGGTTCTCATCACTTATTACTCGGTGTCTCTCAGCCTCTCGCTCGGGTGTTGATATCGGTCAATATTACCGCCAGCGTGTTTGGGAAGTCCATAGGTCTCGCTTGTTTGCTTTCTTGCTTCCTGTCTCTGATGTTTTCTCCTTTTCAGCAGCTTTGTACCGGGGTCGGGGGGTTGTATTATTGTAACCGGTGAGAGCAGAACTTGATTTGTCCTTTGTTATTTCCTCTTTCCAAGACAAAGTAAGTTTTCACGTTAATATAAAGTAATAGCTTTCCTGTTATTCACACAATGCAATATAACACATCACGGCACGGTATATGGATGACCTGAGGGACTAGGACTAATCCCTCTCATGGAAATTACCAAGTGCATCACCCTTAGTATAAAGTCCTATTTACATAACATTTCCAGTAATGTTGTATTCTTAGGTCTATGTTACTCCATTTTATTCAAAACTGCAACTCCCAGCATGCCCTGCTGCCCAGCAGTTAACGAGGCATGATGGAATGACCTGTCAGGTTCAATGTAGTCTCAATAAATTTGTTCTGGAATAAAATTGGGTTCCTTCAGTTCATAAGAGGCCAGATATCTGTATCAACTGGGTTTATGACCCTCAGAGGTCAGGCCTGACCAGGAAGAGGAAGTTGAGCTTTTCTGTAGAGTGGAAGTGATGAGGAACATTCTGGAACCAGTCATGGCACATCTTAAAGAGAAGAGACTAAACACCTGAACTTTTACTCAGTTTCTGGACAGAGAACCTTAAATGAAGTTTCCAGGAATCTTGAAAACCCTCCCTGGGGCTGGGTACAGTGTAAGGTATAAAATAAAGTGTACTTACCCTTCTCTATCTCCCGATTCTAACATTGTGGCAATTCGACAGGAGCAGAGTATACCTCCAGGCCAGACTATACTAGGGGTTAAAACGGCCTAGGCTATAAATTAACCCAAGTCAATTCATAGCCCCTTAGGCCCTTTCATACACCTATAACCAGGTATAACCTGAGACAGGGTTATTTTGGCTACACCGGTAGTTAGTGTTGAGCGGCGCCACAACCGCAAAGTACATTAGCTGATGCCAGGATTGTCGCTACCCAATGACATCAGCAGGAGTGACGACCCTTCCCAAGCAAGCTGGTGCCGGCGCACGTGGCCACAGCCATTTCCATGACAGTCGCTTACAGAGTAAAGGGTTTTTAAATTCAGGTTTGGCAGAATTCTAAAGGGCCCAATTATCACTACAAGACAGGACTCATGGGACCTGCTACAGACAGTCAACGGGACCTGCTTATGTGACCCTGGAGCTAGGAGTTATGACCTTAGACCTTATTTTTTTGGCCTTACACCTGACTTGACCCAGATGCCTAAAAAAACCTGATGAAGAGTTGTGTCTATTGCACAGTCTCTCATTGTGCAACTATTACAATGTTACCAAACTGACCTGTTGTGTTCCAGTAAGATCAAATGATTTGGAGTTTTTAGTTTTTTTGGTTTTGTTTTTGGCAACGATCTCTTGGGCACTACTGTTAATCCCCACATACTCCTTACTTTGGAGTTCTGGAGTTATCACTCAAAGTCCCGATCTCAGTTTTGTTCGTGATTAGTAATGTGCGGACCCAAAGGCATTTGGGGGGGGGGGGGTGCCAGCACTGATTGCCGGGGGGGTGGAGCATTCAGGCGGAAGGAATATTTCTTCAATGGTCCAGCCACCACTTCTGTGATATCATGGGATCTACCCCACTCCAGTCAGCTATCCAGCCAGGCTTTATATGTAGTACTACAGTGGCAATAGGAGTCCTTGTGGTTGCATCTGTACGATAGGTCATCCACCATGTTTTGGCATTGGGTCACTCATGCAAGCTTGTGGCCTGAACAATTCACTCAATACTAAAGTGATCTCCACAGGTTTTCACAAATTCTGTATCTTTTAGAACCAGAACAACCTGAATTGTTAAAGGGGATGGCCACTTTTCGATTAATCTCTTCCATTAGACATGTCTCTGCATGTACATGTACCTGTCTTCAGCCTTTCCCTGTTCTGACCATGCTGCCCTCTGCATATACACAGCTTCCTCTCTTTCACTTTTTAGGCCATTCTTATGGCGTCACCCACTGCGTGTCTCTCACAGTCTGTCCTTACTGACAGAGACAGGAAGAGCGGAGGGGAGCAGGATGAGTCATAGAGGCACATTTACTTACCTGTCCCATTGACGCCGCCGATCCAGAATGTCAGACGAGGATTCGGAGCTGCAGCGATTCCCTTACAGCGTGCGTCCGATTTCTTGAATGTCTCACTTCCCCACTTAGGTCCGCCTGAATTCACCTTCTTGTTCCCGGTGCATGTGAGTGCTGATCTTGCGACACAATTTGAATTGTAAATTCTGCGGTTTGTCCGAATCAGTCGGGTTGTCCGGCGGCCACGCCGCCCAATTTGTGTCGCATGCAAGCCTGCGCCGATGCGCCAAAATCCGATTGCGTGCGCCAAAAACCCCTGTGCAATTCAGGACCCATAGTGTCCTGCTACAGCTCCTCCTATTCATCAGAGCTCAGACATGAAAGCAAAGAATCACAACACAAAAGTAAGTAGCAGGACTGCTGAATCACTTAATGAACATTCAGGGATTATCGAGGAGGAAGTAAAGGCACATGGGCAACTTATGTAAAAGAGAGGCCAATGCCTGGACGTGGATGGTACTATTACTTGTAGGTGGGGTCTCCTCCCTCCTCTGTGTGGGCCACCAGTGTTAGCTTACTATTTGGCAGTGTAAGGTAATTAGTGTGCTGGTTATTTTATATGAAGAACTATACTGGAGGCTCAGAATCCTTCCCATATTTCACAGATGATTTTCTTCCAGGCTTAAAGGGGATAAAAAACACAGAACGAGTCCGTGAATGAACATTGTAAATGACCCAGATGGTGTTTAACGCGACGTCGCTGAATTTATAATCATAAAATGTCCCTTTCATTTACTGGCACTTTGTATGACTTACATCATTGCACATTAAACCTCTTTTAGGTTTCTAGTAAATTTATCTGATGGACGTTTTAGATGAGAATCTGGCAGGGGAATAGAAACGCCTTGTTAATATTAAAGAAAGGCCGAGGAAACAGAACAAGCTTTTATTAGACACGGCGCAAGCGTATAGGTCCACAAGTAATGGCGGTAACATTACTGGACTGCATATTAAAAAAAAAAGTTAACATTTTTTAAAATGGTGTATGGTCATTTTTTTTTTAAATTCCGAAAATTTTTTAAGGAATGGTTAGGAAATGAAGGTTATTACAATAAAAAGTTATAAAAAGATTCTATGCAAACATAAAGAATGTACTTACAGCCACAAGTTACTGTTACGATACACAGAGACCCACAGGAGTTCTGGTTACAGTCTCTAGATACTGGACTCACTAGTTACTTTTTGTATTGGGTTTGCACAAGACATGAAAGACACTTCCACAGTCTCTAAAGAGACCTAATGGATTTAACTCAAATAGTAAGTTTTCAAAAAACCTTTGCAAAATCGTAGTGTAATTCAGCACAAGAAACATAGTAACATATGTTATCAGGATAAAATGCCTCCTTCTCCATGTAACGTGATTTTTCTATTGTACGATGTACCTTACTATAAGACGCAGCCCAGATTTAGTAACCCAAAAAACAGAAAAGTATATTCGACACCAATTACAAATTCTCTGTTGGTTACAGACACACACAGCACAATTAGCTCTGCTACATTCATTGACTCACACAGCTTTGTTACATCCATTCCTTCTCACACACACAACCCTGCTACATACATTAAGTCACACAGCTCTGCCACATCCATTCATTATTACACACAGCTTTGCTACATCCATACAATCACACACACACAGCTCTGCACATCCATTCATTCTCACACACAGTTCTGCTACATTCATTCACTCACTCACACAGCTCTGCCACATCCATCCATTCTCACACACAGCTCTGCCACGTCCATTCATTCTCACACACAGCTCTGCTACATTCATTCACTCACATATAGAGCTCTGCCACTTCCTTTCATTCTCACACACAGCACTGCTACATTCATTCACTCACACAACCCTGCTACATCCATTCATTCTCATGCACAGATCTGCTACATTCATCCACTCACACACAGCTCTGCTACACCCATCAGCTCTGCCACATCCATTTATTCTCACACATACCTCTGCTACATTCATTCATTCACACAACCCTGCTACATCCATTCATTCTCATGCTAAGCTCTGCTCATCCATTCACACATAGCTTTGCTACAGCCATACAATCACACATATGGTGCTGCTACATCGATTAACTCAGAAACAGCTTTGTAACACCCAGTTATTGATACACAGCTCTGCAACTTGCATGTTCACACACCTCTTTCTACCTTCACTAACTGAGGTTGATTATATACATTTACTTAAATGAACACACTCATCGCTGCTACATCTATACACACATACACACAACCCTTCTTCATACCCAGTCCCAGCTGAAACATCTTCTCTGGCCCCATCCCCTGGCAGCATGAAAGGGTTTAGGGACCTTGCAGTGATGCAGGACACATGTGATCAGTCACACGCTTCTGTCATCACTCTAGGTCCTGCAGCAGTAGCCTGTTGAGTGTAAGAGTATGCACAAGCCTTGGATTACACCAAATCCAACCTCCAATTGACACAGAAGCCACAGACCACACTAATATACTGTGCTTTTCCTGGATTACAAATATGTGGGCAATTTCCTCCTATTGATTAAAGCAATTACTCAAGTATTAAACTGGAAAGAAGAAAATACAAGTTATAGGGGCAGATTTACTTACCCGGTCCATTTGCGATCCAGTGGCGCGTTCTCTGCGCTGGATTCGGGTCCGGCCGCTGAACGCGCTGGAGTTCACCGAGCCGGGCTGAGTGAAGGTAAGTGCAAGCTCCGCGACAGATTTTTTGTTTTAAATGCGGCGGTTTTTCCGAATCCGTCGGGTGTTCGTTCGGCCACGCCCCCGATTTCCGTCGCGTGCATACCAGCGCCGATGCGCCACAATCCGATCGCGTGCTCCAAAATCCCAGGGCAATTCAGGGGAAATCGGCGCAAATCGGAAATATTCGGGTAACACGTCGGGAAAACGCGAATCGGGCCCTTAGTAAATGACCCCCATTCTATCTAATACAGCGAAATGTGTGATGGATGAAATGATCTCCATGCAGCTGTTTCTGGGTGCTGACGGGTCCGTAGTGACACTGTAGTGGTATAGTAACCATCCCCATAGTGACTGCTGACCATTGAGTATATCACTTCATTAAATTGAGGCTCAAGTCGTTAACACTAGACAAGGTGCTTCCGTAAAAGGGGTTAGTTACTCTTTTATGTACAGTAAGTTGTCCATGTGCCTTTATTGCCTTGTGGATAACTTCTGAATGTTCATCAAGTGATTCAGCAGTCCAGATACTTACTGCAGACACTCCATGATTCTTTGTTTACATGTCTGAGCCCTGCTGAATATTAGGAGCTGTAGCAGGAGTGTTATGACTCATCCTAATCCCCCTACCCTCTGAGAAGAGAGACACAGTGGGTGAGGGCATGAGGATGGGCTGGAGCAATGATAGAGAGGGAAAGCTGTGTGTAAATACACAGGGCAGCATGGGGAGAACAGGGCTGAGGCTCTTAAAGGAGGCAAAGACACAGGTCCATATACATGCAGAGACCTGTCTGATGGAAGAGATTCTTTGAAAAGTGGCCAACCCCTTTAAGTGATTCCCTTCCTTTTGTCACCCATCCAGATCCATCATGTTGCTTGTTCCATCGGTTGATTACTTTGCAGCCATTGCTGTCAAAGCAGGATTTCCACTTATCCACAAAAAAATCATAAAAGGTCAATATCTTCAGGTAAAGATCCATCTGGCAGAAGAATTTTCCCAGATCTTGTGAAATATAAGACCTCAATTAATCCCATAACCCAAAAAAAACCCAGAAAGAGATGAGACATGGAGATTAATATGCAGTATATGCAACCTCGGGAAAATCTTAACAGAAGGGCTCTGATTTAAAAACCATCGAGGGAAAAAGTGATGTCATCTGCATCTGGTTGGAACTGGGACCACGGAGAGAAGAAACAACTTGTGCTGCAGGACCCAAGTGGGATTAAGTCATAATACAAATCAGTAGACTTTACCTCGATACAAGGAGTCCGATTCTGTGTAAAGTATAATTCTGCTAAAAGCAGGAAGTGAGAAAAGTCCTTCAGTCGCCAAAAGTATGAAAGAGGATCTGGTGTGAGAGCAGATGGCTTGTTTTGTGTTATTATTGTAAAGTCTGTTACCAGAGCGAGAGGCAGGAGCTCACGTGTCCCTGGACCTTCTGATAACCAAGTCTTGAAGAACATCTCCAACAGCTTGTTGGTATGGGAGGGAACATGGAAACATGGAGACTTACTGACTTCCCCAGGGATTTACCAATCTGTATGGAGACCTACCAAGTCAACTAGGATTCCAAGCTTCGAAGGAAAGAATGAGCAGCCATATTGGTTAGTGATATGCTTAATACTTGGTATCCATATATACTCGAGTATAAGCCTAGTTTTTCAGCACAAAAAAATGTGCTGAAAACCCAAACTCGGCTTATACTCGAGTAAAAAAAAATATATCAAAACTCACCTTTCTGGGACAGGGGGCTGGCTATATACTGGGGCAGGGGGCTGGCTATATACTGGGGCAGGGGGCTGGCTATATACTGGCGCAGGGGGCTGGCTATATACTGGGGCAGGGGCTGGCTATATACTGGGGCAAGGGACTGGTTATATACTGGGGTAGGGGGCTGGCAATATACTGGGGCAGGGGCTGGCTATATACTGGGACAGAGTGGCTGGCTATATACTGGGGCAGGGGACTGGCTAAATACTGGGGCAGGGGGCTGGCTATATACTGGGGCAGGGGACTGGCTATATACTGGGGCAGGGGGCTGGCTATATACTGGGGCAGGGGGCTGGCTATATACTGGGGGCAGATGGCTGGCTATATACTGGGGCAGGGGGCTGGCTATATACTGGGGGCAGGGGGCTGGCTATATACTGGGGGCAGGGGGCTGGCTATATACTGGGGCAGGGGGCTGGCTATATACTGGGGGATATGGGCTGGCAGGCTATATACTGGGGGGCATGGTCCGGCAGGCTATATACTAGGGAGGCTGTGACCAATGCATTTCCCACCTTTGGCTTATACTCGAGTCAATAGGTTTTCCCAGGTTTTTGTGGTAAAATTAGGGGCCTCGGCTTATACTTGGGTCGGCTTATACTCGAGTATATACGGTACCTTATAGAACATCATGTCTGATGAAGAGAACTAGTATTCTCGTAGCTCATCATCAAATATACTCAGTTAGCCTGAAAAAGGTATCGCTTGATTTCTTCACTAAGTTGATACAAATCTATACTACTAGAATTCCTTATACTTATTTCCTTCTCCCTTAGGTGATCAAATGGATCTGGAGACCTACCAACTCAACCCTGATGCCAAGTGCCAAACCCTACTGGAGGTCATGTCTGAAGTTGTCTACAAGGATTTCTGGATTAGCTTAAGATTGAAAATGTCTACATTAACCTACAGTAGCATCCACAAGTAAATGCTGCGTCGCCCGCATCTACTGAGAGGTCCGACCCCTTAATAGATCCAGATGCAATCTCTGCCATGTGCAGATATGTGTAGACCAGGTCTGACCTTGTGGAAATGGTTTTCCAATGGAGACTATCAAAAATGCAGTGGGCTGGGGAATTCACGTCACTGCCCGAACACCGCCCACCCCCCAATAAGCTCCACCCCCCAACATGCCCAAAGCGGCAGAAAAGCCCCAGAACTTGCAGATAAGGCATAGTAAATACACGTGAGTAGGACAATGTGATTGTAGATGTTCTTTAAGGTTGGGTCGCCATATGGTTCCTAGGATTATATTAATAACAAGTCCCTATCGAGGGAGTAAAAGAAGCCATGGAACGTTAGGTGGAGCTTTGTCACAATCCTGAACTTTCTCTCATTCCAGCACACATTTTTTTTTAATTTTTGGATCCCCGTTTTTCAGCCCTGCCCATATAAGTGGATTTGACCAACCCAATTCTTAAACAAGCACTCCAGAGCAAAATGCTGATGCAGGATGTGTTACACTATTCTCCCTACAGAGTGGCTTCCTCTCAGCTCTTATAAGACGCCAACAGTGGTTAGATTTCTGTAAACCCCTTGCTGTAAGTTCTGTAAGCACAGCATCACATGAGCGGCTAGAGCCAGTACCATCTCTGTCTACAGGAGAGCCCACCTGTCCTCTTCCACATCGTTCTTTGTAGCAGGAGGGTAGAACATCCATCATCCAGAAAGCCTCACATCTGAGCAAGGATACACGGGGAAAATGTATCTTAACTCTAGGTCACTGCCCAAGTCTGACATTCGCATGTGAATCAGCATCTACCTGAGGTCACTCGCTCAGACATGAGTCTTTTTGGAAGATGGATGTTCTACCCTCCTGCTAAAACGAACAATGTGGAAGAGGACAGGTGGACTCTCCTGCAGACAGAGATGGTACTGGCTCTAGCCGCCCATGTGATGCTGTGCTTACATAACTTACAGCAAGGGAGTTACAGAAATCTAACCACTGATGTAGTGTGCAGTCACTGGAAGTCTTTAAGGTACTTATATCAAACTGTTGCCTTGCCTTTTTCTTTCATTTTTGTACAAAACGGGCAGTATTATAGTAGTTATATTCTTGTACATAGGGGCAGTATTATAGTAGTTATTTTCTTGTACATAGGGGGCAGTATTATAGTAGTTATATTCTTGTACATAGGGGGCAGTATTATAGTAGTTATATTCTTGTACATAGGGGGCAGTATTATAGTAGTTATATTCTTGTACATAGGGGGCAGTATTATAGTAGTTATATTCTTGTACATAGGAGGCAGTATTATAGTAGTTATATTCTTGTACATAGGGGGCAGTATTATAGTAGTTATATTCCTGTACATAGGGGGCAGTATTATACTAGTTATATTCTTGTACATAGGGGGCAGTATTATAGTAGTTATATTCTTGTACATAGGGGGCAGTATTATACTAGTTATATTCTTGTACATAGGAGGCAGTATTATAGTAGTTATAGTCTTGTACATAGGGGGCAGTATTATAGTAGTTATATTCTTGTACATAGAAGGCAGTATTATAGTAGTTATATTCTTGTACATAGGGGGCAGTATTATAGTAGTTATATTCTTGTACATAGGGGGCAGTATTATAGTAGTTATATTCTTGTACATAGGGGG
Organism: Engystomops pustulosus; assembly: GCF_040894005.1. Classification (NCBI taxonomy): domain Eukaryota; kingdom Metazoa; phylum Chordata; class Amphibia; order Anura; family Leptodactylidae; genus Engystomops; species Engystomops pustulosus. The sequence continues at coordinate 8,852,405 of NC_092411.1, read as the reverse complement.
CAGTGTTATAGTAGTTATATTCTTGTACATAGGGGGCGGTATTATAGTAGTTATATTCCTGTACATAGGGGGCAGTATTATAGTAGTTATATTCCTGTACATAGGGGGCAGTATTATAGTAGTTATATTCTTGTACATAGGGGGCAGTATTATAGTAGTTATATTCTTGTACATAGGGGGGAGTATTATAGTAGTTATATTCTTGTACATAGGGGGCAGTAATATAGTAGTTATATTCTTGAACATAGGGGGCAGTATTATAGTAGTTATATTCTTGTACATAGGGGGCAGTATTATAGTAGTTATATTCCTGTACATAGGAGGCAGTATTATAGTAGTTATATTCTTGTACATAGGGGGCAGTATTATAGTAGTTATATTCCTGTACATAGGGAGCAGTATTATAGTAGTTATATTCTTGAACATAGGGGGCAGTATTATAGTAGTTATATTCTTGTACATAGGGGGCAGTATTATAGTAGTTATATTCCTGTACATAGGGAGCAGTATTATAGTAGTTATATTCTTGTACATAGGGGGCAGTATTATAGTAGTTATATTCTTGTACATAAGGAACAGTATTATAGTAGTTATATTCTTGTACATAGGGGGCAGTATTATAGTAGTTATATTCTTGTACATAGGGGGCAGTATTACAGTAGTTATATTCCTGTACATAGGGGGCAGTATTATAGTAGTTATATTCTTGTACATAGGGGGCAGTATTATAGTAGTTATATTCTTGTAGATAGGGGGCAGTATTATAGTAGTTATATTCTTGTACATAGGGGGCAGTATTATAGTAGTTATATTCTTGTACATAGGGGGCAGTATTATAGTAGTTATATTCTTGTACATAGGGGGCAGTATTACAGTAGTTATATTCCTGTACATAGGGGGCAGTATTATAGTAGTTATATTCTTGTACATAGGGGGCAGTATTATAGTAGTTATATTCTTGTACATAGGGGGCAGTATTATAGTAGTTATATTCTTGTACATAGGTGGCAGTATTACAGTAGTTATATTCTGGTTATGGTAATATTGGTTGCTTAGTAGCTTGTATATCCTCTTGCTCAGTAATGTGCAGCACTTGATAGATATAAACAGTTTTTCCTCTTCATTAATTGTGGTTGGAGTCGGAGTAGCGGTTGCTCTCGATGTCCTCCGAGATCTAATGTCGAATAGATGTCACTAATAAATGTGTAACATCAAATACATGCAATTAAGTAATAAGTAATTCAGAGCAGCTATAATTAATTTATATGAGATTGTGGATCTAGGTCACACAGTTATACTTATCATTGAATTCATTTCTGTCAGTGAGTCATAAATGAATAAAACCAATAACTACATTAGTGTCACTCTCAGATTTAATTTCGTTTTAGTGAAATCCTGCGTGTCCTGTACTTGGGTGATGTGTCGCTCTAGTGGTGATTTTTATGCACTTTAGGTTACAAGACGTAATTTATATTTTTGTGTTTTGGAGTATTAGGTCATATATGTATACTTTAATATATGTTTTGGCTTCTAAATTCTATTGCCCATATACTTACCCTCTATGTTATGTCAGTTGTCTGCTATTATTCTGATTTTTTAATTTCCATAATTTCCAAAACTATGTGTATTCTAAAACAGTACTTCCCCTAATGATGAGTGGACCAGCCCAGAGCAGAGGTTGTCTTTGAATTCTGAAGCTTAGTGTACAGGATTCTGATATTTTAGTAGTGTAGTATCTTTTCTGCCTGGCTAACGTCTCTGTAACTTGTTAGTATTTTGCTGCATTTTTACTTCTCCCCACTGGAGGGTGCTGTATTTGTCCCCAGATTTTCCTTTATCAACAATGGCCGTTGAGTGTTGTATGAAAGCCATCTTGTTTCTTGCTTGGGCCTACCTTAGTCCATATGTAATGGCTCGCCGGACGGGTTATGTTACAAAATGTATACACTTTTAATTCCCTTAAGATGTGGGAAAGTATGGCAAACTAATCTTACAATCTTTTTTGTTTCAATAGGAAGTTACCTTTAAGGACATGTACTTTTCTTTAATATGATATACACATCCCTTAGCAAACTACTGGCCAGGTTTGGTATTGCAGCTGTTGTATATCTGCCTGGAAGGAATATGTTTATAATGTGACCAATAAGATGTCATGTTTCTTCTGTATTGTACAAAGGTCCTGGTTCAATAACCCTTGAACTGACCACTCCTAATGGTAGTGATAAAACCCCTTGAGAATGGAAAGTTTTGGTTCTTTCTAAGATTGAGGATTGAGCACATGTGTCTGAGACCTGCAGTCCAGACACACGGCCTGTAGATATACCAGCCCTGCAGGACTCTAACTCCAAGAGCCTACCTAAACCTGCTGCTGAAGCAGCCATTCATCCCTCCAGCCTGAAGCTCCCTATACGAGGCTGTGAGCAACCTCTGCTGAACACAATCCAACCAGTAACTATGTAACAGTGGAATTGTACCATGGCCTGTTACCTAAGTTGAAGTTCGTGTTTTGGAAATAAAGGAGCTGTGAGTTTATGTTTGACATCCGTTGTCTCTGTGTGATCCTTGCCTAATGCTGCTAACATCAAGGGCCTCCTATCTACTATCTAGCCAGGGATCCTCACACACCCATGAGGAGTGCCCCAGGGAGAACCACTATTCTTCTGCAGCATCTCCCTGTCTTTTCTTGCAATCTACCTGCCAGATACCTGCCTGGCATGAATGAGGCCTGTTCCTCCGGTACCCAGCGACCATGGCCCAGCCAGCCACTCAGGTACCAAAAAGAATCCAGCTGCCCCCAAGCCCAAAAAGGTCAGTCCTGGGTAGGTGATCATGTACATACGGCTTTCCAAAAAGAGTTCTTATGTCTATGTCGAAATTTTCCTACTTCTCAAGTGCTGCATAACCTGACCTGAATTTTAAACTATACTTGTGGCCCTATCTCCTATATTGGTCTCTGCACTGCATATCGGCATCACAACAATCCCTGCCCCCCCCTCTAGTGTGCATTCTGTGGTCTAAGACAATACTCCGCACTCCTGTGCTACGGACCAGTACAGAGATGTGGGAGAGTTTTAGACAAATAAAGATCTATAGAGTTTTGACAAAAAAAAAAGGTTTGGAAAGTCTATAACACTAAGTCTACTAAACCAGAAGAAGGCTAGGCCCCAGTGGGGGATGTTGCATACTCTAAGCTTATACTTCCTACTGTTGGTTGAAACACCATCGAGCATGGTGAAATGTCTCAAACAAAAAACACACAGGGGCATATTTACTTACCCGGTCCAGTCGCGATCCCGCAGCGCAAATTTTTAAATTCCGCATTTTCTCTGAATCCGTCGGGTTGTCCGACGGCCAGGCCCCTCGATTTCTGTCACGTGAAAGCCGGCGCGATGCACCTCAATCCAGCGCAATTCAGCGCAAAATGGAACAATTCAGGAAACCCGGCGAAAGTGCGGCGTTCGGACCCTTAGTAAAAGAGCCCCACAGTGTCCATAGAGTAGTCTGAAACACTTCTTCCCACTTGTCCTTTGATGGACTAAACCAGGACACTTAGGTGTGTCCTAGACTACCATAGCATAGTGTAGTCTGAGGAATGGGGGCCACCCTACGGTAGGTAAGAGTGCATTGTGTTTATAGGAACTGCACCAGAAAGATACAAAAAGAAGAGAACTAGAAATGTTAACTGCTTTATCTTTTCATTGTAAATTTTTGGTTGAGAATTGGTGGATCACTAGAGGACCTTTTACGTAAATCAGTAGGGACAAGGAACAGAGTGATAATAAGACAGAAGTGAAGGATTCTTAGCTACAGGAGTTCATTTCTCAAACATAAATGAACAATAATCCGGATCATATCACATTATGGCCAAAAATATCCACTTGTCCTCCTTTGATAATTTAGCATTTTAGGTCAAATGTCTGAGCTATAATCTTCTGTCTCGTGGCTCTTGCCTTCAGTCTAGGTACCTGGGCTTGTGGTATGAATCATTTTCTGGTTACAATTTCCCATTAATCACCCCTGACAGTATCTTGTGTACATCCAATGACAGATCCTGATTGTGTTTCACTTGCCTCCGCTTTTGACGTGCGGCTGATTGGCGTATATATAATGCTGCGGGGACCTTTACACTGTATTGATCTTAAAACAAATGGAAGGATAAAAGCGCACTTTCATTATAAGAACAGATAAAAACCGAGTCGAATAGTCGCTGTCAAGTCAAAGACCATGCGCTCGGGATGATCTCCCAATAATGAAATAAAAGTGAAGGGCAACTTGAGAGCAATCACGTACAATCTACTGGTGCACAGATGCAATGATGGACACAGTCACCTGGTGATTGTCCTAACCAAGGCCAGGATCAGAAAATCGGTGGCAAATGTGTTATAATACCTGTATCTTTCGAGTGCACCTTCTTCATGTCAGTGGGTGGCCATCCCTCAAGTAAATAATTCAAGGACTGAACAAAGGATCCATCACTGAGCCCAAGCGTTAACCCAATAATGGACCTCAAAGGTCTGCCAGTAGACCAAGCAACATGAAGGCTACATTGGTCTATTTCCTTGGGTTTGATGGAGGGTAGGTTTCCACAAAAATTTTAACCAGTGGTTCTAAGCCAAGGGACCCCAGATCACTTTTTGATCTTTTTTTAAAAGTGGCAATAGAAAAAAACATTTGCTGATGAAAACTTGTGGTTATCTGTAGCAGTAGTAAAGTGGTCTGCTTGTACATATCCCTCAAGTAACTAATGTGCGCAGTGCCAGACTGGCCCACCATTGAATCCTGGCGGGGGCCCTGACTGTAACTTAATACTGGATCCAACAGGTCCAAATTTTGAAGACCACTAGGATCTATGTCTTAGAGTTTTCGGAGTAGCAAGAGAAAAACATTTGCTAGTGAAAACACGTGGTTATCAGAAGGGGAAAGAAAAGTGGCCTTTGAGTGTCTGGGCATTGTCCGAAAAGCCCACCAGAGGATCCTGGGGTGGCCCCAGGTTCTAACCCAATACTGGACCCAAAATTTTAGCAGCAGACCATCTACTATTGAGACTACTAGGGTCTGTTTACTGGGATTGAATAGAGAGTGGGTAAGAACTTCAGTTCAACACTACATCTGGGTCACTCTTGGGACCAATAAAGCCAAAAACATTTACTGGTGAAAACAGGTGATTGTACAGTGGTGAAATCCAGGAAACTCCTTTTGGTCAGAACAGAGCAATAAAAAAGGGCACAAAATGGTAAAGAACATGAAACTTGCCTCGTTTACGAGGAAAGAACGTTTTCTACATTAGCCTAGAAGAAGGTTCTGGGTAGAGCATTGGAGCTTTTACTTTTAATGAGTGGTCATTGATCTACCAACCATCACAGTTATGGAGTTAGGAAGGAAGTCTTCCCTTAAGATGACAAAAAAATGGCTTCCATATCTTAAGATTTTTTGCCTTAATCTGAATGAGCCCTGCAGGATACTGTGCTGGATGAGTGGCTTATTCTTTCAGCTTGTGTTATTATACAGGGCGACTTTCAGCACTAGAATGGGAGTGCGATCACCCGGGGAGACAAAGTGGTGGAGGCATCAGTCCAGCCTGTGCTCCCTCTCCTCGTCATGCCTGCAGCAGTCGGGTCAGTGAGAAGAGAGGAGGGGGCGGGGCACAGAAGGATTGTGGGCCGGCCCCAGACTACACAGGAAGAGGAAGCAGTCATCCCTGTGTAATCCTCTGCCTTTTGAGAAACCTGCATGACAGACTGCACTGGAGGTAAGTTTATGGGAATATGTGACTGTGTGCTGTGAGAAAGTGAGAGGTGTTGTGTGGGAAAACCGCTATCTGTCTTACAGGCAGATGAAATGCTGGTGGTAAAAGCCCTGGGTTTGTCTGCAGTAACCCAAGGGTTAATGCAGACATGATAAGCAGGAATAGTCTGTTTTGTCTGTGTTGGCCTAGCTAACACAGACACATTTGTAATGTCCGTACTGGGCCTGCTTATTATGGAGTAGGGGTAGGCTGGTAGTGGGACTCCTACTCCACCCGGGCTTCGGTCCTGGGCTTTTGTATAGCCCACAGGTGCAGGTCACAGGCCTCGTTAGGGCCTGATTTAGTCTGCAGGCCAGAAGCAGTAGGAGAGGCCCTACCTGGAGAGCTGAAAGCGAAATTGCATTCTCACAGCAAAGGTAACTGAGGGTCTCCTGTCTTGCTGCTGGCCAAGAGCGTGTGCCAGGCAGCCTGGTACCCGGATAGCTAGGGTCCGCCAAATGTATTAGCGCCTAGCCGGGCAGGAATTACTTTTATAATGTTTTTGCATGTGCCTAAGCCAAGGCTGAATTTGTGTTCTGTTTTGCAAGTGTGAATAAACACTTAAGTTGGACTTTTAAACCTGCGTGTGTCACTGCTTCCTGCACTGCTACCAGTCAACTACCAGAGCAATTCCCCACATATGGTGGATTGGAGCGGGCAAAGTGCAGTAAAGTATACACTAGTGCATGTCCTGGAAGTTGACAGCACTGAAGCTGCAAGCCACAGCCATGGAGGAGTTAATCAAGCAGCTTGTCCAGTCCAACGTGCAGCAGCAAGAGACAAACAGATTGCTGCTCCAGCAGATAACAGCCCTGACCGCTGCTCAGCAAAGGACTGTCCCAGCAATGACGGTGAAGGACGCCAGGAAAGAGGTCCGCAAAGCTATGACCAAGATGACCGCCGAGGATGATGTGGAGGCCTATCTGACAGGCTTTGAGAGGGTGGCCACCCGAGAGAGGTTGCCACAGCAACACTGGGCAGAGGTGTTGGCCCCCTTCCTCGTCGCTGATTCCCAGCAGGCATACTACGACCTGAGCGAGGAGTATGCCCGGGACTACTCCAAGGTAAAGGCAGAGATCTTGGCCCGACTAGGAGTGGATCAGCATCTACGCGCTCAAAGAGTGAATAGCTGGAGATACCAGGAGGTGCTACCACCGAGGGGGCAGATGCACCAACTTGTTCACTTGGTCCGCAAGTGGCTTCAGCCGGAGACATCAACCCCAGCCCAGATGGTCGAGAAGGTTGTTTTGGACCGTTTCCTGAGGGCCTTGCCGGGTGAGATCCAACAGTGGGTGGGACACGGGGACCCGTCTGATGCCGATGCGCTGGTGGGGTTGGTGGAGAGGTTTTGTGCCACTCAGGCCCTAACAAAGAAAGCCCCTTATACCAAGACAGGCCTTAAGGCACGGAAGGTCTTGTCACCCACAAATTCCCGGGGCAGGACAACGCCCAATGTCCGGGAAGTACCCCAGGGGAGGAGGAGGGGGGAGGCTCCCACCTGTTGGACCTGCCATGAGCCAGGTCATATTGCAGCCCATTGCCCCAATTCCTCAGAGCCCATAGACTGCAGTTCCGCCAGAAGGGTTTCTCTCTATGCTGCCCCTGTCTACACAGCTACTAGCCCCGACTCTGCTGATGAGCGCCACCTGTGCCGGGTGACTGTGGCAGGGCATCCAGCGTTGGCCCTGCTGGACTCAGGCAGTCGGGTGACCTTGATTAATGGGTCCCTCACAGACCCCAAGGCGGTCACAGGGCGCACAATTGGAGTCCTGTGCATCCATGGGGACGTAAAGGACTACCCCACCACAGTTATTAACTTCCAGACCTCTTGTGGAGAGACACTACATGAGGCAGCGGTTGTCAAGAACTTGCCCCATGACCTTATCTTGGGACGGGACTTCCCCATGTTCTGGACTCTATGGCGGGGAAACCAAGAGTTGGGGGGTTGTTCTCCTGTGTTGTCTGGTCAGATCTCTGAAGCCGAGCCTGATGACCCAGACTCTGGAGTTCCTGCCGTAGGGGTGATCGCCACAGAAGATGGAAGTGTAATGTTTCCCCTAGATGTTATGGCAGGCGAAACTGAGGAGGTAGTGACAGGACCGCAGTTGTCTGATTTGGAGGTATCCCGTGACAACTTTGGTACTGCCCAACTCCAGGACCCCACTCTGGTCCGCGCCAGAGAAAATGTGGTAGAGATTAATGGCGTACCTCAGCACCCAGGTGCGGATAAGTTGTTCCCTCATGTGGTGGTAAATCAGGAGTTATTGTACCGCATTGATAAGGTCCACGGTGAAACCCGGGAGCAGTTAATGGTGCCTCAGCCATATCGTCAGATGGTGTTAGACCTTGCACATAAGCCATAAGCATGTGATGGGAGGGCACCTAGGTACCACAAAAACTCTGGAACGCATCTTGCAGCGTTTTTACTGGCCAGGAGTATATGATAGGGTAAAAAGGTATTGTGAAACTTGCCCTGATTGTCAATTGCATGCTCCCATGGTACACTTTCGAAGTCCGTTGGTACCTCTGCCCATTATTGAGGTACCCTTTGAAAGGGTCGCCATGGATTTGGTCGGTCCTTTAGTTAAATCTGCTCGGGGGCATCAGCATATCCTGGTAGTCATGGACTATGCTACCCGATATCCTGAGGCCATCCCACTGCGGCACACCTCTGCGAAACTAATTGCTAAAGAGTTGTTTGCCATGTTCTGCCGGGTGGGACTTCCCAAGGAGATCCTCACAGATCAGGGGACTCCTTTTATGTCAAAAGTCACCAAGGAGCTATGTCGGCTCTTTAATATTAAACAGTTACGCACCTCTGTGTACCATCCTCAGACGGATGGATTGGTAGAACGGTTCAACAAAACTTTAAAGAGTATGCTAAAAAAGGTGGTAAACAAGGATGGGAAGGACTGGGATGTACTATTGCCATATTTAATGTTCGCCATCCGAGAGGTCCCACAAGCCTCTACTGGGTTCTCACCGTTTGAGTTAGTGTATGGCCGACATCCCAGGGGTCTCCTGGACATAGCCAAGGAGACATGGGAACAAGAGCCCACCCCCCACAAAAGTGTAATAGACCATATCGCAGATATGCAGGACAGGGTGGCAGCCGTCATGCCCATTGTCAAAGAGCATATGGAGGAGGCACAAAGAACTCAAAGCCGGGTTTATAACAGGTCAGCAAAAGTAAGGAGCTTTAGTCCCGGTGATCGTGTGTTGGTGCTAGTCCCCACTGTAGAAAGTAAGTTTCTCGCTAAATGGCAAGGACCGTATGAGGTTATAGAGAAAATAGGAGAGGTGAACTACAGGATACGTCAGCCCGGACGGAGAAACCCCGAGCAGACTTATCATGTAAATCTGTTGAAGGCCTGGAAAGACAGAGAGAGTCTGCATACAGAGATGGTTCTGGCTAGTCCACCTCCTGCGATACCCTCACAGGCTGCAGATAAGCCTGTGCCGGAGGCAGAACTGCGAATAGCCGATACCCTTACCAAAGAACAACAGCGAGAGGCTCGAGAGTTTGTAGCAAGAAATACAGATGTGTTCTCAGAGTTGCCAGGCTACACATCTGTAATTAAACATGATATTGTCACTGAGCCAGGGGTAAGGGTAAGATTAAGGCCGTACCGAGTCCCTGAAGCTCGTAGACAAGCCATATCAGAAGAAGTTCAGAAGATGCTGAAGCTAGGGGTTATTGAGGAGTCCAAAAGTGAGTGGGCCAGTCCAATTGTTCTAATTCCCAAACCGGATGGGACGTTGCGATTTTGCAACGATTTTAGAAAATTGAATGAGGTGTCTAAGTTTGATGCCTATCCCATGCCACGGGTGGACGAGCTTATTGAAAGACTAGGGGGTGCTCGGTACTTCACCACCCTGGATCTAACTAAAGGATATTGGCAGGTACCCCTGACAGATAGGGCTAAAGAAAAGACAGCCTTTATCACCCCTGAGGGCCTTTTTCACTATGTTGTATTACCGTTTGGGCTTCATGGGGCCCCCGCTACCTTTCAACGGTTAATGGACATAGTGTTAAAGCCACATAGGAGATACGCCTCCGCCTATCTAGATGACATTATCATCTACAGCCAAGACTGGGCGAGTCACTTGGCCAAGGTACAGGCCGTAGTGAACTCTCTAAGGGCAGCGGGCCTGACTGCAAACCCCAAGAAGTGTGCGCTGGGAATGGAGGAGACACACTATTTGGGGTATGTGATCGGTCGAGGTATAATTAAACCTCAGATCAACAAGATTGACGCTATACAGGGTTGGCCTCAACCAGTGAGCACAAAGCAAGTCAGGGCATTCCTGGGCATTGTAGGGTACTACAGACGGTTTATACCAAACTTTGCCACCATGTCCGCTCCCCTGACAGACCTGCTGAAGGGTAAAAGGCCTGTCATGGTGCGGTGGAATGAACAAGCAGAAGGTGCTTTTCAGGCATTGAAGTCTGCGTTGTGTGGATCTCCCATCCTCATTGCGCCAAACTTCAAGAGAGAGTTTATTGTGCAGACGGATGCGTCAGATGTAGGACTGGGAGCTGTCCTGTCTCAGGAGGTGAATGGCGAGGAACACCCCATTACTTACCTGAGCAGGAAGCTCACGCCAGCTGAAAAAAATTACAGTATCGTAGAGAAGGAATGTCTGGCGATAAAGTGGGCATTAGAGTCCCTACGGTACTACTTGCTGGGACGACAGTTCCGTCTCATAACTGACCACTCTCCTCTCACATGGATGAGTAGAACTAAGGAGAAGAATGCCAGGGTCACTAGGTGGTTCTTGTCCCTCCAAAATTTCAGTTTCATGGTGGAGCACAGAGCCGGGAAGCTACAGGGCAATGCGGATGCCTTGTCCCGAACGCATTGCTTAATGTCAGGAGTTCGCCCCGGTGGGTCTGAACTGAGGGGGAGGGTATGTGAGAAAGTGAGAGGTGTTGTGTGGGAAAACCGCTATCTGTCTTACAGGCAGATGAAATGCTGGTGGTAAAAGCCCTGGGTTTGTCTGCAGTAACCCAAGGGTTAATGCAGACATGATAAGCAGGAATAGTCTGTTTTGTCTGTGTTGGCCTAGCTAACACAGACACATTTGTAATGTCCGTACTGGGCCTGCTTACTCCACCCGGGCTTCGGTCCTGGGCTTTTGTATAGCCCACAGGTGCAGGTCACGGGCCTCGTTAGGGCCTGATTTAGTCTGCAGGCCAGAAGCAGTAGGAGAGGCCCTACCTGGAGAGCTGAAAGCGAGATTGCATTCTCACAGCAAAGGTAACTGAGGGTCTCCTGTCTTGCTGCTGGCCAAGAGCGTGTGCCAGGCAGCCTGGTACCCGGATAGCTAGGGTCCGACAAATGTATTAGACAGCGCCTAGCCGGGCAGGAATTACTTTTATAATGTTTTTGCATGTGCCTAAGCCAAGGCTGAATTTGTGTTCTGTTTTGCAAGTGTGAATAAACACTTAAGTTGGACTTTTAAACCTGCGTGTGTCACTGCTTCCTGCACTGCTACCAGTCAACTACCAGAGCAATTCCCCACAGTGCGTAAAAATAAATGTATACCATCTTTTTATAATACATATGAGTGATGTGCATGCGTGTGCCTGTATGCATGTGTCTGTTTGCATGTATCATGCATGTGTCAACAGGTATGTGGGGCTCATGTACTAAGGTCTTTGCCACAGTTATCTGTCGGACTTTGCACGTTCTTTTAGGTGTAAACTGCTTGCACGGGTATTTAAGAAGTGTCTGCACCACAACTGTGTCGCACGCGAGCCTTTAGTGGTGCAGCTGCGCTTTCCAGCATGCAACACAAATTAGGGGGCGTTCTGACCCTCAGTCGGACCGTGCGCCAGACTTAACAAGCAAAGTCTGTCACACGCCCTATATTAAAGGTGCAGCACAAAAAAGTTGGTGAACTCTGTCAGGCCGGTGCAGGAAGCACCAGATTCATGATTTCTGGCGCATGTTCTGAGCACTTTTACATTCTTAGTAAATGTGCCCCAGTGTGTGCATGTATGTGGGTCTGCATGATTTTGTCTACATGTGTATCTACGTGCATGTGTCCAATCATGCATGTGTTTCTACATCCATGTGAATGCAAGTATGTCTACATGCATGCGTGTATGTATGCGTGTGTGCATGTGTCAGCAGCTTCACTGTGTATTGTGAAGTTCTGCAGAAGCTGAGGTGTGGATTACGAAGGTTCTGCAGCAGGTAAGGTATTATGAGGTTCTGCAGCAGATATGGTGTGTATTATAAGGTTCTGCAGCAGCTGAGGTCTTTATTATTAGGCTTTGCAGTGCTGAGGTGCATATTATGAGGTTTTACAACAGACGGATTTGGGAAGCTCTGTGCAGCGCTGTGTAATCTGCGCTATATAAATAAATTGATTATTATTATTTTTAGCTTTCAACATAATCATGCTGGGGGTGCAAATTTTGAGGACCTAGAAACTGCCCTCTTTCTATAGTAGGTTATACTGCACAAGTAAAATTCCACAGGTAGCTGCAGCTTGTGGACCCTCCATTCCACTTACTGGTTTGGGCTTCCATACTGAGGTCAGTAAAGGGCTATAAGGCCCCTTCTACACTCGCGAGGGTGAAGCGATGAACTCGTATCACACTCTCAACGCGTGCTGCACGGCCCGAACGCTGCAAACCGGAAATGAACTCATCGGGGTTCATTTACTAAGGGCCCGAATCACGTTTTTCTGGCTGGTTACCCGAATTTTTCAGTTTTGAGCCGATTTTACATGAATTGCCCTGGGTTTTTGGCGAACGCGACCGGATTGTGGCGCATCGGCGCCGGCATGCACGTGACGGAAATTGGGGGGCGTGGCCGTCAGAAAACCTGACGGATTCGGAAAAGACGCCATATTTTTTTAAAAAAAGGCCACTTCCTTAGTGAATCGCCGGAAGACCCGGATCCTCCACATAGAACGCGCCCCTGGATCGCAAATGGACCGGGTAAGTAAATCTGCCCCATCGTGTCAGTTCAGTTCTGGTTTGCAGCGGTCGGGCCATGTGATGCGAGCAGCACGCGTGGCAAGTGTAGAAGGAGTCTGTGTATGAAAAACGACTGATAATGACGGGAGGGGTGAAGTGAGAATACGGTTACTTGACATTCCTTGCACTTAGTCATCGTTGATATGATGGGTGACCTCATACATCTTCTCATCTGCCCGTCGTGGTCTCCAGACATTGCTGGGAAAATGTAGGGTATTACACATCACTGCATCACTCAGCGCTTCAGAGGAAGATTGCTGGAACAGGGACATTCTTCATGTCTCTGTCTGGAGTAAAGACCTCAATAAGGACTTTTTCCCTCCATAAGGACTTTTTCCGTCGATAAGGATTTTTCCCCTCGATAAGGACCTTTTCCCTTGATAAGGACTTTTTCCCTCGATAAGGACCTTTTCCCTCGATAAGGACTTTGTCCCTCGATAAGGGCGTTTCCCCTCGATTAGGACTTTTTCCCTCGATAAGGACGTTTCCCCTCGATAAGGACTTTTCCCCTCGATAAGGACTTTTCCCCTCGATAAGGACTTTTCCCCTCGATAAGGACTTTTCCCCTCGATAAGGACTTTGTCCCTCGATAAGGACGTTTCCCCTCGATAAGGACATTTCCCCTCGATAAGGACATTTCCCCTCGATAAGGACATTTCCCCTCCGTAAGGACTTTTTCCCTCCATAAGGACTTTTTCCCTCCATAAGGACTTTTTCCCTTGATAAGCACATTTTCCCTTGATAAAGACTCCCTCGATAATGACTTTTCCCCTCGATAAGGACTTTTTTTCCTCCATAAGGACTTTTCCCCTCGAGGACCCCTGTGATATTTCGGTAGCGCTCTGTTCTGGGAGGTCGCAGCGATGCTGGTGTAGATACCATTCAGCGTATTTCGACCTTCTCCTGTGGATTGGCTTTACAACAAAGAAAGTTTTTCTGGGGCTTTATTTATGGCTTTTCCCTCTTCATTTTCATTTTGTGGTTGTTTGCAATTTGCGGGATAAGAATCCGTTCACATAAATCGGTGTAATCGCCGGCGAGCACTTATCTCCATTAGACATCTCTTGTAAGAGGTAAATTATCTGCCCATTGTAGAGTAACCAAATGATTCGGGTGTTATTACCGTCTTAAGGTTGTGACTAAACACGACGCCGAGCGTTTATGTATCGGGGGCGGGAGGCAGGAGATCGGCCATTAGTTATTCCAGCATCACCAGAGCCATCAGCATTAATGAGCGTCCTTATCTCACACGATGTACACTGACATTAACGAAGGAGAGGTTTTATGAGTCAGACTGTAAATGACGGGGCTTATTGTCATCGCCGGGACATTTCTGAGAAGTGCTCGCAGCGTTTATTCGACAATTTATTTTTAACCTTTTCATGGGATCTCGGAAAAACAGACAAAAACAGGAATGACGCAGGTGCAAGCGGATAAATTCTATTATATATTTCTATGGATCTTCTCCTCCTCCACATTTTTTATATTTTGGTTACTACTACTAGAGTCCATCAGCTTCTTCTCCTCTTTCTCCGGCTTCATATTTAATACTTTTTAATATAAAAATTAGTAAAACCTCAGATAAAGTAACTTTCATTATCTTGTATCAATGACGCGGGAGATATTAAAGGGGTCGTCCACTTTCAGTAAATATATGATATTGTTTGTGCAATGAAATCAATGCATCAATGTATCGATTCATCACGCTTTCCTAGATCTCTGCTTGCTGTCATTTTACAAGAAGCTTCATTGTTTAGTTCCTGTTGATAAATGCTGGTCTCTGGTCATGTGATGTCACACAGGGATCTTTAACGAGCCGTACACCTGTGTGACATCATATGATCAGCAATATAATGAGCCGTACACCTGTGTGACATCACATGATCAGCAATATAATGAGCCGTGCACCTGTGTGACATCACATGATTAAGGAGATAACAATCTGTGGATTTATGTGATATCACATGATCAGTTAGATTAGGAGCCATGCACCTGTGTGACATAACATGACCAAGGAGATTACGAGCCGTGCACCTGTGTGACATAAAATGACCAGGGATATAACGAGCTGTGCACCTGTGTGACATCACATGATCAAGGAGATAACAATCTGGGGATTTATGTGATATCACATGATCAGGGAGATTACGAGCCATGCACCTGTGTGACATCACATGACCAGGAATATAACAAGCCATGCACCTGTGTGCCATCACATGATCAAGGAGATAACAATCTGTGGATTTATCTGATATCACATGATCAGGGAGATTAGGAGCCGTGCACCTGTGTGACATAACATGACCAGGGAGATTACGAGCTGTGCACCTGTGTGACATTACATGACCAGGGAGATTACGAGCCGTGCACCTGTGTGACATCACATGACCAGGGATATAATGAGCCGTGCACCTGTGTGACATCACATGACCAGTGACTCTTCCTAAAAAATGACAGTAAGCAGAGATGTTAAAAATTGCGAGGAATTGATACAGAAAGTATAATGGAAAATTGTATAACTTTTCATTAGACAAATAATATTAATTATTTGATGAAAGTGGACGACCCATTTAAGAAAACATTTATTGTTTTGAGGTTATGGGTATTGGAGAAACGGACTGGCCTAATGACCTGGGAAACTTTGACAAAGACCAAATTTTGTTGGTATTTGGGTAAGAAGAGTATTTTGCAAATAGCAACGTTATGCAGGGAAAGGATTTGGCTAAACTCTGCCCCAAAGAAGCAGAAAGAAGCAGGATGATAACCAGCATCCTCCCGGTCTCCCCTTACAGTGACATGGCTCGGACCAGTGCTGTTCTCCTCCTGCTCTCCCCTTACAGTGACATGGCATGGCCCAGGGCTGTTCTCCTTTTGGTCTCCCCTTACAGTGACATGGCACGGCCCAGTGCTGTTCTCCTCCTGGTCTCCCCTTACAGTGACATGGCTCGGCCCAGTGCTGTTCTCCTCCTGGTCTCCCCTTACAGTGATATGACATGGCCCAGGGCTGTTCTCCTCCTGCTCTCCCCTTACAGTGACATGGCACGGCCCAGTGCTGTTCTCCTCCTGGTCTCCCCTTACAGTGACATGGCTCGGCCCAGTGCTGTTCTCCTCCTGGTCTCCCCTTACAGTGACATGGCTCGGCCCAGTGCATTTCTCCTCCTGGTCTCCCCTTACAGTGACATGGCTCGGCCCAGTGCTGTTCTCCTCCAGGTCTCCCCTTACAGTGACATGGCACGGCCCAGTGCTGTTCTCCTCCCTGTCTCCCCTTACAGTGACATGGCTCGGCCCAGTGCTGTTCTCCTCCCGGTCTCCCCTTACAGTGACATGGCTCGGCCCAGTGCTGTTCTCCTCCCGGTCTCTCCTTACAATGACATGGCTCGGCCCAGTGCTGTTCTCCTCCCGGTCTCCCCTTACAGTGACATGGCTCGGCCCAGTGCTGTTCTCCTCCTGGTCTCCCTTTACAGTGACATGGCACGGCCCAATGCTGTTCTCCTCCCGGTCTCCCCTTACAGTGACATGGCTCGGCCCAGTGCTGTTCTCCTCCTGGTCTCCCTTTACAGTGACATGGCACGGCCCAATGCTGTTCTCCTCCCGGTCTCCCCTTACAGTGACATGGCTCGGCCCAGTGCTGTTCTCCTCCCGGTCTCCCCTTACAGTGACATGACTCGGCCCAGTGCTGTTCTCCTCCTGGTCTCCCTTTACAGTGACATGGCACGGCCTAATGCTGTTCTCCTCCCGGTCTCGCCTCACAGTGACATGGCTCGGCCCAATGCTGTTCTCCTCCCGGTCTCCCCTTACAGTGACATGGCTCGGCCCAGTGCTGTTCTCCTCCCGGTCTCCCCTTACAGTGACATGGCACGGCCCAGTGCTGTTCTCCTCCCGGTCTCCCCTTACAGTGACATGGCTCGGCCCAGTGCTGTTCTCCTCCTGGTCTCCCCTTACAGTGACATGGCTTGGCCCAGTGCTGTTCTCCTCCTGGTCTCCCCTTACAGTGACATGGCACGGCCCAATGCTGTTCTCCTCTCGGTCTCCCCTTACAGTGACATGCCTCGGCCCAGTGCTGTTCTCCTCCTGGTCTCCCCTTACAGTGACATGGCACGGCCCAATGCTGTTCTCCTCCGGTCTCCCCTTACAGTGACATGGCTCGGCCCAGTGCTGTTCTCCTCCTGGTCTCCCCTTACAGTGACATGGCTCGGCCCAGTGCTGTTCTCCTCCCGGTCTCCCCTTACAGTGACATGGCTCGGCCCAGTGCTGTTCTCCTCCTGGTCTCCCTTTACAGTGACATGGCACGGCCCAATGCTGTTCTCCTCCCGGTCTCCCCTTAGTGACATGGCTCGGCCCAGTGCTGTTCTCCTCCTGGTCTCCCTTTACAGTGACATGGCACGGCCCAGTGCTGTTCTCCTCCCGGTCTCCCCTTACGGTGACATGGCACGGCCCAGTGCTGTTCTCCTCCCGGTCTCCCCTTACAGTGACATGGCTCGGCCCAGTGCTGTTCTCCTCCCGGTCTCCCCTTACAGTGACATGAATCGGCCCAGTGCTGTTCTCCTCCTGGTCTCCCTTTACAGTGACATGGCACGGCCTAATGCTGTTCTCCTCCCGGTCTCGCCTCACAGTGACATGGCTCGGCCCAGTGCTGTTCTCCTCCCGGTCTCCCCTTACAGTGACATGGCACGGCCCAATGCTGTTCTCCTCCTGGTCTCTTCCTACAGTGACATGGCACGGCCCAATGCTGTTCTCCTCCCGGTCTCCCCTTACTGTGACATGGCACGGCCCAATGCTGTTCTCCTCCTGGTCTCTTCTTACAGTGACATGGCACGGCCCAATGCTGTTCTCCTCCCGGTCTCCCCTTACAGTGACATGGCTCGGCCCAGTGCTGTTCTCCTCCTGGTCTCCCCTTACAGTGACATGGCTCGGCCCAAAGGTGTTCTCTTCCCGGGTCTCCTCCTAACAGTGACATGGCACGGCCCAGTGCTGTTCTCCTCCCGGTCTCCCCTTACAGTGACATGGCACGGCCCAGTGCTGTTCTCCTCCCGGTCTCCCCTTACAGTGACATGGCTCGGCCCAATGCTGTTCTCCTCCCGGTCTCCCCTTACAGTGACATGGCTCGGCCCAGTGCTGTTCTCCTCCTGGTCTCCCCTTACAGTGACATGGCTCGGCCCAAAGGTGTTCTCTTCCCGGTCTCCCCTTACAGTGACATGGCTCGGCCCAATGCTGTTCTCCTCCCGGTCTCCCCTTACAGTGACATGGCTCGGCCCAGTGCTGTTCTCCTCCCGGTCTCCCCTTACAGTGACATGGCACGGCCCAGTGCTGTTCTCCTCCCGGTCTCCCCTTACAGTGACATGGCTCGGCCCAGTGCTGTTCTCCTCCTGGTCTCCCCTTACAGTGACATGGCTTGGCCCAGTGCTGTTCTCCTCCTGGTCTCCCCTTACAGTGACATGGCACGGCCCAATGCTGTTCTCCTCTCGGTCTCCCCTTACAGTGACATGCCTCGGCCCAGTGCTGTTCTCCTCCTGGTCTCCCCTTACAGTGACATGGCACGGCCCAGTGCTGTTCTCCTCCCGGTCTCCCCTTACAGTGACATGGCTCGGCCCAATGCTGTTCTCCTCCCGGTCTCCCCTTACAGTGACATGGCTCGGCCCAGTGCTGTTCTCCTCCTGGTCTCCCCTTACAGTGACATGGCTCGGCCCAAAGGTGTTCTCTTCCCGGTCTCCCCTTACAGTGACATGGCACGGCCCAGTGCTGTTCTCCTTCCGGTCTCCCCTTACAGTGACATGGCACGGCCCAATGCTGTTCTCCTCCCGGTCTCCCCTTACAGTGACATGGCACGGCCCAATGCTGTTCTCCTCCTGGTCTCCCCTTACAGTGACATGGCACGGCCCAATGCTGTTCTCCTCCTGTTGATCCAGTTTCTTCCTCTCTTGCTAAATTGTAGGGAAAAAAATTAAGCCAAAAAGGAGGAGGAAGCCAGCAGAAGCAGGTGGTGCCACATCACACCATGGGGTGGTAAAGAAGCATGCAGGTATTTATCCTGCTCCTCCCTGGTTCTCCAAAGCAGCTGCTAGTTTAACAGTTAGTCCGATGAACTTCTGCT
The DNA here is from genome assembly GCF_040894005.1 of Engystomops pustulosus. Classification (NCBI taxonomy): domain Eukaryota; kingdom Metazoa; phylum Chordata; class Amphibia; order Anura; family Leptodactylidae; genus Engystomops; species Engystomops pustulosus. The sequence continues at coordinate 8,833,535 of NC_092411.1, read as the reverse complement.
CCACCATTGTGTGGGGCATGGGATGCATTATGGGAAAATCTCCCCCAAATGTAATGGGTTCACATAAATTACTACCAATGGATTGTTACTGGGTCATGGGTGCCAGGTCTCATATAAAGGGAGTCTACCCGTAGATTTCACCTTACACAGCTGCAAACAGTGTTGTGTATTGGCCCTGGAGATGAGTGTAATCCTACCTTTGTGTGCATTGTTAGCAGCAGGAGGACTGTGAAATATGGATTTATATTCCTGGACTGCAGCTGGAGCACTATGGTATGTCTTGGTGCCATGATATGTGCCATGATGAGTCTTCACTAGAGATGAGCGAGTATACTCGTCCGAGCTTGATGCTCGTTCGAGTATTAGCCTACTCGAAACGGCTCGTTGCTCTGACGAGTATTTTGCCTGCTCGAGAACAAGCATTCAATTTAGGAAACACAGTGAAGAACAGAGAAGAACACAGTGAACACAGGATCATATAAGGATCATTAAGGATCATTTAAGTGAAGAACAAAGTGAAGAACACAGTGAAGAACACATTGCAGATGTTTCCATACATCTGCTAACTTATCAGAAGACATGAGTGCAGAACGGTGTTCTTCACAATAGTGCGTGAAGAACAATATGTGAAGAACAATATGTGTGAAGAACACTTTAAGGCAAGTAAAGGTTATCCCTAAAATAATGCATCACAGTCTGTCAATTTATTAACTTAAACATGTACATATTGGGGGTCATTTACTAAGGGCTAGATTTGCGTTTTCCCGACGTGTTACCCGAATATTTCCGATTTGCGCCGATTTCCCCTGAATTGCCCCGGGATTTTGGCGGATTGTGGCGCATCGGCGCTGGCATGCACGCAACGGAAATGGGGGGGGGGTGGCCGAACGGAAACCCGACGGATTCGGAAAAACCGCCGCATTTAAAAAAAAAATGTGTTGCAATTACCTTCACTCAGCCTGGCTCGGTGTATTCCAGTGCGTACCGATGCTCTTCAGCGCAGGAGAAACTACCTTAGTGAATCCCGGCCGGACCCGAATCTAGCGCAGAGAACGCGCCGCTGGATCGCGAATGGGCCGGGTAAGTAAATCTGCCCCATTATCTTACCGGCTACAGAAGCACAATATATTTAGTAGCACAATATTATAAATAAGCTAGATATTTCTTGTTTGCTTAAGCCAACAATTATAGGTCCTAACTCCCTCTGCTTCATCTCAGAAACTTCAGAGGGGATAAGTTGATGCCAGTTACCTTTTACTCATACAGATACCATTGAGAGTGGCTTTTATCTCCGGGGAAAAAAACAGGAGTTTCATTTTTTCCTACAAAAATTCGATTTCAATTCAATGTCAATTTCTTCCTTCAGAAAATATAATTTGATATGGTGTAATCTAAAATTCTCGTTTATTTTAAACGGGGTGTACATATTGGACAATCCCTACTTGTTAGACTTTGGAAATTGACCTGTAATCTGTGGCCTTTCGGGCTTCAATGCCATCCTCTGTCAAGTATGGAGGAAAATGCAATGTTGACTGTAAAAATGTTGCATTCTGTCCTTCACTAGTCTGAACACTGCTCTATTTCACTCCTAGCTGACTTAATTTATTTCCCCCGCACCTGTCTGTCTCCTGCTGACTTTGTTCTGGGTACAGATGGTTAAGCTAGCTTTGATTGACAGATGTCTTCTTCATTCACATTCCTACACTGCTAGTCTGTTCGGTCTGGATGTTAGGGTCTCGGTCCGATTTTTCTCTGGATTCGGACATCCCGTAAAATTATTATTTTCTCATTTTGACTTCTAACTTCCATTTGCCATCCCGTTCTTTGTTGTCCTCATAGTTTCCTACAATTTTTGTTCCATTAACCTTGTGTGCATTTTATCTTCTTATTTTTACCTTTGTTTTTCACTGTGGCACACTAAGGGAACATTCTCGGCAAGCAGGAACGGCAACTGGGTGGACCTAACCTTAGGGCTAACTGTTCTCACCTGCCTTTACTTTTTAAATTTCAAAACAAATGCCCACTAATGCTAGGAATAAGAGCTCTTTTTCTATGCAGGACCCCCACAGGAGAATTTAGGTATTACAAAGGTATTACAAAATATCCATTCATATCTTAAAGTGTAACTGGAAAGTTTATAAAGTTTTTGTTCATTATAGTTTCATCTCCCTATTGTAGCTGTTTCTCTTTTAAGCCTCTGCCTTTCTCTACCAGGACTACAGGGTTAGCAAAGGGTGAGAGTGGAGTGGTGGGGGGCTATGCAATGTGCTTGCTCTCATCTCTGCTCAGTAATTACAGGAAGCAGCTCCGACATTTCAGCTTTGTCCTGTGTACAGTCTGCCCTCATGTTCCCACACACATTACTCCTAGTTTGGACAGAATATCATCCATAAACTGGCTCTACGCCTTCTCTAGGCTACAGTCAGCTAAGTTAGAAGAAGGGATGAGTGTCTGCACAGCAGTCTGATGCACAGGATAAAGCCTATTTACTTGTGTGTGAGCTCTGTCTCCTCCGTACAGGTGTCTTCTTATCATTCTCTCCCTCCGCCACTGCCCTGGGAAGAGTGAAGAGTGATGCCATCTGGTGAACAACCTCATGTAAAACTGCAAAAAAGTTGACATTAGCTCTCAGGTAAGGATCACACCTGTGTTGTAGAGTGGTAACACTGAAGAGAGGCTGTGTCCTGATTGGCTGAGCTGCTAGTGGCATGTGCAAAGCACCCAGCATTATGTGAAGAGAGGGAAACTGTTTTGTTACCTTAGCTGATGTCACCAGCTAAGGAGAAGCTGGAGATGATCTCATATATATATATATATATATATATATATATATATATATATATATATATATAATCAGCCCTTGAAGAAGGTCTAATGGATATATAGGACTGTATCTTAGTCTAGGAAGAAGACAGCAGCATCATGATGTAAGTATCCTTGGAATGGTTGTCAAAGGATCTCTCCAGCTCTGCTAAAACTATTTTTTGCCAGGTAACTTAAGAGTTAGGCCAGATTAAAAAGTGAAAATAGTCCTGTGAGACTTTTTAGCATTGCAAAGTCCCAAAAAGCCTCAATGTGACTTTTTTACACCATAAAAGCCCAGCAAAACCAATGATAAATAACCCCCACCCTGTCGATCCAGTTCCCATTCTTGTTATACAACTAAATTTTAAGTAGAAGAAACCCCCATTTCCCCATTCCAAAACTCCAGAATTCCCTAATGGACTTTATAGAAATGGATTTTCTAAACTAAACTCCTACATTAAAGGAAATCTACCATTTGTTTTTATGTATTATGAACCAAATATACCTTGAGAATGCTGTAGAGACACTGATGCAGAAACATATCTTCTTTAATCCCTGAACCGAGTGGTTTTGCTCAAAAAAACAATTATAAAATTAAGGACCTTGGGAAAGCTGGGTGCATACTGGCTGCCACATAACACAGAGCTTCCTGAACTGTCCAGACAGGACTAATCAACCTGAGCTGGATGACTCATACACGGCAGCTGGGGGATGGTGCAGCGATTGATTACTTCTGCCTTTCAGGGACAACACAGTGATTCTGGACAGGACAAGGCTAGAGCAGTGCAGAATTAAGGGAGAGCGCCGAGGCAGCCACAGGAGCGACAGAGCCTCGTTATCATAATTTTATAATTGTTTTTTCAGCAAAACCACTCAGCGTCGACAAGATATGTTTCTGCATCAGTGTCACTACAGCATTCTCCAGGTATGTTTGCTTCATAATGCATGAAATCCAATACTAGATTGCCTTTAACAACCATTAGTTTTTACTAGAGCTTCCATAAAAGATTCCATAAACCACATCTTCCTCAGTTTTTGTGAATTTCTTTACTTAGAATGGAGCTCACAATTTTTTAGAATTGATATATTTTTCCATTACATATTGATAGAGCCTAAAAGCTTTTGTATTTAGTATACCCCCAAAAATTATGGAAGATAAAATAGAACAACCCAACAACTTCAATATCTTCCCTTGTAGATTTTTTTTGTTTTCTCCATGTAACTTATCCGTGTGAGTAGATAATTACATTTTCATTATTTACGCAACTTTAAATTATTGAACGTAGTAAACATTTAAAATGCATCGCATGGAACAAAAAAGTGGCAAAAAAAAAAGCAACAAGATCATAAATACCCTTTACTGCCACCAACTTAAAATTGCAGATTCAGATTTATTAAACCTCCGGAGACGAATGAAAACAACAGACTTAGAGGTAGAAATAGCCAGAATTTGGGGGACAATACAGTAAACACATAACTAATTTTAACGTTAGGAATTATTGCCCGTTCTTAATAAATATTTTAAACCAGCAACAGAATAGAGTTTAATAGTGAAAAGTTTATAAAGAAAGTGAGACAGAAAAAATAAAATGCACCCACCCCGATAAAATGCCAAATTGCTGAAAAAGTTGGCATCAAGTTATGTCTCAGGCTGACAAAAGGGGGGAAATAACGTGAAGACACACCCCCCACACACACTTCTCTATAGAAAGGCTACTTTTTGGTAGTTTACCACTTTGCTGGAGATTGTTGACTGCTAGATCTACTGTCACGGGTGCCCCCGCGATCCATGTCTCGGATCACGGGCACGCCCGTGCCCCTCTCTGCTGCGTCGCTACCCAGGTCCCCGGCCCACTCTTACCTCTCTGCGATCCTGCTCTGCTCCAGGCTATAGATCGCTAAGATTTAAAGGCACTCTAAGATTTAAAGGGTCAGTGTATCACTGATTGGCGCTGGCACCCCTGGGTTTTCCTTAATGGCTGGCTATTCCCAGGATTCCCTGATGGATCTTTGAGCTACCTAGCATGAGAGAAAGCTTCCTGTGAGTTCCTGTACCTGTTCCTTCCTGCTCTACTGCTTCCCTGTCGTGACCTCGGACCCAATCTCTGCCTCCTGTCCTGACTCCCTGCCTGTTCCTGACCTCGACCTCGGCTGCCACCGTGGGCTAGTCGCGCCTGTGGAACGACCTGGTGGTACCCTGCTGCAGGAAGACCATCCTGCTTTGCGGCGGGCTCTGGTGAAAACCAGGTGCCACTTCGACTCTGGTCCCAGATGTTGGCTAGTACCATCTCCCGTGGAGGTCCACTGACCCTGAACCCTGACATCTGCCTCTATGGCGCAAAGTAATTTTTTCCCAGATTTTTTTGTTTGATACAGGAAACAAGATGGTTGTTGTAATAAACTACTCCTTTGCTCTAGAGGTTTGGGGAGAACCGGTAACATGAGGGTCCACGCGTACTTGAAGGTGTTTGGAAAACGCAAGATGAAGGGTTTGGCCACTAATAAGAAAAGTAACCACTTTTGTAATAACCACTTATCACAATGAGAGTGCCATGGCTGAACCGCGCCCTTCATGTGACGGAAGTCGTAGGGACACGGGATGTCACAGGAAGTTCAAAGTTCTGCTTCCCTTGAGGTCACATGACCCATGGCTCCTGCAGACAACATGGAAACTTTACTGGTGTAACTACAATATAGGTCACCCTTGCCTTGATAACGTTTCTAATTAGTAGCCAACCACCATCATAGAAGAATCTGACGAAGAGATTGGTACTTATGGGAATGTATCCTGTGTTACTTTCTAATAAATGTAATGAACTTCACTTACACTTGATGTGGAACTTACTGGCACCTTCTGGTTGTCTATCCAACTCCACACTGTTACACCGGGATGACCTGATGACTTTGGACAAGGACCCTCTGCTACCAGCTATACTTCCACTCACCGATAATAACAACTCTGGTAAAGGTGAACCCCCACCATTTAGTTTCTTAACCAAAATACTTCTCTATTGGAGTGCTATCTGCACTAAAGTCACCGATATTGTAACATATAGTGAACAGGTTGTGGACGGCACAGACGATCTCAAGGTACAAGGGATAATTAAACCACCAACCAGTATGAACAGCACCCAAATTCTTATGGTCTACCATCTAAATTAAGTTTGCTCCTTCACTTCCAGGGGTAGATTAAGACATGTATGGGCTCTGGGCTGTATAAACATAATAGATTTGGTGGGTGCATTGGGTGGCCATATGCCACTAGAAGACACGGGCCCCAGGCTACTGCCCAAACTGCCTATATTATAATCACTATCCCTGTCTCTTGACCATTTACAAAAATACATTTGATGATATGAGGCCCTTGTGATTGACAGCAAGCCGCCATAACCTGTACTGGTTGAAAGAAAAGAAATGTGGGTTGAGTAAAACTGCATCTCCATTCTGATTTTGAACCTGGGCCTGTAGATCCTGTAAACCCAATGGTTGTTGCAAGAGGAATCTTAGTTTGTCCCATATTGGCAGAAAATATAGAGAATAGACAGGTGTGTGGACGTGTGAAAATCTGATGGAGCAATTACTGATATCCACCTTGGGAATATCACAAGAAGTAGTGGGCAAGCAATCTCTCCTCAGTGAAGACCGGATTCCTATAAACGGGTGAAAGAGTTAAAACCAGAGAAGTCCAGGGATAAGTGGTGGCCCAAAGTCAAACAGGTTAGATAGTACAGTGGGTCCACAAAGACTTTTCATGAGAGACAATGGGGCTCATTTACTAAGGGCCCCGCGGACCGCACTTTCGTTGGACATCCCACCGATTTTTATTTTGCGCCACTGGGACAGGTATTTAAAATGTTTTTTTGGCTCACGCTATCGGATTTTGGCGCAATCGTGACGGCTTTCATGCAACACAAATCGGGGGGTGGGCCATTGGACGATCCAATGGATTCGGACAAACCACAGGATTTAACTTAAAAATTGTGTCGCAAGCCATACACTTATATAAACCGAGAAGAAGAAGGTGAACTCTGGCGGACGGGCACACGATCTTCATGAATCACGGCAGAGTTCATCCTCGTCGGACAGTCCGGATCGGGGATCGCGCAGGGACCGGGTAAGTAAATGTGCCCCAATATGTCCTATACATGACTGAGCGGCTAGTGAATCCTTGAATCCCCACTAGATTTGGCTGACTGTTGCATGCGCTGGCTCTCCATATCATCACATTAACTATTTAGGGAGTGCGTCACTCTGAAGCAGAAGTAAAATTAAAGGGCTCACCATGAGACCTCCCTACCTGAACCCGACCAAACAAAGATTATACGGCGGCAGTCTAACTGTCCAGTGACCGTCTGTCTTGAAGAACAACTTTAAAGTACAAAAACTTTTGCCTAACTCTGCATTAAGCAAAATTAAGCAATTCTCTAAGTTACTCTAATTAGCTATCTGCAGGTGTTAAGCTGATAGCAGGGGCTTTACCTTACCACCCCCCGGATGCTCTCCATTTGCCATGATTTCTGGTAATCATGCGGAACTGTATAGGACAAGAGGAGGCTTGTTGGGAGGAGCAGTATTAGAGTAGTGCAAGAAAAGAGGACCTTGAGTGATGTCACAATCATGTGACATCAGGTTGGCCAATTACAAACATGCTGCCATGATTCATACGAATGCCCTTAGCTGATGTCACAACCAGGAAGTCCCGCCCACTTCAGGAATAGCTGAATAGGATTTATAAGAAGGAACGATAGATATTCCAGGCTGTATATCGGGATAGGAAGAAGCCAGCAGCATCATTGAGGTATTGTTGGAATTGTTGTCAAAGTCTCTCTCTAGCTATGCTACAACTAATTTTTCTCAGTAAATTTACAGTTAAGCTTTAAATCTGGGTGAGTAATGATTTTCTTCCTCCAAATGTAATGCACTTTCAGGGTTATACAATATAAGGCTCACAAGAGATCCTTAATGATTGAAATGGGTCAAAAGTAACGTTGTGTTCATTTATCCCAATCCCCCAAACCCACCAGAAGCCCCACGTATAACACCAGTTATGAGGTTATTCTTAGAAACTCTCTGTAAACTAATCACTCTAGAAAGTTTCATAATTATCTGAGGGCTAATACAATATAACTTCAATTACCCTCCGTCTCAGTAACCTCCTCACGCCAGCAATTATCCTGTTAAGTCTAAATTTCCAAATGGATGCAAAACACAGGTTAATAGTCCAGGGGAAAGCTCCGGAGACTCCATAAACACTGAGCCGTTCCTTAACCTCGGCTACTATTGTACTGAAGTTTCAGCTGAAACTTGTAATTTGAGGTTTACTTAGGCTATAATAGAAAGCAATTAGCATGAGCCAATTCTCTCCTACTCCGAGCTTCCGATAGCGGTTTGGAAATTTAGGTCACCTTCGTAGCCTAGGACACGAGCCATTGTGAGTATGAAAGAGTCGGCACAAAGAAGACACAAAGTCCCCGTCCGATACGAAAAACAAAGACGTCTTACAAAACTTAAGGAATCGTTCATTTAAATAAAAGGCGCCAAAAAAATGCCTCATCTAACCCTTAATAGCGCCGAAAGCTGCAGCTACAAAGTCACGGCCCTGCAGATGTGTAATAAAGTCTTCCCGCTGTGACAGATTTAGTTGATCATTATCTTAATGAAATACCATCATCTATTATATAGCGTCATTAAGTCAAGTGCTAAAAGATTGGCTGCAGCGTAGACTTTAAGTGGATTGTCTATCCTTGAACACGTAGCTTTAACATTTTGTGATAATTAATTTCTTACTTTATCCTTCTAGGGGTCACATCTCTTTTTTCCTGATGTAAAATTCCAAATGTCCAAAGCAGATAGAAACATATCATAAAGTTCTACCCGTGGCCACCACTAGAGGGCGTGTAGAGGTTTTGTGTCTAGTGTTTATACATTATAGAATGCAGTTAGCTCTAAAGCTCCTTCTAGTGGTGACTTTATGTATCTATAATTTTATGTTTTAACATAATGGGGGTCATTTACTAAGGGCCCGATTTGCGGTTTTCCGTCAGGTTATCCGATTATTTCCGATTTGCGCCAATTTTCCCTGAATTGCCCCGGGATTTTGGCGCACGCGATCGAGTTGGCGCCGGCATGCACGCAACGGGAATCGGGGACGTGGCCGTAAGATAACATGTCGGATTCCGAAAAACCGCCGCTTTTAAAAAAAAAAAGTGTAGCTTGACACGCGCTTACCTGCACCCAGCGTAGGACGGTGACCTTCAGTGCACTCCGACGAACTTCAGCGCAGCAGCAACACCTGGTGGACATCGGGGGAACTACCTTAGTGAATCACGGGAAGACCCGAATCCTGCGCAGAGAATGCGCCGCTGGATCGCGAATGGACCGGGTAAGTAAATCTGCCCCAATGTCCATGTATAGATGCAATTCCTTAAATTTTCTCTAAGATGTTTCTGGCATGTTGTAGACCTTAAAAGAGTTTTCTAACAAAACAAGTTAGGCCCTATCCACAATTTGGTGATCGGTGTGGTTCTTAGTGATTAGACCCTCACAGATCACGAGAATGTGGGTCCGATGGGGTCCTATGTAGCTCCCTGAGATGAGCGGACCCCCGGTCTTGTGATCTGTGGGAGTTTCATCTCTGTGAGCCCCACCAATAAGCAAGTTAAGCTCAATGCAGTGGATGTATTACCAATTTGTTGGTAAATTTGCATTTAGGCCACAACTAAATGTCCACTAGCATGTAGCACAGGGCTTAGGGATGTTTCTTTTATTACGTATATTGGGGTTCATTTACTAAGGGTCCGCCCTATCGTCGGATATTCTGAGGATTTCCGTTTTGCGCTGCATTTAGCAGGGGTTTTTGGCGCACACGATAGGATTTAGCCGCACCAGTGTCGGCTTTCATGCGACACAAATCTGGGGGGGTCGTTGGACAATCCTACTGATTCAGACTGGGCACGGGATTTAACCTTTAAATAGTGTCGCATCCAATGCACTTACATGCACCAGGAAGAAGCAGGTGAACTCCAGCGGACCGGAGCGGGGAGCGTCACATGCAGGATATCGGACGCACGATCTTAGTGACTCCCGCACAGCACATTATACACGGACAATGCACTTACATGCACCAGGAAGAAGCAGGTGAACTGCAGCGGACCGGAGCGTGGAGCGTCACATGCAGGATATCGGACGCACGATCTCAGTGAATCGCGGCACAATCCATGATCGTTGGACATTCCGGATCGGGGATCGCGACGTGGACAGGTAAGTAAATGTGTCCCATTAAGTTTGTTTTATATATTTACAGCTAACGGTAAAACAATAAATGCTTTTCTCAGATTTTGCTTACACCAAGTGTTGTGAACAAGATATAGATGCACATGTGTCACATCTAGAGATGAGTGAGCACTAAAATGCTCGGGTACTCGTTATTCGAGACGAACTTTTCCCGATGCTCGAGTGCTCGTTTCGAGTAACGAGCCCCATTGAAGTCAATGGGAGACTCGAGCATTTTTCAAGGGGACCAAGGCTCTGCACAGGGAAGCTTGGCCAAACACCTGGGAACCTCAGAAAAGGATGGAAACACCACGGAAATGGACAGGAAACAGCAGGGGCAGCATGCATGGATGCCTCTGAGGCTGCTTAATCGCACAATTATGCCAAAATTATGGGCAACAGCATGGCCATGACAGAGTGACCGAATGAGGCTAGATAGCATCTAAAACATCCAATAATTGACCCTGACACTATAGGGGACGGCATGCAGAGGCAGCGGCAGCAGCGGCAGGCTAGAGAGTGTCATGGCGACATACCCTAAATGGACTCAGGCTTCAAACCAATGGGTGGCAGAGAGGAACCAAAGGAGGTGAGCAAGAAGCGCTCAAATAATATCGGTACATGATAAAAGTTTGCCAGTATATTTTGTGGATTACACAGCAGGGTGGCGACAAAGTTAACATGGAAGCCATGAAAACAATCCAAAATTCTGCCTGACACAGCTCGTTTGATAAGGGGACCATGTATGGAGGCAGTGAACTAGTAGTAGATTAAAGGTGCTGCAGTTAAAACTATGTTAGTTGGATCTTGGCATGGAGCTGGCGCTCCGCTGCCAGGCGAGCTTTTGCCAATCCAAGCCCCTGTCTCTAGGCTACTCCCCAAACAGCACTTCTAAGAACCTTTTGTATAAGATCAAGTGTAGTAGCGTTCTTATAAGTTTGGGATATGGCGGGTGAGGGGAATGTAAACATCTGCGCAAGAAGCGCTGAAATAATATCCGTAAATGAAAAAAGTTTTCCAGTATATTTTGTGGCTTACACAGCACGGTGGCGACAAAGTTAACAAGTTTGATGCGGAATGCCCTGTAATAGCTCTTGGGCGGTGTGCCTTTTATCACCTAGGCTCAGCAGTTTGAGCACCGCCTGCTGTCGCTTAGCGACGGCACTGCTGCTGTGCCTAGAGCTACCAACTGATGGCGCCATGCCCACGGATGGTAATTCGGAGGAGGAGGAGGAGGTGGAGGAGGGGTGGGAGGAGGAGGAGGCATAGTAGGCCTGAAACACCTGGACCGAGGTAGGCCCCGCAATCCTCTGCGTCGGCAGTATATGACCAGCCCCAGGGTCAGACTCGGTCCCAGCCTGCACCAAGTTAAGTGTAGTAGCGTTCTTATAAGTTTGGAATATGGCGGGTGAGGGGAATGTAAACAGATGCGCAAGAAGCGCTGAAATAATATCCGTAAATGGTAAAAGTTTGCCAGTATATTTTGAGGATTACACAGCAGGGTGGCGACAAAGTTAACAAGTTTGTTGTGGAAGCCATGAAAACAACCCAAAATTCTGCCTGACACAGCACGTTTGATAAGGCGGCCATGTATGGAGGCAGTGAACTAGTAGTAGATTAAAGGTGCTGCAGTTTAAACTATGTTAGTTGGTTCTTGGCATGGAGCTGGCGCTCCGCTGCCAGGCGAGCTTTCGCCAATCCAAGCCCCTGTCTCTAGGCTACTCCCCAAACAGCACTTCTAAGAACCTTTTGTATAAGATCAAGTGTAGTAGCGTTCTTATAAGTTTAGGATATGGCGGGTGAGGGGAATGTAAACAGATGCGCAAGAAGCGCTGAAATAATATCCGTAAATGGTAAATGTTTGCCAGTTTATTTTGTGGATAACACAGCAGGGTGGCGACAAAGTTAACAACTTTGATGTGGAATCCATGAAAACAACCCAAATTTCGGCCTGACACACCTCGTTTGATAAAGGGACGATGTATGGAGGCAGCTATATGGACGACTTTTGGAGGTAGCAATGGAGACAACGTGTGGAGGCTGCTATGGAGACAATTCAATTTGGATAGTGCCTGTATGTGGCAGTCCAAAAAAGTTTTCAAACCAGAGGAGCAGGTAGGTGGCCCTCCAGAAAAATGGAATAGATTGAGTGCCTGTATGTGGCAGTCCAAAAAAGTTTTCAAACCAGAGGAGCAGGTAGGTGGCCCTCCATAAAAATGGAATAGATTGAGTGCCTGTATGTGGCAGTCCAAAAAAGTTTTCAAACCAGAGGAGCAGGTAGGTGGCCCTCCATAAAAATGGAATAGATTGAGTGCCTGTATGTGGCAGTCCAAAAAAGTTTTCAAACCAGAGGAGCAGGTAGGTGGCCGTCCATAAAAATGGAATAGATTGAGTGCCTGTATGTGGCAGTCCAAAAAAGTTTTCCAACCAGAGGAGCAGGTAGGTGGCCCTCCATAAAAATGGAATAGATTGAGTGCCTGTATGTGGCAGTCCAAAAAAGTTTTCAAACCAGAGGAGCAGGTAGGTGGCCCTCCAGAAAAATTGAATAGATTGAGTGCCTGTATGTGGCACTCCCAAAAATTGTTTAAAACAGAGGACCGGGTCGGTGGCCCTCCATAAAAATTAAATGCATAAAGTACTATAGCTAGAGCCAGTGGGCCCTGTCAAAAAATAGCCAGTTTCCTCTGCTTTACTGTACAAAGAGGAGGAGAAGGAGGAAAATGAGGAGGAGGAGGAGTGGATAAATTATTCAGGTTGAGCTTCCTTCACCTGGTGGAGATTGGAAATTAGGAGAAATCCAGGCTTTATTCATCTTGATAAGCGTCAGCCTGTCAGCGCTGTCAGTCGACAGGCGTGTACGCTTATCGGTGATGATGCCACCAGCTGCACTGAAAACCCGCTCGGACAAGACGCTAGCGGCAGGGCAGGCAAGAACCTCCAAGGCGTACAGCGCCAGTTCGTGCCACATGTCCAGCTTTGAAACCCAGTAGTTGTAGGGAGCTGTGTGATCATTTAGGACGATGGTATGGTCAGCTACGTACTCCCTCACCATCTTTCTGTAAAGATCAGCCCTACTCTGCCGAGACTGGGGACAGGTGACAGTGTCTTGCTGGGGTGACATAAAGCTGGCAAAAGCCTTGTAAAGCGTACCCTTGCCAGTGCTGGACAAGCTGCCTGCTCGCCTACTCTCCCTCGCTACTTGTCCCGCAGAACTACGCACTCTGCCGCTAGCGCTGTCAGAAGGGAAATACTGTTTCAGCTTGTGCACCAGGGCCTGCTGGTATTCATGCATTCTCACACTCCTTTCCTCTCCAGGGATGAGAGTGGAAAGATTTTGCTTGTACCGTGGGTCCAGGAGAGTGAACACCCAGTAATTGGTGCTGGAATAAATTCTTTGAACGCGAGGGTCACGGGATAGGCAGCCTAGCATGAAATCTGCCATATGCGCCAGAGTACCAACGCGTAAGAATTCACTCCCCTCACTGGCCTGACTGTCCATTTCCTCCTCCTCCAACTCCTCCAACTCCTCTTCTTCTGCCCATACACGCTCAACAGTGAAGGACTCAACAATGGTCCCCTCTTGTGTCTCGCCAACATTCTCCTCCTCTTCCTCCTCATCCTCCTCCACCTCCTCCGATATGCGCTGAGAAACAGACCTAAGGGTGCTTTGGCTATCAACAAGGGAATCTTCTTCCCCCGTCTCTTGTGAGGAGCGCAAAGCTTCCGACTTCATGCTGACCAAAGAGTTTTTCAACAGGCCAAGCAGCGGGATGGTGAGGCTGATGATGGCGGCATCGCCACTGACCATCTGTGTTGACTCCTCAAAGTTACTCAGCACCTGACAGATATCAGACATCCACGTCCACTCCTCATTGTAGACTTGAGGAAGCTGACTGACCTGACTACCAGTTCTGGTAGAAGTTGACATCTGGCAGTCTACAATCGCTCGGCGCTGCTGGTAAACTCTGGATAACATGGTCAGTGTTGAATTCCACCTCGTGGGCACGTCGCACAACAGTCGGTGAGCGGGCAGTTGGAGGCGGCGCTGCGCTGCCCTGAGAGTGGCAGCATCTGTGCTGGACTTCCTGAAATGCGCACAGATGCGGCGCACCTTCGTGAGCAAATCAGACAGATTGGGGTATGTCTTGAGGAAACGCTGAACTATCAGATTTAACACATGGGCCAGGCATGGCACATGTGTCAGTCTGCCGAGTTGCAGAGCCGCCACCAGGTTACGGCCGTTGTCACACACAACCATTCCCGGCTTGAGGTTCAGCGGTGCCAGCCACAGATCAGTCTGCGCCGTGATGCCCTGTAATAGTTCTTGGGCGGTGTGCCTTTTATCGCCTAGGCTCAGCAGTTTCAGCACCGCCTGCTGTCGCTTAGCGACGGCACTGCTGCTGTGCCTAGAGCTACCGACTGATGGCGCCATGCCCACGGATGGTCGTTCGGAGGAGGAGGTGGAGGAGGGGTGGGAGGAGGAGGAGGCATAGTAGGCCTGAAACACCTGGACCGAGGTAGGCCCCGCAATCCTCGGCGTCGGCAGTATATGACCAGCCGCAGGGTCAGACTCGGTCCCAGCCTCCACCAAGTTAACCCAATGTGCCGTCAGCGATATATAGTGGCCCTGCCCGGCAGCACTCGTCCACGTGTCCGTGGTCAGGTGGACCTTGTCAGAAACGGCGTTGGTCAGGGCACGGATTATGTTGTCTGATACGTGCTGGTGCAGGGCTGGGACGGCACATTGGGAAAAGTAGTGGCGGCTGGGGACCGAATACCGAGGGGCGGCCGCCGCCATGAGGCTGCGAAAGGCCTCGGTCTCTACTAGCCTATAGGGCAGCATCTCCAGGCTTAGCAATCTGGAGATGTGCACATTAAGGGCTTGGGCGTGCGGGTGGGTTGCACTATATTTGCGTTTCCGCTCCGGCGTCTGGGGTATGGAGAGCTGAACGCTGGTGGATGCTGTGGAGGATCGTGGAGGCGACGATGGGGTTTTTGTGGCAGGGTCCTGGGCAGGGGGCTGACTATCAGCTGACACAGGGGAAGGAGCAGTGGTGTGTACAGAGCCGGAGGTGAACGCGCTTGTTGCCACTGAGTGGGGTGTTGAGCATTCATATGCCTGCGCATACTGGTGGTAGTTAAGCTAGTAGTGGTGGAACCCCTGCTGATCCTGGTTTGGCAAATGTGGCACACCACAGTCCGTCGGTCATCCGGTGTTTCCTTAAAGAACCTCCAGACTTCTGAAAATCTAGCCCTCGCCGCAGGAGCCCTCGCCACGGGAGCTTCCCTAGTTGACACATTTGGCGCTGATGCACCAGCTCTGGCCCTGCCTCTCCGTCTGGCCCCACCACTGCCTCTTCCAACCTGTTCTGGTCGAGGACTCTCCTCCGTCTCAGAAGCACTGTGTTCACCCGGCCTCTCAACCCAGCTTGGGTCTGTCACCTCATCATCCTCCGATCCCTCAGTCTGCTCCCCCCTCGGACTTCCTGCCCTGACAACAACTTCCCCACTGTCTGACAACCGTGTCTCCTCATCGTCGAACACCTCTTTACACACTTCTTCCACTACGTCAACAAGGTCATCATCACCCACAGACTGCGAGTGGTGGAAAACCAGGGCATCGGAAAATTGCTCATCAGCAACCGGACAAGTGGTTTGTGACTGTGGGAAGGGTCCAGAAAACAGTTCCTCAGAGTATGCCGGTTCAAATGGCAAATTTTGCTGGGAGGGGGCAGACTGGGGGGGAGGAGGCTGAGGTGCAGGAGCTGGAGGAGTGCCGATTTCGGTGACATGGGTGGACTGCGTGGAAGACTGACTGGTGGACAAATTGCTCGAAGCATTGTCGGCAATCCATGACATCACCTGTTCGCACTGTTCTGGCCTCAACAGTGCTCTACCACGAGTCCCAGTAACTTCAGACATGAACTTAGGGAGTGTAGCTCTGCGGCGTTCCCCTGCTCCCTCATCAGCAGGTGGTGTCTCACCCCGCCCAGGACCACGGCCTCTGACCCTTGCAGTAGTTGGACACCCACGTCCCCGCCCTCGTCCTCTACCCCTAGCCCTCGGGTTAAACATTTTGAAAATGAGAGTTATAACTTTCATTTTTTTTTACCTTTTTTTTTTTTTTTTTTTTTTGTGTGTTTTTTAGTTTTTAAAACCAAACGATGCTATCCTATTGCTATGGCTATTTTCTAGCCAAGTATGAAAGCACACTGCTATGCCAGATGAGATGACACTGAGTTATTAAAAAAATAAACGTAAAATAAAAAAGGAAATGGCAGACTGTGCCTAATTGAAATCCAACCCCGGGCCCTAATAAATTTTCCCACTTCGGTCTTTGCGATGGATATGTGCGTCACTAAGCGCAAAACACAGTGGTCGCAAGTCTCACTCCAAATTGCTCACAATTTGCTAGTAGATGCACTACAGCAAGGACAGCCACCAGCAGATCAACCAGAAATCAAATATATATAACGCTACTGTAGGCGTAAGTAAGCCGTTTGGATTCTCCTTTGGCTATTTTCTAGCCAAGTATTAAAGCACACTACTATGCCAGATGAGATGACGCTGAGTTATTAAAAAAATAAACGTAAAATAAAAAGAAACTGGCAGACTGTGCCTAATTGAAATCAAACCCCTAATAAATTTTCCCACTTTGGTGTTTGAGGTGGATATGTGTGTCACTAAGAGCTAAACACAACGGTAGCAAGTCCCCCTGCTAATTCCTCACAATATGGTACTAGCTGCACTACTAGTGCCAGCAAGCCCAGCCACAAGCAAATAAAAAAAAAAAGGATAACGTTATTGTAGCCCTAAGAAGGGCTGTTGTAGAATCACTCCTGCCTAACAGTAAGCTAATAGAACACCCTAACGCTTTCCCTGACCAGCAGCAGCTCTCTCCCTAGCGGCATCCAGACACAGAATGATCCGAGCAGCGCGGGCAGCGGCTAGTCTATCCCAGGGTCACCTGATCTGGCCAGCCAACCACTGCTATCGACGTGTAAGGGTACCACGTCATGCTGGGTGGAGTGCAGAGTCTCCTGGCTTGTGATTGGCTCTGTTTCTGGCCGCCAAAATGCAAAACGGCGGGAGCTGCCATTTTCTCGAGCGGGCGAAATACTCGTCTGAACAACGAGCAGTTACGAGTACGCTAATGCTCGATCGAGCATCAAGCTCGGACGAGTATGTTCGCTCATCTCTAGTCACATCAACAATTTTTATAAGAAAAACTAAAAATATAATAAAACTAATTCAAAGATTTAGGACCTACAAGTTGCAAAACCTATAAGTGGTCGGTGAGGATCGGCATCTTCTGTCATTTTGCTTTGTCATGTCACTAAGTCATCCCGTTAGCTTCCTGTAAAGCTTCCCTGGTGCTGGCCTTCTCTGCCAGAGATTATTTTCTTGTGGCTTGCTCACTACTACTGTTTGATTGTTGCCTTTCTGGTACCATTTCATTTTTATTTTTTTGCCTCATTTAGTTCCTGTTGTGACTTTGGAATTATTTTCTTATTTTCTTTCAACTCCTAATCTTTACCTAAATATTCCTGTTACCAAAAGATGCCAGGGAAAAGCGCATTCACCATTACGAAGGAGGCTTATCCACTCTAGACTCCAGGTAATTTGTAGGGTAAGTATTCCACATGCACCGGGAAGAAGAAGGTGAACTCCGGCGGACCTGATGGAGAAAGAGACACATGCAGGATATCAGGCGTAATATCTACGTGGATCGCGGCAGACTTAATCTGCGTCGGACAACGCACCTCGGGGATCGCGCACGGACAAGGTAAGTAAATGTGCCCCAATGTGTCTTACCCCACCGTGACTGAGGTGGGTCGTTTTGCCGCAGAGTATGGGACATGGCTAGAGATGAGCGAGCACTAAAATGCTCGGGTGCTCGTTATTCGAGACAAAGTTTTCCCGATGCTCGAGTGCTCGTCTCGAATAACGAGCCCCATTGAAGTCAATGGGAGACTCGAGCATTTTTCAAGGGGACCAAGGCTCTGCACAGGGAAGCTTGGCCAAACACCTGGGAACCTCAGAAAATGATGGAAATACCACGGAAATGGACAGGAAACAGCAGGGGCAGCGTGCATGGATGCCTCTGAGGCTGCTTAATCGCACCATTATGCCAAAATTATGGGCAACAGCATGGCCATGACAGAGTGACCGAATGAGGCTAGATAGCATCTAAAACATGCAATAATTGACCCTGACACTATAGAAGACGGCATGCAGAGGCAGCGGCAGCAGCGGCAGGCTAGAGAGTGTCATGGCGACATACCCTAAATGGACTCAGGCTTCAAACCAATTTAAAAAATTCCTTTTGGCAAGGATAACGTGTAGCACTGTATGTATCAGTATTTTGCCTGGTTAAGGCGGCAGAGAGGAACCAAAGGAGGTGAGCAAGAACCGCTGAAATGATTTCCTATGTGAACAAAAGGTTGACGGTATATTTAGTCGATAACACAGCATGGTGGCGACATAGTGACCAAGTTCCAAAACGTATCTGGTGAAACACCCGAAAAATGAGCCTGACACAGCTCGTTTTATAAGGGGACGACATGTGGAGGCAGCCATGGAGACAACTTCCATGATTAAGAGCGACAGTATGGGGCATCCATATTGCGCTGCTATGATTGCATTTTCAGGTCTCCAGCATGGCGGCGACAGATGGGCCGAGTTCCATTATATCTGGTGAAACACCTGAAAATTCTGCCTGACACAGCTCGTTTGATAAGGGGATGATGTGCTGTATATCCTCTCGCGCTCCAGCGTCTGGGGTATAGACAGTTGAAAGTTGCGCATGGAGACATTGGTGGACACTGTGGAGGATCGTGGAGGCGAAATGGACAGGAAACAGTAGGGGCAGCATGCATGGATGCCTCTGAGGCTGCCTAATCTTGGGATGGAGCTGGCGGTCCGCTGCCAGGCGAGCTTTCGCCTGTCCAAGCCCCTGTCTCTCGGCTCCTCCCCACCCAAAATTGGCCTGGGGGCCGAACGCGTTTACTTTGAAAAAAGTATCATTTTCAAAGCAGGCGGGGGCTACAAACAGCACTTCTAAGAACCTTTTGTATAAGATCAAGTGTAGTACTGTTCTTATAAGTAATTGGCTTGGTTATGGTGGGTGAGGGGAATGTAAACAGATGCGCAAGAAGCGCTGAAATAATATCGGTAAATGATAAAAGTTTGCCAGTATATTTTGTGGATTACACAGCAGGGTGGCGACAAAGTTAACAAGTCTGATGCGGAAGCCATGAAAACAACTCAAAATTCTGCCTGACACACCTCGTTTCCTAAGGGGACGATGTATGGAGGAAGCTATGTGGACGACCTTGGGAGGCAGCTTTGGAGATGATGTGTGGAGGTAGCAATGAAGAGAACGTGTGGAGGCAGCTATAAAGACGACGTGTGGAGGCTGCTATGGAGACAATTAAATTTGGATACTGCCTGTATGTGGCAGTCCAAAAAAGTTTTCAAACCAGAGGAGCAGGTAGGTGGTCCTCCAGATTAATTAAATAGATTAAGTGCCTGTATGTGGCAGTCCAAAAAAGTTTTCAAACCAGAGGACCGGGTGGGTGGCCCTCCATAAAAATTAAATACATAGGGTACCTGTATGTGGCACTCCCAAAAAATTTTTAAAACAGAGGACCGGGTAGGTGGCCCTCCAGAAAAATTAAATACATAGCTAGAGCCAGTTGGCCCTACTAGAGCTAGAGTACTATAGCTAGAGCCAGTTGGCCCTGGCAAAAAATAGCCAGTTTCCTCTGCTTTAGTGTACAAAGAGGAGGAGAAGGAGGAAAATGAGGTGAAGGAGTGCATACATTATTCAGGAGGAGCTTCTTTCACCTGGTGGAGAATGGAAATCCTGAGAAATCCAGGCTTTATTCATCTTGATAAGCGTCAGCCTGTCAGCGCTGTCAGTCGACAGGCGTGTACGCTTATCGGTGATGATGCCACCAGCTGCACTGAAAACCCGCTCGGACAAGACGCTAGCGGCAGGGCAGGCAAGAACCTCCAAGGCGTACAGCGCCAGTTCGTGCCACATGTCCAGCTTTAAAACCCAGTAGTTGTAGGGAGCTGTGTGATCATTTAGGACGATGGTATGGTCAGCTACGTACTCCCTCACCATCTTTCTGTAAAGATCAGCCCTACTCTGCCGAGACTGGGGACAGGTGACAGTGTCTTGCTGGGGTGACATAAAACTGGCAAGGCCTTGTAAAGCGTACCCTTTCCAGTGCTGGACAAGCTGCCTGCTCGCCTACTCTCCCTTGCTACTTGTCCCGCAGAAGTACGCCCTCTGCCGCTAGCGCTGTCAGAAGGGAAATACTGTTTCAGCTTGTGCACCAGGGCCTGCTGGTATTCATGCATTCTCACACTCCTTTACTCTACAGGGATGAGAGTGGAAAGATTTTGCTTGTACCGTGGGTCCAGGAGAGTGAATACCCAGTATTCGGTGCTGGAATAAATTCTTTGAACGCGAGGGTCACGGGATAGGCAGCCTAGCATGAAATCTGCCATATGCGCCAGAGTCCCAACGCACAAGAATTCACTCCCCTCACTGGCCTGACTCCTCCAAATTTTCCAACTCCTCTTCTTCTGCCCATACATGCTGAACAGTGAAGGACTGAGCAATGGTCCCCTCTTGTGTCTCGCCAACATTCTCCTCCTCTTCCTCCTCATCCTCCTCCACCTCCTCCGATATGCGCTGAGAAACAGACCTAAGGGTGCTTTGGCTATCAACAAGGGAATCTTCTTCCCCCGTCTCTTGTGACGAGCGCAAAGCTTCCGACTTCATGCTGACCAGAGAGTTTTTCAACAGGCCAAGCAGCGGGATTGTGAGGCTGATAATGTTGGCATCGCCACTGACCATCTGGGTTGACTCCTCAAAGTTACTCAGCACCTGACAGATATCAGACATCCACGTCCACTCCTCATTGCAGACTTGAGGAAGCTGACTGACCTGACTACCAATTCTGGTGGAAGTTGACATCTGGCAGTCTACAATCGCTCTGCGCTGCTGGTAAACTCTGGATAACATGGTTAATGTTGAATTCTACCTCGTGGGCACTTCGCACAACAGTCGGTGAGCGGGCAGTTGGAGGCGGCGCTGCGCTGCCCTGAGAGTGGCAGCATCTGTGCTGGACTTCCTGAAATGCACACAGATTCGGCGCATATTCGTGAGCAAATCAGACAGATTGGGGTATGTCTTGAGGAAACGCTGAACTATGAGATTTAACACATGGGCCAGGCATGGCACATGTGTCAGTCTGCCGAGTTGCAGAGCCGCCACCAGGTTACGGCCGTTGGCAAACACAACCATGCCTGACTTCAGGTTCAGCGGTGCCAGCCACAGATCAGTCTGCGCCGTGATGCCCTGTAATAGCTCTTGGGTGGTGTGCCTTTTATCGCCTAGGCACAGCAGTCTGAGCACCACCTGCTGTCGCTTAGCGACGGCGCTGCTGCTGTGCCTAGAGCTACCAACTGATGGCGCCATGCCCACGGATGGTAATTTGGAGGAGGAGGTGGGAGGAGGAGGAGGCATAGTAGGCCTGAGAGACCTGGACCGAGGTAGGCACCGCAATCCTCAGTGTCGGCAGTATATGACCAGCATCAGGGTCAAACTCTGTCCCAGCCTCCACCAAATTAACCCAATGTGCCGTTAGCGATATATAGTGGCCCTGCCCGGCAGCACTCGTCCACGTGTCCGTGGTCAGGTGGACCTTATCAGAAATGGCATTGGTCAGGGCACGGATGATGTTGTCTGACACGTGCCGGTGCAGGGCTGGCACATCTGGAAAAGTAGTGGCGGCTGTGGTACGAATACCGAGGGGCGGCCGCCGCCATGAATGTGTTTAGCATTCATATGCCTGCGCATACTGGTGGTGGTTAAGCTGGTAGTGGTGGAACCCCTGCTGATCCTGGTGTGGCACAGGTTGCACACCACAGTCCGCCGGTCATCCAGTGTTTCTTTAAAGAACCTCCAGACTTCCGAAAATCTAGCCCTCGCCACGGGAGCTTCACTACGTGAAACATTTGGCGCTGATGCACCAGCTCTGGCCTTGCCTCTCTGTCTGGCCCCACCACTGCTTCTTCCAACCTGTTCTCGTCCAGGACTCGCCTCCATCTCAGAAGCACTGTGTTCACCCGACCTATCAACCCAGCTTGGGTCTGTCACCTCATCATCCTCCAGTCCCTCAATCTGCTCCCCCCTCGGACTTCCTGCCCTGACAACAACTTCACCACTGTCTGGCAACCGTGTCTCCTCATCGTCCGACACCTCTTTACACACTTCTTCCACTACGTCAACAATGTCATCATGACCGACAGACTGCGACCGGTGGAAAACCTGGGCATCGGGAAAGAGCTCAGCAGCAACCGGACAAGTGGTTTGTGACTCCGGGAAGGTTCCAGAAAACAGTTCCTCAGAGTATGCCGGTTCAAATGCCAAATTTTCCTGGGAGGGGGTAGACTGGGGGGAAGGAGGCTGAGGCGGAGGAGCTGGAGGAGTGCTGATTTCGGTGACATGGGTGGACTGCGTGGAAGACTGACTGGTGAACAAATGGCTAGAAGCATTGTCCGCAATCCACGACATCACCTGTTCGTTCGCACTGTTCTGGCCTCAACAGTGCTCTACCACGAGTCCCAGTAACTTGAGACATGATGAACCTAGGGAGTGTAGCTCTGTGCTCCCTCATCAGCAGGTGGTGTCTCACCCCGCCCAGGACCACGGCCTCTGACCCCGGCAGTAGTTGGACGCCCACGCCCTCGTCCTCTACCCCTACTCCTAGCCTTCAGGTTCAACATTTTCAAAATGAAAGTGTAAACTGTAAACATTTTTTGTGTTTTTTTCAGTTTTTTTTCTGTTTTTGTATTTTTTTTTTTAACAAAACGATCAGAAGAAATCACACAGCAACCACAGAAGATGATGATGATTGCTATGGCTAGTTTGTAACCTACACTGACAGCACACAACTGGATTTTGTGCTTTGCCTGTGATGACTTTTAGTTTAGAAAAAAAAATTAAAGTAAAAAAAAAAAAATCGGCAGACTGTGCCTAATTCAATCAAACCCCTAATAAATTGTCCCACTTTGGTGTTTGAGGTGGATATTTGTGTCACTAAGAGCTAAATAGAACGTTCGCAAGTCTCCCAGCAAATTCCTCACAATATGGTACTAGCTGCACTACTAGTGCCAGCAAGCCCAGCCACAAGCAAACCAAAAAATAAAAAATAAAATATAACGCTATTGTAGCCCTAAGAAGGGCTGTTGGTTTCTTGTAGACTCACTCCTGCCTAACAGTAAGCTAATATAACAGCCTAACACTATCCCTGCAGCAGCAGCAGCTCTCTCCCTAGCGGCATCCAGACAGTGAATCCGAGCAGCGCGGGCAGCGGCTAGTCTATTCCAGGGTCACCTGATCTGGCCAGCCAACCACTGCTATCAACGTGTAAGGGTACCACGTCATGCTGGGTGGAGTGCAGAGTCTCCTGGCTTGTGATTGGCTCTGTTTCTGGCCGCCAAAAAGCAAAACGGCGGGAGATGCCATTTTTTTCAAGCAGTTACGAGTACGCTAATGCTCGAACGAGCATCAAGCTCGGACGAAAGTGTTCGCTCATTTCTAGACATGGCTTATATTTGGGCAGATTTGCAATGTAGTTGTCCATCTTTCAAGAGAGAGGTGAGAGCTCATTCCCACTTTTTTCCCCCAGCCCTGTGATTCCGGTCTGGGCGAGAACACGGCCATGTGAATAAGGCCTTATATAGAGTGGACAGTATGGACTATGCGTCTGCTCCACCATGTATGGTTATCACTTCTCCATTCATTGTGGAAATGGTTTCATCGTAACTAATCCAGGTAGAATGAAGAAGTCATAAATATCGAGCCTGAACTTTCTATATTTATGTCATTGATTGATCTTATTAATTTTATCTCCTTAGTTTATAGTTTTAAAATCCACCTAGAAAGTGCTTTTCTGGCCACAGCCCGTGGACTATAAATTTGGTACAGCGCATTACAATACAGATCTCAGGTTCTATTTCCTTGACGTGTTGACAGGGTATGTTTTGAATAAATGGAAGGAACAGGCAGTACAATTCCCCTTCCCAAATGTATTTCTACACAAATTCATCCGGTCTAGAGACTTTCTTTTTTCTTTCGTCTAAAGAAAACCTATAAATTCTTTGCTCCGAGTCTAATATAAGCTTTATCTCCCATAATAATAAGCCTTGTTCTCTCAAAGTTCACGTAATTGTTCACATACTAAAATCTCAAAGAAAGACTTTGCCAAGAATTTTGAGACGCCCGCAGTGAGTCATCGCAAAGAACAGGCATTATATGTAATTCAAGGCTTCCAATGACCTTTTGTGCCATTCGGAGATACATCTTCTACAATTTGAGATTTAATATATACAGGGAAACCAAAATTACTTTAAGGGGTATTCCATGTATATTATTTATGACAGATCTAGAGGATTTGTGATAAACATACGATAGAGGTCCCCTCTATACAAGAGACTGCTGGGTATCTTCCCGAGGCTGGACACTGGGGAAAGCCATTGGTCTATGTGAGTGCCAAACATGGCCGAGTCTATTTTATTTGGCTATTTTTGGTGCACCAAGTATCCGGATTACAGAATTTGATACATTTGCTGCAGTTTCAAACTGTCCATATGAGTTCATGACACTTTTGATAAATGTGCCCTATGGTAGACATGAGCCATGCACAATTCAGCCTGTGATAGTGACGCTTAGAGAACTTGTAAGGTTGATTTGGGATAGTAAACAAACTACAGGTCCTTAAGTGTCCTTCAGGTACTACAGTGGCTGAGGGTCTAAATTGGTGTTGTTATATTTTGGTCAGTAATGGAGTGGGGTGGCAATTCTTTAGAGGGCCCCACAGCCCTACACATGCTAGCCAGAGGTATCATGACTGCCATTAGATCCTAGGATGAGATCCTCAGACCCATTGAGGGATCATATGCAGGTCCATCCTTGGGAGTGTGATCCTAGGCCTAATGTGACTGTAGTATGTCAGCAGTTCCTGTATGATGAAGGCATTGATGCTATGGACTGGCCTGCCCACTCCCCAATCCAATAGAGCACATCTGAGACATCATGTCTCATTTCATCCACCAATGCTACATTGCACCACAGACTATCCAGCAGTTGACTGATGCGCATCAGGAGCATGCCCAGGCATTGTAGGGAGGTCATTCAGGCACGTGGAGGTCACACACACTACTAAGCCTCAATAGCTGTATGCCCAGGCATTGTAGGGAGGTCATACAGGCACATGGAGGTCACACAAACTACTAAGCCTCATCAGGTGCATGCCCAGGCATTGTAGGGAGGTCATACAGGCACGTGGAGGTCACACACTACTAAGCCTCCTCAGGAGCATGCCCAGGCATTGTAGGGAGGTCATTCAGGAACGTGGAGGTCACATACACTACTAAGTCTCATCAGGAGCATGCCCAGGCATTGTAGGAAGGTCATACAGGCACGTGGAGGACACATAGAGGCCACACACACTTCTGAACCTCTTGAATGTGCAGGTTTTGTAGGGAGGTCATACAGGCACGTGGAGGTCACACACTACTAAGTCTCATCAAGAGCATGCCCAGGCATTGCAGGGAGGTCATTCAGGCACATGAAGGTCACACACTACTAAGTCTCATCAGGAGCATGCCCAGGCATTGTAGGGAGGTCATTCAGGCACATGAAGGTCACACACTACTAAGCCTTATCAGCTGCATGCCCAGGCAATATAGGGAGGTTTTACTGGCATGTGGAGGTCACACACTACAAAGCCTCATCAGCTGCATGCCCAGGCATTGTATGGAGGTCATACAGGCATGTGGAGGTCACACAAACTACTAAGCTTCATCAGGTGCATGCCCAGGCATTGTAGGGAGGTCATACAGGCACGTGGAGTTCACACACTACTAAGTCTTATCAGGAGCATGCCCAGGCATTGTAGGGAGGTCATTCAGGCATGTGGAGGTCACACACACTACTTAGCCTCATCAGCTGCATGCCCAGGCATTGTAGGGAGGTCATACAGGTACGTGGAGGTCACACACACAACTAAGCCTCCTCAGGAGCATGCCCAGGCATTGTAGGGAGGTCATTCAGGCACGTGGAGGTCACATACACTACTAAGTCTCATCAGGAGCATGCCCAGACATTGTAGGAAGGTCATACAGGCACGTGGAGGACACATAGAGGCCGCACACACTTCTGAACCTCTTGAATGTGCAGGTTTTGTAGGGAGGTCATACAGGCACGTGGGGGCCAAATACACTACTCAGCCTCAGCAGGAGCATGCCCAGGTGTTGTAGGGAGTTCATACAGGCATGTGGAGGATACATATAGACCACACACATAGAGGCCACACACACTCTGGTACCTCTTCAGGAGAATGCTCAGGTGTTGTAAGGAGGTCATACAGGCACCTGATGGTCACACAAACTACTGAGCCTCAGCAGGAACATGCTCAGGTGTTGTAGGGAGGTCATACAGGCATTTGGAGGTCACAAACACTACTGAGCCTCATATCCTTGTTCTGAGGCATTAACATTGAAGTTGGATCAGCCTTGATTTCTATTTTGAGTATTCTGAGATATTAATTTTGATTTTGATTGATAATTCTTATGTTTTATTGTTCTTTACACATTTTACCTTTTAATGATTAAAAATTGTGACTGAAATATTCCACTTATTGGGGCAGATTTACTTACCCGGTCCATTCGCGATCCAGCGGTGCGTTCTCTGGGCTGGATTCAGGTCCGGCTGGGATTTATTACGGCAGTTCCTCCGTCGTCCACCAGATGGCTGCGCTGAAAAGCATCGGAACGCACTGGAGTTCACCGGGCCGGGCTGAGTGAAGGTAAGTGCAAGCTCCGTGACAGATTATTTTTTTTAAAATGCGGTGGTTTTTCCGAATCCGTCGGGTTTTCGTTCGGCCTCCCCCCCCCTATTTCCATTGCGTGGATGCCAGCGCCGATGCGCCACAATCCGATCGCGTGCGCCAAAATCCCGGGGCAATTCAGGGGAAACCGGCGCAAATCGGAAATATTCAGGTAACACGTCGGGAAAATGCGAATCGGGCCCTTAGTAAATTACCCCCATTGTCATCTATTATGGGGGGATATTAATGTCCCCTTTATTTCTTTGAGCAGTGTACCTTTTGTTTTTGTATTGTGGGCACAGGTGAAAAAATACAGGGTGATTTTGGACATTAAACCACCGATCCAGGAGCTTTTTAGGATCCCAAATCATTTTACTTTAGGCCCAGTAGTTCTAAGTTCTGTTCCTTTGGGCAAGTCCTGCCTTGAGGAGTATTTTACCTCCGGCTTAGCGCCAGCGGTGTGAGTTGTATTTTTGATTTCCGCTTTGTAAAGTCGTAGCCTGGGACGGTACGGAATAGCATTTGTCTGTTCTAGTTCTTAGATTGCTTATAACGTCGGTAGCGGGAGGAAAGTAATCAATAATTCATAGCCTTGTAATAGCATTTCTATAAAATGTGGAAATGTTTTTATCTGTCTGTCAGTAACGCTACACTTTGCTTGACACACATAATAAATCACTTAAAACACTTATCGAGGCTCCATCCTGGATGAAGCATTTTGTTACTTGGTGCCAGCTCTTCTGCGTTATTAATAAAAATTGGGATATTTTGAAGCATTATCTTTGGCTTAAATCTATCCGTGAAAAGCGACAGGATTCATCTTCAGGAAGGAACAGGCTCTCCGCAATCATCTGTCACCCGGGAAAGATAGAACGCCGCTCCTCAACCGTACGTTATAATTATTAGACAACCGCACGTATTTTCTGGGGTGGAAATTTATGAAAAAGACGGGATTACAAGACTCGATGACACTTTGTCTGGAGGATCTGCTGGAAGTTTTTTATGTCAAAGAATTTTATTGAACAGAAAACATAGAATGCAAAGGCAAAGGAACGGCCAAAAGAATCCCTCACAGGGGACAATAACGCGTATGTAGTACAGGTGGTCCCCAACTTAAGGACACTCAACTTACAGACGACCCCTAGCTAAAGACAGACCCCTCGGCCCACTATGACCTCTGGTGACCTCTCTGGATGTTACTATAGTCCCAGGCTGCAATGATCAGATGTAAGGTGTCCTTAATGAAGCTTTATTGATAATCCTTGGTCCTATTACAGCAAAAAAATTTGAAACTCCGATTGTCACTGGGACACCAAAATTTTTTGTCTGGATCTACAATGATAAAATATACAGTTTTAACTTACATACAAATTCAACTTAAGAACAAACCTATGGACCCTATCTTGTATGTAACATGGGGACTGCCTGTATTAGAAAGCAGTACAATGAGATTAGTCCGCCTACTGAAACACATAAAGATGCCATAGATGGCAAAATCTATTGCAAATATTAGGAGGGGGACCTAAAGAAAAAATTAGGCACAATTCACCTTAGATTCACCCACGCTGGTGAGATTTGAGACCACGACCCAATTCGCCACAAAAGTTTCCCACGCATGGGATTGTCTAGCGCAAGTTCCAACCCAACCAAACACTAAATTAAAGACAAGGACGGGACAAAGAGCAAAACGGGGATAGTCACAATATAACCACAGAGAAGACAAAACAAGAGCAGAAGGGCTAGTAGTAATCCAAGACAACTAGAAGTGAAGAATAGTCGGAGCTGTAAGTAGAGGAGGAGTCCACGTCAGCCTGAAACTAATAGAGCTAAGAAGCTGGTAAGGTGGAGGGTGACGGCAGCTGGACGTAGTCTATCCAAGGAACCAGATAAGACCTACGTAGGATCTTAATGGAAGTTCCCACCAACTTCACCTGGTGGCTTTCCCTCGCAACAATATCTCCACCTCTGTAATGACTTGCTAACATTCAGATCTGACTCCCATCAAATCATGAAGGCCAATTTTTGATCTTTAGGTGGTTGGTCTATTATTGAATAAATGGAGGACATAACACCTTTAGACATAGAGTCATTTTTGCAGATAATCTCAAAATATGTTTTATCAGGGAAAGGGGGGAGAGGGGTCTATGGACATAGAAAGCTAGTAATGCTTGAAGTTTTTAAATGAATGTGCAACATCCCCCACAGCCGGGGGCCAGAACACCGGAGTGGCTGGTGGTTGGGGCCTAGGCACGCTAGTGTCACGGTGCTTGGTATGGGGGACAGAAGGGCTGTCCTACAGCCTGGCAGCTCTCCAGCAGGTGGTGTGTGCAAGACATACGAGGGAGAGGCTGATGTACTGGTTCTCCCTGGGGCAACCCCTTAGTGTCTGTAGTCTGAGTCCCTGGATGGTGGATGAGGGCGCCCTTGATGGTGAAATAGCTGTAGCAGGGACCAGAAGGAGGCAACGTTGTGCAAAAAATAGGCCAAACGATTCTGTACAAAGGCAGGCTACTGGAGTGATCTTGGAGAGTGAACCTCAGGAGTTTGGTCACAAGCCTGATTGCAGATGCAGACTGGGATGTAGCTGTGTCCAATGTTGGAAGCTGCAGCTTTATCCTAGGTTGGTTCTGTGTGAGCTTACTAGCGGTGTGAGGCACACGCTGTCTCTGGTCACTCAGTGTGGAGTTGCTGAGGCCTAGGAGACTTGTGGTCAGAGCATGTGCTCTGAGGCCTCTCTGGTAAGAGAGCTGGATTCCAAGAGCTGCTCGTGTGGTGAGAGCTTAGCACCAACAGACCATTGTCATTTCCTGTTCAGGGGTTTTGTTACTACCACTGGTCAGGTGGTCTCACTCTCTTATCACACTCCAGTTACAAAGATGGAACATTATTGGATGATCAACATTAACCAGTATTAACCCTTGCCGGTCAAGGCAGTATCTACTGCTGCATAATTACCTGTAGGTGTACTGAATGGTACAAGGGGCTTATTCAGAACTACTCCTCTGCCTTGCGCATTGGCAGGGGTGTTGCAAATGTATCCAACTCGCACATTGGGGTCAGGATTACAAATTTTGCAGGACCCAGTGTAACAATAAATCTTTGGTCCCCATCTCAACACACACAACTTCTTCTCACTCTCACCAGCTGTACTTTTCTGGAGCATCAAGTCCCCTTCAAACACACACAGCTAGGTTCATTGCTTGATTAAAGGGTCCAAATTGGGGTTCAAAAATCAATATATATATATATATATATAAGTTCTATAATGATACTTTTCTAACATGGCAGACAAAATACGACATCTCAGCTCTATGTTTAAAAACCTATAACAGGGCAACTTAGATACGCAGATCACCTCGCTAGGAGGTCTCCAAAAGTGGGACCACTGCCTGGGAGGGAAACAGTTAACACATAAATTGTCTGTAACCAATGATATGCTGTGTTGTTATTGTAAAGCAAATTGGAAGCTGATTGGAGACTAAGCCCCAGAGCAGAGGTCCACTGTCCGGACTCAGCTCTATCTTACCCAGCCCAGCCTGAAGCTACCACCAGGCTGTGAGGAACCCTTCCTGCGGACCCGCTATCTCCTACCAGCTTTCCAGCCTGCTGAGCCTGCTGCTGATGTTAGGTCGTTGCCTGCAGTTCACATTCAAATAAAGAACAGTAAGTTGATTTGCACAACGTGCCTCCGTGTGATCCCTGCTTTACACTGCTTCACCTCACAGGCTCCCCATCCTCCATCACCCAGGGAATCCTATATACACCTCAGGGGTTGCCCCAGTGAGTAACCACTTTCATCAGCCTCTCCTTCCACTATTCTTGCACATACCACCTGGTTTAGACCTGCCAGGCTGCAGACCCATCCCCCGTCCTCAGAACCGTGACCATAGCGTGCCCAAGGGCGCATAAGCCAGCAGCTCCGGTATTCTCGTCCCCGGCTGTCTACAGCCACTGAAGAAAGGATAGGCCCTGGTGGGGTATGTGGCATAGATACCTCTATAATAGTACCTTAGATACAGCAGCTCAGCTCTATGTATGGTAGATACCTCTATAATTGTAACTTAGATACACAAGCTCAGCTTTATGTATGGTAGATACCTCTATAATATTGTATAGATACCAACTGTACACAGTAGGAAGTGATTCCACTCTAGTTATATCCGGTGATGTCTCCTCCACTTGTAAGACTTGGAGTGAAATCTCCTGTAACGCCCCACTCTCTCCTGTTTTCTCCACAACCTTCCTTACTTGACCATATGTGGACCTACTGGTTAAGGATATCCTGATGGTGGAGGCGAACATTTGGGGAACTTGTGTATCATAAATCTCAGTGCAAAGAGCAAAGGGAAGATTAGTGATACTTAAACTGCCAGACATCAAAGTACATCAGAGTAGCCTATGCTGAGATCTGGAATCAGAGCAATGCGAGTACTTATTTTATTGGTTACCTCTGTCCTGGAAAACTCCTTTAAATGAAATCTACCATCAAAATCCATCATGATAAATCAGTTGCACTAACTCCAGGAATTGTGAATGTGGTAATCTTCTTATATTTATTATCCATGGCCTCTTACTTTTCAAAAGCAACTTTACAAATTATGCTAATGAGCCAGAAGGGCTCTGGGGGGCCCCTCCATGCTGTAGCTTCACAGGCTGTCATACTGTCTCCCCTTCCTCCTGCACAAACCCCTCTCCTCTGCCTAGAGGGACGTGGTCCTGCACCGTATAACAACCTGTTAATCTACAGCATGGAGGGGCTCTGTATATGCTTCTCAGAGCCCTTTCTGTTCATTAGCATAATTGTAAAAGTTGATTTTAGAAGGGAGGAGGTCATCAATAACACATATAAGAAGATACCACAGTCCCGGGGCCTGGATCTATGAGTAATGTCCCTGGTTTGTCAGGATGGATTTTGATGGGAGATTTCATGAATTACATCAAAGCTGTCTATGCTGGAATCGGAGCAATGTAAGTCCGTTTTATTTGGTCACTTTATCCCTGGCTCTGAGGAGGTTTTTCAGGATTCCTGTGGGTGTAGGGAGCTGAACACCCACTAAGCTCTCTAATGGTACATTCTTTGAGTATCTATTTGAGATCATTTTTAGAATATAAGTTTGGTGGGTTGGTCGCCAAAAAATTTTGCTGTACACAAAACACATTGGGGGTCATTTACTAAGGACCCGAATTGCTATTTTTCGCTGGGTTTCCTGAATATTACCGTTTTGCGACGTTTTTCCCTGAATTGCCCCAGGTTTTTGGCGCACACGATTGGATTGTGGCGCATCAGTGTTAGCATGCATACAACGGAAATTGGGGGGCGTGGGCGTCGGAAAAGCCAACGGATTTTGCTTGATACTCGCTTACCTGCACCCAGGATAGGATAGTGAATTCCGGCGAACTCCGACGGACTTCAGCGCAGCAGCGACACCTAGTGGACATCGGGGGCATTTCCTTAGTGAATTGCCAGAAGTCCCGAATACTCGGTGGAGAACACGCCGCTGGATCGCGACAGGACCGGGTAAATAAATCTGCCCCATTGGGGCTTATTTATTAAGGGTCCGCGGATCGCATTTCTGTTGGACTGTTCATGGTATTCAGGATTTGCGCCACTGGGACATAGATTTATAAGGGGATTGTGTCACACGCGATCGGATTTTGGCGCATCAGCGACGGCTTTCATGCAACAGAAATCACGGGGCGGCTGTCAGATGATCCGACTGATTCGGAGTGCGGGATTTAAGATTAAAATTGTGTTGCAAACAATGCACTTACATGCACCAGGAAGAAGAAGGTGAACTCCAGGGACCTGAGCGGGGAAGTGACACATGCAGGATATTGGGCGCAGGATCTTAGTGACTCCCCGCACAGCGCATTATACACGGACAATGCACTTACATGCACCAGGAAGAAGAAGGTGAACTGCTGCGGACCGGAGCGGGGAGCGACACATGCAGGAAATTGGGCGCAGGATCTTAGTGACTCCCCGCACAGCGCATTATACACGGACAATGCACTTACATGCACCAGGAAGAAGAAGGTGAACTCCGGGGACCTGAGCGGGGAGCGACACATGCAGGAAATTGGGCGCAGGATCTTAGTGACTCCCCGCACAGCGCATTATACACGGACAATGCACTTACATGCACCAGGAAGAAGAAGGTGAACTCCGGGGACCTGAGCGGGGAGCGACACATGCAGGATATTGGGCGCAGGATCTTAGTGACTCCCCGCACAGCACATTATACACGGACAATGCACTTACATGCACCGGGAAGAAGAAGGTGAACTCCAGGGACCTGAGCGGGGAAGTGACACATGCAGGATATCGGGGGCAGGATCTTAGTGACTCCCCGCACAGCGCATTATACACGGACAATGCACTTACATGCACCAGGAAGAAGAAGGTGAACTCCGGGGACCTGAGCGGGGAGCGACACATGCAGGATATTGGGCGCAGGATCTTAGTGACTCCCCGCACAGCGCATTATACACGGACAATGCACTTACATGCACCGGGAAGAAGAAGGTGAACTCCAGGGACCTGAGCGGGGAAGCGACACATGCAGGATATTGTGCACACGATCTTATTGAATTGCGGCACAGGGCATTGTCGTCGGGCAATGCACTTTCGGAAACTCCTCCGGACGACTGGTAAGTAAATGTGCCCCATTATGTCGAAGAAGAAAAAATAATGAAAAAGAATAATAATTAATTTATGTTTTTTTTCCATTGGAATTCCGGCCAATTTGATTAGTGTTCTGCATTTTCAATCCCAAATCCTAATCAGATTTCTTTATGTAGCTGCCACTTGATAAAAGGCGTGATGTATACCTCGCCACAAGCTGCTTTGCATTTAATCAATTAAACTTGAATGCCCTGATTCAAATGAATGAATACAAGCGTAAAGTAATGGCGGCGGCGGTAAAAATGACTGCAGATAAATACAACAAACGTAAGATTTATTACACAATCTGTAACCAGCGCCATGTGCGGCAACTAGAACAACATGAATATTGGATTCCGTCTGATTCAGGGGCCCGAGACTATGAAGCCGAATTGTAGAAATTATAAATTATGGACCAATCTACTGCAATTAGGATGAATACGGGGGAGGAAGTTAGATTTTTGAAACTATTCATCTTACATATGGGTAAATCATGCAGGTATAATATACATTCTAATAATACTGCCTGCACAGAGCCACCGATCCCGTAAGTAGTGCGTCTACGGAGAGTATCGGCAAAGTAAGTCTTCCATTTCTCGGGCTCCAAGGAAAGTTTGGTCTAAGGGTTCCTTACATACAAATCTCTATATTGATAGTGTCTATATTGATAGGTGTCCTCCGGGTCCTCCGGTTTCCTCCCACACCTCAAAACATACTGGCAAGTTGATTCGATTGTGAGCCCCATTAGGGACATGGACCGATTTGGGAAGATCTGTGCAGCGCTGCGTAATCTGTGTGCGCTATATAAATAAAGGAATTATTATTATTATTGGAATAGTACAACAGGGAGGTTATTGCTCCTTGCTTTGCCATAGTTTGAAACTGTATTGGCCTCCTGTTGATGCTGATACAGTTTAGAGCACCCACGGAGGATATGGGTCAGCATCACATTCATTCCCATTTCTACAAACCAGATGTTTATCACCAACTAGTTTTAGTGGACCTGAACTGCAGAACTTAATGATACTCATGCATGTGCTTGGCACCCCAGGGATCAGATGGAGCTCACACAATGGTAAGATGAAGCCAATTCTCCACGATTGGTTGTGATGAGACTACCAGTTAAAATATAAGTTCAGCCGAACCTGAATTTTAAAATTTTAAAAATATGAATTCCAGGAAGGGGAAAAGGAAGTTGATCCAAACCTAAACCCGAACAGATTTGTAAGATTCAGGTTCAGCTGAATTGGCTTCATCTTACCATTGTGTGGGCTCCCTCAGATCACTATGGCGCTGGGTGATTGTATGTGCAGCATTATGATTAAATCCTCCCCAATGGGGCATAGTTGTCATCAGCCAAGGTTCATGGGTTAAAAAACATCTATTATCAGATAAACTGAAGGTAAACTGCTCTGACGTACTAGCTCGTTATGGTCTCTAGACGATGGCACCGTTTTTTATTTGTCTTGTAATGGACACAATGGGGGTCATTTACTAAGGGACCGATTCGCGTTTTCCCGACGTGTTACCCGAATATTTCCGATTTGCGCCGATTTCCCCTGAATTGCCCCGGGATTTTGGCGCACGCGCTCGGATTGTGGCGCATCGGCGCCGGCATGCACGCGACGGAAATCGGGGGGCGTGGCCGAACCAAAACCCTACGGATTCGGAAAAACCGCCGCATTTAAAACAAAAAATGTGTTGCGGAGCTTGCACTTACCTCCACTCAGCCTGGCTCGGTGTATTCCAGTGCGTTCCAGGGAACTTCAGCGCAGCAGCGCCACCTGGTGGACGTTGGAAGAACTGCCTTAATAAATCCCGGCCGGATCCGAATCCAGCGCAGAGAACACGCCACTGGATCGCGAATGGATCGGGCAAGTAAATCTGCCCCATTCTTGCAAAAATATGCAAATGAGCTAGAGGCACTCTGGCCTCACTCACCGGAGCACCTTTTAGCTCCGCCTTCTCACACACCGCCACTCTCAATATACCCTCTTGTCCCGCCTGCTCATCAGAACATAGCTGGTGATGTTGCCTGGCTGCCAGCTGTGCAAAGAAAGTATGATTGCGCATGCGCGAAAACTAGCCAGGTGACATCACCAGTTGTCTGCGGATGAGCTGGTGCGACGAGGGTGAAAATTGAGACGACAGACCCAAGAGACGCTCCGGTGAGGTAGACCATAGCGCCTAATTGTTTATTTTCATATTTTTACGAAAACCACCCATTCCAAGACTAATCAAAAATTGTGCCATCAGCTAGACATCATAATGAGCAACTAAGATAGGGCAGTGTACCATTAGTAAATGTCCTTTAAAGAGAACCCGTCATGCAAAATAACCCCCTAAACTGCCATCAGAGAGCATTGCCTCTATCCCTTCATTGTCCCTCTACATGCCTGTAAACCTAAGCAATGAGGTCCTAAAGCTGTATGCAAATGACCTGTGAAATGTCATTAGCATATTCAAGCTGTCCACTCTATTCATGAGTGGGAGGCACAGCCACACCCCCAGTGCATGACTGACAGCCTGTATAATGATGTGAGGCTGTATAATGTGATGTGAGGCTGTATAATGATGTGCTTCCTGGTGCTGGCGCCCCCTGCAGCCTGTGTGTGTGTTTAGGAGAGATACAGCAGCTCCAGGCTGCAGCCATGTTACAGCAGAACATGTCAGATTCATGTGTAGCTGATGTCTGTGTCTCTCACCTGTATATTAGGAGGATGCAGCATGTCAGCAGATGCAGCACACACACTAGCCATGCTTTACTATACATTACACACAGACATGAGCAGGGGGAGGAGAGGGGAGGGGTAACAGGGGTGACATCACTGCCTCTGACCATGTGACCAGCCTCATTTACATGATAAAGAATAGATGATTTTAGAATGAATAATGTATGAAATAACTAGATAAAGGCTGGGATGGGATCCTTGTGAGCTGCTCCAACAGGTAGAGGTGACAGGACTAGTGACACAGACCTGATGACAGGTGTCCTTTAAGACAATAGCCATATACTTATATATGCTAAGTGATAGCTTCACCCATCCAGGGGGCATTGTGTTGGTCCATTAAGAGTTGTGGGACCACCGTGATGATGGATCACTATGGTTTTCTGCTCCATGAGACGCACGGCTCCATTGACATTTGTCAACATCTGATCAGTTGCTTGGTTATGGGCCCCAAAGTGAGTTTCTTGAGCGTCTGATTGATAATAAATAGTTTGAGTATCAAGCATGGCCAGATTCTATTAACAACATTGTTAGGCTTGATATCACCTGCATATCACTCATGTCTAGCCAAGCCGCTTTTTGGGGACAACTTTGCCCTACAGCACAATCTGAAAGTTTTTAGAAGATCATATTTCCTTATGCTTTCGTCTGGGAAACGTCTATTGCCAAACTCCATACTCT
The DNA here is from genome assembly GCF_040894005.1 of Engystomops pustulosus. Lineage (NCBI taxonomy): Eukaryota > Metazoa > Chordata > Amphibia > Anura > Leptodactylidae > Engystomops > Engystomops pustulosus. The sequence goes on along the minus strand of NC_092411.1, from coordinate 8,796,471 downwards.
AACAGTGCCCGGGTCAGCAGGTAATCCCTCTAAACCTAACATACACATGCATGCTCAGCTCAGATAAACTGAATGGGAAAGGGGGTGAATATTCTAATGATTCATAGAACAAGAATTGGGTGATAAAATTCACTATGATCTTTTATTAGATATCATCCACAGAGGTTACACATATACAATGACGATGCAGTCTCCCTGACTGTATAATTATTTTGGTGAATGTTTAGTTATGTTTAATAAGTTTCTTAGAGATTCTACTGCCCTTAGCTGCCCATGTGATGCTGTGCTGAAGCATCATGAGATAGATAGGAATACACAGAGACATCAGAAACCTAAAAATAAAGATGTTGACTAGACAGAGCAGACAGAGGACTGTGCTTCAGGAATACAAGTGCCAAATATAGTAAAGTATATAAGACGAGTAGTCTATTAGGGGTGGTAACTGTTTAAATGCCATTGGAAAAGATGCGAGTTGCATTTAAACCACTGTGGTACTAACATGCATTTTTGGGAGGTTTCTCACTCCCTATTATGTCAGGCTTTGCTAGCAGCATTTAAAAAGTTAATGCCCACGAATGGTGGCAGTGCTGTTCATACCGGTCGACCACGGGGGAAGTTGAGCCAAACCTGGCCCTGAACTGCTAATAAAATTTGAGGTCTGGCCCCGGTTCCACTCAATACTAAAGATGAGTGCTGCTTGAAACCATGATGAGATGTTTGCCGATTTGGGTTAACAACCTGTTCACTATTTCTCTTAACAACAGAGAATGTAACATTCCTTAAATGTCCTTCTTTTCTCTCCCACATTCTTTCAACAATCTGCAGCTCTCGATGAGGCAAAAACTGTGTGACCATGTGTCACCATGACCTCAAACTAAAGACTCTTGACTTACTGTAGGTCAGCAGAAGCCCTTGACAAAATGTTGTGTGTTGGGTTGTATAAGTTGCATTTTTTGGAAAGGTAATTGTACTATGTCTGCTTAACTTACATTGGACTGGATGCACAAGAATACACCTTTAGGAACTTGAAGAGCATTCAAGAATTGACCTAAAATACAATAACAAGATGGCTATGGCACTAACCATAAAGAAACCCACTTAAGGGGGTTCCAGACTGTGATAGGAAGCTGCTCATGTTCTCAGTTGGCTACTAACCTCCACCCCACACATAAAAAATGTTGATATTGGGAAGTCAGGACCATTGGAATTCCGAGCCTTTATATTAGAGTCCTGAGGACGCCAATACAGGTCAGAATTCCAATGGTCCTTCCCAAGAGCACGAGCAGCTTCCGAACACAGTCTGGAACCCCCTTAAGCGGATTTAAGCCATGGCAGAGCAAGGAACAATAGACCCCCTGCTCTGATATTCAGAACACAGCTGTGGGCGAGGACCCGTACATAGAACTTCGCTTGGGGCTCCAGAAATGAAAGGTTTTCTTGGGCACCACTGAAACCTTCTCCGACCCAATGATGGACTCTTCAATTTACGCCCCCACCCTCAATAGTTTCTTAATTCCTACCAAAAGAGTAAATATTTCCCGGGTACAGGAATATTTTTCGATTTCAGAATAGCCTTGGATTATACCCTACAATGAGTGCAAGAACAAAAATATTCAAGCCAAACATCATTAAAGGGGCTAAAAATGTATTCAGATACAATCCTTTTGAGTAAATATGAAGCTCTGGTGGTACAAGAAATAGGTAATTAAACAAGAACAATATTAATTATTCATGGAGATTGTTAAGCAGCAGGCTATGCCTATTATGGAACCCTTGTCGAGGTCTAGTAATTGCTTCTTTGAAGAGGTCTCGGTTGTAGTCCTCCAACTTCCCGGTGGAATGAAGGTTCTTCTGTTCCATTAGTTAATGTACAACAAGATCATTTTCTGTATTTAACAAGGGATAAAATCAATTAGGAATAGCTATACATTCAAAAAAAAATAACCCTGTACATATAGTATAGTAAAAAAGAAAAAAAAATCTAGACCACCCTAGGTCCAAAACTCTACGTGATGGACAAGGAAAACATGGCTCACTTGGTTTTACTGGGCACTTTAGGTATGAAACTGAATATATACAAAAAATATATACATACAAAAAGAATCTCTGATCGTGGTAACACAACAAAAGTAAAAAATCTTGTCTATGGTATGGACTAAAACTGCATAATAGATAATAAGATCCTCTCAATTCCACATAATGGCATTAGGCTTCTTGAAAGTCATGCTTAATCTTAAGGTAGTAAAAGAGAGTTTTTCTTGTCCCATTCTCAAAAACGTATTTGCATATTTCCCAGAATCCTCAACATCAATGGCTATAAGTCTCCACACGCCTGCAAAGCATTCTTTGTTGGCAAAGTCTTCGTAGGGAGGGCCCTTATTTCCGGAACCTAGTCAAAAGTCTCGACCTCAGTTAAATCAGTTCCCTAAGCTACACTAGAGAGATGCAACCAGGTCAAAACAGTGCTGTCTACAGTTGTGAATTTGTTCCTTCTGGAATAAATATTGTATATACTCGTGTATAAGCCGAGTTTTTCAGCACAAAAAATGGGCTGGCTGTATACTGCAGGGGGCAGGCTGTATACTACAGGGGGCAGGCTGTATTTTATAGGGGGCTGGCTGGCTATATACTGGGGGGGTCTGTGACCAATGCATTTCCCACCCTCGGCTTATACTCAAGTCAATAGGTTTTCCCAGTTTTTGGTGGTAAAAATAGAGGTCTCGGCTTATACTCGGGTCGGCTTATACTCGAGTATATACGGTACACTGGTTTGCTTTTTATAACACATAGGGGCTCATTTTCTTACCCGGTCCAGTCGTGATCCCACGGTGCGTTCTCCGACGAGGATTTGGGTCTGCCGGGATTCACTAAGGTCAGTGCTCCCGATGTCCACCAGGTGTTGCTGCTGCGCCGTGGTCCGCCGGAGTTCACCTGCTTCTTCCCAGTGCATGTAAGTGCTGATCTTGCGACACAAATTATTTTTTAAATTCTGCGTTTTTTCCGAATCCGTCAGGTTGTCCGACGGCCACGTCCCCCGATTTCTGTTGCGTGAAAGAAGACGCCGATGAGTCAAAATCCAATCACGTGCGCCAAAATCCCAGGGCAATTCAGGGCAAATCGGAAATCGTCGGGAAACCCGACGAAAGTGCGCGATTCGGACCCTTAGTAAATGAGCTCCATTCTGTCACTAGGCTTCCTGAAAGTCATCATTGATGTTGAGGGGGTGCCCTCACAAGTAAAAAAAAAACAGACATGGGGGCTTATTTACTAAGTTTCGTCGGCTTTTCGAAATTTTTGGGATTTGCGCCACTCTGACAGGTGATGGGATTTTGCTGCAATCGCGCCGACTTTCATGCGATAGAAAACGGGGGGCGGCCGTCGGATGATCGCAAGTCAATGCACTTACATACACCGGGAAGAAGAAGGTGAACTCCAGGGACCTGAGCGGGCAAGCGACACATGCAGGATATCGGGGGCACGATCTTAGTGAATCACGGCACAGCGCATTATACACGGACAATGCACTTACATGCACCAGGAAGAAGAAGGTGAACTCCGGGGACCTGAGCGGGGAAGTGACACATGCAGGATATCGGGCGCACGATATTAGTGAATCACGGCAAAGTTCATTCTCGCCAGACAACACAGCGGGGATCGTGCAGGGCCGGATAAATAAATGTGCCCCATTGTTTTCCTTATCCCATCTTGGAAAACTTATTTGGATATTTCTCTGAATCCCCTAGTGGAGCATTAATGGCTCTAAACCTCCACACGCCTCCAAGGCAGCCTCAATTGGAAAGTCTCCGTAAGGAGATCTCTTACATCCCAACCCAAAACCCCTTCAAGAAATTTTTATACAAAATATAAAATAAAAATTTAACCAAAAAATTGAGGCCAGCATCACCTTCGCTTGATCCACCAAAACGGTTGGTGCCTTCTACATCTGTAAGGATAAAGATGGGGAGTAAATTATGTGACCTCTTTACCGGGTCTCCTCTCCGCAGATTATGAGCCTGTTCAGCCCATACACACAAACAGGTAACTGTAATATTTTGTGGAAGTGGGTTGAACTGTATTGGAAGATAACCTTGACTGCCACCATCTTCATTCTATACCACCATGACCAACATAAACATGCTTCGGAATGCAGTGTTTTTTCCGAATCCATCAGGTTTTCGTTCGGCCATGCCCCCCGATTTACGTCGCGCGCATGCCAGCGCCGATGCGCCACAATCCAATCCAAAATCCCGGGCCAATTCAGGGGAAATCGGCGCAAATCGGAAATATTCGGGTAACACGTCGGGAAACCGCGAATCGGGCCCTTAGTAAATGACCCCCAATGCTTTATAGAAGACGTTCAAATTGGCCAATTCCTTTAATTGTCTTGATACATTCTATAAAAAAAAAAAAACTGACTACAGTAACATCGTAACCATTGTCTTGTACAGATTTTTTGTCTTCCATTTGTTGACAATAATGAGAGCGGGAACATCGGAGGCGTCTACGAGGAGAAGCTTTTATCATTCCGCCTGCCTGTTGTGGTTACTTGAATTTTCTAAAATGTTTCTGCCCTTTTTTTTTTTTTTTTTTCTACAATGAAAAGAAATTGAAGCGAAAAGGTTTCGGAGGTCTGGCGGTAATAGCTTTCCAGTTTCCAAAGTACAGTGCTATTATTGTACATGAGATTCTCGCAATCATCGGCCTCTCTGTTTTGCAAGTCGAGAAATGTGTTTTAGCAAAACACAAGAAAGGAGCGATAGATTTTTTTTTTCTCTTTTCCGACGCACATCTGACTCATGTCCATCTTACAAAATCTCAGCGGTGTGTTCCCTGGGACAAAAAGACATGAAATAAGCCTCTAACAGCGGCTCGTAAATGTAAGAAAAAAGTCCATTTCAATGTCATCAGCTAAATAGGAAGGCAGGTATTGAAAGGAAGTGGCGTTTAAGAAAATGAGGGACCCATATTGTGTTCTCCTGACTAAACGGTACAAGACGTCGGAGAAATGATAAATATAACCGCGTTTCAGAAAAAAAAAAAAAAAAAAGACTTTCCATTATTTCGTACCCCAGGACTTCGTGACTGCTTTCAGACCTCATGTAGGTCAAAGACGAGGAGAGCCAAAAAACACTAAGCTCATCTAAAACACAATACACTACTAATCAGTTTTCTTCCCGCAGTGCTCAATCGTAATTGGCTTAGAATTTGGCAAGTTTATTTTATTTTTTACAATAGAAAAAAAAAATAAAAAATTAGGACAAAAAAATTCCGGGAGCCACATTATTATTTTCAAGACCTGTTATTAAAGAGGAGCTTTCATCACCAACTCCGTTTCTTTTCATCCATTAAAGGGGGTCGACCAGCTCCAAAAATGTCCCCACAAGTAAAACCAGCTTTCGGTAGGTCTCGATAATGTTTCTTTACTGTTTCCTAGCAACTTACCTTTAAAGACAAAATTACACATTATTGTTATGTAAATTAGGTTTTTGGTACATCAGGGATGGGGGTTTACCTCCTGGAGCCGGAACCACCCCACGACACCTGTGCAGAGAATTTTGAATGGTTGGTCCTTTACTTGGTGATCTTGCTTCTTAACCACTTACTTACTTCTGCACGACAATATACGTTGTACAACAGTAAGGGCTGTATGCAGATGAGCCCTCTCAATACGTGGCTGGTACACAGTTGACACCTGCCGGTAATGGGTATGGTCGGTGCTGGCACCGATCACCGCAATTAATCTGTTAAGCACCTAACAGGTCTTCACATAAGCGCCACCAATGATGTCATCAGAGGGCGCCAATCAGCTGCCATGACATGGGGAAGCCTGTTAAAGGCTCCCATAGTTGTCATTAGACATTCTGGGGCACATTTACTTACCCGGTCCAGTCGCTATCCCCGAGGTGCGTTGTGCGATGAGGATGAAGTCCGGCACGATTGTGCACCCGATATCCTGCATGTGTCGCTTCCTCGCTCAGGTCCGCTGGAGTTCCCCTTCTTCTTCCTGGTGCATGTGAGTGCTGATCTTGCGACACAATTTGAATTTTAAATCCTGCGCTTAGTCCGAATCAGTCGGGTTGTCCAATGACCACACCCCCGATTTGTGTCGCATGAAAGTCGGCACCAAAATCCGATCTCGTGCACCAAAAACACCTGTTAAATTTGGCGCAAATCAGAAATAGTCGGGAAACCTGAAGGAAATGCGGTGTGCGGACCGTTAGTAAATGTGCCCCACTGTGTTGCAATCTGCCAGAGGCAGACTGTAATACAGAAGCAGTTATTGACTATATACATTACTGCACATATAGTTGTATCGCAGTATAGTGTATGTGATATCAGGCTTTTTAAATAATTGTAAAAGCTTAAGAAAATATTTTTTAAAAATCACCCCCTTTCCCTAGAACTGATATAAAAATAAACAAGTAGAATCATAAACATATTAGGCATCTACCAAAATTTCTGATCTATCAAAATGTTAAAACAATTATTCCTGGTTGTGAACCGGGTAACGGAAAATAGTGCCGAAATGCATCAAAATTTTGACTAAAAGTGATCAAAAGGTGTTTCCTTTTCCAATATTGTATCAATGAAAACATCCCGCAAAAATGACACCTTACACAGCTCCATACGCAGTAATATGAAAAAGAATATGTCAGAATATGGTAAAACTAAGAATTTTTTTTGTATAATTGAGTTAATATTCTTTTGTATTATACTAATGATACAGAAAGGCTCTGGGGGTGTTACCAAAGCCCATCTATGCTGTAGGTTCATAGACTGTTACACAGTACATGAGAACTTCCCCCTTCCCGACCACCATGGCCAGTTGTCAGGGATACAAGGAGCATCTTTGTGAAGTAGCTACCTTGTGATTTTGTTACGGCACAGTCCAGATCCACTTTTGTATCGGGCATAAACCGACAGGATCTCTTGGGTAACACTCTTGGAATTAGCCCCATGTCACACCATCTTGGTGGCCAGTGCCGGTTCCAGGTGGTGACATTTAAAATTCAGAAACTAAAACAGTCTCCTGTTCCCTAAAATATCCCCTAGTTTATCATTCCAAACAGCCCCATCATGGTTATTTTATATAAAGCCCCTCGCCTCATATGGATTCATTAGATATACCCCCCTCAGCCCCATAGATTCCTTATGTACAGCCTTATATGGGCCCCCAAACCTTGCCCAGGTATACCCAGTGCTGGCCTCGGCCCTGTTGGTGGCACAGTAAGAAGCATCAGTGGAAACAGCATAGGATAGCAAGAAAAAAGCCAAGGTCAGGGCAGAGAAAAGAGCTTGCACTGTTTGTTACACAATGGGGCAGATTTACTTACCCTCTATTTGCAATCCAGTGGCACATTCTCCGACGCTGATTCGGGTTCTGCCGAGATTCACTAAGGTCGTGCGCTCAATGTCCACTAGGTGTCGCTGCTGTGCTGAAGTCCGACGGAGTTCACCTCCTCCGTCTCAGTGTATGTAAGTGATATTTTTGCGACACAATTTTTTTAAAAAAATTCCACCGTTTTTCCAAATCCGCCAGGTTTTCTGACGGCCAGGCCCCCCCGATTTCTGTCACTTGAAAGCCGCACCACAATCCGATCACGTGCGCCAAAATCCCAGGGCAATTCGGTGCAAATCAGAAAAATTCTGGAAACCCGGCGGTAAACTGCGATTCGGATCCTTAGTAAATGTGCCCCAATGTATTAATATGCAAATTATGCAAACGTAAAGTGTGTATTTGCAATTTTCAGATGGAAAATCTGCGCTTCTTCGTCTTCGAGGTGGTGGGGCGCCGGTACATTGCAGATTGGGTTTTGCATCGGTAGCTCCCGATGAGACAGTCACCCATACCTAAATGATATTTTTAACTAGGTATCTCCGGCGCTCGCCCCTCGCCAGCTGCACGGCTTCAGCATTAATAATGCGGCTCTTAAATTGTTTGCGCATCTAGATGCATTTATGATTGCCACCAGCAAGATATCGCTGCCAAGTATTTAGTGGAGATGATAGACAGATGCGCTCATTGCATCTAACAACAGGTTTGGAATCATAAAAATCCTTCATGTGAGTTCTCTGCCCCGGTCTCCCCCGTCTCCCCTGTCTCCCCCGTCTCCCCGATCTCCCCGGTCTCCCCTGTCTCCCCCGTCTCCCCGGTCTCCCCGGTCTCCCCGGTCTCTCTGGTCTCCCCATCTCCCCGGTCTCCCCCGTCTCCCCCATCTCCCCGGTCTCCCCCGTCTCCCCCATCTCCCCGGTCTCCCCCGTCTCCCCCATCTCCCCGGTCTCCCCCGTCTCCCCAGTCCTGTTATATCCATCTCATTCTTCTCTTTACTTCTCATTTTTTTCACTTATTTACCGTCTTATTTTCTATAATCTCGCCGCTTCGCCTCCCGTATATTACAGCCCAATCTGCTCACATCCTGGATGTTGTTCTATATGTCACATCTATATACTGTAGCCATGTGTAGATATACGAACCACTGATGGCTACTCCCATGGGAGATGTCTAAGTGACCTACCGGTTTGTCACCCTTTAATCTCCATTTAGGGTTCTGGATTTTAAATCTGCAGGATTCCCATGTCTTTACTTTGCGGACTAATCAGGTGGCATCAGATTCAGATGAGCTTATAGATGCCAGAAGGGAATACAGCAGGGGATAGCCAGAAACAAGCCGAGGTCAAGGCAGACAGAATATTTTTGTAGGACATTAACAGGGTAGAATATTAACACTAAATTGCCAACACTGATTATCTCATATCTATCATCCGATATCACTTCAATTAAAATAAACTTTATTGGCAGGACCAAGTACAACGGGATGATGGGGGACATGGGGTGCGGGGAGTTGAAATAGTCTATGGTATGATATGTGTCTCAGTCCCTGGTATGTGATCGGATTGTGGCGCATCTGCGCCGGCATGCACGCGACGGAAATCAGGGGGGGGGGGGCGGCGGTGTGTGGCCGTAAGAAAACACGACGGATTCGGAAGAAAACGCTGCATTTAAAAAAAAAAAACGGTTGCTTGACAGGCACTTACCTGCACCCAGCGTAGGACAGTGAACTTCAGTGCACTCCAACGGAATTCAGCGCAGCAGCGACACCTGGTGGACATCAGGCGCACTACCTTAGTGAATCGCCGGTAGACCCGAATCCTCCGCAGAGAACGCGCCACTGGATCGCGAATGGACCGGGTAAGTAAATCTGCCCCATTGTGTGGCCATTGTGGTCTCCTCTTCCTCCAGCGCTCAGTCTGTAGCGGCTCAGGATCCGATGGTCCCTGTGGTGCGGTAGTTTCTCCTGGTAAGGGGACAGTCTGTAGACTCTGGTAGATGGTCAGCTTCTGGGAGGACTCTATGGTGGTCCTACAGTCACTGACATGTTCCTCCTGGGCATTGTTTATCATATCTGTGATTTTTGTTTTTGTCAGCCGTGATTGGTCCATGTTTGTGTCTGATTGGGTTTGGGGTCCCAGTGACCCCCTGCGGCTCCCTGGCTTTATGGTGGTGGGAATCTGGACTCCTGTTTTGTAGGTGCCAGCATTGATAGCGCCCTCTTCTGGATTATAATATGTAAGGAGAATCTGCCCAGTTCTCCTCTTCAGCCGCTGTTTGAGGTGATCCAATGGACTTGGAGAAGGTATTTGCAGAACTCTAGGTGAAATACTTCCGTTGCACTGGAGTCCCACCTTGACCAGTCTGGGTAATAATAATAATTATTATTATTGTTATTTTGTAAGTGATTTATTTGAAATTTTATGGAAAACCCCGATTTTTATAAATAATGGTTACAATGTATATGTTTGGAATCTTGTCCTAAAGGCTTCTTAGAGGCATGAGTCAGGCTGCGGTGAGTCATATCTATCCATTGACCCCCGTGGCCTCCCACCTGTGCACTGGGATTTGTATACTGGAGTTTGCTGCAAGATGCTGATGTAGACATTTTTATTCTAGAACATCCACGTATTGTACTGATGAGTGTGTAGTCCCCAGAGGGGGGAGAACATAGGAATTGTATTCCTGTAGTTATTGATGTTGTCAGATGAGAAATGATTATGGTGCTGACTGTAAGGAAACATAATATACAGTCTGTATTCTTTCATTTTGTCCTAATTATAATATATTTTAATTAATCTGCAAAGAATTTGTATGTTCTCTCCGTGTTTGCGTGGGTTTCCTCTGGGTCCTTCGTTTTCCTCCCACACTACAAAACAAACTAGTAGGTTGATTAGATTGTGAGCCCCATTGGGGACAGGGACTGAATGGCAAGTTCTTTGCAGCGCTGCGTAATCTGTGTGCGCTATATATATATAAAGGAATTATTGTTATAATATTATTATAAATAATCACCACATAGAGCCCTATTAACTAACTGGCCCCCTTCTTTTAGCTTTATTTCTTTTGTTTCCTTTAAATCAACTTTGTTGTCTTACCTGCATACAGCCAGATCTAGCAGGAGTAAGAAGGGGTGTATCCTACTCGGACCAGTGCGGCAGCTCCTCCCCATGTCTCCTTCTTACCATTCAGCACTTCATGTCATGTGACCAAGGGATGTCATCTAAAGATCCTTTACATACTGATATTTGCAAAATCTACCTCATGTATGTATCTGATCACATGTAAAGCACAGCATGACTCCATAGAGGATGGGGAAAAATAGCGTTTCCATGGAGTCATGCTGTGATTTCATATGATCAGATGCATACATAGGGTATATTTTGCAAATGTTAGTTAGTCAATAACAAACTCAGCCTGTAAAAATGAATGGTGCTGTTTCTGACTACAATAAAAGCATTATTTCCCCCATTCTTCTACACTGATCCCTTCCTTGGTCGATATTTCATGTAATGAGAGGCACTCTCAGGCTCATGGCTCATTTACCAAGTTAATCCCAAGTTTTTTTTTTTTAAATGCACACCTTGTAGCAAGAGCCGGGCTGAAAGATGACACGGCCACGTCTTGTTTTGACACGAGAAGAATGATCAGTATTAGCAGATGCCAGGACCATGTGATGGCTTGGAAGACATCACTTCCCTGAGATGGGAGAACACATGGAAAAACAGATGATCTTTCACATAGGGATCCACGAGATTTGCGGTTAATGTAATATTTTAGTCTGTGTACATCAATGTAACTAATTGTAGTTTTTTGTTAAAGAGAGGAAATTTTTTATCTGAATAGAAAAAAATTGTATGTTATAAAAAGTAAATACCATATATACTCGAGTATAAGCCTAGTTTTTCAGCACAAAAACATGTGCTGAAAACCCAAACTTGGCTTATACTCGAGTCAAGAAAATATATCAAAACTCACCTTTCGGGCTTCCCCCGCTGCTGGCTATATACTGGGGCAGGGGGCTGGCTATATACTGGGGGATATGGGCTGGCAGACTATATACTGGGGGGGCAGGTGCTGGCTATATACTATGGGGCAGGGTCCGGCAGGCTATATACTGGGGAGGTTGTGATCAATGCATTTCTCACCCTCGGCTTATACTCGAGTCAATAGGTTTTCCCAGGTTTTTGTGGTAATATTAAGGGTCTCGGCTTATACTTGGGTCGGCTTATACTCGAGTATATACGGTACTTACCTCTCTGATCCCCTCCAGGCTGCTGCTTTCCATCTTGATATACAGGAAGCAGAAGAGAATGCTGACTCAGCCAATCCTGACAATTGTGACTCACCTCAGTCACTGATTGGCTGATTGAAGGTTCACAACCATTTCCTGTTATTCCAGATCTACTATAGACAGAACTTAGTTGCGGACAGGAATGTTAAAGTCCAACCGCAGACGTCTCCTAAGTCCACCCACTGGCCATCTAGTCCTGTCCTTAAAGCTGACAGGGTCTCCCACTTTTGGGGTACAGTTGAGATATAAAGTTTAATAATAAAATGTCCCAAACTTTTACCAGTATAGAGATCAATCCCAACATAGGAGACATTTCAATATATTGGAACTAAGACTGTTCCCAGTAACAATGTCCAGCAGGGATTGTCCTCAATCCTTTATCTGTGGCCACTGATTGGCTGTAGTAGTCACTTGCCTGCCGACTCTTCCCAGCTAAAAACAGATGTTGTCCTGGGGCCCCCATGAAAACATAAAATTTTTCTTTCAATAAATCTGGAAAAGCCCTGGGTCTACAAAAAAATAACACATACTTAGTGCTGCTCTAGTTCCCGGTTTCTCTGTTGCATTGGTACTTGGGTGGCACAGTGGCTCAGTGGTTAGCACTTCTGCCTTGCAGCCCTGGGGTCCTGGCTTTGATTCCCACCCAGGTCAACATCTGCAAAGAGTTTGTATGTTCTCTCTGTGTTGCGTGGGTTGCCTCTGGGTCCTCCGGTTTTCTCCCACACAAAATATACTGTTAGATTGTGAGCCCCATTGGGGTCAGGGACCAATTTGACAAGCTTTGTACAGCGCTACATAATCTGTGTGCGCTATATAAATAAAGAATTATGATTATTTATTATTACTTCCTGTTCTCGAGCTTGTATATGGGGGGTGTCACAAGACCTCTGTTAGTTAATGAATGGTCCCCTAGGAACCCGGAGGTCTCTTCCGTTTTCCAGGGGATGTTACTTGTTCAAGAAGGCCAATCATTGGCTGAAATTAGTCACATTACCAACAACCCCCACCTTCTGGCTGCATGGACTGAACATTTTAGTGTGAGAACAACCTAGATCCAATGCAGGGTAAGTATGTATAAGTATCTTGAGTATGTTTAGATATGGCCTCCTGTTTCCAGATTCCTGGGAAACCCCCTTAAATGTGCTTCCATTGAGTCCAATCTCTACTACACTAAATACTCCAATCATAAAGTAGAGACAACACATTTTTGGAGCGAAGTCCGTAGACCAGCTTGAAGTTTTCATATGGGAATATTCCAAATCAATGGAGTCATGCTGTGATTTCATGTGATCAGATATATACATGGGGTATATTTTGTAAATGTTAGTACTAAACACAGCCTGTCAAAATGAATGGTGCTTCTTCTTACTGCAATGAAAGCATTATCTTCCCCATTCTTCTACACTGATCCCTTCTGTGATATCTCATGTCATGAGAGGCACGCTGAGGCTCACAGCTCATTTAACAAGTTAATCCCACTTTTTTTTTTAAATGCCATGGTGCCATTGTGAGTCCAATCTCTACTACACTGAGTACCTCAATCATAAATTAGAGATAACACATTTGTCGAGCGAACTCCGTAGACCCGCCTGAAGTTTTCTTATGGGAATATTCCAAATCAATGGAGTCATGCTGTGATTTCATGTGATCAGATATATACATGGGGTACATTTGGTAAATGTTAGTACCAAACACAGCTCGTCAAAATGAATGGTGCTTCTTCTTACTGCAATGGGTGCTTCTTTCTTATGGGAATATTCCAAATCAATGCCAAACTCACCTCCGCCACATTAACAAACCCAAACCCTGCTTCATCTTTTGACTCATCGTTTCATATTTTTTACCGTTTTCTTTCTAATCTTTATTCGCTATCGATTGGGCGTCCAGTAATTGACACAAATACAATCAGAATTCTGTCTAATCTCATTCCCTCTATTGACGGCGGATCCCAGCCAGCCCTTTACAGATATGCACAAACCAATCTAAAATGTTCGTTTGGGAAACGAGATCACATAGTGTATTATGATATCCCGCTCCCTCCAGACCAGAACCTGGCACAGAAGAGATGTTTTTCTCGGGGAGAAGGAGCATCGACATAATTTAAATGCCACCTCAATATGTGCATGCATAAAAGATCTCCCTGTCTAATGCGGTCTCCACAGAAACGTGGCGGTTCGCCAACTTTGTTTATGCCTCTGTAACGTGATTAAAATTAGACAAAATGCACACAGGAAAAAAAAAGCAAATACTTGCGGAGAACGTTACCGCAGTAATTGGATATTTCAATTCCCGTAAGAAGAGCTGCGGCTATGAATCCCACGATCGAAATAATTTAATAGCAATGAAGAACAAAATACATGAAATAATGATGAAAAGGAAGGAGGAGGAAGAAGGTGGCTGCCATTGTGCACCCAGCTAAATGTGTGATTGTAATGTGACCTAAGCTCCTGGGGGACGTCCAAGAACGACAAGTGCAAGAATGGAGAGATGGAGGTCAATGATGAGTGGAGGTCAATGAGGACATCAATGACTAGGTAGGAAATCCTTTGCTAGATATATATGACATAGATGGATAGATAGATAGGTATGAGTTAGTAATCAGCACTCCAGGGAAAACCCTTAGCAAAAAGAGGGGGAGGGCGTCCAAGAATACATTGTCATGTGCAAGATTGGAGAAATGGAGGTCAATGTAGAGTGGAAGTCAATGAGGACATCAATGGCTATGCAGGAAATCCTTTGCTTGATAGATAGAAAGATAGATAGATAGTTACGAGATGGGTATGAGATAATAATCAGCACTCCAAGGCAAACTGGGGGAGGTGACGTCCAAGAACGACATTGTCAAGTGCAAGAGTGGTGAAATGGAGGTCAATGTTGAGTGGAGGTCAATGAGGACATCAATGACTGTGTAGGAAATCCTTTGCTAGATAGATATGAGATAGATGGATAGATAGATAGATAGATAGATAGATAGATAGATAGATAGATAGATAGGAGATATATAGGAGATATATAGATAGATAGATAGATAGATAGATAGATAGATAGATAGATAGATATGAGATAGATAGATAGATAGATAGATAGATAGATAGGAGATAGATAGATAGATAGATAGATATGAGATAGGTAGATAGATAGATAGGAGATAGATGATAGATAGATATGAGATAGATAGATAGATATGAGATAGATAGATAGATAGATAGATAGATAGATAGGAGATAGATAGATAGGAGATAGATAGATATGAGATAGATAGATAGATAGATAGATAGATAGGTAGATATGAGATAGGTAGATAGATAGATAGATATGAGATAGATAGATATGAGATAGATAGATAGATAGATAGATAGATATGAGATAGGTAGATAGATAGATAGGAGATAGATGATAGATAGATATGAGATAGATAGATAGATATGAGATAGATAGATAGATAGATAGATAGATAGATAGATAGATAGATAGATAGGAGATAGATAGATAGGAGATAGATAGATAGATAGGAGATAGATGGATAGATAGATAGATATGACATAGATAGATATGAGATAGATGGATAGATAGATAGATATGAGATAGATAGATATGAGATAGATAGATAGATAGATAGATATGAGATAGATAGGAGATAGATAGATATGAGATAGATAGATAGATAGGTAGATATGAGATAGATAGATATGAGATAGATAGATATGAGATAGATAGATAGATAGATAGGTAGATATGAGATAGATAGGAGATAGATAGATATGAGATAGATAGATAGATAGGTAGATATGAGATAGATAGGAGATAGATAGATAGATAGATAGATAGATAGATATGAGATAGATAGATAGATAGATAGATAGATATGAGATAGATGGATAGATAGATAGATAGATAGATAGATAGGAGATAGATAGATAGATAGATAGATAGATAGATAGATAGATAGATAGATAGATATGAGATAGATGGATAGATAGATAGATAGATAGATATAGATAGATAGATAGATAGATAGATAGATAGATAGATAGATAGATAGATAGGAGATAGATAGATAGATAGATAGATAGATAGATAGATATGAGATAGATAGATAGATAGATAGATAGATAGATAGATAGATAGGAGATAGATAGATAGATAGATAGATAGGAGATAGATGATAGATAGATATGAGATAGATATGAGATAGATAGATAGATAGATATGAGATAGATGGATAGATAGATAGGTAGATATGAGATAGATAGGAGATAGATAGATATGAGATAGATGGATAGATAGATAGATATGAGATAGATGGATAGATAGATAGATAGATAGATAGATAGATAGATAGATAGATAGATAGATAGGAGATAGATAGATAGATAGATATGAGATAGATGGATAGATAGATAGATAGATATGAGATAGATAGATATGAGATAGATGGATAGATAGATAGATATGAGATAGATGGATAGATAGATATGAGATAGATAGATAGATAGATAGATATGAGATAGATAGATAGATAGATAGATATGAGATAGATAGATAGATAGGAGATAGATAGATGGATAGATAGATAGATGGATAGATAGATAGATAGATAGGAGATAGATAGATAGATAGATAGATAGGAGATAGATAGATAGATAGATAGATAGATAGATAGATAGATAGATAGATAGATAGATATGAGATAGTTAGTTAGATAGATAGATAGATAGATAGATATGAGATAGTTAGATAGATAAATAGATAGATAGATAGATATATAGATGGATGGATAGATTTGAGATCATAATCTGCACTCCAAGGTAAACTGACAGCAAAAAAGCATAATAGGAGCGACACACAGATGAGTATATATAGGGTAGTAATTGGTCACATGACCCAATCTTAACAACCCCACCCCATCATGTGTACACGACCTTTGCACGCCCCAGTTACACTGTATTGGGGAGGACTTGGTTACATTTTATAATTGCTATCACTCAGAAATGAGAACATGGCTCCTCTGTGTGACCGGTGACCTAGAACCAGCTGGGACGACCACCGGGGGCCGATCTACTCCGAGCAGAAATTAGTTTTGCAAATATATACAATTAAGCGGTTTAGTAAACCAAGACTTGAGATGAGCGATGCGCATAATCAGGTGTATCACTCGTACAAGGCAGCGCCACGTTACCCAAGTCACAGATTGCAAACAGATGGGGCAATAACTATGTTTTTTTTCCAAAATGTAAAAAATCTTTTTAAAGAAATGAGAATTTCTGCCAAATTCCACATACACTGTACCGGTAGGAATAGATTAGGAGAAGCTAATTTGAGAACAACAGGTGCCGCACTCAACATATGTGCAAGTTATTCTATATAAGATACTCAGGGTTGGGGGGAGTTACAGTCCACGTCAACTGGGTCTTTTTTGATAGAACGTGCCTCCTCAATCCATTGACCTCACCCACTTCACCGAGGATGAAGGATTGTAAACCAAGCACACTTACATGAAGATGTGCCCCCTCTGGCAGGATCCACTCTTCTTTTAGATTCTTATGCCCTTGTTGTTTCAAAAAAGGCTTTAAAGATTATGCAAATGAGCCTCAGGAGCCCCAAGTTGAGTTTTATAACTTTTAAAGCCTTTTTTTGGAAAGACGGGGGGGATAAAGAGCAAAAGGAAGAGCAGATCCTGCCGGAGGGGGCACATCTTCATGTAAGTGCGCTTGGTTTACAATCCTTGATCCTGGTGGTAGATGTCCTTTAAACGCCTGGTTGCCGAAAGGTTGTCGCTAAGGTAACAAACAAACAATGCACCATGTAACTCCAAATAGTAACATTTCATCCTGGAAGCTGTAAGACATGACCTTGTTACATACAACATGAAATAGCTAAATACAAGATAGGAGGAGAACTTCCTCTACCTGGACATAGTATAAACACGGACACGGAGTTAGCGATTATATATGGCAATGATACTATTAAGGAACAGCTCACAGGTACCAAGAATAAAAAAATTAAAAAACAAACTGTGCCTTGCCCCTCCCCTTATTTTTTTTTGAGCCCACTGCAAGAATATGTGAAGACCGTTGTTATCAATGAAGGGGGTCACAGGAAGAGGCGTGCCCATTGCACCGATGGCAACAAACCTGCCGAAACATTTGCTTTCACACAATAGCAGGATCGGTCTGCTCCCCCCCCCCTCCCCCAAGGGACTAACATCCACCCTTCTAATACCATCAAATTTAAAATTGTTATGGTTGGATATACCACAAGGGTCGACCTACAGCTGGTACTTGACACGGTGGGTCACCCTTCCATAAGCTTTGGTTTCTGGCTCTTATACCTGCAATAGTTGCAGTGCCCACACCTGCCATTTTGAACCTTGTTGCAGGGTGGAGAACTTACTTTACACCAAATAATTCCTTAGCGAAGTGCTTTTTTTTTTAAGGGGTCTGGGCGGGGTAATGTCAAAGAGTAGCGAGTCCTGTTCTTCTGAATGGCCACTCTAATTAACCCCTTACAAGGACTACAGCCACATGAGAATGCAGAACATTTTGTATCTTCATTGTTCTTCTTCTCACACCTTTTCCTAAGCTTGGACCCATCCCAGATGATGAATATAATAACCACATACCTAATAAAAATCCCAGAAATAAAGGTGTGTGTGTCCTGTAAATATGACAGAATATTCTCAGGAAATGGATGGTACTGGCTGATAGGGGTTCAGAGAGCGACCCGATCCTCTCCACAATCGTGTGACCTGGGGGATCGGACAGTGTCTTATGGTTCATGAGTAAGAAATACCAGCACTGGGGGATCAAGGGCTTGTGGGGAATCATTTTTCTGCTGTGCCCCCCTTGAGTACATTATTCTCCGTGCTCCATCCTAGGATGGTTTGTGAATGGACCTGGAATCTTACCGTGGGGTCGTGATTAGCCTTCAATATATTAACCGGTTAAGGACCGGGCCCTTTCCCGTTTTTTCATTTCCATTTTTCACTCCCCACCTTCCAAAATCTATAACTTTTTTATTTTTGCACTTAAAAAGCTATGTGACGGCTCGTTTTTTGCGTAACAAATTGCACTTCATAGTGATGGTATTAAATATTCCATGCTATGTACTGGGAAGCGGGAAAAAAATTCCAAATGCAGTGAAAATGGAGAAAAAACGCATTTGTGTCGTATTCTTGTGGGCTTGGATATTACGGCTTTCACTTCACGCCACAAATGACGCATCTAATTTATTCTTTGGGTCAGTACGATTACAGGGATACCAAATTTGTATAGGTTTTATAATGTTTTCATACATTTACAAAAATTAAAACCTCATGAACAAAATTTTTTTTTTAATTTTGCCGTCTTCTTGTGCTTATAACTTTTTTATACTTTGGTGTACAGAGCTGTGGGTGGTTTCATCTTTTGCGACTTTTGATGATGTTTTCAATGATATTATTTTTACGACTGTACGACCTTTTGATCACTTTTTATAGAATTTTTTATTTTTTTTTAAATGGCAAAAAAGTGCCAGTTTTGACTTTGGACGCGATTTTCCGTTATGGGGTTAAACGCAGTGAAAAACCGTTATTATATTTTGATAGATCGGGCATTTTCAGACGCGGCGATACCTAATGTGTTTATGATTTTTACTGTTTATTTATATTTATATCAGTTCTAGGGAAAGGGGGGTGATTTTAATTTTTAGGTTTTTTTATTATAATTTTTTTTTTTAACTTTTAACTTTAACCCTAGGTTGTCTGATCGATCCTACCATATACTGCCATACTGCAGTATATGGGGATTTTACTCCTCATACATTACAATGTGCTGATAGCACATTGTAATGAATGGGTTAACCCGAAGTAGCTTCGGGTCTTCGTGAGACCCAAAGCTACCATGGCAACGGTTCGCCGCTCCCCAATGACGTCACGGGGAGCGGTGATCCTCGGAAAGATGGCGGCGCCCATGCGCCGCCATCTGTTTGAAGCTGCCAGCAGCTTTGCCGGCGGCGTTCTGCAAGAAAACACCCGTGATCGGTGCCGGCAATATGCAGCAGAGACTTACCGGCTATGGAGAGGGCTCGGTCGCGAACCGGTTAATTGTGGTTGATGAGCACCCCCCCCCCATTGACGGCTAGTTTGAATATAATAGGGCGGCGCGTTCTCTGCGGGGATTCGGGTCTTCCGGTGACTCACTAAGGCAGTTCCTCCGACGTCCACCAGGTGGCGCTGCTGCACTGAAGTTCATCGTATTGCACTGATCTTCACCAAGCCGGGCCGAGTGCAGGTAAGCGCGTGTCCAGCAACACTTTTTTTTTTTACATGCGTGGTTTTTCCAAATCCGTCAGGTTTTCGTTCAGCCACGCCCCCCGATTTCCGTCTCGTGCATGCCGGCGCCGATGCGCCACAATCTGATCACGTGCGCAGAAATCCCGGGGCAATACAGGTAAAACCAGCGCAAAACGGAAATATTCGGTTAACTCGTCGCAAAAACGCGAATCGGGCCCTAAGTAAATGACCCCCAATATTTATTGAAACACCCTTTGTATGCCCCGTGTGAGGTTCTTAGGAGGCCTTGGATAAGAGAAGGAGATCAATCTCAGATCTCTCAATCATGGGCCACAATCGTGAGGCATTAAGTGTAGGGGCATTGAGGGGGCATTATTCAGTGCAGGTCACATTGAAGGGGCATTAGCAGAGGCCACAGGTACTAAGTGCATTATGACATGTTACACTACCTTTAGGGAACATTATAAGGGAACATTATAAGGAAAATTATCCAAATCCTGGTATGGAAACAACTGTAGCACAGATCGTGCCGTACTCAGCGCTATTTATAAGCTGTACATCCGGCCCTCCCTGGCAGTCTGTGGTGAAGGTATCATTGTGAGATGTTAATGTTTGAGTTGTTTGCAATAAATAAGTAGGTTTTGGATTAAAGTTTAGGCACTCGGTCTCTATAAGGTTCACGATCACTGCCCTAGGGGGTCTGATCACTGATTAAATATACTTCTGTACTAGACCCTGCCTCCAGGAAGACTCCTGGCTGTCATCGCAACGGATAGTCACCTCCCCCTTCCGAGGAAGCCATAGGGGGCCATGATCCCAGCCAATATGGCGCCTTTGCCAGCAGCACTTTATCAGTTAATGGGGGTCAATTACTAAGGGCCCGATTCGCGTTTTCCCAACGTGTTACCCGAATATTTCCGTTTTGCGCCGATTTCCCCTGAATTGCCCCGGGATTTTGGCGCACGCGATCAGATTGTGGCGCATCGGCGCTGGCATGCACGCGACGGAAATCGGGGGGCGTGGCCGAACGAAAACCCAGCGGATTCGGAAAAACCGCCTCATTTTTAAAAAAAAATCTGTCGCGGAGCTTGCACTTACCTTCACTCAGCCCTGCTCGGTAAACTCCAGTGCGTTCCGATGCTTTTCAGCTCGGCACCGCCACCTGGTGGACGGCGGAGGAACTACCTTAATAAATCCCGGTCGGACCCGAATCCAGCACAGAGAACGCGCCGCTGGATCGCGAATGGACCGGGTAATCTGCCCCATTATCCGTGATCAGTGCTGGGTCTTGTCAATGGTAATCAGTTGCATACGGCATCAAACACCTGTTATGTATGAGAGAGGTTAGCCTATTCTCCCTCCCTCCACAGCCTTAAAGGGGTTGCCTGGAGGTTAAAAAACATGGCTGCTTTCTGTCCAAAACAGCGCCTCACCTGACCATGGTATTATGCCGGTATATAACCCAGCTCCATTAATCTCTATGCAGCACAAACCGTGCTCCGGTGTAGTGCTGTTTTAGGAAGGAAACTGCCATATTGGTCAATCTCTGGACAACGCCTTTAACAACACCATCCGGTACTATTCTGTCAATTGTCATTAATGTTTTAAAATACAGCATCAAACAGAAACCCTTTCCTCTGTTTTTGTCTATAACAGTGGTGGCGAACCTATGGCACGGGTGCCAGAGGTGGCACTCAGAGCCATCTGTATGGGCACCCATGCCATCACCCCAGCGCAGAGTTTGCCAGACAGGACTCAAGGCCTCTTGCATACCCAGGCAGCCCAGGACCCTAGAAAGAAGGGTCAAAACTTCAAAACATCTTCTCCTTCTTTCTACTGTATTGGTGTCCTCAGGTGCCTATACAATTTAAACATGTGACAGAGTAGTGAGTAATAAGTTACTGCTTAAATTGTCACATCGGTGAAAATAATGTGGGTTTTATGTTGTAGTTTAAGCACTTGGCGTCTAAAAGGTTTGCCATCACTGGTCTATAAGATACATTTTGTAGCAGCCATGAGGCGGATGAGCCTCTTGCCTCAGGCAGCATCACCTGCAGCAATATAAGGGGCAGCATCAGAGGTGCAGTCACCTGCTAAAAAGACGGTCTGGTTACTTTAAAATAGTGGCTGTTCACATTCACTGTCAATATCGGTGTAAAAAGTGCATGGAGTTCCCACCTATTAAAACAAAAACTGACCTATTTCTTGTGCAGGTGGTGGATCGTGAGGTCGTTCTATCGCTCGCCTTAGGCAGCAGAGAGTTTAGGTTCACCCCTGGTTACTATATCTAGATGGAACCCCTAACATTTCATACAGTTTAGGGTCCATGGAAGTCTGTCTCTGTCATTGAATAATACAAAGACTTGGGTTTGGTGAAGTTGGATAAAAGATGATTGTCACAGTCAGTGGTAGTGGATCCTCTGTACCAACGTGGACGATGACGTAAGCCGACACCTGGGACCGGAGTCTAAGCAGGTTGGACTTGTTGCGGCGTGGTACCACCAGGTCGTTCCACAGGCTCGACTTTGCCCGCGGTGGCGCCAAGGCGTAGTGCGGAATCGTGAGGCAAACTCGTGGTCAGGGACAGGCAGGAGGTCAAGACAGGCAGCACAGGATCGGAGTTGGGGATGTAGCAATAGGTAAGGACAGGCTGCACGGGATCGGAGTCAGGAACGGAATCGAGGTCACAACGGGAAATCTGGATAATCGCAGAGGGCTTGGAATAGAGCTTTCTCTCAGGCATGGAAGCACAAAGATCCGGCAGGGGTCACAGGAAGAGGCGTGGCATATACAGGTAGTCAGGTGGCCAGCGCCAATTAGCAGTGCACCCTTTAATTTTCAGTGGCCGGCGCATGGGAGCCCTAGGACGCGGGGACAGGTGCGCTGAAGAGGGGAGACCATCGCTGAAGCGCGGCAGGGTGAGTGAGACTGCCAGGGAGTGGGGGCAAACGGAGGCACATGGGTTGCAGGAACACCCGTGACAATGATCTACCGGACCTAGGCAATCCCCTGCCGGACACCATTGCTGCAGCAGCCATTGCACTGATCCGGGTTTAGTATCAGGCCTCTTTAATGAGCGTGAAAATATGATGCCTTCCTACAGTAGCCAAGCTGAAGACATAAACCCAATATGATGTGCACCATTAAAAAAATCAAGGAAATTACTTACGCAATTAGATACAACTTAAAATAAAATCTAATGTTATTGGAAAGATTCTCTGTTATTATAGCGCTTTAAGTATTCGCCATTAATCCGCACGTACCGTAAACTAGTCCTGCGGCGGATACAGTAACAGGACGGAATTTAGAGGCTTTTCTTCCTGTAAGATTATAGTCTTGTTATGTTATTTCCGGAAAGGCTGGAGATGGATTTTCATTACCATAAGTAGAATTTGGTATTTTCGATTAGACATTTAATCTGTTTCTGCATCTCTCCTGCGACGAGGGAAGAGTCGGCACAAATTATAGCGGCATAAAACTGTGTGCTGCAATCTTACGAGATGGGAACCTTGTATGCTAATACTATAATGGAGGATTACCGGCGAAATTGGAAGGTTTTATCAATTTTGCAGAATTTACAGGGAACACAGTGTAATAAAGATGATGTTACATAACCAGTCCACTGCGTGGAAGCGAATACAAATGTAATAATGCCGGGAGGGTGAGAAGACTGTCCTGGGAGATTCTGAGAGGCCTTTCACATCACCGTCCTGTCTGACAAAATGAACATACATTACGTATGCATTAGGGTACAGTTATATATTTATGTACACAGGAACAGTTACAGTAGTTATATTCTTGTACATAGGGGGCAGTATTATAGTAGTTATATTCTTGTACATAGGGGGCAGTATTATAGTAGTTATATTCCTGTACATAGGGGGCAGTATTATAGTAGTTATATTCTTGTACATAGGGGGCAGTATTATAGTAGTTATATTCTTGTACATAGGGGGCAGTATTATAGTAGTTATATTCCTGTACATAGGGGGCAGTATTATAGTAGTTATATTCTTGTACATAGGGGGCAGTATTATAGTAGTTATATTCTTGTACATAGGGGGCAGTATTATAGTAGTTATTTTCTTGTACATAAGGGCAGTATTATAGTAGTTATATTCCTGTACATAGGGGGCAGTATTATAGTAGTTATATTCTTGTACATAGGGGGCAGTATTATAGTAGTTATATTCCTGTACATAGGGGGCAGTATTATAGTAGTTATATTCCTGTACATAGGGGCAGTATTATAGTAGTTATATTCCTGTACATAGGGGGCAGTATTATAGTAGTTATATTCCTGTACATAGGGAGCAGTATTATAGTAGTTATATTCCTGTACATAGGGGGCAGTATTATAGTAGTTATATTCTTGTACATAGGGGGCAGTATTATAGTAGTTATATTCCTGTACATAGGGAGCAGTATTATAGTAGTTATATTCCTGTACATAGGGGGCAGTATTATAGTAGTTATATTCTTGTACATAGGGGGCAGTATTATAGTAGTTATATTCTTGTATATAGGGGGCAGTATTATAGTAGTTATATACCTGTACATAGGGGGCAGTATTATAGTAGTTATATTCCTGTACATAGGGGGCAGTATTATAGTAGTTATATTCTTGTACATAGGGGGCAGTATTATAGTAGTTATATTCCTGTACATAGGGGGCAGTATTATAGCAGTTATATCCCTGTACATAGGGGGCAGTATTATAGTAGTTATATTCTTGTACATAGGGGGCAGTATTATAGTAGTTATATTCTTGTACATAGGGGGCAGTATTATAGTAGTTATATTCCTGTACATAGGGGGCAGTATTATAGTAGGTATATTCTTGTACATAGGGGGCAGTATTATAGTAGTTATATTCCTGTACATAGGGGGCAGTATTATAGTAGTTATATTCTTGTACATAGGGGGCAGTATTATAGTAGTTATATTCCTGTACATAGGGAGCAGTATTATAGTAGTTATATTCCTGTACATAGGGGGCAGTATTATAGTAGTTAGAGTCTTGTACATAGGGGGCAGTATTATTGTAGTTATATTCCTGTACATAGGGGGCAGTATTATAGTAGTTATATTCTTGTACATAGGGGGTAGTATTATAGTAGTTATATTCCTGTACATAGAGGCAGTATTATAGTAGTTATAGTCTTGTACATAGGGGGCAGTATTATAGTAGTTATATTCTTGTACATAGGGGCAGTATTATAGTAGTTATATTCCTGTACATAGGGGGCAGTATTATAGTAGTTATATTCTTGTACATAGGGGGCAGTATTATAGTAGTTATATTCTTGTACATAGGGAGCAGTATTATAGTAGTTATATTCTTGTACATAGGGGCAGTATTATAGTAGTTATATTCTTGTACATAGGGGGCAGTATTATACTAGTTATATTCTTGTACATAGGGGCAGTATTATAGTAGTTATATTCTTGTACATAGGGGGCAGTATTATAGTAGTTATATATTTATGTACACAGGAACAGTTACAGTAGTTATATTCTTGTACATAGGGGGCAGTATTATAGTAGTTATTTTCTTGTACATAAGGGCAGTATTATAGTAGTTATATTCCTCTACATAGGGGGCAGTATTATAGTAGTTATATTCTTGTACATAGGGGGCAGTATTATAGTAGTTATATTCCTGTACATAGGGGGCAGTATTATAGTAGTTATATTCTTGTACATAGGGGGCAGTATTATAGTAGTTATATTCCTGTACATAGGGAGCAGTATTATAGTAGTTATATTCCTGTACATAGGGGGCAGTATTATAGTAGTTATATTCTTGTACATAGGGGGCAGTATTATAGTAGTTATATTCCTGTACATAGGGGGCAGTATTATAGTAGTTATATTCTTGTACATAGGGGGCAGTATTATAGTAGTTATATTCCTGTACATAGGGGGCAGTATTATAGTAGTTATATTCTTGTACATAGGGGGCAGTATTATAGTAGTTATATTCCTGTACATAGGGAGCAGTATTATAGTAGTTATATTCCTGTACATAGGGGGCAGTATTATAGTAGTTATAGTCTTGTACATAGGGGGCAGTATTATTGTAGTTATATTCCTGTACATAGGGGGCAGTATTATAGTAGTTATATTCTTGTACATAGGGGGCAGTATTATAGTAGTTATATTCCTGTACATAGAGGCAGTATTATAGTAGTTATAGTCTTGTACATAGGGGGCAGTATTATAGTAGTTATATTCTTGTACATAGGGGCAGTATTATAGTAGTTATATTCCTGTACATAGGGGGCAGTATTATAGTAGTTATATTCTTGTACATAGGGGGCAGTATTATAGTAGTTATATTCTTGTACATAGGGAGCAGTATTATAGTAGTTATATTCTTGTACATAGGGGCAGTATTATAGTAGTTATATTCTTGTACATAGGGGGCAGTATTATACTAGTTATATTCTTGTACATAGGGGCAGTATTATAGTAGTTATATTCTTGTACATAGGGGGCAGTATTATAGTAGTTATATTCCTGTACATAGGGGGCAGTATTATAGTAGTTATATTCCTGTACATAGGGGGCAGTATTATAGTAGTTATATTCTTGTACATAGGGGGCAGTATTATAGTAGTTATATTCCAGCACATAGGGGGCAGTATTATAGTAGTTACATTGTTGTACATAGGGGGCAGTATTATAGTAGTTATATCCCTGTACATAGGGGCAGTATTATAGTAGTTATATTCCTGTACATAGGGGGCAGTATTACAGTAGTTATATTCCTGTACATAGGGGGCAGTATTATAGTAGTTATATTCCTGTACATAGGAGGCAGTATTATAGTAGTTATATCCTTGTACATAGGGGGCAGTATTATAGTAGTTATATTCTTGTACATAGGGGACAGTATTATAGTAGTTATATTCTTGTACATAGGGGCAGTATTATAGTAGTTATATTCTTGTACATAGGAGGCAGTATTATAGTAGTTATATTACTGTATATAGGGGGCAGTATTATAGTAGTTATATTACTGTATATAGGGGGCAGTATTATAGTAGTTATATCCCTGTACATAGGGGGCAGTATTATAGTAGTTATATTCCTGTACATAGGGGGCAGTATTATAGTAGTTATATTCCTGTACATAGGGGGCAGTATTACAGTAGTTATATTCTTGTACATAGGGGGCAGTATTATAGTAGTTGTATTCTTGTACATAGGGGGCGGTATTATAGTAGTTATACTCCTGTACATAGGAGGCAGTATTATAGTAGTTATATCCTTGTACATAGGGGGCAGTATTATAGTAGTTATATTCTTGTACATAGGGGACAGTATTATAGTAGTTATATTCTTGTACATAGGGGCAGTATTATAGAAGTTATATTCTTGTACATAGGAGGCAGTATTATAGTAGTTATATTACTGTATATAGGGGGCAGTATTATAGTAGTTATATCCCTGTACATAGGGGGCAGTATTATAGTAGTTATATTACTGTATATAGGGGGCAGTATTATAGTAGTTATATCCCTGTACATAGGGGGCAGTATTATAGTAGTTATATTCCTGTACATAGGGGGCAGTATTATAGTAGTTATATTCCTGTACATAGGGGGCAGTATTATAGTAGCTATATTCTTGTACATAGGGGGCAGTATTATAGTAGATATATTCTTGTACATAGGGGGCAATTTTTATTGTGAAAACCAACAAAAATACAATTAAACAAAATACAAAATCATAAATACATTCTTCTGTATGTACAATTAGTATTCAAAATATTAACTCAAAGTAAATTTAACTTATAGTGTCCATAGCTGCTGCTGCTGGAAAGGAAAAAGTTAAATGTAAATTCAATATATATAGAAATTAAGCACTAGATACATTCATCCATAATTTCCTATTTCTTTGGTCTTTCCTGACTTCCAGTGATTTTATCCACCTTAGCTCAGACAATATTTGGGATACCACAGCCGTGTAGTTATAGTCCTCTCTGTGCAGGGACACCCGGGTTCTGGCATGCCAGTGGTAATACTTTATCACTGTTATTATAAGATACATAGTTCCCGGATCTATATTACCATCTGGAGATGGGACGCCATAGATGATGTCCGGGTACTGGAGGAATTGCAGCCTCGGGATGTTCAGCAGGTCAGATACTTCCTTCCAGATCTTCCTCCCTCCCCAGCACTCAGAGATGAAATGTTCCATCGTCTCCTCCTGCTGACACCCCAGGGGACACTTCCTATCTGCCACACTCACAAACTTTAGGTTCCCTCTCACAAATAACTTCCCATGTAGTGACAACCAAGCGATATCAAAAAACTTGGGGGGAAGTCGCTTCGCATTGAGGAACCTGAGACTCTTCTGTAAGGTGGTGGTCACACAGTCTCTGAGAGCGAGTGGGGAGTGGTAGAAAGCCCGACATATCCTAGTATAGAGATCCCTCCTGGTGTTACTGACAATGTAGGACTTCTCCAGCTTCCACATCCTGACACACTTCAGACCATATACCATATACTGGGGGAGGAAGCCAGGAGTCCATCGGCCCCTCTTGAGACTGCCGCCTCGCACCCAAAACTCTGCAAAAGGCAATATCCAGTCCCTGACACTACTTACCCACAGGAGACCATTGTTTGAGTCCAGGCAACCAAAATTGACTTTCAGAAACATGGAGTCAAAGAAAACCCTCGGATTTAACATATCCAGTCCACCCTCTCTCCTCCGTAGGTAGGTTATCCCTCTTTTTACTGGGTTCAACCTGTTCCCCCATAAAAGCTGGAAGAACAGGCTAAAGAGCCGAGCGGAGAAAGATTCTGGCAAAGGAAAGACGACAGAGACGTAGAGGAAGACAGGGACCAGGTAAGTCTTCAGCAGAGTAACCCTTTCTCTATAGGTCAGCCTCCAGTTCTTCCATCGCTGAACCTTTACATTTCCGGTATCCAACTTCTCTTCCCAATTTAGTTTGGCATTATCTTCCCTCCCGAATTTCACCCCAAGGATCTTGATATGGGTGGAGGCCTTGGCGAACTGTGGCAGATCAAAGCCAGGAGCAGTATCCAATGTCCAGAAAGCTTGACTCTTCTCAAGGTTGACCAGAGACCCGGAGGCCTCTGAGTAACTTCTGATGGCTGCAGACAACATCTCCACCTCACGAGGCTCCGATATCACCACAGTCACATCATCCGCGTAGGCGACTACCTTCAAAGGCAAGCAATGGGGGACCGGCACCCCCCGAAAATCACACCGCTGCAGTGATCGCAGAAACAAGTCTATGGCAAACACATACAGCAGTGGACTCAGGGGGCAGCCCTGCCGTACCCCTGCCTCTACTTCAAAAGTGTCCCCCTGCCAACCATTGATCAGAGGAAAGCTCTTCGCCTCTTTATATAAAGTTCTCAGCCAATCTATAAATTGTCCCGGAATACCGTACTTTGACAAAGTGGCCCATAGATAATCGTGATCAACCCTGTCAAAGGCTTTAGCCTGGTCCAGACCTACAACATATCTCCCACACCTCAGGGCTTTACATCTCTCAAACATCTCTCTTATCGAGATGACTGCTCCAGAGATGTTCCGCCCTCTTACCGTGCCGTACTGCGAGCCTGCCAACAGTGCCGGGGACAAACAGACTAACCTAGAGAATAGAATTTTTGCCAGAATCTTCCTGTCGACATTCAAGAGGGCGATCGGCCTCCAGTTCTTGATGTCACTAGGCTCCTTACCTTTAGACAGCAGAATAAGGGAGGACACTCTCATGGATGGAGGCATCAGGTGATTTTCTAGACAGTTTGTATAAATATCCACAAGGATCGGGGCTAAGAGGTCTCTAAACTTCTTATAAAATTCTGCTGTAATACCATCAGGACCTGGTGCCTTCTTCAGATGTAACTTATCAATGGCCTCTTTAACCTCCTCCTCTGTTATTCCTGCTGTCAAAGGAGTAAAGTCCAAATCTCTAGTGTCAGGGCCTGGAGTTGCCTCCAAGAATTGAGCCATTTTATCCTTATCCAAAACCTTCTTCTGAAATAACTCAGCATAGTAGGATCTCACCACCCCCAGGATACCCTCCCGAGATTCCTGCAAAACTCCCTGGGAGTCAGTGAGACCTGTGATCGTTTTCTTAGCCACACGTTCCCGGCAACTCTCATATGGATCAGGCGTGACTACGTTTCCGTAGTCTCGCTCCACAACCAGGGACGTGTAGCGGCTGTACTGATACTGCTTTATTTCAGATTTCAGTCGGTCAATCTTTTGTTTTTCATCCCCACCCGCCGAATAGAGTGACTCCAATTCTCTACGCAGCTTGAGATACTGGCTGTACTTGCTCTTCCCCTTCTTCACTGACAGTCTCTGTAAGAGGGACCGGATCTCCTCCTTGACGTCCTCCCACCAGTCAGATATGTGGTTATAGAAATACACTCTCTCCATTTCACCCTGTAGAAGAGAATGGATATGTTCCTGGACAAAACCTTCTTCCAAGAGACTAGAGTTAAGTCTCCATAACCCTCTTCCCATATCAGGCCGCTCACTAGCACCCAAGCAAAAATATAAGGCAAGGTGATCTGAATAGGGAACACACTTTTCGCTCCTCTCTCCTATGACCTCCATAGGACTCACCAGCGCCAAGTCTATCCGGCTAGATCTTCCAGCACAGGAGTAGGTAAATTTGGGTTTCCTACCACCCTGCACAAACACATCAGATAGACCTGACTGCGAGATTATAGCATTCAAGACCTTGGAGTCCCTGGTGAGAGGTCTACCACTGGATCGATCAGTAGATGCTCTGGTGGCATTAAAGTCACCCGTCATGATTACAGGCACAGATGTAAAGAGATAGGGTTTTACCTCATTAAACAGATTTACCCTTTCAGTCACTGTCTGTGGACCATAGATATTAATAAGTCGGAGCCTCCTACCTCGGATGGTAACCTCCAGCACCAGACACCTTCCCATCGACACCTCGGTAAGTCTATGTAGGGTAACATCGTGTGTATTAAACAGTATGGAGACCCCGGCACAAGGCTCCACAGACAGCGACCAGAAGGATGGACCTGAACGCCATTCCCTCTCTGCTTCTCGTAAGAGACTAAGACTATTGAGATGAGTCTCCTGTAAGAAAAAGACATCAGCGTCCAGATATTGGAGATGTTCATACACCGCATGTCTTTTCTTCCTTGCCCTAATGCTGTTTACATTAGTCGAGATGACTTTAAGGTGAAAATCCGCCATTAGAGCCATAAGAAGAAGCAGAGAGAGTAACCCCATCATCATAAGTCTGAGTCCGAGCCCTCCTGCTGACCACCTGTCTCCATATCGGATTCAGATTCTGGCCCTACTGCCTGAGGTCTCCGTTTGGATGGGGGATCTGCATCTGGCTCATCCTCATATTCTGCCACCATTCTCTGCAATTCACGTTCTAGTTCTTCCTCCGCATCTGACTCTGACAACACACTAAACCTGTTTACGGTCATGGTCACACCTGCAGTTCTATCCACCTTCATCCTGGATGATTTTTGGACAGTGGTCCACTCACCCTCTGGCTTACGGGTGGATGTATCTTTCTTCCTTCTCTTTGTAGAAGTTGGTGCTGGAGAAGGAATGGGCACTGAGGGTGGTACAACCTGAGGGACAACCTGCTTGTTCCCCTCAATGATTTTTGTTTGGGACTGGTCTGGTACTGGTGTGGTTTTAATCTGAGGCTGGTCTGGTTCTGGCATGGTGTTTATTTGAGGCTGGTCTGGTATGATATAATTTTCAACGCACTGAGGTTCTGGCCCAACCTGAGCTGACCCTGACACCACAGCCTCCTCCTCCCCCAGGTCATCTGCCCCTGCCAATAGGTCTTCATCAGGGAAGGTCTTACATATGTTGTGCCAGGCATTGGGACAATCCCTGTGGGCATGCCCGATCTCACCGCACAGGTTACACCTGATGTTTTGGCAGTCTGCACTCACATGGCCGATATCCCCACACAGGCTGCACTTGACCACAGAGCAATTACTGGCGATGTGACCGACCCTACCACACTTGAAGCATCTGCGGGGCTGACCTGGATAGAAGCATACCCCCTTCTCACGACCAATGAAGAAGGAGTTGGGCAGATGCTGGGTTATGTTATTATATTGTCTTAATTTTACCAGGACCTTCCACCCTCCTGTCCAGATCCCGTCCTCATCCCGGGTCTTGGTGAGCTCTGACATAAGGTCACAGTGTCTCCTGAGCCAGATGACAATATCCTGCGGGGGCACAGCTTCATTCCAGAAGATAATGGTGACAGTAACCTGGCCAAGTTTAGAGATGGGGATGAAGCTGAAATTATTCCACCCCTCAGCATCCCTATACCTGGGGAAGATGGCCCAAAACCGGTCCAAGTTACACATTAACTTAAAGCTCACATCATATCCCAGGCGGTCTGGGAGGTTAATTACTGCCAGGATGTCACTTGGCGAGAAACCCATCTGGTCACATAGCAGAGATCTCACAACAAACCTCCGGTCAGGTAGGTCTTCCTTGGCCCCTTTGTGCTTAAACCTAACCACGTTCCTCCTCTTAAAAGCCTGACCGGTGTAATGTGAGCCGGACGTAAAGGATGGTGCACCCCGGCTCCAGGCATTGCCAGAGGAGGTCTGGTCAGGACCGGTACCACGCTGTGACTGGGGGCGCTGCTGAGCACCTGAAACAGGGGGGTCTGCGCCACCATCAGGAACTAATGGAGGAAAGTCCTGATCACTGGACTGCTCTACCACCTCCCCACCATCAGCCTCCATGTCCCCAGCCTCCATACACTGCTCTGACTGCTCTATAACAACATCCCAGACAGGTGGTGAAGCCCCTTCCGTTGGAATATTATCAAATACGGAGGTATCAATACAGGGATTAGTTATATCACAGACATTGGCAGCAATAACCACAGACATATCAGCAGTATCAGACACATTAGGACCAGCAGAGTCTGTAACATTAGGATCAGCAGAGTCCTGATTGTCCTGCTCTGGTGTCACCTGGGAGCTCTGCTGCGCTGCTGCAGTGTTACCTTCAGGAACGTCATCTGAGTCTTGTGGTGCACCATCACCAACTGCACCATCACCATCAGTCAGGTGTCTCTGTTCTTGCTGCAGATTGCAGGCTGCTGGGACTTGTAGTGCCTCTGCTGTAAGTGGCTGATCACTGGCTCTGTGGTAGGGGAATGTTGCCGGCTGCAGTATTGGCTTTAGTTGGGTCTGCTGGACGACATCAGGGCAGGTCACGGGTGCAGGATATGATGGTCCTCCATGTGTCTGTGCCTGGAAGCGCTCCTGATTCCTGAAGGTCTCTGCCAGGGGTCCCACCTGCTCCAGGACTGCCTCAGTTTGGGTAATGTTGTCTGCGAGCTGCTTGGCCAGTGTGGCCAGTTTCTTGTCCAGGAGCTCGTGTCTCTCAGGATTCGCTGCCTTCAGCTTGTAAGCGCAGTCGATGTTTTTCTGCAGCAGCAGTTTTTGCTCCCTCAGCTTCTCCAGTCTTTTCACGAGCGCTGGGATCTGATCAGCCAGGAGGAGCTCAGGTGCACGCTCAGCCACAGGACTGGGAGAGGCTGCTGGTGCACGCTCAGCCACAGGACTGGGAGAGGCTGCAGGTGCACGCTCAGCCACAGGACTGGGAGAGGCTGCAGGTTGGTTACGTGCTGAGGGTAATGACTTGCTGCTGGGTCCGGGCCTCTGTGCCGCTGGTGGGCTCTGGCGCGCTGCGGCTGTCACTACTGGGGGATGACATTGTCCATGTTGGGGACTGGGTCCCACTTTCCTGCCAGTGACAGCGCTGGTAGCAGCTTGAGGCCTCCCTGCTGGTCTCACCTCGGTCTCCACAGATCTTACAGTCTTGTTTCCTCCACTCCCAGACCTGGTTCTCTCAGGCCGGATGAATACAGACTGTTGCAGGTTCTCCAAGATAGTCTGGCGCTCTAGAGATGTCCTCCTGTGCCTGGATGGAGGTGTAGAGGGCACAGCTGAGGCCTGTAATGGAGGCTGCCTCTGCTCCTGCACAGCTTTCCCTGCTGCCTGACCCAGCGCTCTGGTCTCACTCACTGCTTTTTGCTGCACATTAACACTGGGAGATGGTTTCACCAGACTGGAACTCACTGCTGCTTCTTGCTTTTCCAATACATTCACCTTCTTTCTCTCACAAACTCCAGCTGTACTGAAGCCACTGACATTCTGCACCTTACTCACAGACTTCACTTTAGGATTTGCATCCTCAGTTTTTGGTGTCTGAGAGTTTACTCCCAGAGAAGGCCTTGGAGCCTGGGCCTTGCTTGGGGAAGTTCCCCACCCAGGGTGGCCCCGCCCTGGGCTATCTCCAGGCATTAGGAGACTTCAGGAGCTCTGCTCACACACAACCTCCCAGCAAGGGGGCAGTATTATAGTAGTTATATTCTTGTACATAAGGGGCAGTATTATAGTAGTTATATTCCTGTACATCGGGGGCAGTATTATAGTAGTTATATTCTTGTACATAGGGGGCAGTATTATAGTAGTTATATTCTTGTACATAGGGGGCAGTATTATAGTAGTTATATTCTTGTACATAGGGGGCAGTATTATAGCAGTTATATTCCTGTACATCGGGGGCAGTATTATAGTAGTTATATTCTTGTACATAGGGGGCAGTATTATAGTAGTTATATTCTTGTACATAGGGGCAGTATTATAGTAGTTATATTCTTGTACATAGGGGGCAGTATTATAGTAGTTATATTCTTGTACATAGGGGGCAGTATTATAGTAGTTATATTCTTGTACATAGGGGGCAGTATTATAGTAGTTATATTCTTGTACATAGGGGGCAGTATTATAGCAGTTATATTCTTGTACATAGGGGGCAGTATTATAGTAGTTATATTCTTGTACATAGGGGGCAGTATTATAGCAGTTATATCCCTGTACATATGAAGCAGTGTTATAGTAGTTATATACTTGTACATAGGGGGCAGTATTATAGTAGTTATATACTTGTACATAGGGGGCAGTATTATAGTAGTTATATTCTTGCACATAGGGGGCAGTATTATAGTAGTTATATTCTTGCACATAAGGGGCAGTATTATAGTAGTTATATTCTTGTACATAGGGGGTAGTATTATAGTAGTTATATTCTTGTACATAGGGGGCAGTATTATAGCAGTTATATCCCTGTACATATGAAGCAGTGTTATAGTAGTTATATACTTGTACATAGGGGGCAGTATTATAGTAGTTATATTCTTGTACATAGGGGGCAGTATTATAGTAGTTATATTCCTGTACATAGGGGGTAGTATTATAGTAGTTATATTCTTGCACATAAGGGGCAGTATTAACCCCACCAATAGATATGTGATTTACCCCTGACGAAGCCACAGCGAGGTGGCGATACGCGTGGGGCAGTCAGCCTCTCCCCCCCGACCTGATCACACTGGTTAAAGTTACATGGCTAAATTATTTTGCACTGAATGTTACCTATGTTATGTTTCTTCTATTACCTGTGGGTCATCCTAATTGTCTTTATTTTGACCAGAGGGGGGACAGAGTATACCAGTCAGCCTATATTTGAGGCACCTGGTTGTTCCCATCTGATTGATGGGTGCTTGCTATGTTTTAATTGTTTTTAATGCATATCAATAAAAATAGATTTTTATACCAATACAGTATCATATTTTAGGCTGTATAACACCAGGACCTTCTTGTTTTGTTACTCCATATGATGAGATGAGAGCTGCATCTGCCTGTACACTATGCAAGTTGAAAATACTCAATATATTATAGTACAGGCAGTCCCCGGGTTACATACAAGATAGGGTCTGTAGGTTTGTTCTTAAGTTGAATTTGTATGTAAGTCGGAACTGTATATTTTATCATTGTAATCCCAGCCCGAACTTTTTTGGTCTCTGTGACAATTGGGATTTAAAAATGTTGGGTTATCATAAGAAACAATATTAACACTAAAGCTTCATTACAGACGCCTGTGATAACTGTTATAGCTGATTATTGGAGCCTAGGACTAAAGTACAATAAATTACCAATATCCAGAGGTCCGTTTGTAACTAGGGGTCGTAGGTAAGTCGAGTGTTCTTAAGTAGGGGACCGCCTGTATAGTTAAGTACAATTTTAAAAGTTGATTGAAGGAAACCATGATTAAATAATCTAAGAAGATACCACAGTCCCGGTGCCTGTATCTATGAGTAATGTCCCTGGTTTATAAGGATGGATATTAGTGGTAGATTCCTTTAAGCTTATATTACATGAAGTACAATAATCCTTTGGATCACGTTTTATATGATATAGTTTTTGTATTACATTTCTGTATTTTATAGAAACCGCAATCATTCCTTGTAAATATCTTTGACGGCAGCAGCAATAATTGCTGTCAATCTCCCCATTATACAATTAATCCCTGTAATCTGCAGACAGTCCCTAAATCCACCTGTAATTATTGTTGGATAATTGTAAGACTTGGGAATATTATATACTTTTTTATCGCCTCGTGTTTCCTATTATTTATTCCAGCAAAAAGAAAAAGAAAAACGTAAAATTTCCATCTATGGGAAATGTAACTATGAACTACATCCATTGCTGTTCCACATGAGAAGCTTCACAAACAAGGTACAAAGAATATAAGAAACCAAAAAAAATCGCTCAAGTATCTCTTGATCTAATGCTCCACCTACATGGGAGGGGTAGGGCGCCATTCTCCTGAGTGGTCCAACCCTAGTGATGGCCCTAATATGCCCTGTACTGGGGGATGGCCAGAATATGCCCTGTACTGGGGGATGGCCATAATATGCCCTGTACTGGGGGATGGCCCTAATATGCCCTGTACTGGGGGATGGCCCTAATATGCCCTGTACTGGGGGATGGCCCTAATATGCCCTGTACTGGGGGATGGCCCTAATATGCCCTGTACTGGGGGATGGCCATAATATGCCCTGTACTGGGGGATGGCCCTAATATGCCCTGTACTGGGGGATGGCCCTAATATGCCCTGTACTGGGGGATGGCCATAATATGCCCTGTACTGGGGGATGGCCCTAATATGCCCTGTACTGGGGGATGGCCATAATATGCCCTGTACTGGGGGATGGCCCTAATATGCCCTGTACTGGGGGATGGCCCTAATATGCCCTGTACTGGGGGATGGCCCTAATATGCCCTGTACTGGGGGATGGCCCTAATATGCCCTGTACTGGGGGATGGCCCTAATATGCCCTGTACTGAGGGATGGCCATAATATGCCCTGTACTGGGGGATGGCCCTAATATGCCCTGTACTGGGGGATGGCCCTAATATGCCCTGTACTGGGGGATGGCCCTAATATGCCCTGTACTGGGGGATGGCCCTAATATGCCCTGTACTGGGGGATGGCCCTAATATGCCCTGTACTGGGGGATGGCCCTAATATGCCCTGTACTGGGGGATGGCCCTAATATGCCCTGTACTGGGGGATGGCCCTAATATGCCCTGTACTGGGGGATGGCCCTAATATGCCCTGTACTGGGGGATGGCCCTAATATGCCCTGTACTGGGGGATGGCCCTAATATGCCCTGTACTGGGGGATGGCCCTAATATGCCCTGTACTGGGGGATGGCCCTAATATGCCCTGTACTGGGGGATGGCCCTAATATGCCCTGTACTGGGGGATGGCCCTAATATGCCCTGTACTGGGGGATGGCCCTAATATGCCCTGTACTGGGGGATGGCCCTAATATGCCCTGTACTGGGGGATGGCCATAATATGCCCTGTACTGGGGGATGGCCATAATATGCCCTGTACTGGGGGATGGCCCTAATATGCCCTGTACTGGGGGATGGCCCTAATATGCCCTGTACTGGGGGATGGCCCTAATATGCCCTGTACTGGGGGATGGCCCTAATATGCCCTGTACTGGGGGATGGCCCTAATATGCCCTGTACTGGGGGATGGCCCTAATATGCCCTGTACTGGGGGATGGCCCTAATATGCCCTGTACTGGGGGATGGCCCTAATATGCCCTGTACTGGGGGATGGCCCTAATATGCCCTGTACTGGGGGATGGCCCTAATATGCCCTGTACTGGGGGATGGCCCTAATATGCCCTGTACTGGGGGATGGCCCTAATATGCCCTGTACTGGGGGATGGCCCTAATATGCCCTGTACTGGGGGATGGCCATAATATGCCCTGTACTGGGGGATGGCCCTAATATGCCCTGTACTGGGGGATGGCCATAATATGCCCTGTACTGGGGGATGGCCCTAATATGCCCTGTACTGGGGGATGGCCCTAATATGCCCTGTACTGGGGGATGGCCCTAATATGCCCTGTACTGGGGGATGGCCCTAATATGCCCTGTACTGGGGGATGGCTCTAATATGCCCTGTACTGGGGGATGGCCCTAATATGCCCTGTACTGGGGGATGGCCCTAATATGCCCTGTACTGGGGGATGGCCATAATATGCCCTGTACTGGGGGATGGCCCTAATATGCCCTGTACTGGGGGATGGCCCTAATATGCCCTGTACTGGGGGATGGCCCTAATATGCCCTGTACTGGGGTATGGCCATAATATGCCCTGTACTGGGGGATGGCCCTAATATGCCCTGTACTGGGGGATGGCCCTAATATGCCCTGTACTGGGGGATGGCCCTAATATGCCCTGTACTGGGGGATGGCCCTAATATGCCCTGTACTGGGGGATGGCCCTAATATGCCCTGTACTGGGAGATGGCCATATTATGCCCTGTACTGGGGGATGGCCCTAATATGCCCTGTACTGGGGGATGGCCCTAATATGCCCTGTACTGGGGGATGGCCCTAATATGCCCTGTACTGGGGGATGGCCATAATATGCCCTGTACTGGGGGATGGTCCTAATATGCCCTGTACTGGGGGATGGCCCTAATATGCCTTGTACTGGGGGATGGCCATAATATGCCCTGTACTGGGGGATGGCCCTAATATGCCCTGTACTGGGGGATGGCCCTAATATGTTCTGTACTGGGGGATGGCCCTAATATGCCCTGTACTGGGGGATGGCCCTAATATCCCCTGTACTGGGGGATGGCCCTAATATGCCCTGTACTGGGGGATGGCCCTAATATGCCCTGTACTGGGGGATGGCCCTAATATGCCCTGTACTGGGGGATGGCCCTAATATGCCCTGTACTGGGGGATGGCCCTAATATGCCCTGTACTGGGGGATGGCCCTAATATGCCCTGTACTGGGGGATGGCCATAATATGCCCTGTACTGGGGGATGGCCATAATATGCCCTGTACTGGGGGATGGCCCTAATATGCCCTGTACTGGGGGATGGCCATAATATGCCTTGTACTGGGGGATGGCCCTAATATGCCCTGTACTGGGGGATGGCCCTAATATGCCCTGTACTGGGGGATGGCCATAATATGCCCATAAAACGTAACCATGGGTCCTGGGCTGTATGGATATTATGGCCCCTACATGTCTGGAATCACTTCCTACATCTGGTCCTAGAATCAGCTTCTTGGGGAATGGAGGACGTGATCCTTCTGCTGATTTCAATCTGCAGGTTAGGACCTTCAAAGGTCCTGAAATGGCTCTTGTGTACATGTGTATTGAGAGGAGGAACAGATGTATGAGGATTTCATGGGTGAAGGTTCTTCCCAATATAATAATTGATGGGTGGTTTGAGTGGCCATGGACCCTTTAGAAGCCTTGGGCCCCCCGGCCACTACCCGAGACTCAATTCAATTGAGAAAGGGACACTGTGCTCTGATATGATGCATAACATTGGGGCAGATTTACTTAACCGTTGTGTGACGAAGATTCGGGACCGGCGCGATCCACTAAGATCCCGAGTTCCTGCAGGTGTCGCTGTTGCGCCGAGGTCCGCCGGAGTTCACCTTCTTCTTCCCGGTGCATGTAAGTGCTGATATTGCAACACAAATCCTTTTTTAAATTCCACGGTTTATCCGAATCCGTCGGGTTGTCAGAGGGCCACGCCACCCAATTTCGGGTTGTCAGAGGGCCGGCACCGATGCAGCAAAATCTGAGCGCGTGCTCCAAAATCCAGTGGCAATTCGGCGCAAAGCGGAAATATTCGGCAGCCCCTTTGTGTCACTTATTCAATTGTCTTAGTCATTGATGAGAAGTTTATTACATAGTTTTCGATTAGGGTTGAGTGGACCCAAAACGCTAGATGTTCAAGTTAGAGTTCT
The DNA here is from genome assembly GCF_040894005.1 of Engystomops pustulosus. Taxonomy (NCBI): domain Eukaryota; kingdom Metazoa; phylum Chordata; class Amphibia; order Anura; family Leptodactylidae; genus Engystomops; species Engystomops pustulosus. The sequence goes on along the minus strand of NC_092411.1, from coordinate 8,756,388 downwards.
GCCTTCGGGCTCACTCGGAAAAGCTGGTAGATAGGTCAATGATAACCCCATCAACCAGCTTTTCATCTTAATTTAAGGATGTTGTTTAAAGATGGGTCCCGGGGTGAACCCCCTTTAAATACCCATCGGTAATTCACACAATGGGTGCTGGCACAGATTGAAAGTGTTAACCCTTTAAATGTCATAGGGAGAAATTTTCCTAGGGGTAATGGCTTTGCTGGCAGCAGTTCTAACACTCCGGAGCTGTTCCAGCACTGCTTGCCAGTGTTACCAGTGGTTGTTTGCTGCTCCTATGACAGCCAGGAATCTGTATGAGTCATAATTGAACGGTTCAGCTTGTCCTCGATAGAAATGAGTTGGAAGGTGTCTGAGTGGACAGGCTCATGGTTTTCCCTTCCCTTACAAACGTGTTGGAAACGTTTTTTATCCCTATTTTTCTATAGGTGCTTCCTTGCTTTGACTTTTACTTACCCTGACCCTGGCCTGTCCTTGACTACTCTCTGCCATAACCTCTGGTGCTTTGCCTTGGCATTTTCTGAACCACTTTGTCTACCTGTCACCAATACCCCATGTCCAAGGAGTAGAGGTCTGTTTGTCCTGCTCACCCCTGCCAATAACACCAGCAAATGATGCTAGCACTGACTGTGGGTGTTAATTGTTAAAATGTTGCTGGTGTACTGCCGTTTTCCCTAGAATATTTACTCCCCCATAACAACACAGGATTTTGCTTGAAGCATTTCAAAACTTAAAGGGAACCTGTCATCAGGGACCTTATTTTCACTAAAGACAGGTTGCAGAAGCCCATTGCACCAGCAGTGCAAACATGCCTCTCTGCCTTTTCTAAGCATTTGCATTACAATATAATTGTGTGTTATAACTTACCTTGCACCCTGAGGTAAAAAACAACATATGACTTGTCTGTGCTGCTCACTCCTCAGATCTTAGCCCCCACATTTGTGCTCCTATATAGCTCCTCCCTCTCCCATTGATGTCAGCTCATCACACTGTGAGATCTGTGAAGGAGCAGGAGGGAGGAGCTGTACAGGAGCACAAAAGTGGGGGCTGAGAGCTGAGGAGTGAGCAGCACAGGCAAGTCACATGTTGTTTTATGAAATGCATCCAAACCAAAGCACAACCCCTGGGACTACGCAGAGGATTCTGTCAGGGTGCAAGGTAAGTTATAACACACAATAATATTGTAATGCAAATTCTTAGAGCAGGCAGGAAGACATGTTTGCAATGCAGGTGTGAGGGGCTTCTAAAATCTGTCTTCAGTGAAAATGAGGTCCCTGGTGTTCCCTTTAACACAGTGCTGTTACTGATAGCGAATGTTACTGGTGGGTGTTTAGGTGTATCCAAACCAAACTTCTGTTCAAGGTTTGCCAAATTCAGTGACCCCCCAAACCTGAACGGTTTCCACTCATCGCTATTATTTACACCAATGGTATGAACACACAAAACGCATAACCATATAGTAAACTCATAGAAGATCTCAAGAAGCAGCCTGGAAGTCAGACAACGTCTTCCTCACGACGGTTTGAACGAAATACATTTTCTGGCAATGTCAGAATTCTTAATCATCCAATGTTGCCAAAGGGCATAGCAAAGAGATCTCCTGTATCACTCTGACATTTTGTGTCCTCTTGTCCTCATGTTAGATTCGGAGCCGCTCACTCCGTACCTTGGGTGTTAGTCGATGATGATTAAATTCATGGCTGGCAGATATCCACTATATGGTGACACTTAGCAGACAAAGGAGACTTAAGCATTAAATCACAAACTATTACCGACTGAAGGAGAGATCCAATAAGCGGCGCCATAGTTTGGGGGGAAGACAGTAATTTTCTGAAATCTTGTTTGTATTCCCATCCAAGTCATTATGCAGCGCTACAATGACAGTCACAATCAGCTCGGCGCTACAAAGTGTCTGCCGTGTCTGTGTTTTATGACAGCCGTAATTGGAATCACAAGAACTTCCTGGTTGGAGTTTCAGAAAATTCTTGATATTAACATTTTTTGACAAATTTTTTCGGATATTTTATTCATTCCTGTGCGCTGACAATTATTTAAATGAGTTGGAAATGGAAAGAATTGAGCTCGAAGAATTTGAAAAATTGTAACCAAAAAAATAGCACATCCATATCTGCCATCTGTTTAATTGCACCTTTGTGTATGTTGTTGGTGCAACATCCCCCACCTGGGCCTAGCCTTACTCTGTGGCTGGAGGAAGCCGAGGCCCTGGATAACGGAGTGGCGGGCTAGTGTGGCCTAGTGGTCACGATGCTTTGTGTCAGGAGCTGAGGCCTCGTCCACGGCCTGGCAGGTCTCCAGCAGGTGGTGTGTGCAAGAAAATGGAGGAAGAGGCGGAACATGTAGGTTTCTCCCTGGGGCAATCCTGGTGTGTAGAAAGGAATCCCTGGTGATGGAGGATGGGGCGCCCTTGGTGGTATACAGCCTGATCCAGGGATCATTTAGAGGCACGCTGGTAAAGCATAACTTAAGGTCCTGCATTTGAAACTTGGCAACGGCCACAGCAGCAGAAAACTTCAGCTGGGTAGAGCTAGCTGGTTGGATTTTTGGTCCTCAGGAAGATGTGCAGAGCCTGGATAAACAGCTTCAGGCTGGGGTTGGCTGCTTCAGCAGCAGATTTGGAGCAGAGTCCTGATGGTGGACCTCTGCTTTGGGCCTGGTCTCCTGACAGGCCAAGGTGTCAAGGCAGCATGCTACAGACTCCTCTGCTTCCTGGACTGACCTCTTGAGAAAGACCTTTTCAGATGACGACCTGGATCTTTTCCACCCCCAAGGGGTTTTATAACCTTCCCTTACCCAACCAGCTTGCTTCTCCCATTACAAGAATACATAACATCTGATTGATTAATGTTACCTCACAAGAAGAGGCTTACAGTTGCATTACCGTTATCCCCTACTGGAGGCCCACAATAAGTTGATCACTCTCACAGATTAACCTTCTGTATGGAGGAGAATTTGAATTTCGCAACACCTGATTAACCTTTGCGTTGGCAGGGGTGTTGCATTAGTAACAGCAGGAATATGTCTGTCTTCGCATTGCTTTGTATTTAGCTCTCTGCACTTAGTTGCATAACAGCTCTAACTCCTTGCTGTGAGTGACAACTGATGCAGGTTCTTGATTGGATACCACAGCAGTCATCTAGAGCAGAGGGGAGGGGCTGTGGAACAGCTTAGTTTATGCAGAGAGCTAAGAGCACAGCAGTGTGAGGACACTCTCCCAGGACACTTTGATAAGCTACAATCATGTAATATAAATCCATTATTCATAGTCCTGCTGCTACTAACAACATAAAGAAATATATTATCACACACCGGATAAAATTATTCTGTCTGGTCAAACATGCTGACAGGATCCCTTTACTGAACAAAACCCTCACTGGTGCGTATGTACAAGACAGATGATACATGTTTCTCTCATTTAGGACAAGGGAATTTGTATTTAGGACATGGCATTCTTCCCTGATGACAGGTTCCAATGACCATCAGGAGTCCCCGTCTCCTCCCCCCTCCCCCTTGACTACGCAAGCTACTTGCGTAGTCAGAACCTTCTAACTGTCATGTGCACGCAACTCACTACAGAGGTCTAGCAATTGTTGGGGCCAATAATAAATAGTAAAATAGTGCAAAATACTGATTGTTTCAATATTGTCCACCCCATTGGATCAGACAATAGTAGCTCAATGGTCTCAAGTTGAGCATTTCTGATTGCAGTTAATTTGCTTCAGAGTTTTACATACGAATGAAATGATATGACATGAAATTTTACAAAGTTCTGATCCAAAAGTGAGAAAAGTGGAGAAGAAAACCCAACACTTTCAAAATGTCCAACATGATTATCATAGGAGGAGGTTGTAGGAGAGAAGGTTTCCATGTTTCCTAAGTGTCTTGTGTGATTAATGGTTTAGGTTTCGGAGAGAGACAACCATGTGTAATGATCTGCTGCCATCTCCTGTCTCCTGGTGGAACTCGTCCACGAGAGGACATCAGAGAGGACTGAGAAGAGGACTTATCAATGAACTGTCCACGAGGCAGTGGATTCTAAGATCCATACTTGAAGGTTTTTTTCGGACTCCTCTTATCCCGCACTTATCCTTCTTCATCTCCTGGTTCCATCATTGTGGTGCCCAATGACCCCCAACACTTGTGTCCCTGTAGGGAGGTCCTGCCACTGCCCCAGACTGAAGTTTGTCGAAATGTCCCTATTAACGAAGACTCTTCATAAATCCTGTTCTTCCATGTTTTTTTTTGGCTCACAAATCTGAATAAGTGCAGTTTATTGTGCAAAATACTCAATGGGGGGGCCCGAATCGCATTTTTACGGCGGGTTACCCGAATATTTCCGATTTGCGCCCATTTTCCCTGAATTGCAACGGGTTTTTGGCGCACGTGATCGGATTGTGTCGCATCGGCACCGGCGTGCACGCGACGGAAATCTGGGGCATGGCCGACCGAAAACCTGACAGATTCAGAGAAACCGTCGCAATATAAAAAAAAAAAAGTGTTACTGGACACGTGCTTACCTGCACCCAGCAATGGATCGTGAACTCCGGCTGACCTCAGCAGACTTCAGCGCAGCAGTGACACCTGGTGGACGTCGGAGGAACTGCCTTAGTGAATCGTCGGAAGACCTGAATCCACCGCAGAGAACGCGCCGCTAGATCGCGAATGGACCGGGTAAGTAAATCTGCCCCAATATCTTTCCTCTAAAGGATGAATATTTTATGGCCACTGCAGAGCGTGAGACAAAGATGCAGAAAACACCAAGTATAGAGTCCTGGTTCTGCACTACACAAAAAAAAAAATAATTTTAGCTGGAGACTGTGTTGATTTAAAGGCAACTTGTCACACGATTTTACCCCTTTAAGAAGCCCCCTCAGGTAGGGGATGAAATCTCCTTTCTAGAATTCCCTCTTTTATGGGAAATTTAACCTGTTTACCTATACAAAAACAAAAACTCCCCAAATTCATGTAACAATGAGCAGAGAAGACTCATATTTTACCTGAAATGAGTCAAGTTTAGAGGCTGCAGGAGGAACATCATCTCAGACACGCTTATCTTTAGTTCTATAGCACCTAGAAATATTCTGCTGGTGTCATATTACAGATAGGAATCTCATCTTTCAGATGACATCAGGATTCTGTGAGCTAATGCTAAAGAGTTAAAGATATAGTTAGAAATGTGAGTTGCAGATAAAGATCCAGTACCCAATTTCAGAATAATTGGAGTGTCAATGACTGGGCTTATTGGGGTAGGGAGTTGGGATTAGGTTGTACACCTCTTATTACTTTTTTATACTATGGCTTGGCTTCTGTTCTTTTTCGCCAATTTCTGTAAAGAAGAAACCCACATTGACATAAATTTTTTTTCAGTACTCAGTGATCTTCTCCTTAGTTATGGGACATGAGCAAAACATGAGCTGTAGATTAATATTTGTTGCACATACAAAAATGAATGGTCTTTAACCCTTTAACGTTGCATGAATCACTAGTCGGGACAATCTTTTGGCCACTATATGACTAATATGGACAATCCCTTAAAGGGTTTTTTAATTTTGACCCACCAAAAAATTAGAAAGCAAATAATTATCACTTTTTTTTTTTTTTTTTTTAAGGTTCTCCATCCACCTTCATGAGGCTGCCAGGACAGTGATCTCATACCCCTCTACATGAACGGTGCCTCCCTGTCCCTGCTCATTGCAATTTACCCTCCAGCAATCGGCATCTGATGAATGTTCTATGAGACTGAAAGGTTATTAATGTGGATTGTGATCTGATATGTCTGAAAATATAGAAAATACACTAACCCCACCCCCAAATAAATACTACATTAAAAACTATGATTAAAAAGCATTGCCCTCATCCCTAAATGGTTTGTCTCCATGGCTGCAATGTGATACAAATCACTTCTTATACTTATATGTGACTCACCCGAGGTGAGTCCAATCACAGTGAGTGAGTCCTGCATATTCATTGTTCCCTGCACTGCCCTACCTCCATGCTCCTGATTGACAGGTCTCACTGCTATCACCATGCTGCAGAACTTATAGAACCCTCTGCTGTCAGCTACAGAAATATACAGCTTCCTTTACTTTCCCTTGTAGTGACTGTTACCAGGGGTAGGAAATGCTACACAGTGGGGCACACTTACCCGGTCCAGTTGCAATCCCGAGGCGCGTTCTCCGACGCTGATTCGGGTCTCCTGGGATTCAGCAGGTGTCGCTGCTGCGCCGAGGTCTGCCGGAGTTGACCTTCTTCTTCCCGGTGCATGTAAGTGCTGATCTTGCGACACAAAATCTTATTTAAATTCCGCGGTTTTTCAAATCCATCGGGTTGTCCGACGGCACCGTGACCCCCCCCCCCCCGATTTCTGTTGCGTGAAAGCCGGGGCCGATGCAGCAAAATCCGATTGCATGCGCCAAAATCCCAAGGCGCAAATTGGAAATCGTCGGGAACCCCGACGAAAGTGCGCGATTCGGACCCTACGTAAATGCGCCCCAGTGTCTTGCTGGAACCTTGAGAGAAAGAGAGATATCTCTGTGAGGGTGAAGAGAATTCCTGAGGGAGAGGTGAGAAAGACAGCGGTTGTGTGTGACTTGGCTCTGTTACATCATTAACCACTCCCTAAGAAAGGTGATGCTGGCTATGTGAAGAGAAATCAACCTTCCTCCTCAACCCACCCTCAGGAATTCTTGGCAGCCTTTTTTTTTTAAAACAGGGTGTACCATCATTCCCAGGCGTATTGACTTGTTACATTGTCTATTAGACCCAGAGGTCACACTCCCAGAAATCTGGCAATCATTTTCTGTCCTATGGATAAATGCCTTTTGTGTGACAACCCCTTTAAGGGATCCTTAGTAACTTTTTTTATGTCTATATGGCTGAGCTATTATAGAGGAGGTCACAGGGTCAAGGTCAAGGGCTATAGGTAAAGATATATGTCTTACACTCTCTGTGGGGCGATTGGTGCCAGTGTAGGGTCCGTTATGGCCAGATTTAGGGTCAGGGGCCACACACTAAAACTGAGAAACGATGCATCTAAGACAATACATCGAGTATCAAAATAATAAGGAAGAAATGAATAATAATTTTCAATTAAAAATCTTTTTTTTTTAGACTAACGTGATAAAGGTTCTAAAACAACAACAACAAAAACAACAATAACATAACAAAAGCATAATCGTATGATTCCTCGGGCTCGCTGACAAGGTGTAATGTATCTAAACACAAAAACAGAAGAGACTGAAGGTTTTCACGTTGCACATTTTTGGTGTCTCATAGTTAATGAACCCTGGCTCGCTCTCTCTTCCTCGTTAGATGGAGCCTCGGTAGAGTTTCCATGGATACCGGTAGGGAAAAAAAAATTGCGAGGAAGATTTCTTTCCTCATAAACAAATTCTGGAAGGTACTTAAGGGAAACAAGCCGGATCATTTCAGACGTTCTATGATGCTAATATATATCCCCCTCTTAAGGGTAATGGGAAATCGGGGAAATGACTGATAGGATTCGATGTTTTTGTTTTTACTCTTTAGGTTTCGGCGTTTGGGTTCCGTTGTGACTATCGCAGGGAAGCGGTGAAATGTAGCCGCAATCATCCGCACGGCGTGGGAGAGCAATTACGCTTTTACTTATGATTTGCCTGATCGATTTTACTAAATTTTTTTTTATATCCGTAGACAAAAGGCTTTTGGTTCGTTTCCAGCGAAAAATAAAATAAAATGACTGTTATCGCTGCAAAAACTGAGGATGAACTCACCGATGGGGCTACGGAAATTAGAGCAATTACATAATTGTTTTTGCTTGATTGAGACTTTCTAATTATATCTAAAGTGATATGCAAACCAATTGGGGGAGAAACTCGGCTGAGAATGAGGTAGAGCACAATAGAGGGAGACCATGGGGCACTGGGAGACAGGGGCTCCGGCCGAGTTGCCCCAATCGTTGCCTAATTATACGGGTACAGAAGGAGAAGTTGCTACCGATGACTGTACCCGTTCAGGTTCAGCTTCTCTTAGTTTGGCCGAGCGTAGTTGTTACCCTTTACATCCACCGGCAAATTCTTCCGCTATTTTCCCGATGATCGTTGCCCCCCATTATGTAATCAGTGTGTGACCATCCTAGGGTGAATGCCCGGACGCACACTGGCACTGATCACGGGTGTTAGCGGCTAAAACGAACCCAGTGCACATGCGGATATTGGTCCACTTTTCCCTACTAATGGGCCTTAAGACCCAAAGGCTCCTCTACGATATAAGAAGACTATAGTAACAGCACATGGTAGTTGGGGGCCCTATGATAGATTTGGGCCCAAGAACTTCAATCTACGCCTTTGCCCATCTCTAATAACTGCAAGGTGAGAACCATGGAGTAGAATTGCCCCATCAGCAAAGAAGTCCCTGAGATGGATCACGTCAGCGACATTGTGCAAACTCGATGTTTTCAGGGATTGCACAGGGGTCTGGACTGGGATTGTGTCACACGCGATCAGATTGTGTTGCAGCTGTGCTGCTTTCATGCAACAGAAATCGGGGACGGCCGTCGGACGATCCAACTGATCCGGACTGAGCGCAGGATTTAACTTTCAAATTGTGTCACAAGATAATGCACTTACATGCACCAGGAAGAAGAAGGTGAACTCCAGGGACCTGAGCGGGGAAGCGACACATGCAGGATATCGGGCGCACGATCTTAGTGACTCCCCGCACAGCACATTATACACGGACAATGCACTTACATGCACCGGGAAGAAGAAGGTGAACTCCGGGGACCTGAGCGGGGAAGAGACACATGCAGGATATCGGGCGCACGATCTTAGTGACTCCCCGCACAGTGCATTATACACGGACAATGCACTTACATGCACCAGGAAGAAGAAGGTGAACTCCGGGGACCTAAACGGGGAAGCAACACATGCAGGATATCGGGCACACAATGTTAGTGAATCGCGGCACAGCGCATTATACACGGACAATGCACTTTCTGTGAACTCTGCCAGACAGGTAAGTAAATGTGCCCCAACGTGTCTTATATCCACCACATGACTCTGATCTGCCTCATGTCTTTTTCTATGTGTAAGATACTAGTGAATGTTCAAAATCTAAATGAAAGTGTATATAAACCCTGGACCCAGATAATCTAAGCACATTGTCAGCACACAGCATCTCATAGCACAGAGGGATCATGAAGTGTCTGCTTAGAGAGTCTTTGCTCACACTCTGGAATCTTACACTGAACATCACTGAGTGATAGGAGTTAAAACAGCAATAACACTTGCAAAGTAAGGGGTTAAAAATTATCTTTATTGTGTAAACATCACCAGGGGGTTGAAATTTCAGAACTTTCTTTCATGGGCAAACCTTTTAAATGCTGTTGGGAATGTGCCTCTAGCAGCATTTAAAGGGCCATCGGTGCCAGCAACTGTCGTGAGTGCTACCGGTGGGTGCTTGGTTTCGGGTCCCCAAATTCAGCACAGAAGCAGCCGCTCTCTCCCACCCACCGCACAGCAGCGCAATCTACTGCCTGGCCGCTCACCGGCACACCCGCCCTCCACCCTGCATGATGGCACAGCCTAATGAATGGCACAGGTATAGCCGAACTCGGAGAACCGGCGCCCGCCCAACAACCCAATCCCCTCTCCCCCGTCATCACAGACTATCCAAATCACCCACTGTTCTCCCCCATTAACACTGCCCCCCTTCCCCGCACTGGCACAGACTCCCGCCCCCTGCCTCAGAGCTGCCCCCACTTGGACCGAAGGATATGTCATCAATATCTAAATCCTACAAAGTCTATTTCCGGCCAGGATGCGGTTGTATCGGCCAGGACGCACTTGTATCGGCCAGGACGCACTTGTATCGGCCAGGACGCGCTTGTATCGGCCAGGACGCGGTATTATCGGTCAGGACGCGGTTGTATCGGCCAGGACGCGGTATTATCGGTCAGGACGCGGTTGTATCGGTCAGGGCGCGGTTGTATCGGTCAGGACGCGGTTGTATAGGCCAGGACGCGGTTGTATCGGCCAGGACGCGGTTGTATCGGCCAGGACGCGGTTGTATAGGCCAGGACGCGGTTGTATCGGCCAGGACGTGGTTGTATCAATCAGAATGCGGTTGTATCGGTCAGGATGCGGTTGTATCGGCCAGGACGCGGTTGTATCGGTCAGGACGCGGTTGTATCGGTCAGGACGCGGTTGTATCAGCCAGGACGCGGTTGTATCAGCCAGGACGCGGTTGTATCGGCCAGGACGCGGTTGTATCGGCCAGGACGCGGTTGTATCGGCCGGGACGCGGTTGTATCAGCCAGGACGCGGTTGTATCAGCCAGGACGCGGTTGTATCGGCCAGGACGCGGTTGTATCGGCCAGGATGCGGTTGTATCGGCCAGGACGCGGTTGTATCGGCCAGGATGCGGTTGTATCGGCCAGGATGCGGTTGTATCGGCCAGGACGCGGTTGTATCGGCCAGGATGCGGTTGTATCGGCCAGGACGCGGTTGTATCGGCCAGGATGCGGTTGTATCGGCCAGGACGCGCTTGTGCTCTGTTCTCTATATAACTTGTAGGGTCGCGCAGGACGTTCTCTGCAGCATTTCCAGTTGACATTAATGGGCTCCCATGTGACCATCACTGACAGGGATCCACATTACAAGCGCCGGTGGTATTTGTGTTCTCACATCCGATGCCAAATGGAACATACAAAGATCCTTACAAGTGATTGTGTGCGAAGCCCTTAAGCCAACTGCACTTTCATGTTTCATGTTTCATCTTTCTTACACTTCCAGAGTCATTTTGCCAACAGTTCTGGTGCCATAAAGGAATAAAGTGAACCTGCTACATAACTTTCTGGATTGTATCAGATTAGAGCCCGGAGCCGGGAAGAAGCTGCATTTCTGTTATATGGTCCTGTCTTAATTCTTCATTTGTCCTGTGGAGGCGCTGTAGGAGATTTGAGCACTTCCCCTCCATCGTACAGCTGATCAATGGGCATCTCAATGGGGGTCATTTACTAAGGGCCCGATTCGCGGTTTCCCGACGTGTTACACAAATATTTCCGATTTGCGGCGATTTTCCCTGAATTGCCCCGGGTTTTTGGCGCACGCGATTGGATTGTGGCGCATCGGCGGCAGCGTGCACGCAACGGAAATCGGGGGGGCGTGGCCATAAGAAAACCCAACTGATTCGGAAAAAACGCCGAATTTTTTTTAAAAAAGGGTCGCAGGACTCGCGCTTACCTTCACCAGGAATAGGCCGGTGAACTCTAGTGCATTCCAGCGCGCCTCGGGGAACTTCAGCGCAGCAGCGACACCTGGTGGACGTCGGAGGAATTGCCTTAGTGAATCCCGGCCGGACCCGAATCCACCGCAGAGAACGCACCACTGGATCGCGAATGGACCGGGTAAGTAAATCTGCCCCATTATCTCAAGCATGTTACATTTTTTTTTGCAATCCGTATTCTGGTGAATGTATCCGGATTAATTCTTCCCAAATTTATTTATCAATAAGTCATTTCAATCAACGACAAGGACAGAAGCAGCCGAATATTTAGAATTTATATATATATATAGGAAATAGACAAAAACTGCTCTGCCATATTATTACTGATGGTATGTTTAAAACGTAATGACAGCTAAAGTTTATTATTACTGGCCAACCCCTTTAATAAAGCCCATTATAGGAAACCTACCATCACAATCCATCCTGATAAACCAGGGACATTACTCATAGATCCAGGCACCGGGACTGTGGTGTCTGCTTATATTTCTTATCCATGGTCTCCTTCCTTCTAAAATCAACTTTTACAATTATTCTAATGTTGCATTAGGGCCCTGGGCCCTACCAAAGCCATTTTGTGCTGCAGATTCACTGGCTGTTACACTGTGCATACACTATCACTGACTTTTTCAACTTTAGTTTAAAACTATGCTCCTGCATTGAAGAGCTGTTTGAATTAATCCTGGCCAACGCATTTTAGAGACAAATGTGATTTACATCAATGTTTACAAGATTGTTGTCACTGTACATTCATACATCCTGATATCAATACACTCGCTCATACACAGCTCTGCTACATCCATTCACTCACACAGAGCTCTGCTCAGGGGTGTAACAACAGCCATAGGAGCTGTAGTGGCTGTTACAGGGCCCGTGCTGCACAGGGACCCAGGCCGCTCTCTCCCTGCTAACAGGGGTCCCGCTATGGCGCTGAAATGGGGCCCCACCTGCTGTGCTGAACATGGAGCCGCCCATTCACTCTCCAACCCACCGCACAGCAGCCTGATCTACTGCCCGGCCGCTCGCCAGCACATCCGCCCTCTACTCTGCATTCAGAGAACCGCTCTCCACCCAAACTCGGAGAACTGCCGCCTGCCCAACAACCCAAACCCCCCTTCATCAAAGTGGGGCACATTTACTTACCTGTCCAACTAAGTTCCACAAAAGTGCAATATCTGTGTATAATGCGCTGTCCCGCGATTCACTAAGATCGTGCTCCCGACATCCTGCATGTGTCGCTTCCCCGCTCAGGTCCCCCGAGTTCACCTTCTTCTCCCTGGTGCATGTAAGTGCATTGTCTGTGTATAATGCGCTGTGCGGGGAGTCACTAGGATCCTGCACCCGATATCCTGCATGTGTCGCTTCCCCGCTCAGGTCCCCGGAGTTCACCTTCTTCTTCCTGGTGCATGTAAGTGCATTGTCCGTGTATAATGCGCTGTCCCGCGATTCACTAAGATCGTGCTCCCGACATCCTGCATGTGTCGCTTCCCCGCTCAGGTCCCCGGAGTTCACCTTCTTCTTCCTGGTGCATGTAAGTGCATTGTCCGTGTATAATGCGCTGTCCCGCGATTCACTAAGATCGTGCTCCCGACATCCTGCATGTGTCGCTTCCCCGCTCAGGTCCCCGGAGTTCACCTTCTTCTCCCTGGTGCATGTAAGTGCATTGTCCGTGTATAATGCATTGTGCGGGGAGTCACTAAGATCGTGCGCCTGATATCCTGCATGTGTCGCTTCCCCGCTCAGGTCCCCAGAGTTCACCTTCTTCTTCCTGGTGCATGTAAGTGCATTGTCCGTGTATAATGCGCTGTGCGGGGAGTCACTAAGATCGTGTGCCCGATATCCTGCATGTGTCACTTCCCCGCTCAGGTCCCCAGAGTTCACCTTCTTCTTCCTGGTGCATGTAAGTGCATTGTCCGTGTATAATGTGCTGTGCGGGGGTCACTAAGATCGTGCGCCTGATATCCTGCATGTGTCGCTTCCCCGCTCAGGTCCCTGGAGTTCACCTTCTTCTTCCTGGTGCATGTAAGTGCATTGTCCGTGTATAATGCGCTGTGCGGGGAGTCACTAAGATCGTGCGCCTGATATCCTGCATGTGTCGCTTCCCCGCTCAGGTCCCCGGAGTTCACCTTCTTCTTCCTGGTGCATGTAAGTGCATTGTCCGTGTATAATGCGCTGTGCGGGGAGTCACTAAGATCGTGCGCCCGATATCCTGCATGTGTCACTTCCCCGCTCAGGTCCCCGGAGTTCACCTTCTTCCTCTCGGTGCATGTAAGTGCTTGATCTTGCGACACAAATCTTTTTTTTTTGATTCTGCGGTTTTTCCGAATCCATTGTCCGACGCCCCCCCCCCCTGATTTCTGTCGTGTGAAAGCCAGCGCCGATGTGCCACAATCCGATTGCGTGGCCAAAACCCCGGGCAATTTGGTGAAAAGCGGCGCAAATCAGAAATATTTGGGAAAACCTGACGGAATCGCGGTCCGCGGACCCTTAGTAAATGAACCCCTTTGTGATCACATGATCAGCGCCAGTGAAGTTATCCGCCCGTCCTCGCCGTAATTACTACTAATTTCCTCTATCAGCTACTTGTTTATTTGATTGAGTTTCTGACTGATCCTCAGACACGATATTAATTTTCGAGCGGCAGCGCCGGGGCGAGTTGAACATCTGGTTATCACGGGGTGAGTTTCCGTAGCAACAAGAACCACCTAAAGAGCTGCGAGAGCAAAAATCACCCCGATCGTGTCTCATATTTTTAGTCGCTGGGAGAAAAATGGTAGAGATTTTAATTATTGTAAAAACAGAAAAAAAAAAGACAAAAAAAATTACAAACAAAACCAAGTCACACATTGTAGGACAGCGCCACCTTGTGTCCAACATGTGAACTGCAGGAATTCTACAAGCAAAACACAGAGATACAATAATAACTTATTCTGGAGATTGTGTAAATAGTATGAATTATGGGGGGGGGATTGAAAAGGACCAATCATAGACAAGGGGCGTCGATAAACAAATGTTCGTCAGACTCACGGTTCAAGAAGGCGCAAAAATTGCAATGCACCAAAAACGTCTTAAAGCAGAAAAAAAGGAAGAAAAATAAAGATAAATGACCCCCCACCGTGTTACCATCGGCTTTGGCTTTTTGCCTCTGCTGAGGGAAATGTCTAAGTGGGATCCCAGGTTTTCACGATTTAACTTAAATGGATGTAGACTTCAAAGTGACAACCAGGATGCTACCTCTTAAAGGGAGTTCGATCAGAAGGTTAGACAAAGCTGGAAGGATTGTGAAGCATTGTCTCTGGTGATCTGTGTAAATAGACCTTTGTGTGTTGTCAGTAGCAGCAGGACTGTGAAAAATAGATAGATATTGCAGGATTGTAGCTGGACTTTGTTTTTCAATGAAAACAGCATAGCCCCTCCCATTTTCTCTGAGTAAGAGCTGTAGAAGGTTTCTGGTACATATTGCAGAAGAGAGGAGGGACTGGGGATCAGTTTGCAAAGATCCCTGCAGTGTGAGGGGACCCCCCGCCCCCAACTCAGTGCTTCAAGTCCAGCTACAATCATCCTGGATAATATATGCATTTTTCACAGTCCTGCTGCTATGATCTCCAGAGCCAGAGCTTTGCATGGTCAGTACGGCAGGAAGATTCCCTTTGTAGTGGCCATTGGTGCAGGTTCATATTTCTTAACCTTTGAAGTTGGGATGATCGGACCCAATCTGGTCTGTACCAAACATGGCAGGTTTCAAATTGAACCACCCCTGAGGCGAGTTGAGCCTCATACCTCAGGTAGCACCATCCGTAGCAAGATGGGGGGCAGTATCAGGGGAGCAGTCACTGCGACAAAGCAGGACCTGACACTTAGAAACAGTGTTTCTTTCCACTAGATGTGGACATGGGTGTGAGACGCTGCATGTTTCCAGAAGCCACATAAGGTATTTCAACTAAAACTTTATTGAAATACAAACAATATCATCAACTGCCACATCAATGTAGCCTGCAGATGGCAGTATACATGTTCATACAGATATAACTCCTAGCATCCTCCCTTTCTTATGATATTTGAACAACACAGTGGCTCAGTGGGCAACACGCATTACAGCCTTGCAGCGCTGGGGACCTGGGTTCAAGTTCCAGGGTCAACATCTGCAAAGAGTTTGTAAGTTCTCTCTGTGTTTGCGTGGGTTTCCTCCGGGTCCTCCAGTTTCCTCCCACACTCCAAAACATACTCAGTGCTGTGACCCCCGCAGATCGCGAAAATGAGGGGTCCGACCGACCCCTCACCACTCAGTCAGACTAGTGGAGCTTGTCCGTTCTGCTGCATTAATCTCTATGGAGCTGTTGGAGATCGGTGAGCGCTGCGCTCGGCAATTTCAGTCAGCTCCATAGAGATTAATGGAGCAGAACGGTCAAGCGCGGTCATCTGCTCCATTAGTCTGACTGTGCGGTGAGGGGTCGGTCGGACCCCTTGATTTCACTTTCTGCGGGGGTCTCAACACTGAGACCCCCACTGATCAGCAAGTTAGGCCCTATCCCGTGGATAGGACCTAACTTGTCTTTGTGGGAAAACCCCTCTAATGTGTCTGCGCCAGTTTTCTGTCTGACTTTGCACAAGAAAGAAGGTGGATTTGACCTTAACTTTGTAAAAGGGACATCAGTTTACAACTTCTGTCTCACTTTTGCTTTCTTGCATTTAATTTTCTCTCAGTTTGTGGCTCCTACAAATGTCTGTAGCTTTCTGTAGGTTCACGTTTGTACCACGAGCACCCTCTTTTCTTGCATTTACTGGCCACAGTACTAAGAACAGTGCAATGTGTGTACTATGTGCAATGTGTGCTATGTGCGGTGTGTACTATGTGCAGTGTGTACTATGTGCAGTGTCCTGTGTACTATGTGCTGTGTGTACTATGTGCAGGGTGTGTACTATGTGCAGGGTGTACTATGTGCAGGGTGTACTATGTGCAGTGTGTAATATGTGCAGGGTGTACTATGTGCAGTGTGTACTATGTGCAGGGGGTGTACTATGTGCATTGTGTACTATATGCAGTGTGTACTATGTGCAGTGTGTACTATATGCAGTGTGTACTATGTGCAGTGTCCTGTGTACTATGTGCAGTGTCCTGTGTACTATGTGCAGTGTGTACTGTGTGCAGGGTGTACTATGTGCAGGGTGTGTACTATGTGCAGTGTGTACTATGTGCAGGGTGTGTACTATGTGCAGGGTGTGTACTATGTGCAGTGTGTGTACTATGTGCAGGGTGTACTATGTGCAGGGTGTACTATGTGCAGTGTGTACTATGTGCAGTGTGTACTATGTGCAGGGTGTGCTATGTGCAGTGTGTACTGTGTGCAGGGTCTACTATGTGCAGGGTCTACTATGTGCAGGGTGTATTATGTGCGTGGTGTACTATGTGGAGTGTGTACTATGTGCAGTGTCCTGAGCAGGGTGTACTATGTGCAGGACCCTGTGTAATATGTGCAGGGTGTGTGCTGTATGCAGGGTGTACTGTGTGCAGGGTGTACTATGTGCAGGGTGTGTGCTGTGTGCAGGGTGAACTGTGTGCAGGGTGTACTATGTGCACTGTCCTGTGTAGTTTGTACTATATGCAGGTTGTGTACTATGTGCAGTGTCCTGTTTACTTTGTGCAGTGTGTACTATGTGCAGGGTGCACTATGTGCGGAGTGTTCTATGTGCAGGGTGTACTATGTGCAGTGTGTTCTATGTGCAGTGTGTATTATGTGCAGTGCCCTGTGTACTATGTGTAGGGTGTACTGTGTGCAGGGTGTACTATGTGCAATGTGTACTATGTGCAGTGTGTACTATGTGCAGTGTCCTGTGTACTTAGTGAAGTGTGTACTATGTGCAGTGCCCTGTGTACTATGTTCGGTGTGTACTATGTGCAGTGTGTACTATGTGCAGTGCCCTGTGTACTATGTGTAGTGTGTTCTGTGTGCAGTGTGTACAATGTGCAGTGTGTACTATGTGCAGTGCCCTGTGTACTATGTTCGGTGTGTACTATGTGCAGTGTGTACTATGTGCAGTGCCCTGTGTACTATGTGTAGTGTGTTCTATGTGCAGTGTCCTGTGTACTATGTGCAGGGTGTACTATGTGCAGGGTGTACTATGTGCAGTGTGTACTATGTGCAGTGTCCTGTGTACTATGTGCAGTGTGTACAATGTGCAGGGTGTACTATGTGCAGTGTGTACTATGTGCAGTGTCCTGTGTGCAGGGTGTACTATGTGCAGAGTCCTGTGTACTATGTGCAGTGTGTACTATGTGCAGGGTGTACTATGTGCAGTGTGTACTATGTGCAGTGTCCTGTGTACTATGTGCAGTGTGTACAATGTGCAGTGTGTACTATGTGCAGTGCCCTGTGTAGTGTGCAGAGGGCGCCAGATTCAGGATTTCATGAATCTGGCGCTCCCTGCACTGCTCTGACGCACTGCACCAACTTTGTGCTGTACCTTTACCATGTGGTCGTGTGACACATTTCTGTCGGACTTTGCATGTTATATCTGGCGCACGGTCCTACTGAGCACCGGACGCCCCCTTCAGTGCAGAAATTTGTGCCACATGAAGACTAGTGCAGCTGCGCCACAAAGCGGTCGCGTGTGACACAAATGTGGTGCAGACATTTCTCTAAATACCTGTGCAAAACCGCATGTTAAAAGAAATGCGCATGTGTGCGTGAAAAAATGCGAGTCTGAAAAACGGATGTTAAAGTTTGAACAAGTTAGCCCTTATCCACAGGATAGAGCCTAACTTGCTGATCAGTCCTGAGACCCCCGCAGATCGCGAGAACAAGGGGTCCGACCGACCCCTTGCCGCTCCTCAGACTAGTGGAGCAGACGGCCGCTCATGACCGAGATCGGTGATCATATGGAGATGACGGAGATCGGTGATTGGTGAGCACTGAGACCCCTACATGGATAGGGCCTAACTTGCCTTGCGTGGGAAAACGCAGCTTGAGGGCGCGTTCACACGTTGCGTTTTGACCTGCGTTTTCATTGCGTTTGAAACGCATATACAACAGCTGAGGAGGGGGATTTGCCTAATTACATCACTGTTAACATTTCCGTTTACAAAACGCATCGTTAACGCATGCGCTAACAAGGCGTTAACATATGCGTTTTGTTACCGCGTGCGTTAACATTGTGTTTACAAACGTAAACGGTAATGTAATTAGGCAAATCACCTCTCATCAGCTGTTGTATATGCGTTTCAAACGCAATGAAAACGCAGCCAAAACGCAACGTGTGAACACGCCCTAAGGCTCAGCCCCATATTTTGGATTCTGACTTGCGGCGCTTTATATGGTTAGAACTTTTGAACACTGTTACTTATCCAAGCGATTCTGAGATAGTTTTCTTCCCCACATGTTGTGCTTCATTTTGGTGGTAAATTTTGGCTGATAAGTTTTGCGTTTATTTACAAAAGAAAAGAAAAAATGCGGAATTTTTGGAAAAATTTGCCATTTTTCAAAATTTTCAGGCGGATAGATTTACCACCTAAAATTTACACATTTCCCCAAGTACAGAGACCCCCCCCCCCCCACATGTGGCCGTTACTTGTTTTATGGGCGCACAGCGAGGCTCAGAAGGGAAGGAGGGACCTGCAGCTGCCAGGATTTTTGTTTTCTCGTTGCCCCCTTTTGAAGGCTATAAAATTTTCGTTTTTCCGTTATTGGGGCCATGTGACGGCATTTTTTTTGTAGGATGAGATGCTTTTTCCAGTGTTGCCATTTTGGGATTGATATCTCCTATTGTTGAAAATTTAGGAATATTTTTTTGAGGGCAAGAGTAGAAAAGCATCAATTCTGTACTGGATTTTTTCCTTTTTTTTTGTGTGTTCATCGTATATATAATAATCATATTGGGGGTCATTTACTATGGGCCCGATTCACGTTTTCCCGACGTGTTATCCGAATATTTCCGTTTTGCGCCGATTTTCCCTGAATTGCCCCGGGATTTTGCCGCACGCGATCGGATTGTGTCGCATCGGCGATTCGGGGGGGGGGGGGGGGGGGGGGGGCGAATGGAGCGGGTAAGTAAATCTGCCCCACTATCTTTATTCTATGGGTTGATGCTATTACGGGGAGACCACACATACGTTACGTTTTACTAAATTTGTCGAACAAAAATCTAGAATTTTTGCATTACCGTCTTCCAAGTGGCATAACATTGTTACTTTATTGGCTACGGAGCTGTTTGATGGCTTGTTTTTTGCGGGACACGTTGTACTGTATCATTCTGAAGTAGAAATGTTTTTTTAAATCACTTTTTATTGCATTTTTTGTGGGATTAAATAGGTAAAAATCTAAATTTTTGGCGTGTTTTTTATTGTGCGCGTTAAAAAATGATTAACTTTTATTCTATGGGTTTGTGTTATAATTTAGACTTTGTTGCGCATTAAATGTTTTGGGGCTTATAGATAATTTTTATTGATTTATTGCTTTATTTTTTATTGAATAACATTTTTTTTTTACACTCTTTTATTACTTCCACCGGGGGACATGAACAAGCAATCATCTGATTGTAATGAAGTCCTGATTGGACCTCAGGGCTGCCAGGGGAATGATCGGCCCCCGAAGATGGAGGGGGGTGATGGGGGGGGATCGTGGGGGAAAGACCGCCAGAAGGCAGTTCAAATGCCGAGGTTGCGCTGACTGCAGCTTTTAATGGGTTGATTACCCACGAACCAGTTTTCTGGTTTGTGCTCTTAGCCACCCCTGGCCATTTGTATATTTCTGTTTAAACCTGGACAATCCCTTTAAGGAGATTTACAACATTGCGCGAGGTGGAATAATACAATTTTGCTTCAATGGGGAGTGCTGCTGTTTATTTTACATAGCTAGCTGGTGATTTATCATGGTATTTTTGTCTAGGTTTGGTCATGTTTTGGCGCAGTTGTGGTACATATGATGTCTTGCGTCTTTCCATTGCGCCAAATTAACGCAGGACAGTGCAAAGTCACCATGACATAAACCCTGCTTACACCAAATTTTGTTCATATACTACTTATGTAAGACTGAATTCATGATTTTCAACCTTCCATTTAGGCATTTGCATACAAATAGACTCGGGTCTGTTTTTTTTCTAATTTTTTATGCAACTTTTTATGCAACTGTTGCAAACAACCTGCTAAGTATAAGACACTGCCAGGAGATTTATCATGGGACAAAGCCACTTTAATGAATCTGATGCCAGCAGAGCCCTAAAGACAGACATAGGGGATTATCATTGGTTTTTCTGGCTTAAAAAAGTCTCAAAGTAGTCACATTGGGGCAGATTTACTTACCCGGCCCATTCGCGATCCAGCGGTGCGTTCTCTGCGCTGGATTCGGGTCTGGCTCGGATTCACTAAGGTAGTTCCTCCGCCGTCCACCAGGTGGCGCTGCTGCGCTGAAGTTCCCCGGAGGCGCGCTGGAATGCCCTGAAATTCACCGGCCTATACCTGGTGAAGGTAAGTGTAATTTTCGCGACACATTTTTTGTCTTAAATGCGGCGGTTTTTCTGAATCCGTCGGGTTTTCGCTCGGCCACACCCCCCGATTTCCGTCGCAGGCACAATCCGATTGCGTGCGCCAAAATCCCGGGGCAATTCAGGTACAATCGGCGCAAATCGGAAATATTCGGGTAACACGTCGGGAAAACGCGAATCGGGCCCTTAGTAAATGACCCCCATTGAAGTTTTCTGAGACTTTTCACTGCTAAAAAGTCTCACAGGACTATTTCTACCACTTCATGGATCCGCTGTAAACATAGAAATACTGCTGGTGCCACAACGTGCAAAGCCACAGTCATAACTTGTCCCATAAAAAGTCTCATAGTTACTCCAGGGGATGTGCTGAGACTTATTATGCATTTTGAGACTTTTTGGGGACTTTTTGAAAAAAAAATCCCAGACAGAAAATAGACCACAAGAACATTTATCAAAATAAGATAATCCTTTATTACTCCCAGTGTGGGGCTAAAGCCACTTTAATGAATCTGATGGGCAGCGAAGCTCCAAAAATAGACATAGAACTGTCCCAAATAACCTCCATAGGGTGACATTAATCATAGTTTTTTAGACTGTTTTTGGCATTTTTTTTGCTCAAAAATCTGGCGCAGTTTGTTAATTTGGACATTAAAGTTCGGCACTTAGTGGTTCTGAGTCCCTGCACCTTATCTGACATAGTGAGCGGCTGCTATACAGATGTTTGCTCAGCATCTATCACAATTTTGCGCCTAAAAAGTCACAAAAAAGGCGCAAAAATGCACCGACTCTGAGCAGCTGCACTTCAAAAAAACGTCACTTTTCATTACTAAAAACAAAGGTTTTCGCTTTTGAAAATGAAAAATTCCCTCCATGCAACATGGAAAATCCTTCAGCGCAGTTTTAAAATGTAAAATTTCCCCAGTAACGACTTCATCATTGTCTATGGGATCATCTCTGGGAGTGATTATTGTCTATAGGATCATCTCTGGGAGTGATTATTGTCTATGGGATCATCTCTGGGAGTGATCATTGTCTATGGGATCATCTCTGGGAGTGATTATTGTCTATGGGATCATCTCTGGGAGTGATTATAGTCTATGGGATCATCTCTGGGAGTGATTATTGTCTATGGGGTCATCTCTGGGAGTGATTATTGTCTATGGGATCATCTCTGGGAGTGATTATTGTCTATGGGATCATCTCTGGGAGTGATCATTGTCTATGGGATCATCTCTGGGAGTGATTATTGTCTATGGGATCATCTCTGGGAGTGATTATTGTCTATGGGATCATCTCTGGGAGTGATCATTGTCTATGGGATCATCTCTGGGAGTGATTATTGTCTATGGGATCATCTCTGGGAGTGAACATTGTCTATGGGATCATCTCTGGGAGTGATTATTGTCTATGGGATCATCTCTGGGAGTGATCATTGTCTATGGGATCATCTCTGGGAGTGATTATTGTCTATGGGATCATCTCTGGGAGTGATTATTGTCTATGGGATCATCTCTGGGAGTGAACATTGTCTATGGGATCATCTCTGGGAGTGATTATTGTCTATGGGATCATCTCTGGGAGTGATCATTGTCTATGGGATCATCTCTGGGAGTGATTATTGTCTATGGGATCATCTCTGGGAGTGATTATTGTCTATAGGATCATCTCTGGGAGTGATTATTGTCTATGGGATCATCTCTGGGAGGGATTATTGTCTATGGGATCATCTCTGGGAGTGATCATTGTCTATGGGATCATCTCTGGGAGTGATCATTGTCTATGGGATCATCTCTGGGAGTGATTATTGTCTATGGGATCATCTCTGGGAGTGAACATTGTCTATGGGATCATCTCTGGGAGTGATTATTGTCTATGGGATCATCTCTGGGAGTGATCATTGTCTATGGGATCATCTCTGGGAGTGATTATTGTCTATGGGATCATCTCTGGGAGTGATTATTGTCTATGGGATCATCTCTGGGAGTGATTAGTGTCTATAGGATCATCTCTGGGAGTGATTATTGTCTATGGGATCATCTCTGGGAGTGATCATTGTCTATGGGATCATCTCTGGGAGTGATCATTGTCTATGGGATCATCTCTGGGAGTGATTATTGTCTATGGGATCATCTCTGGGAGTGATCATTGTCTATGGGATCATCTCTGGGAGTGATTATTGTCTATGGGATCATCTCTGGGAGTGATTATTGTCTATGGGATCATCTCTGGGAGTGAACATTGTCTATGGGATCATCTCTGGGAGTGATTATTGTCTATGGGATCATCTCTGGGAGTGATCATTGTCTATGGGATCATCTCTGGGAGTGATTATTGTCTATGGGATCATCTCTGGGAGTGATTATTGTCTATAGGATCATCTCTGGGAGTGATTATTGTCTATGGGATCATCTCTGGGAGGGATTATTGTCTATGGGATCATCTCTGGGAGTGATTATTGTCTATGGGATCATCTCTGGGAGGGATTATTGTCTATGGGATCATCTCTGGGAGGGATTATTGTCTATGGGATCATCTCTGGGAGTGATTATTGTCTATGGGATCATCTCTGGGAGTGATTATTGTCTATGGGATCATCTCTGGGAGTGATCATTGTCTATGGGATCATCTCTGGGAGTGATTATTGTCTATGGGATCATCTCTGGGAGTGATTATTGTCTTTGGGATCATCTCTGGGAGTGATTGTCTATGGGATCATCTCTGGGAGTGATTATTGTCTATGGGATCATCTCTGGGAGTGATCATTGTCTATGGGATCATCTCTGGGAGTGATTATTGTCTATGGGATCATCTCTGGGAGTGATTATTGTCTATGGGATCATCTCTGGGAGTGATCATTGTCTATGGGATCATCTCTGGGAGTGATTATTGTCTATGGGATCATCTCTGGGAGTGATTATTGTCTATGGGATCATCTCTGGGAGTGATTATTGTCTATGGGATCATCTCTGGGAGTGAACATTGTCTATGGGATCATCTCTGGGAGTGATTATTGTCTATGGGATCATCTCTGGGAGTGATCATTGTCTATGGGATCATCTCTGGGAGTGATTATTGTCTATGGGATCATCTCTGGGAGTGATTATTGTCTATGGGATCATCTCTGGGAGTGATCATTGTCTATGGGATCATCTCTGGGAGTGATTATTGTCTATGGGATCATCTCTGGGAGTGATTATTGTCTATGGGATCATCTCTGGGAGTGATTATTGTCTATGGGATCATCTCTGGGAGTGATTATTGTCTATGGGATCATCTCTGGGAGTGATTATTGTCTATGGGATCATCTCTGGGAGTGATTATTGTCTATGGGATCATCTCTGGGAGTGATCACTGTCTATGGGATCATCTCTGGGAGTGATTATTGTCTATGGGATCATCTCTGGGAGTGATTATTGTCTATGGGATCATCTCTGGGAGTGATTATTGTCTATGGGATCATCTCTGGGAGTGATTATTGTCTATGGGATCATCTCTGGGAGTGATTATTGTCTATGGGATCATCTCTGGGAGTGATTATTGTCTATGGGATCATCTCTGGGAGTGATCATTGTCTATAGGATCATCTCTGGGAGTGATTATTGTCTATGGGATCCTCTCTGGGAGTGATTATTGTCTATGGGATCATCTCTGGGAGTGATTATTGTCTATGGGATCATCTCTGGGAGTGATTATTGTCTATAGGATCATCTCTGGGAGTGATTATTGTCTATGGGATCATCTCTGGGAGTGATTATTGTCTATGGGATCATCTCTGGGAGTGATTATTGTCTATGGGATGATCTCTGGGAGTGATTATTGTCTATGGGATGATCTCTGGGAGTGATTATTGTCTATGGGATCATCTCTGGGAGTGATTATTGTCTATGGGATCATCTCTGGGAGTGATTATTGTCTATGGGATCATCTCTGGGAGTGATCATTGTCTATGGGATCATCTCTGGGAGTGATTATTGTCTATGGGATCATCTCTGGGAGTGATTACTGTCTATGGGATCATCTCTGGGAGTGATTATTGTCTATGGGATCATCTCTGGGAGTGATTATTGTCTTATTGTACAGATCTGAGAATATTATCAGACGCCATTTCCTACAATACATTTTTTTTCACATACCTGTAACTTTTAGTCCCTGCAGTTACATCACAATGTGCTCCGGACATTGTACAAGCTGAGACTTTACAGAGATGAAGCCCTGAACGTTTTTTCTATCTGGTTCCATTATTAGTCACAAATGAGATCTACTTGGTAGGGTAAAAATTAGAGACAAATTTGGCGCAAATGAATGGGACATGCGACAATTCCAAAACGCATTTACTAAGGCAGAACTAGATCCATCATAGATCAGGAGGCAAAAAAAAGAGGCACAAAATAGGCGAACCTGAGACCCCCTAGGATTTATGTCCCCCATAGACTTTTGCTTTCCCTGATGCATTAACTTATCTCACCACAAGATGGCGGCAGAGCACCCCGGCTTATAACTAGTAGATCAGCAGGAAGAGGCTGAGATTTTATATGTTCACCAAAGACTTCAACAATAATCAGCTTATTCCTATATATATATTTATCTATGTGAATATTTATTTATATATCAGCATATATATTTTTAAAATCGCTATAAATTCCCCCCCCCCCCATTCTTAAACTTGCACAACACCTTCTGATGGGTTTTCAGGGGGATTAATGACCGTAGAAATAAACGTTCTGATGTGTTTGTAGCCTGAAGTTCCGATTTTCCTACCGATGGAAGGTAAATTGCACTGCCTTCGGTTTTACATCTTGATAACTTCTGCCCCAATCGTATATGAGGTTCGGTTTGATGTGCGGCTGAACCAACCAATAGAGATTCCAACTCCTTATCATCCATATCTTTCTACCAAAAATGACCGTCATTTCTTCATCCACTTTCTTCCTAATTCTCACAACATTGCGGGGTCTCAGAGGTTGGACCACCAGTAATCTCTAACTTATTGGCAATTCTATGTATCGGGCACTGGTGGCGAACCTATGGCACGTGTGCCAGATGTGACACTCAGAGCCCTTTCTGTGGCCATCCAGGTCATCACCAGAGATGACTTCAGGTATCTTCCTGCAGTCCCAGACAGCCCGGGACTTGCTGTGCACAGAGTTACCTGGGACTACAGGAGGAGTGGGAAGGTGTGGACAGATCTGGATTATCATTGTAGCTGCTGCTCCGGCCCTGACAATTCTTCCTGTTTATGGGACCCTGGAGCGAAGCTACAATGATCATCCAAATTTCTTCTATTTTCTGCTTTATTGGTGTCCTCAGGTGCTGATATGAATGAAACCTATGACAGAGCAGGGAGTATAAATCACAAATTAAATTTCTGTGTTGGCACTTTGTGATAAATGAGTGGGTCTTGGTTGTAGTTTGGGCACTCGGTCTCTAGAAGGTTCTCCATCACTGGTATAGGGTATAAGTAGATTTGTTGGGGAAACACTTTAAATAGATTTTACCACAGACACCTATCATCACTTAATTGCTGTACTATCACCAGCTGCCCCCGAGACTGCTAGTCCAGGTAATTAGGGGTCCTGCAAATCACATTCCTATGAGTAGGGGGTCCACATTCTCAGATCTCTACGGATCCTAGTCCCATAGATATTGTGGTACTACCCCTTTGATGGTCCCCATTCTCACATAGTTACAGAATTAGAACAAAGACAAATGTCCATCAAATTCAACCAAGGAAAGAAAGGGAAGGGATGTAAGAGATACATTCCTTATTATATAATATCCATCATTGTTATTTTGCTGTAAGGAGATTCTATTCGCTTCTTGAAGTTCTCTCCTCTCCCTGCTGTGCTCTGCTCCTGAGCTCGGCTATTCCATACATTCACAGTTATTACAGTATAGAAAATATCTTGTCTCTGGTGATTAAACCCTGAATCATTTTTGTGGCTCTTCGTTGTCCCCTCTCCAGCTCCAGGGCTTCCTTTTTAGATCTGGACGGCATATTCCAGGTGAGGCTGAACCAATACCTTGTACAGTGTAATATTACATACCTATCCCCAGAGTCCAGACCGCTGCTGATACATGACAAGATCCTACTAGCTTTAGAGGCAGCTGATTGACATTCTGCTGTTATTTAATCTATTATCTAATAGTCACCCAGGTCCTTCTCAACAACGGACTCTCCCAGATTTACTCCCCCAAGGACATATGTTGTCAGTGGATTATTAGCCCCCAGGTGCATAACCTTACATTTATCCACATTGAACCTCATTTGCCAAGTGGACGACCAAACACTCAGTTTGCCCAAGTCATCTTCAGCTTCTACTCCCATCCTCCAGAGAGTGTACTACACTACACAGCTTGTACTACTCCCCTCATCCTCCATAGACTGTATTACACTACTCAGCTTGTACTACTCCCCTCATCCTCCATAGACTGTATAACACTACTCAGCTTGTAGTACCACTCCCATCCTCCATGGACTGTATTTCATTACATATATTGATTTCTAACTCTATATCATAAATATATAAGTTACATAGTATTGGGTCCAGCACAGAACCCTGGGCCCAGTACTTATAATTGGACCACAGCTCTCTGGATATGATCCTGCACAGTTTTCCA
This sequence comes from Engystomops pustulosus, assembly GCF_040894005.1. Taxonomy (NCBI): domain Eukaryota; kingdom Metazoa; phylum Chordata; class Amphibia; order Anura; family Leptodactylidae; genus Engystomops; species Engystomops pustulosus. Next base: position 8,728,998 of record NC_092411.1, on the reverse strand, counting down.
TCCAATTGGATACAATTCCTGCCAAAGCAATAGACCTTGTATCCTACAGTCCAGTCCCAGATACAGGCGGTCCCCTACTTAAGGACACTCGACTTACATACGACCCCTAGTTACAAACTGACCTCTGGTAATTGGTAATTTTCTCTACTTTAGTCCTAGGCTACAATAATCGGCTGTAACAGTTATCACAGGCGTCTGTAATGAAGACTTATTGTTAATCTTGATTCTTATGCCAACCCAACATTTTTAAAATCCAATCGTCACAGAGACCAAAAAAATTTCTGTTTGGGATTACAATGATAAAATATACAGTTCCGACTTACATACAAATTCAACTTAAGAACAAACCTACAGACCCTATCTTGTATGTAACCCGGGGACTGCCTGTACATGGATGCTGATTACTTATCCTGCAGGAGGAGGAAGGAGAATGTCTTATGTTACAGCTCAGAGATGACAGAAGAAGAGAATCCCACAAATATCTTACTGTTTTTATGTAAAAATGACCTTTTGATTCTTTTGGGTGATTTACAAATGAAATATTTATGACATAAGAAGCGTCTGGCGATTATACCGGATTCTGCATCCTCTGACATTCACATCCACGATACATAATAAATATGGAGATTTAATTACCACAAGAGCCGGAGGAGCTGATTTCTGGGATATGTGATTGTTCTAATGTGTTTGGAGAAGATTTAACAAATTGCTCTTTAATAGTAAAGAAGTGATGAGACCGGAAGAGGCTGATACCTCATGTATTATACTATGGCTATAATCTATGGCTTAACTTTCTTCATTCACTGTCTAGTATTAAAAGTTTAAGTTTTTAGTCCTCCTCCATTCCTCATTGTCCACATTCTCTTCCTTTCTATGAAGATCCTACATCTGTTTAAATCCAACTTCTTCCAGCGCATGAATACTAATCCATTCTTCCAACTTATTCTGCATCATCCCTGGACCAACTTCTCTACTGTCCGGCATCACTACAGTCACCCAACGCGTCTTCTCTACTGTCCGGCATCACTACAGTCACCCAACGCGTCTTCTCTACTGCAGCGATGCTGATCCATTGGATCTTTGCCCCTAAATGTCTTCTGTCCCATTTACTTTTTCTTACCTCACTACTGGTCCAACTCATCTTCTCCATTATCACCTATCTGGGCACTTCTCCTTTTTCTCCTACATCGACACTAATTCAACTTCTTTCTTGCCTGTGTCACTACCTCTGGTCCAACACCTCTCCGCTTCTACATGACTCCTGGTCCAACTCCTCTTCTACATCACATTTGGCTCAATTCCTCTCCATCATCTCTCCTGCTCAAACTTCTCTTGTTCTCTATATTTAACTACTGATCCAACTCCTCTACAATATCACTCCTGCTCCAACTCTTCTACAATCCTCCTGATCCACCTTCTCTCCTGTTCTATGTAACTCCTGATCCCAACCCCTATTCTTTTCTGTATCACTCCAGATTCCAACTCTGGTCTACACAATTGAACCGTGTCAATGATGTATATGCCCTGGTAAGTGCGGCTCCCACACCAGCAAAAAATGTAACTATACCACACATAAACCCAACTGGGTCCTGGTATTATAGAGCCTGAAAATATTTTTTGATATAAAATTTAGTCTTTATTGGTATACATTAAAAACAATTAAAATGCAACAGATCCCCATCATTCAGATGGGAACTACCAGGTGCCTCCGATATGGGCTAACTGGTGTACTCTGTCCCCCCTTAAGTCAAAGTGCAGACAATCTGGATGACCCACAGGTAATACCAAACATGACATAGGGTAACATTCAGTGCATAAATAGTTAAGCCATATAACCATACCTAGTGCGGTCAGTTCGGGGGGAAGAGGCTGGCTGCCCCACGCGTATCGCCACCTCACTGTGGCTTCGCCAGATTCCAACTCCTCTCCTCTTCTGTATCACTCCAGATTCCAACTCCTTTCCTCTTCTGTATCCCTCCAGATTCCAACTCCTCTCCTCTTCTGTATCCCTCCAGATTCCAACTCCTCTCCTCTTCTGTATCCCTCCAGATTCCAACTCCTATCCTCTTCTGTATCCCTCCAGATTCCAACTCCTATCCTCTTCTGTATCCTTCCTGATCCCAACTCCTCTCCTCTTCTGTATCCCTCCAGATTCCAACTCCTCTCCTCTTCTGTATCCCTCCAGATTCCAACTCCTCTCCTCTTCTGTATCCCTCCAGATTCCAACTCCTCTCCTCTTCTGTATCCCTCCAGATTCCAACTCCTCTCCTCTTCTGTATCCCTCCAGATTCCAACTCCTCTCCTCTTCTGTATCACTCCAGATTCCAACTCCTATCCTCTTCTGTATCCCTCCAGATTCCAACTCCTCTCCTCTTCTGTATCACTCCAGATTCCAACTCCTCTCCTCTTCTGTATCCCTCCAGATTCCAACTCCTCTCCTCTTCTGTATCACTCCAGATTCCAACTCCTATCCTCTTCTGTATCACTCCAGATTCCAACTCCTATCCTCTTCTGTATCCCTCCAGATTCCAACTCCTCTCCTCTTCTGTATCCCTCCAGATTCCAACTCCTCTCCTCTTCTGTATCACTCCAGATTCCAACTCCTCTCCTCTTCTGTATCCCTCCAGATTCCAACTCCTCTCCTCTTCTGTATCCCTCCAGATTCCAACTCCTCTCCTCTTCTGTATCCCTCCAGATTCCAACTCCTTTCCTCTTCTGTATCCCTCCAGATTCCAACTCCTCTCCTCTTCTGTATCCCTCCAGATTCCAACTCCTCTCCTCTTCTGTATCCCTCCAGATTCCAACTCCTCTCCTCTTCTGTATCCCTCCAGATTCCAACTCCTCTCCTCTTCTGTATCCCTCCAGATTCCAACTCCTCTCCTCTTCTTTATCACTCCAGATTCCAACTCCTCTCCTCTTCTGTATCCCTCCAGATTCCAACTCCTCTCCTCTTCTGTATCCCTCCAGATTCCAACTCCTCTCCTCTTCTGTATCCCTCCAGATTCCAACTCCTCTCCTCTTCTGTATCACTCCAGATTCCAACTCCTCTCCTCTTCTGTATCCCTCCAGATTCCAACTCCTCTCCTCTTCTGTATCCCTCCAGATTCCAACTCCTCTCCTCTTCTCTATTACTCCAGATTCCAACTCCTCTCCTCTTCGATATAGCTCCAGATTCCAACTCCTCTCCTGTTCTATGTAACTCCTGGTTCAACTCCTATCCACCTCTGTATCACTCCTGATCCCAACTTCTCTCCTATTCTGTATCAATAGATGTACAACTCCTCTCCTCTTCTGTATCACTCCTGGCCCAGATCTCTGTTCTTCTGCTTCACTTCTGCTCCAACACTTCTCTTCCCTACTTTGTTACTGCGATCCAACATTTCCTACATCTTCTGGTCCAAATCCTCTTCTCTCCTGCATCAAAACAGGCTCAATTTTATTTGTCTCCTACATCACTATGGGTCTGATGTCTCTTCTACATCACTACTGGCCAACTTATCTCTTGCACCACGACTGAGCTCACTCTTCTTCCTTCCTTCATAATCACAGGTCCGTCATCTCTTTTGCATTAATACTTGTCCGATTCTACTCCTCCCTTTCATCACTATTGATCAGACTCCTCTATTGTCCTACTGGTTGTCCAGACTTTCCTATTACCTCCTTCACTGCTTTCTTCTCCATCTCTTCCTCTTCTCTCCAGCATCATTCCCTAGGATCTCGCTCTCTCCATAGCTTTTTCCTGTAACACTTTTGGTTCACATCAACTTCTCCTTCTATGAATTTCCATATTCTATATCATTTTTCTAAGAAATCTGTATACTCGCTGTATAGTGCACTTCATTGGGTCAGAGTAAAACAATGGGGGTCATTTACTAAGGGCCCGATTCGCGTTTTCCCGACGTGTTACCCGAATATTTCCGATTTGCACTGATTTTTCCTGAATTCCCCCAGGATTGTGGCGCATCGGCACCGGCATGCTCACAACGGAAATGGGGGGGGGGCGTGGCCGAACGAAAAGCCGACGGATTCGGAAAAATTGCTGCATTTTAAAAAAAAATGTGTCGCGGGACTCGCGCTTACCTTCGCCAGGTATAGGCTCCTGCATTCCGGCGGGCCTCGGGGAACTTCAGCGCAGCAGCGACATCTGGTGGACGGCGGAGGAACTACCTTAGTGAATCCCGGCCGGACCCGAATCCACCGCACATAACGCGCCGCTGGATCGCGAATAGGCCGGGTAAGTAAATCTGCCCCATTGTGTGATTATCTGTCATTATTCCTTCTGACAAGGGGCTGAGTCTGTCCAGAGAGCATCAGGTTTTACAAGACTATGGGGCAGATTTACTTACCCGGTCCATTCGTGATTCAGCGGCGCGTTCTGTGTGAAGGATTCCGATCTTCCGGCGATTCACTAAGGCAGTTCCTCTGACGTCCACCAGGTGTCGCTGCTGTGCTGAAGTTCATCGGAATGCACTGAACTTCACCAAGCCGGGTGCAGGTAAGAGCGTGTCCAACGACACTTTTTTTTTAAATGCAGCGGTTTCTCCAAATCCATTACACGGTGCCTTACATTCATGACATGTGACCAGTGACATCATCGCAGGTCCTTTAGCCTTCTGACAATAGCAAGTTGTACACCATGTATGTGATTGCATGAAATCACAGAAGCCTCCATGGAGGATGGAGATGAGTAGAAGTGGAGGTCATGGAGGCTGCTGTGACTTCATGTGGTCAGATACATACATGGGGTACAGATGAAAAAAGAGAATCGCGGCACTCACCGATGCAGTCTTCAAATTTTATTCACAGATATGCAGGTAATACAGGACGCCGACAAGCGGCAAGGCGACGGGCCGTTTCGCGCTAAGTAGCGCTTTCTCTAGCCTCTGACGTCATCCTTCCGGGGCGTGCGCATTATAAGCGCGAGCCCCGAGAGGTTTTCATAGATACATAGCAACAATACAACACAGGTGAATACATACAAACTTGGACAATCGTCCATAGCATACAGTGTGTTTAAAAACAATAACAATTAAGAAGATACAGAAGAAAAGCACATTTTTCCTGTGTGGAATTCAGTAATTTCCTGTGTGGAATTCAGATGATGTGACTCTGGTCACATGACATTAACTGTGACCAGTAAGGAGGTATAAGGCATGGGGAGGATTAGATGGGGGGAGGGGCAGCTGAGGAGGACACACCCAAACCCCAAAAGAATTTTCATCTTACGTTCAGCCGAATTTAAACCTGAATGGGTCCACTCATCCATAATCCTGATAGGGGAGGGAGATATATCTGGAGCCTTTGTATCTTTCAGATTAGTCCACAGACTTGGAGGAAAAATTCTCAACACTTAGGCTGCATGACCAAGTCTGGATTATAGGGAAGGCTCCAGGGGCGTGTGACCCGGGGCCCCCACCAATTTACTCACCCACCAGCAATGTCCGGCAGTCATCCCACAGTCTTGAGCCGAATCTTGGGAGTCATGTGCAGCAGTAGTGCCACCGGACCACAAGTGTTCCTGCCTCTAAGCTGTGATTCACTGTGAGAGCATGCCCACCCTGCTGTACTCAATTGCATTCTACATGTAGAGTGTTTATCAGGAGCTCCGATGCATGCAGAAAGACACCTGATCCCCCCCTTAGTACCAAACACTGGTTGGCTGAGCTGGTTGCAGCCAAGTCGTAGCCAATCAGTGGTTTACATCCTCACAGATCACTTGTTCCGATTCTGTGAGAGCGGTGCATGGGACTGGTGTGGCAACTAGGACTAGTAGTCAGTACTACTGCCATTGTGCCAGCTACGCTAACCTGTAAGTAGGAGAAAGTTTAGAATATTAATGATAATTTAGAACAATAATGTATATCACTGTCAGGACTACATTCAGCTCGGGTCCCCACCAAACTTTGCGCCCAGGGGCCTCCACCACCCTTGATCCATCCATGCTCCTGACATCCTGAGATGGTCCTGTGTTCACCTGGTTCATGTGACCGGTGGGTCTGCACACACGGCATTGCCATGTGCTCGAGCCCTTACATAACTAGATTTCATCTGGGAATAATACGAGAAGGAAATGGCCCATTAGAATGGTTTTTAACGCACCTCTTATAGCAGAGAGCCGGGTAATTTATTGTGTAGGAGGGAAACGCGTAGGAAGGAAAGAGCATTTTCTGGAAATGAAAAACTTCTATTCAGTGTTTTCTTTCATCGTAGGTTATTTTCCCTTTTATTCTTCCCTATTAGAGTCCTGCACAGTAATTATATGTCTGCTTAACCACTAGCCGTATCTGCGGGAAGGTCACATGTTGTCCTCTCTGATGTACGATGTGCATATCCGTTATTGCTTACCCTGAGATAAGTGGACGTGATTTATCTTATTAATAATCCTTCAAGAACAATCATCTAGATTGTGGGGGTTTAACTGCTCTGAGGGATGTCATATAGGGAGGTCCAAGTGGTTAGACCCCCATTAACCTATAATGGATCTACTATGTAGTGTGCTCAAGCCAAGGTTTGCAGCCTCTAAGTTGGTTTTACTCATTCTTACTGGTTAATTTAGTTAACTTTGGATGCAAAGCAAGTGGTCCGCAGGGTTAGAGGTCATGTATGTTGTTGTATTGAGGGCATCTGAGCCATTACTCTTCTGAATAACGCTGGTGCACCCCTGCTGCTTACATTGAAGGCATGTTCCATTATAATGGTCATGAGACCATGTCATGATGTAGAGAAACAAACACAACGCTTGGGTGGAAGACCCAGATATCACATTATTGGGGCTTCACTGAAATAGGGTCACCAGAGTCGCCTGGTACTGGAGGTAGTTGTCCCAGGCGGATCAGGAGATTCCAGATGCACCAAAGGGTTAGGCAGAGACTAGTCACAGGCTGGCCGAGGTCAGGGCGAGTGGAGTTTGGGTAGAGTCCAGGTACAAGGCATAGGTCAGGGCTGGCAGATACAATTTATAGTAAGAATAACAGAATAATGAAGTGTAACCATCATTTCAGACAATTTTTAATATTGTGTGTGGGGGGGGAGTGTTGTGAGCATTTTTTCTACTATACTTTATTAAGAATTGTTGCTTAGTCTGTAAAGAAACAGGCTACAATGATCCCTCTTGTAGATATCTGTATCCGAGCCTGTAGAGTATGTGACTACGGAGTTGACTGTAAGTTACATCTAATCTCCCTGTGTTTTGTTACACAGCTATGAGTAGTGAGGATTAAACCCTCACTTTCAGCTTGACGCTTAAAAATTATAAGAAGAGAGAGAGTCCTGTCTGCAGTCTGGTAGCCAGACAGCCCTTGATAACGGAGAAGTAACACTGTTACTAAGGGGAACTTTCCGGACTGTTTCTTTACAAACTAAGGAGAATTTCTAAATAAAGGTATATTAGAAAAATGTTCACAACAGCCTCCCCCTCCCCCCCCCCTACGCACACAATATCAAACATTATCTGAAAGGGTATTTCCATGAAGACAAGTTCCTATACTCAGGATAACATGCTTGACAAAGATCGCTTGATGATCGAATTGTTGCATCTGGATAGTTTAACCCTTCCTGTGCTGCATCTTCTTTCGATTCATTGGATTTATAGAACACCTCAGACCAGGGTTGAGAGAGTGTGAGCGCCCTTCACATTGATTATCATTTGGGTACGACTTTTGGGTTGCTGTCTACACTATACTAACTACTCAGGATGACAAAATAACACATTCTCTATTTCACTATTATTATAAAATGCTGCATTTCACAGATATAATTCCAACCTGTCTCTATCAGTCCTGGTGTACACAATTTTGGTTGCACCAGGATCCGATCATGAATCTTCTGACTATGGGCAGGCAGGGCAGATTCTTCTCATGAATAGCTTTTCCTGTCTGCACAATTCAGTGCTCTCTGCCTCCTACCCCTCCCCCCTGCCTTACAAGACCAGCTCAGACACAGACACTTCCTGCCAGCAAACAGCAAAGTGCAGAGGCTAACTCTACAAACTACAGACAGATAATGGGGCACATTTACTTACCCGGTCCTGTCGCGATCCCACGGCGTGTTGTCCGACGTGGATTCGGGTTCTGCCAGGATTCACTAAGGTCTTGCGCCCGATATCCTGCAGGTGTTGCTGCTGCGCCAAGGTCCGCCGGAGTTCACCTCCTTCTTCCCGGTGCATGTAAGTGCTGATCTTGCAACACATTTCATTTTTTAAATTCTGCGTTTTTTGCAAATCCGGCGGGTTGTCTGATTGCCACGCCTCCTGATTTTTGTCGCATGAAAGCCGGCGCGATTGTGCCAAAATCCGATCGTGTGCGTCAAAATCCCGGAAAAATTCGTGAAACCCCACGGAAGTGTGGCCGCAGAGCCCTTAGTAAATGAGCCCCAATGTCTTTATTTGGGAGGGAGACGTATAGCAGAGCTGACTGTGTGTGTTATAGGTGAGTTAGCAGAGCTGAGAGTGTCATTGTGTATTATATCCATCATCACTGATCTGTCTCATCTCTCTTTTTCCATGTGTGTCAGATACTAGTACAATGTTCAAAAGGTAAATGAAAGTGTAGATAAACCCTGATAATATAAGCACATTGTCAGCACACAGCAACTCATAGCACAGAGGGATCATGAAGTGTCTGCTTAGAGAGTCCTCGCTCACACTCTGGGATCTTGCACTGACCAGGATAGGTAGGATAGGAGCTAAAACAGCAATAAAACTGAGTAACATAAGTAATGGGGTTAACAAATCATCTTTATTCTGTAAACATCATCTGGGTGTTAAAATGTGAGAAATCTCTTTCATGGACCAACCCCTTTAAGCACTTGTGGTATCTGGCACATGCATCCAGCCAATTCATGGATGTAGCATCCAGAGGAGACCAGAGATTGGCAGAAGCGGATCCCCTCACTCCTGACCATTTGCAGAAAACTGGAGCCAGAGTACGGTAAGAACACCCCCCCTTAAGGGAGTCACGGGGTTATATATCCCCAGGACATCAAGAGTCTGTGGATATGAGGCCAAAATACCCAATTAAAGTTCATTGTGGAATCCATAATGAGAAATTTCTATCCAAGGCTAATCCCACTCCCAAAGTAGAATTGGATGCCCCATTGGGTGACCCCCCCCCCCCATCCCCTCTCTAAGGGGCCCCATTGCTTGGGTGGTTTTATTCTCTTTTCCCCATTTATAGCACATTAAAGCTATTATAAGCTGCAGTACACGGGAGACATGGGCCTGGACCTTGGCTGCTGTTTTACCTCTTTAATTAGATTTTACAATCCCCGGATAAGAATAATTCCGGGTCTGGGCCCCATTGATGGCGCATTACCCTGTGATTAGCTGTTGTATAGTAATTTTTCATGCAATGTATAACAGGAAACGTGTTCAATTGCTGTGAACGGCTCCTTGTATTTGCTTTCCATCATCGCTGGGCTCGGCCTCCGTTGCTTAGTTTTGATGTGAGCCGCCTCTCTTTACCATGACAACTTGGTTTTTGTTGCCAACCTCATAAGCGGCGGCCGGAGAAGACAAATACAATGTACGTCACGCGGCCATTTCCATCCAATGCTCCCGAAATATCATTCATAACAAAAACCCTACAGAACAGAAAGGTTATCGGAGATCCGACGCCAAAGGGAACATTAAGTGCCTCTAAAAGGCGAATAATATTTGGGATCTTGTTATTTGTTATCAATGTCAATATTATCAGTATAAAGAGGATAGAGAAGCCAGGGGGGGGGACATGTCGGAGCAGGGATTGGTGGCCCACATCAAGGGAACCTTAAAGGAAATCTACCATCAAAATCAAGCGTGAAAATCAGGGGCACTAACTCATAGAGGCACAATAATCATACGCTGGGGCTAAGTGCCTGGAGTAGAACTGCACCAGGCAATTCCACCCGATGTGCCACCACTCCGATCCCATGTACTCCGCCACCAGCTGTTCCCCCCTGTTCATGCCTCTCTACGCCCACTTCGCTTGGAGGAGGCATAAGAGGGGAATTCCTGCCCGTGTCTCATAAATTAGGCACATTTCAGCCCTAGCATGTCGGTTTTGAGGTCCAGGATCCAGGTCCAAAGATCCAGGGTCCAAGTATTTTTTGGTATGATCACCATCACAACCCATCATGATAAACCAGGGACATTACTCATAGATACAGGCACCGGGACTCTGGTATCTTCTTATATGTGTTATCCATGGCCTCCTTCCTTCTAAAATCAACTTTTATAATTATGCTAAGAAGGGCTTTTTGGGAGCTCTTGCAGAGCCCCTCCATGCTGCAGCTTCACTGGCTGTTACACTCTCTCCCCCTGCTTCCTCAGCACTCCTATGATCTCACACAGTGGGAGAGAGAAGTGCTCCTGCACTGTGTAAGAGCCTGTGCAGCTACAGCATGTGGAGGCTCTGGTAATGCCCCCCCAGAGCCCTTCTGTCTCGTAAACATAATATTAATAGTTGATGTTAGAAGGAAGGAGCCCATGGATAAGAAATATAAGAAGATACCACAGTCCCGGTGCCTGGATCTATGAGTAATGTCCCTGGTTTATCAGGATGGATTGCGATGGGAGATTTCCTTTAAAGTGGTCATCATACCAAAAATACTTACCTAAATTAAAGGGGTGGTCTAGGTTTTTATTTTACTATTATAAAAATTAAGAACTATTACTTACTACCCGTTGCTTCCGGGCTCGGTGTGGACGTCTTGTGTCCAGCTCTTTCCTGCTATGGCCATGACTCCTTATAGGTCATTAGGTCAGGAGGACATCGTTGGGTTCCTATCACTCTCCTGGATTTCACATTTGTTGGCCAAAATCCTCATTCCCTTTAACAACCTTAAAGGGCTGAGAGACTTTCATGCCATGGTAACAGGTAGCATTATTTTTAATTCAGACTTTTAATCACTTTATGAAGATCGGAGCTGAATGTACCAAATTTGTGTTTGGTTTAGGTATAAAATGTCCCAGAATCTTGATCATTGGGATTAACGCTGCTCCGCATTTATGTTCTGTATCTTTATTACTTTACATATTTACTTAGTGATAACGCGGATTAGAAACCTCATATAAAGGTCAGGCTTTTATCGGCCTCCTATTTATATTCTACGGCCCAGAAAAACCTGTGACATAATCATTGGCTGTGACAAATCTGAAAAAATACATGTGTTAGGAAAAGTAAATAACTGCCCCGAGCTATAACAAAATGGATTGCACAAACATCACAAACCAAAGACAGAAACTTGCCCTGCTCCTGTATACTCCCGTGTTCACACTGCCTTCCCTGGTCCCTCCTGGCGGGGGCGCTGAAGCAACTGTGGTCATTCGAAGGCGGCCCTGCATTGGCGTAATATGCGTCTCCATACGGCAGTCCCACTGAGTTATTCCAGGAATTCGGCCCCTGCCATGGGAGAGTAGGATGATTTTGTGACACCCATGGGTGTTGATAGCTTCCCCTCTCTCACCGTACCACCTATGTGTCAGTCCTTACTGTAGTTTAAGTATTCTTTTCGTGCATTATCAAGATTGGAATAAATAGTTAACTTCTCATCTCTTAGAGCAAGGGATTGTAGGAGATAATTCATGGGAGATATAAGACTGTCGCTCTGGATGTGACAGGGGTATCAGAGATGATATAATGGCAGATTGATACTCCAGTCACATCCAGAGCTGCAGTCATCTGAAATGATAAAACATTAGAGAGATGATTGTATAATAAATTATTTAACAATGTACAGATGATGACAGCTTTGAATGTGACTGTAGTATCAGAGATGATATAATGGCAGATATAAGACTGTTGCTCTGGATGTGACTGGAGTATAAGAGATGATATAATGGCAGATATAAGAATGCTTCTCTGGATGTTACGGGAGTGTCAGATGTGATATATTGGCAAGGATAAGACTGCAGCTCTGGATGTGACTGGAGTATCAGAGATGATGTAATGGCATGGATAAAACTGCAGCTCTGGATGTGACTGGAGTATCAGATATTGTATAATAGCAGATATAAGAGTGCTGCTCTGGATGTTATGGGATTTTCAGATGTGATATATTGGCAAGGATAAGACTGTAGCTCTGTATGTGACCGGAGTATCAGAGATGATGTAATGGCAAGGATAAGGCTGCAGCTCTGGATGTTACTGGAGTATCAGGCATGATCTAATGGCAGATATAAGACTGCTTCTCTGGGTCTGGCTCTGACTTGAGTATCAGATATTATCTAACACCTCTACTACAATATTGGCAAAGCACCACAATCAATATCATATTAGATTACACATAAGATGTGTTATACAAAGAATGTCCTCGTTGCCCATAGCAACTAATTGCTAAGTGTATTTTGGAAAGTTTGTGATGACACCAGTGCAATATTTCATGATTGTAAATGCAGCATGTGGATTCCTTTAACGGATACACATACATACACTAAGCTTTATATGTTAGCTTACATACCCATTTTGGAATCATTTTGAGACAATTTGGTCCAATGTGATCTCACAGGCCAATATCAGAGGTTACTCGGGTACTCCCTGCATTTGGAGTTTGGATAATCACTGGTTTAGTGCAGCTACAGCCCTCTGCTCCTATGGGGCGCAGTCAAGGCTTGTGAAACATTGTGGCAAAGTGGGAAATTGCCCAGGGTCCCCCAGCCATTCTGGTGGGTGACCCGGGCATCCAGGAGTACGGACATGCCATACAATAGCACCAGTGTTAGGACACATCTGCCATTGATATGCAGACACATCTATCTGCCCCACTCTGTACCTTACACTATGGCGTCCTTCCTTCCATAGAGCCGCAACCCGGCATAACAGCCGGGAGAAGAGCTGGAGGAAGAAGGAGGCGGCGTTGGCCACTTGGAGGATTGTATAGAATTAAGGAATGGAGGCATTTACATAAACTGATGGACCGGGATATAGTTACTGGGTGTGTGGATGGCCTGTATATAGACACTTGCATGGGTGGAGGCTGTATATAGAGACTGGGGGGCGGAGGGGGCTGTATATGGACACTGGGGTGCGGGCAGGCTGTATATCCACACTGGGGGTAAGTGGAAGCTGTATAGAGTTACTGGGGTTGGGAGGAGGCTGTGTGTTTTGTGATGTTGTGCACAAGGTGACTGTGTTCACAAAGTGACTGTATGCTTGATGTGTGTGCACAATGGGGCAGATTTACTTACCCGGTCCTGTCGCGATCCCGCGGTGCGTTGTCCATCGAGGCTTCGGGTCCGGTGCAATTCACTAAGCTTGTGCGTCCGAGTACCTGCATCCGTCGCTTCTGCGCCGAGGTCCGCCGGATTTCACCTTCTTCTTCCTGGTGTATGTGAGTGTTGATCTTGCGACACAATTCTTTTCTTAAATTCCGCAGTTTATCCGAATCCGTCGAGTTGTCCGATAGCCACGCCTCCCATTTCTGTTGCATGCATGCCGGCGCCGATGCACCACAATCCGCTCGCATGCGCCAAAACCCGGGGCAATTCGGCGCACATCGGAAATATTAGCAAAACCGGACGGAATCGCGGTCCCGCGGAGCCTTAGTAGATGAGTCACAATGTGACTGTATGCAAGGTGAGAGTGTGTGCACGAAGTGATTGTATGCACGACTGTGTGCATTATGTGCGCGACATAAGTGTGTGCACAATGTGACGTTGTGCACGATGTAACGGTGTGCACAATGGGGCTTATTTACCAAGGGTCCGCGGATCGCACTTTCGTCAGATTTTTGAAGTTTTCGGGATTTACGCTGCTCTGACAGGTATTTAACTGATCGCACGCGATCAGATTGTGGTGCAGCTGCACTGCTTTCATGCGACAGAAATCGGGGGACGGGCCGTCGGACGATCCGACTGATTCGGACTGAGCGCGGGATTTAACATTCAAATTGTGTCGCAAGACAATGCACTTACATGCACCAGGAAGAAGAAGGTGAACTCCGGGGACCTGAGCGGGGAAGCGACACATGCAGGATATCTGGCGCAGGATCTTAGTGAATCGCGGCACAGTGCATGATCTTCGGACACTCCGTACTTCGTGAACTCCTCGGTCGGGTAAGTAAATGTGCCCCATTGTGACCGTATGCACGATGTGACCGTGTGCATGATGTGACTGTGTGGATGGTGTGACTGTATGCACCATGTGACTGTGTGCTGTAAGTAGAGTTCACATAAAGCGACATCTAAGGAGACAACTCCCTGAACAATAACTTTCCACCCTCTGACGACTTCAACCACAAGTGTATTTCCATTTAATATGGTTAAACACATAAAGTAAGTCTCATTAGTTTTTCCGCCACCTCTTAGAAGAGTCTCTGGCCGCGATCTTCCTCATTGTAGACATAATTGGCCAATCTGACTTTAAATAAGCCGAGAACTCTAAATAAATATCAAAAATCAAAAGGTTCATTGAGCGGTTGTGGAGACGTTTTCCATCGCCGGAGCCGGAATGAAAAGAAAACATGAGTCATCCGTTCCGGCTTTGTCCGCCAGACTTCATTACCTTGAAACGTCGGGGACATTATTGGCTGACAAAATGTTTCAATACAAACAATTATGTGAACAAATGTCACCGCCTTCCATCCCGCGCTCTCTGATACATTCCTTTAGGGAGAATTCAGGTCTTTGAACGTTTTTTCTATAAAACATTGTGAACCAAAGCGCCCTCGTTAACCTGTAAGTGCACGTGACCTACAGTCCTGTGCAAAAGTTTCAGGCAGGTGTGGAAGCGATACTGCAAGATAAAGTGCAATGAACTATAGAAGTGTAAAAAAGGATTCTGCAGCAGGAGACCGATCCCAAACATCCAAAAAAAAGTCACTGAGAACTAGCGCCAATGTCAAGAAGAAGGAGGAGTCCTGCACCGTAGTGGATTATAATATATGTCGTGTGGGAAGTAGCCCGGGGACCATTTGGCCCATACATAGAAGGACCTTCACCCATAAAATCTTCATACATCTGTTCCCTGCTCTCAATACACATGTAAACAAGATCCATTTCAGGACCTTTGAAGGTCCTCCAAAGATCCTGAAACCACATATTGAAAGCAGCAGAAGGGACACATCCTCCATTCCCAAAGAAGCTGATTCTAGCACCAGATGTAGGAAGTGATTCCAGACTTGTGGGGGCCATAATATTCCTACAGCCTAGGGTCCATGGTGGTCTTATCCACCCCAGGTCCTGCTTGTGATGATATGGTCCCTACCGAGTCCTGATATCACATCTTCCATTCTGCGAAGGTCTCGGCTAAGTTTTCCAAGATGTTTGGAACCACCCTTCCTGCAGAGTTCCTGGTAAAGGTTTTTTTTGTATATTTATAAAATAAAAATAAAATTTGACAAGCGTTCTTCCTTTACAGAAGTTTTTGCACTGTATTGTATGGACCAAGACAAGCATGGCCATCACCACCCTGGTGCAAATCCCTTATCCCGGATCCAAACCAACCAAAGACTGCAGCATGCTCATTGACACAAGGTTCTAGTCCCAGTACTCGTACCAGTGGCTATTGATTGAAAGAGTTTGGCCACTTTTTCAATAAATCTGTTTCATTAGACCTGTCTCTGCATGGACACGTACCTGGGAGAGGGAGCCTGCGCAGCTGGGCGTAGAGCGGGCATGACAGGCTTGGCAGGGAGGGACATATAATACATGGGTGGAATTCTATTGGGGGAGGAGAATAACAGTGTTAGGGATAGGGGGAATTTAAAATGGGGGGTGGAGTTAGAGGTTATTTAGGCAGTGGCAGGAAGAGTTGGCCTCATTCTGGCCAGAAAAAATTGTAGCAAGTAGCTGAGGGTGTTTTGTGGGTTAGGCAAATTGTAGCAGTTAGCTGAAGGTGTTCTGTAGGTTGGGCCTGAGTTAGGTAGGGGACTAGTGTTTTAGGGCAAGGTAGGGATGGCTGACCTGGAGGAGTTCCTGGCGAGGATGAGGGAGGAAGCGGCCACGCGGGGGCCCGGCTGGATGGCGGAGCAGATGGCGGTGTGGGGCCCTGGAGGATCCATCGAGGGGGGAGCGGAGAGGCCAGCGCGGGCCAGGAGGCCGCCGGTGAGGTTGAGCCCCTCCACCTCACCGCAGCGAGGAGCAGACCGGGCGGTGCCGGAGGGCAGAGGCGGCAGCGACAGAGGAGCGGACCCACCTGCAAAGAGGGCGCGGGCGAAGTCGGCGCCATCCGGGCGCCGTGAAGGCAGAAGTGGCGCGGGAGCTGGTTCCAGGGCGGTGATGGCACGCGGAGCAGAAAAAATGGCGACCGGAGGGAAGAATCTGCGGCGGGAAGGCGGCCGGAAGAGGAGGTGTGGCCTAGCGGAGGAGACCGGAAGTCGGGGACGGCAGCGCAGCCCGGAGCTGGGGGAGCCGAGGCAGACATCGGTCACCACCAGGATCGCGGTGAGTGACAGGCGGGCAGCCAGGGAGCAGGGAGCGGCTGCCTGCCAAGGAGCGGGGGGGCGGGGGGGGGAAGCCCCCGTCCTCCCAGGGCCGCAGCATGGGAGCAGGCTGTTAGGGGGGGTAGGCCAGGAGAGGTGGCCACCCCCTGGGAGCTGCAAGAGTTGGAAAGGGAGAGAGAGGAGATGTTTGGCGCACCGCCAGAGGTGCAGGACCAGCGGCTGAAGGAGTTGAGAGGGGGCAGGCCCGGGTCTATTGCCACGGACTTGGGTCTGGAGGCGCCTGCAGGGGTGGAGCTTGCCAGAGGGCTCCCCTCCAGGAATGGGCAGTTAGCTGGGGGGGTAGTGGAGGGCGGACATAGGGCTGCGCTGGGGGCCGCTCGTGGCTCAGGGGAACTGTACAGCAGGGGTTTGGGTAGGGAGACTGAATACTTCCAGGTTGTTTCGTCTGTCCTTTTTCCACTGCAGGAGAGGAGTGGTTCGGATGGCGCCATTCTGGACATGATGCGGCGGGCCAGTGGAGTGGCTCCGCCAGGAAGCGGTGGTGCGCCAGGTGTGCTGCCAGGACTGGACGGTTCCGCTGGACAGAGGACATCGGCGTTGGAGGCGGGATCTGCGCCGGCGCCGCTTAGCGGTGGCTTGCATCTACCAGGTGGGTCTTCAGCTACACACACTCCAGACATCACCACACCATTGGGTCAAGGGGCAAGTACTACAGGTGGGGCAGGTCAGTCGGGGCTGCCCCTAGGGGGCAATCTATACCTGGGAGCGGTAGGACAGTTGTTTAATGGGTTTCGTCAGTTACTGGTGTCGGTTGAATCATCTTTCGGGTCACAGTTGGGGGGCCCGGTAGGGGCCTGGAGGGGCGAACAGGACAGGACGTCTGGGCAAGGTAGTGGGGGACCTCAGGTGGTTGGGGGGGCCACCCCGGTTAGTGAAGGGCCTAGTGGGTCTACGGAAACAGGGGTTCAGACTGAGAAGAAGAAGTTCCAAGGGGCTGCAAGTCTCAGATGCGGCCAAGAGCAGTCTATACATTTGTTTTGATGGGCCATTGGGGGGTCATTTAAAACAGGAAGTGAAGGAGAAAATTTGGAAGAGGGAGAACATAGACATATTTACTTTGTTACCTTTAGAGCGCTTTAGTATGGAGAAATGGGAAAAAGGGAAGGAACACAGGAAGGAGGAGGATGATGAAAGAAGACGATATAGGCTAATTCCGAGGAATTTTGGGAATTGGCTTCATGCCTTTGCCATTTTGGGTAGTGTTATTGGGGAGAAGCATCCGGAGTGCTGCTCTGGGCTGTTCGGGTACTTGGACACGATCTGGGAAGCTTATAAGACGTATGGGGGCATTGCGTGGCTCAAGTACGACGAACAGTTCAGGCAGAGAATGGCAGTACAGCCGACTCTTCAATGGGATCACAGGGACATTGCACTGTGGATGAGGATTATGACGGCCCCTAAGACGGCGCCGAGGAACCCATTTGCTAATGCGGGTTCAGGGTCGTTTCAAGGGGGGCCCGACGGGGGTAAGAGTGGAAACTCGTCGGGCGGATTCAAGAAGGGAGTGTGCTGGAAATACAATGAGGGGGCATGCTCCTGGGGAGCGTCTTGCTCCTATAGACATGAGTGTTCAGGATGTGGGGGAGCCAACCATCCGCTTACTAAGTGCTTCAAGAGGGCAAAGCCAGGCCAGCAGCGAGCTGGGGATGGGGCTCACAAAGGGGGTGACTCTGGTGAAGGTAGGAGAAATGATGCGGTGGCTAGAGAGGTATCCAAATAGGGATAAAGCAGAGTTATTGTTGGATGGTTTTCAGTTTGGTTTTAAGATCCCGTTTAAAGAAGGGGGTGGGGTTGGTTTTGTTAAGAACTTAAGGTCAGTTAAAGATCATCCAGAGGTGGTGAGGGAGAAGCTCCAGAAGGAGGTGAGCTTGGGCAGGATGCTGGGTCCATTCGACAGCCCTCCGGTGGGGAATCTGAGAATTTCCCCACTGGGGGTTGTCCCAAAGAAAGAGACAGGAAAGTATAGGCTGATTCATCACCTGTCATACCCGTCAGGGGCGTCTGTCAATGATGACATTGACGGCTCGCTGACGGCAGTGTCCTATACTTCGTTCGACGCAGCGGTGGCATTGGTTCGGGATGTCGGACATGGGGCACTTATGGCTAAGGCTGACATTGAGTCAGCCTTCCGACTTCTGCCAGTGCATCCCGAATCCATGCATCTGCTGGGTTGCTATTTCGAAGGCGGATACTATGTAGATGGATGCTTGCCTATGGGCTGTTCCATTTCATGCGCTTACTTCGAGGCTTTTAGCACTTTTCTGGAATGGGTTATCAGGCAAGAGTCTGGATCGCGAAGGGTAATTCACTATCTAGACGATTTCCTGTGTGTGGGCCCAAGTAAGGGATGGGGGTGCCGGGTGTTGTTGCAGACTTTGGAAGACGTGTTCAGCAAGTTTGGGGTTCCTCTAGCAAGGGACAAAACGGAGGGCCCGGTGACTTGCTTGTGTTTCTTGGGGATTGAAATAGATTCCATTAAGATGGAATGCCGCTTGCCGGAGGCCAAATTGGAGGATTTGCGAATGAGAGTGCAGGAAGCGATGGTGAAGACAAAGGTGTCTTTGAAACAGTTACAGTCCTTGTTGGGGAAATTGAACTTCGCATGTCGGATCATGCCAATGGGGAGGGTTTTTTGTAGGAGATTAGCGCAGGCAACGGCAGGGGTCAGACGCCCAGAATTCTTAATTAGATTGAAACAGGAGCAGAGGAACGATCTGCGTGTGTGGGATGAATTTCTTGCAAGTTACAATGGCAAGACGTTGTGGATGGAGGAGCAGGTGTCTAGCGTAGCCCTAGACTTGTTCACTGATGCTGCGGGTTCAGTGGGGTTCGGGGCATTTTTTCAAGGGGAATGGAGCGTTGGCGGTTGGCCAGGGAGATGGGTAGAGGCAGGATTCACAAAGAACCTATGCCTGCTGGAGCTGTTCCCTATCATAGTGTCAGTGGAATTGTGGGGGGCACGACTGGGTAACAGGTGTGTAGTGTTCCATTGCGACAATATGGCAGTAGTAGACGTGATTAACAAACAGTCAGCTTCATCGTCCCCGGTGATAAAGTTGCTACAGCATTTGGTATTGTTATGCTTAAAATGGAACATAATGTTTAGGGCTGTGCATGTCCCAGGCGTAGACAATAACATTGCTGATGCATTGTCTTGTCTACAGTTAGACAGATTTCGGAGCCTGGTGCCAGAGGCAGCGAAAGAACCATTGCAGTGTCCAGAGCGCCTGTGGGATTTGGTAAGGTTTCTGCATTGGATTCGGCGGTCGTTGTCCCCGACCACCTGGGAGGCGTACAGAAAGGTTTGGAAGAGCTGGTTTATCTTTACTGATGGATGGGTAGTTATGGGGGAGCAAGGGACGCGGTTTGATCAGTTGTTTTGCTTTATGGCGTTGCTGTTTGACAGAGGGGTGTCGGGGTCAGTTATACGCAAGAATCTGTCAGCACTGTCCTTTTTGTTTAAATTGATTGGAGGAGAAGACTCGACGCAAGCCTTTTTGATACGACAGGCGACTAAGGGGTTTGTAAAACAAGGGGTCAGGCAAGATGGCAGAAGGCCGGTGTCTTTTGATTTGTTGGGGAAGATAATGCGTGAGTTGGGGGCTGTTTGCAAATCAGGATATGAAACATTGCTGTTCAGGTTAGCCTTTTCGTGGGCATTTTTTTGAGCTTTCCGGATTGGGGAGTTGGTTAGCGGTAATAGGAAGAGTGAAGGAGGTGTGCAGTTCAGGCATGTCAAGAAGGAGGGTGAGGCGATACATATTTGGTTGTTTGGGTCAAAGACTGATAAGAAGGGGAAGGGGTTCTTGATAAAACTTCATAGATTGGCGGATTGTGATTTTTGCCCGGTTGGGGTATATGAGGCATTTTTGGGAGTTAGGGGTCAGGAGTGTAGATCTCTACTGGTGCATGAGGATGGTTCGACCCTGTCGAAATTTCAGTTTGTAGCAGTTTTTAGAGGTTGTTTGGCGAGAATTGGTTTGTGCCCAGAGGAGTATAGCTCGCATTCCTTTAGAATCGGGGCGGCCACAGAGGCTGCGAGATGGGGCATGAGGGAGGAAGAGATCATGAGGATTGGCAGATGGGAGTCGCAGAGGTTCAAATCTTATGTCAGGCCAGGGCTGTTGGAGTAGCAAGATGGGAAGTGCAGTAATAGGGGGCGGTTGTTGGGTGTTAAGTTACTGTTGTAATTCTGTTTCTATTTCTCAGGGGCAGGAAAATGTGTTGTGTGGGTTTTTGGCCATTCTTTCGTGTACTGTGCAGAGAGAAGGGCTAGGCTTCGGCTTTGCGGTAGGTCATTGGGCTTGAATCCTGATCAGGTGAGTGTTCACTGGTTGGGTTTTCGGGGCCTGACGTGGAGCAGGGTGTGGCCTAAGCTTCAGGAATGTTTTCGCAGATGGGGCCCACCGCATGTGTTGATGTTGCATGTTGGGGGGAATGATATTGGGAAGTTCCCAATGCGTCCCCTTATTAAGAGCATAAAGAGGGACTTACTTTGCTTATGGGACATGCACCCAGGAATGATGATTGTATGGTCAGATATCATTAGGCGTGAGTCCTGGAGGAATGCGGTGTCCGTGTCGGCATTGAACAGGTGCAGAGTGAAAGTGAACAGGAGTGTGGCGAAATTTGTGAGGCTGAATGGTGGCATGGTGGTCCGCCACACGTTGCTGGACGAAGAAAAAAGTTACACTGGCCAGGATGGGGTGCATCTGACTGAGGTTGGTTTGGATGTCTTCAACTTTGGTCTCTCGGAAGTTGCTGATTTGTGTGTGAGGGTGTGGGGGAGCATGTCGACTTAAGGGGTCAAGTCGACATGCTTGGCGGGTTCTTGGCAACAGCCAGTGGTACACTTAAAGTGTGGTTACGAAAAAGATAGCCACGAAGTATCAGTAAGGTGAGGTTATTGATGTGAGGTTGGTGGTTTTTTCCCCTTGGGATCGGTATCAAGGTGGAATGTTGGTTTTCATTGTCTCCGAGTTGGTTTGGTCTAGGGCCACATCTTCGTTCGCCATTTTGCTAGGAGGTTGGCGGCAAAGTGGAGCTGGGGGTGTGGTTCTCGTGCGCTGAGCGTGCATTTTTATGGTTTATGGAGACAATGAGGTAAAACGGTGGTTTTGGTTACGTTTTTTATCCTATGCCAATTAGGGTTGTTGCCAAGAACTTTGCCGTTGTTGTTTTTTATTATTATGTTAACAAATGTTTCCTGTTTTTCAGATTGACATCCATTTGCAATAAAGCTGTGACCATTCACCTTTCCAACTAATAAATGTGTCTGTTTTTATTTGTAGCTAGGTGGTGGTCAGGCTAGGGGGGTATTGTGGGTCTTTCCCTGTGTGCCGAACTCGGCCATTGCCTGGTCATGTGTTTTACCCTTTTGATACCATCAGCCTCTCCCTGTTCTCACCATGCTGCCCTCTGCATATATACACAGCGTCCTCTCTCTCTCACTGCTCCAGTCTGTCCTTATGGCATCTTCAAAAGTGTCTTCCTTTTCACAGTCCAGACACAGAGAGAAGCAGAGGAGGGAGCAGGATGACTCATAACTCTCCTCCTACAAAAGATCTCAAAAGCAGTGATTATAGTGAATATTAGCCATTTATTTGGTAATATGAACTTGGTGCCCTGTCTAATCTTTTGATCCTGGACTGGTTGTCCTATTTGAGCCCCCTACGTAACAGCCTTGATCGGTGCTGACACTGATTCTGCTTGTTAACTCTGTAAATGCCAGTATGCATGTACTGGTGGTATTTAAAAGGTTAACACCCTACCATCTCGCCCTGAAAAGGGCAATTATTAAATCATTCCATCTAAACTCTGTTCTACAGGAACCTTACACAATGATGTTTCTTTTTCGGACCATGTGTTACCCATAATGTAACATTATTAACAGCCATAAGTATGCTACTCCCAGGAGTGGCCCCGGTGAGCACATGGCTATGTGCAGGGGCCCGAAGCCTCTCCCTCTGTGTCTGCTGGTTGGTTGAGGTTGGCTCTTATACAGCAAGTCACATGTCCCACCTGGTCAATCACAGCCCATACCGGGCATGACTGTGGTTGCAAGAAGCTAAAAGTTGGCCGATTAACTGCTCATCAGCCGGCTATCAACCAGTGTTTCCAGATTAGCCGAATACCGAATCCAAACTTCTTGCTGAAGTCTGGATCTTGGTTCTGGGACCTGAAATCACAATGTATGGTGCAGAATAGATGTGTTCTGGTTCTCTAAATGCTATCACTGGCTAAAATATGTATATAGTATGTGACTATATGGGACACACATCGCTCTCTCCTATTTCCAGCCACATTGTACATAGTATTGGGCTCCTTTCATCCAGGTTTGATACCAGACAAGATCAGATGTCGTCCCACCTCTCACCGATTGTAAGGTTCACCTCAGTCCCAGATCCAAGCAACAAGAGAATAAAAGCCCCCTGGATGAAGCTCCTGGATGGTTGTAGGACCAGCGCTGCTCCTGGATGGTTGTAGGACCAGCGCTGCTCCTGGATGGTTGTAGGACCAGCGCCGCTCCTGGGTGGTTGTAGGACCAGCGCCGCTCTTGGGTGGTTGTAGGACCAGCGCCGCTCCTGGATGGTTGTAGGACCAGCGCCGCTCCTGGATGGTTGTAGGACCAGTGCTGCTCCTGGATGGTTGTAAGACCAGCGCTGCTCCTGGATGGTTGTAGGACCAGTGCTGCTCCTGGATGGTTGTAAGACCAGCGCCGCTCCTGGATGGTTGTAAGACCAGCGCTGCTCCTGGATGGTTGTAGGACCAGCGCTGCTCCTGGTTGGTTGTAGGACCAGCGCTGCTCCTGGATGGTTGTAGGACCAGCGCCGCTCCTGGATGGTTGTAGGACCAGTGCTGCTCCTGGATGGTTGTAAGACCAGTGCTGCTCCTGGATGGTTGTAGGACCAGCGCTGCTCCTAGGTAGTTGTAGGACCAGCGCTGCTCCTGGGTGGTTGTAGGACCAGCGCTGCTCCTGGATGGTTGTAAGAACAATGCTGCTCCTGGGTGGTTGTAGGACCAGCGCTGCTCCTGGATGGTTGTAGGACCAGCGCTGCTCCTGGGTGGTTGTAGGACCTGCACTGCTCCTGGGTGGTTGTAGGACCAGCGCTGCTCCTGGGTGGTTGTAGGACCAGCGCTGCTCCTGGATGGTTGTAGGATCTGCACTGCTCCTGGGTGGTTGTAGGACCTGCACTGCTCCTGGATGGTTGTAGGACCTGCACTGCTCCTGGATGGTTGTAGGACCTGCACTGCTCCTGGGTGGTTGTAGGACCTGCACTGCTCCTGGATGGTTGTAGGACCTGCACTGCTCCTGGGTGGTTGTAGGACCAGCGCTGCTCCTGGATGGTTGTAGGACCAGCGCTGCTCCTGGATGGTTGTAGGACCAGCGCTGCTCCTGGATGGTTGTAGGACCAGCGCTGCTCCTGGGTGGTTGTAGGACCAGCGCTGCTCCTGGATGGTTGTAGGACCAGCGCCGCTCCTGGATGGTTGTAGGACCAGCGCTGCTCCTGGATGGTTGTAGGACCAGCGCTGCTCCTGGGTAGTTGTAGGACCAGCGCTGCTCCTGGGTGGTTGTAGGACCAGCGCTGCTCCTGGGTAGTTGTAAGACCAGCGCCGCTCCTGGGTAGTTGTAGGACCAGCACTGCTCCTGGATGGTTGTAGGACCCGCGCTGCTCCTGGATGGTTGTAGGACCAGCGCTGCTCTTGGATGGTTGTAGGACCAGCGCTGCTCCTGGATGGTTGTAGGACCAGTGCTCCATTCATTCCTATGGGGCAGGACTATATCACCACCCTGGTAGGACTATAGAAGGGGCTAGAGCACATGTCATTCACAGGGAAGATTCAGGGGGACTTTGAGCCCCCAATTTTTTGATAACTGAGTATCCCAGTAGTCTGTGGGACAAATCCCTTAATACATTGTGAAGTACGTGTTATAATATGAGTTGTTCATGGGCATAACTAGGGGATGCAGGGTCCCATAGCATCTTCTGACTCAGGCCCCCCTTTCCCCATAAAAATATATATTATATACTCACATAAAAATTCATTAATATACTTATATATAGAGTATATAGACATACAGCATAAACATACACACACCCCATATACACACATACGGCAAATACACACATACACACAATGCCATATACACACATATACATTATATACACACCACACATACAGCAAACATCCAATACACAGCTAATTCCCCAGATTCCAGGGCCCCCTCACACTGCGGGCCCCATAGTGGCTGCTATGGCTGCTACCACTGTAGTTACACCCCTGCAGTAAATTGCAGATAAAAGGAGAATAACGAAAAAACCAGACGTGTCAACTATTCATTTTTATTTTTAAAGTTTTTTTCTATATTATCCGTCAATATGTTACAATATCAAATCATCGCTTCACCGTGCAATAAAGTTTTGAAAAAGTTACTTTTAAATAAATAAATAAAAATTAACACGTTACATATTTTACCTGCAATAACAAAAATAGTTGACAATAATAAAGTCAATAGAAGGGAGTGCGAGCGTTTGCTGGTCATCTATACAGTACAGCTACACACAGGTAAAGCAGTGACATGTGACGCCTTACATGAGCGACAATGTGTACTTAAGGGTTAACGACTCCCAAATAAAGTCAGCGACTCACAATGTGAATGAATGGTCAAACAGGAACATCAATCATGTGTACTGTACAAATCCTAACACTGCTGGTCCTGATCCTGTGCTTATATTGGATATATTCGTCACTTTAATACTATAAGGTATTTAACCCATTAGGGCCCGGCACAAGTTTTGATCATTCAAACATAATGACGGAAACACAAGGAATACAAAGTTTTTCTATGAGGGACCTAAAAAGTTTTCCTTCATGGGAGTTTATTACATTGTGGTGTTGGTTATTGCCTATTTTGCCAATAGTTGCCTATCCATCGTCAATGTGTATTAACCCTTTATTCTTCAAAGATGATTCCTCTTTCTTACCCTCCCTGACCATAATTTTAAGGGAACCTGTCACCAGGTGCTTGCACCCTAACTACTAGCACCTTCAGGTCAGGTATGAAATGTGCTTTCTAAATTTCCTCTTTAATCAGGCAAATATGACTCTTCTCATGCCATTTTCACATGAGATGAGTCATGTTTAGTGGTAACAGGGGTAGCCTCACGTCAAAAGCCCTTATCTTCTATTCCCTAGCACCTAGAAACAAGGTTTTTGTGCAGTAGTATCTCAAT
The DNA here is from genome assembly GCF_040894005.1 of Engystomops pustulosus. Lineage (NCBI taxonomy): Eukaryota > Metazoa > Chordata > Amphibia > Anura > Leptodactylidae > Engystomops > Engystomops pustulosus. The sequence continues at coordinate 8,703,346 of NC_092411.1, read as the reverse complement.
CAGGCTCATGGTTCTGTGAGCTACTTACCTGGACATACAGGCAGTTACAAATTGGTGTGAACTGGGTCTTTATCTGCAGATTGCATTTCCAACTACGTCTTCGGCTGTCTGTATCTCTGGTTCTGTAGCTCACAAAACCGTAAGCTTAATTGAGATTCTTATCTTTAAAATGACACAAAGACATGTTGCTATGGAATACAAGATTTGGGCTTCTGTAGTGACTCATTTTTTTGGGGGGGGGGTTGATTATAGGTAAACAGGTGAGGTTTCACATAAAAGAGGGAATTCTAGAAACAACATTTCATCCCCTACCTGAGGGCACTGGGAGATTAATGGGGTGAGACCCAATGGCGGGTTCACTTTAACTACCTTTGCTGGAGGTCTCCCATTGCAATCAGTGGACACAGGTGGGTGGTCCTTCACATCTAGAGAAATATCCTGAAGAAGACTCTAGCTGTTAAGAGAGGTCACCTCTATAGATATTTGGTCTTCACTGGACAGAACTTTACTTTAAGCAATCGGGCTACTTCTGGTCCGTCCCACTGTAACGGGTACTTTTTCCTTACTGTCTCGGTTACATTTGAAGCACCTCCCTCCTGAAAAGTGTCTCCACTTCAAGAGTCTAAACTTTTTCTTTTCGCATTTTGATGAATACCCTTCCAAATCTGATGATGAGGACAAGGATGAATTAGGAGGACTACAGCAAAGAACCTCCAAAGAAACGGAGCGGGCAGGTTGCTTGGGTGCGTCGGGACATGCTGTACAAGTTACTTGCTTTCTTAGAGGACACAACGTGTTCTTCGGGATGGATCTGGTGATATTCTTCATGGACAACATATTTGGAGTCTGTAAAGGGTCAAGATCGAAATAGAGAGACTCTTTCCTTCTGATGTTTGGACTCTCACCTAAAGTCAAAAATCCATAAGGAGTCTTGATCTTCGACAGATGAGGCAACGATAAAGCAGCCCTTGTAGATGGATCCGAGTGATCGGCCACTTTGTCCAACTCTCCCGATAAGTAATTAGAAGTTTTTCTGCAGAGACTCCTTCCCCTCGATAACTCAACTTTTTGGATGTTTGATTCTGAATGGCTTCTTTTTGTTCTGGGTGACAAAGTCTCTTGTTGAGTTGTGGATCTTCTCTCGACGTCCTCCAAAGGTTCCATATGAAGAAGAACATGCTCCACATCTAAGGAGGGTATGATGAACTTGGGGATGCGGTCTGGTGTCATCACAATGTGATAGATATCTTGCTTCTTACTCGATATCATTGAAGTTGTCTTCTGCATGGTCAAGGTCTTCCAGGTGGTCATGGCTTCCAGGGCTCCTCTCAACGACATCTGAGTTGTGTTGGGTAACATTGCTCGACGTTGGATGGCAGAGATCTCCCAGAAGAAACTCATGCATGTCCTGTTTATAATACAGAGAAATCTAGGCGACGTCATCGAGTGGTTAGACGTCATTGGCATGGCAACCGGAGATAAGAAGGCTTTTATAGCCATACGCTGCATCATTGCTATACAGGAGCTTTGGATATGCCACGTTACATGGACGCTCATCTCTTTAGCCCTCTTGAAGATATCTTAGAACATCATTGAAAAGGTCAAATTCATGAGATCTGAGAGCGTTCTTCAAAAATGAGCCGCTCTTTCCTCGTCTTAGATAACTTCCTTATTGGTAATTAGAAGCCATAATGGGATATCGTCGATGAACAAACTCGTAACCTTTCTACAAATGAAAGATGAATATTTCTCGACGCTCAGTTATGGAGAGGAGCAGTTAATCATTGACAGATATGAGCTCGGTGCTATGGGTGGGGGAGACATAGACAATGATGGTGAAGATGGGAGGAGAACCATGAGAATATAGAGAATATTACAACAGTAGAGCAAAGAGATATATTGCACTGGGGAACAAATAGGAAAATAAAAAAAAAATTCTCTGGAGTTTTTGAACTGATTCTGGGTATTTTTGAGTTGAAAAATACCTTCCATTTCTAGTTTATGAGATGTGGGGCACATTTACTTACCCGGTCCAGTCGCGATCCCGCAGCGCGTTGTCCCACGAGGATTTGGGTCTGCCAAAATTCACTAAGGTCGTGCGCCCGATATCCACCAGTGGTTGCTGCTGCGCCCAGATCCGCCGGAGTTCACCTTCTTCTTCCTGGTGCATGTGAGTGTTTGATCTTGCGACACAAATGTTTTTTTTAAAATCCGCGTTTTTTCCGAATCCACCGGGTTGTCCAAGGCCCCGCCCCCAATTTCTGTTGCGTTAAAGCTGGCGCCGATCCGCCACAATCCGATCGCGTGCACATCCCGGGGCAATTCGGTGCAAATGGGAAATATTCGGGAAACCCGATGAAAGTGCAGCGTTCGGATCCTTAGTAAATGAGCCTCAATGCCTTTAGCACAATATTGAGCAACCATTAGTTTGAGCATAAGGTGGCATTGCCAGATCTCCAGAAGTAGAGCAGATAGTGGGAAACTGGTGTCATTTCCAGAATCAGGGCCCCAAAAACAGTTCCAAATTTTAACTCTTTAGATGTATCCGTCAAGGAGCTCTTATGGATGTATGAAGAGGGTTCACGGGTTGAGCCCTCTTCATACAGACATGGGGTTTGCTGCATATTGCAGCAAACACCCATCGCTAACAACCGTGAACAGTGCCAGCACTGACTGTGGGTCTTAACCCCTTGATGGTCTTTATAGGCCGCAATTAAAATACGGCGGCGCATATGTGCCGTCATCTTAGTTGAGATCTCCTCTCCCCGTGACGTCATCAGGAAGCGGTGATCTGTTCCCATGACAGCCCTGGATCTTTATGAGACCCGAGGCTGTATGGTTTCTGCAGATTCCTTACAGTGTGCCAGTGGCACATTGTAATAAATCTAAAAACGTCATATACTTCAATACAGTAATATTGCAAGAACAATCGAACGATCAGACTATGAAGGGTTAAAGTAGCCTAAAAAAAATTGTAAAAAAGTAAAAAAAAATATAAAAATAAATGAGAAATCAAATCACTCGCCTTTCCCTAGAACTGATATAAAAGTGAATAAACATGTTAGGTCTCGCTGCGTCCTAAATGGCCGATCTATCAAAATATAAAAATGGTTATTGCCGGCGGTGAACCGCATTACGGAAAATAGCCGCCCAATTGTCCGAAATGCAACTCATAAAAATATAAGCCCCCAGGCAGCTCTGTACAGGAACAAATGAAAAAGGTAGGTGGGGAGCAAAAAATTAATGAAAAACGCTGCGACGCAAAGGGGTTAAGGCACCAAAATTAGCGTTTCCCCAGTGCTATATGTGTCACATAATGGATTCCCATTAATGAATCTACATTCTATAGGCGCTACTATTACTATATTGATGTGCTGAGTTATCCTAAGTGCGATTGTTATCCCCTATACACAGCACCACCCACCAATCACAAGAATGGGGGTCATCCCACTCACAGGAATGGGGGTCCCCTCCACTCACAAGAATGGGGCTCCCCTTCACTCACAGGAATGGGGGTCCACTCACAAGAATGGGGGTCCCCTCCACTCACAAGAATGGGGGATCCCTGCACTCACAAGGATGGGGGTCCCCGCCACTCACAAGAATGTGGCCCCCACTCTACTCACAAGGATTGGGGTCCCACTCTACTCACAAGAATCGGGGTCCCCTCCACTCACAAGAAGGGGGGTCCCCGCCACCCACAAGAATGTGGCCCCCACTCTACTCACAAGAATGTGGCCCCCACTCTACTCACAAGGATTGGGGTCCCACTCTACTCACAAGAATCGGGGTCCCCTCCACTCACAAGAAGGGGGGTCCCCGCCACCCACAAGAATGTGGCCCCCACTCTACTCACAAGGATTGGGGTCCCACTCTACTCACAAGAATCGGGGTCCCCTCCACTCAACAGATTAATGAGAGCATCAGAGACGGCCAATTGCTGTGCCTGCCTAATTCTGGCACTTACATGGCGCCTGCCTGTATTGGAGATGGTGAGGGTCTCCATGGATAGACCCCCCCTTTATAATGGAGAAGATTATCACTTGTCCTGTAGGGTATAAATAAAACTTTGGGCCCCTGAACTCTCCTAGAATATGGTAAAGGTTTATCACTTATTTATTTCAATGCAATATCCTCGCAATATCCTGCAATTCCCGAAACACAAGAGCCCAATGTGTGTCATAGAATCGCTGCTGCTCCTGTGCAGAGACTCGTATATACTGCGTATAGGAAGATATTACACATCTAATGTCACATCCTATGCCACATCCCATGACAGGGCAGGATGGACCCGGAGCCTCTGTGGTGGAGACACAAGGCAGGACACAGACGCCATCATAGGCGCAGGTCCCAGTGTTAGATATATATTATACTATTCTATCACTTTTGGACTCTTTGGGGGTTAATTATCAGGAATTCTACACAAGAAAACACAGGTGCACGGCTCATTATATCCCTGATCATGTGATGTCACACAGGTGCATGGCTCATTATATCCCTGATCATGTGATGTTACACAGGTGCACGGCTCATTATATCCCTGATCATGTGATGTTACACAGGTGCACGGCTCATTATATCCCTGATCATGTGATGTTACACAGGTGCACGGCTCATTATATCCCTGATCATGTGATGTTACACAGGTGCACGGCTCATTATATCCCTGGTCATGTGATGTTACACAGGTGCACGGCTCATTATATCCCTGATCATGTGATGTTACACAGGTGCACGGCTCATTATATCCCTGATCATGTGATGTTACACAGGTGCACGGCTCATTATATCCCTGATCATGTGATGTTACACAGGTGCACGGCTCATTATATCCCTGATCATGTGATGTTACACAGGTGCACGGCTCATTATATCCCTGATCATGTGATGTTACACAGGTGCACGGCTCGTTATATCCCTGATCATGTGACATCACACAGGTGCACGGCTTGTTATATCCCTGATCATGTGACATCACACAGGTGCACAGCTCGTTATATCCCTGGTCATGTGACATCACACAGGTGCACGGCTCGTTATATATCCCTGATCATGTAACATCACACAGGTGGACGGCTCGTTATATCCCTGATCATGTGACATCACACAGGTGGACGGCTCGTTATATTCCTGATCATGTGACATCACACAGGTGCACGGCTCGTTATATCCCTGATCATGTGACATCACACTGGTGCACGGCTCGTTATGTCCATGATCATGTGACATCACACAGGTGCACGGCTCGTTATATCCCTGATCATGTGACATCACACAGGTGCACAGCTCGTTATATCCCTGGTCATGTGACATCACACAGGTGCATGGCTCGTTATATATCCCTGATCATGTAACATCACACAGGTGGACGGCTCGTTATATCCCTGATCATGTGACATCACACAGGTGGACCGCTCGTTATATCCCTGGTCATGTGATGTCACACAGGTGCACGGCTCGTTATATCCCTGGTCATGTGATGTCACATAGGTGCACGGCTCGTTATATCCCTGATCAAGTGACATCACACAGGTGCATGGCTCATTATATCCCTGATCATGTGACATCACACAGGTGTACGGCTCGTTATATATCCCTGATCATGTGACATCACACAGGTGCACGGCTCGTTATATCAATGATCATGTGACATCACACAGGTGCATGGCTCGTTATATATCCCTGATCATGTGACATCACACAGGTGGACGGCTCTTTATATCCCTGATCATGTGACATCACACAGGTGCATGGCTCGTCATATCAATGATCATGTGACATCACACAGGTGTACAGCTCGTTATATCCCTGATCATGTGACATCACACAGGTGCATGGCTCGCTATATCAATGATCATGTGACATCACACAGGTGCATGGCTCGTTATATATCCCTGATCATGTGACATCACACAGGTGGACCGCTCGTTATATCCCTGATCATGTGACATCACACAGGTGCATGGCTCGTTATATATCCCTGATCATGTGACATCACACAGGTGGACGGCTCGTTATATCCCTGATCATGTGACATCACACAGGTGCATGACTCGTCATATCAATAAACATGTGACATTACAGAGGTGCACGGCTCGTTATATCCCTGGTCATGTGATGTCACACAGGTGCACGGCTCGTTATATCCCTGGTCATGTGACATCACACAGGTGCACGGCTCGTTATATATCCATGATCATGTGACATCACACAGGTGGACGGCTCGTTATATCCCTGATCATGTGACATCACACAGGTGCACGGCTCGTTATATCCCTGGTCATGTGACATCACACAGGTGCACGGCTCGTTATATATCCCTGATCATGTGACATCACACAGGTGTACGGCTCGTTATATCCCTGATCATGTGACATCACACAGGTGCATGGCTCGTTATATATCCCTGATCATGTGACATCACACAGGTGGACGGCTCGTTATATCCCTGATCATGTGACATCACACAGGTGCATGACTCGTTATATATCCCTGATCATGTGACATCACACAGGTGGACGGCTCGTTATATCCCTGATCATGTGACATCACACAGGTGCACGGCTCGTTATATCCCTGGTCATGTGATGTCACACAGGTGCACGGCTCGTTATATCCCTGGTCATGTGATGTCACACAGGTGCATGGCTCGTTATATCCCTGGTCATGTGATGTCACACAGGTGCACGGCTCTTTATATCCCTGATCATGTGACATCACACAGGTGCATGGCTCGTCATATCAATGATCATGTGACATCACACAGGTGTACAGCTCGTTATATCCCTGATCATGTGACATCACACAGATGCATGGCTCGTCATATCAATGATCATGTGACATCACACAGGTGCACGGCTCGTTATATCCCTGGTCATGTGATGTCACACAGGTGCACGGCTCGTTATATCCCTGGTCATGTGATGTCACACGGCTCGTTATATCCCTGGTCATGTGATGTCACACAGGTGCACGGCTCGTTATATCCCTGGTCATGTGATGTCACACAGGTGTCAGGGAAATATCCCTTTATCTCGATGTGATGTGTGGTTCCAAATCATTGTATAGTACGAGCTGCTCGGTGAATCACTCAGACCTTCACATGTTTGAGAGAATTCCAATTTATTTAGGTTGCAGACAGTTTTTATAGGTTCTTGAGACAAAGGAGCCTATTGACCATACCCACATTCCATTAGCCTCTGAAAGATGATCAGTGTCCTTGGGGGGGATGGTGCTATTCATAGGGATCTTTTCTATCAATAGAGCCAAAAATCTTTGTATAGATACATGTTACACAAAAGAAAATGGATTCCATTCCCTCACAATTCCTCCCTTTTGTGAATAATTTCAGGTACTGCTCAGGTGGTACATTGACATGTGCTAATCACACATCCAGGACTTATCTGACCTCTTCACCTGCTTCCCTCCTGAGCATCCTGAACATTATATCACAACACAATTAATTCGGTCCTAATATTAATGGTAGGTTCTCTACACTCTCTTGGCCAAATTGTACATAGGTATAACCACTCCCTCTGTAGAATTAGGTGTATACCTAGGTTGATATCGCACAACAAGCCAGATTACTACTCTTATGCAGATATAAACGAATACACATAACAAAATGATTTGAAATATTGCTTGCAAAACTCCCATGAGCCACCCAAAAATACCCTTAAACCAATTGGCGGGGTTTAAGGATGCGAATGTGTCAGACCACCAGCTGTCCTTATTACTATCATGCTCCTTGAGCCATCTATCTCTAAAATCAGCAATTTTTGCTAAATTCGTCTTAATTTGCATGTTGCCTTGAGGATCGATGTAATGACAACATGTTGGCCCTATGACTTGACACATGCCACCCTGGGACGCAGTGATGTAATCTAAAACTAATGTATGTTGGTTGGTTACCACAATTAAGTGTCTCTGGATGACATTTGTCTAATTCACAGCCCCCAAAATCTGAAAAGTTTGTTGATCTAGATAATCTGTGGCTTCTACCAATTTATCCCACATCTGCATTATCATAGGATAAATAAAAAGTGTGCTGAAGATTGTGTTAGCTGTTCCCATCTCCACCACATGTGGGCGTCCATCTGGTCTAGGAAGATTATCTGCTTTTCTCTTGTGTAATGTGTGCTTGGGAATAAGATTTACATTTACATTGGTATTGGGGACAATAAAAGTGGCAGGAGTAAGGCGAGCCAGTGTACAAACTCCTGTAAAATTGCTAGGAAGCCATTTATAAGCCTGATGGCCACATACAACATATATGTTTTTCGGTACTCCAACGACAGTGCCATTAAAAAGCTCTGCTACCCATCTGACTAGCATGTTCACCTTCAGGATTTCACTCACTTCCTGTTGGAAAAAGGTGTCATTTGAAAGGAAACCTGCAAATCCAACAATCTTTGGGTAATACATCATGTCTCATATCTTTTAAAAGGACTTGGTGATGCTTAATGAGCAAGTTATCCCAATCCCCGCTCAACATCTCGTTGAAAGTTCTTCCAAGGGGTAATATCAATAGTATCTTAAGTAATATTAACATTTGGAGATACAGATTCATCTTCATGAGCAGCTGGATTCAATACTCTTTTGCAATGGCTGGCGTGAATCCAATTAGGCTTCCCTTGTAACTTCACGGAAGTAGATGTGGTCAGAAGGACTTGAAATGGTCCTTCAAAACGTGGCTCAAGGCTTTTTCTCACGTGTCGCTTCAAGACCACCCAATCTCCAGGTTGTAGATTATGTGATCCTCCTACTGCATCATGGTCTGGAATAGAAGCAAAAACTTGTTTATGCACCATAGCTAGATGTTTTTGCAGGGCTTGGACGTATCCTGTCAATTCTCCATGGTACATCTGTAAAACTTGTGGAAAATATAAGCCCATTCTAGGAGCAGATCCAAAGAGAATCTCAAAAGGTGAGAGGCCTGTTTTCCTGTTGGGAGTGTACCTTATAGAAAATAAGGCCAAAGGAAGACAATCAACCCAGTTCTTCCCTGTCTCTTCCATGGCTTTCTGAATTTTTAACTTAAGAGTCCCATTTAACCTCTCCACCTTCCCACTACTCTGTGGATGATAGGGGGTATGGAAGGCCTGTTCAATCCCAAGTGCTCCCATTACCTCCCTCATCACCTCCCCTGTAAAGTGGGAACCTTTATCACTCTCTATGGTCTCTGGAATCCCAAATCTACAGACTAGCTCCCTCATTAACTTCTGTGCTGTGTTTTTTTGCTGTGGCTTTTGTCACAGGATAGGCTTCAGGCCACCCAGAAAAGAGGTCCACACACACAAGTACATATTCATAGCTACTTACCTTTGGTAGCTGTATATAGTCAATCTGCAACCTCTGGAAGGGGTAAAGCGGCTTTGGAGTGTATATATGAGGGTCTGCACTACTACATTGTACTAGGTACATATAAACATACTTGTGTAAATGGACAGTAGCAAAAGTGAATGTAAGTGATACTCAATACTTATCCACCACGGAGCATATAGAGTCTTAGCCTGGTGAACCATCATAGGGTAAAGGGCCCTTGGCAGACATTGCTTGTCACCTTTTTGCCATAGTCCACCCTCCGCCTCTTGGGCCCCTATTTTACTCCAATCTTGTTTCTCACCTTCTGGAGCCTGTTTTTGTAAAGTCTGAAGTATAGACAAATCTACTGGGCCAGCGAGGGTCACGGACTGTACTGATCCAGGCTCCTTTCCCCTAGGCTTTCTGGTAACCAGTATGGTCACTTCATGTGTTAGAGCTTTATAGGTTTTACCTTCTAGGATGGACCTTTATGTAACACTAAGGCCTCTATCAGCTATTTCAAAGTCTCATAGTTGTTGATAAACTTACTATATGAGGTCAGGAATCATAAGGAATCCCAAAAGACTCACATTCTTACCCTCTGTCACTTTACACCCCTCCATCAGTGCCTTCACCTCCGCTTCCTGTACAGACAGGTAGGTCAGGAGTGGTTCTGCTGCTGTTACCTCATGTTGTGTGACCGCTGCACATCTGATGTAGAATTAATCTCATTCCTGGTTTCTAAAGCCATCTACAAAAAACTCAAAATGCAGATTAATGATATATTAAAAGGTAACTGGTTCATTAATCATTAAGTTAATAGAAAATTTTAAATACAACCCGTCCACCTCATGTCTCCCCCCTGTCTACCTCATGTCTCCCCCCTTTGAATCTAGCGAAAGTAGTGGAGCTGGATTCAATGTAATAAAGAGGGCACATTATAACCAAGGTTTCTAGTTATGAAGAGGTGAAATACTATCAGGATAGTCCAAAACTACTACAGAAGCTTTATATACACAGGTAGCAGTAGGATACAAAACCAAGAAGGATCCAGGTTGTCCTGTGACACACGATCAGCAGCTTCCGGCCTGTGTCCTCTCCTCTGAGGTGCTTGGCTTAAACTTAAATGAGAACAATAAAAAGTGAACAATATACTCCAGAAAAACACAGTTTTGGGACCAATGCCGATGTATCAATGCTGTATAATAGGAGACATACAACATACAAATTCCTTAGATCTTATTATAACCTATAGAGTCATACTGGGGGCACATACTGGGGGCACATACTGGGGGCACATACCGGGGGACAGCGTTACTGAGCAGAAGCATCACTAGAGACAGTGACGTAGGAGGCTTCTAGGGGTGTTATAACTTCTGCCTAAAAAAACTCCTAATAATAATCTCAGTCATAGCTGCTGAATAGGACTAATAGTGTAGGGATCATAGAGAAGTTTTACTCCTGGTTAAAACATTAAAATTACAGATGTTGCACCGAATCAAACCCAAATCTGCTAAGGACCATGAGGGTTATCATGAACACACATTCTCATTGTTCCTTTCTTCTCTTAACATTCCAACATGTGCTCCCCCTCCCCCCCCCTCCTGTGTTTACTGAGACAAGGGGGGAGGCAGCCCCCTCCTTCTCCCTGTGGTGTCTGTAGTACTAAGTGTCCCAGCATACCAAGAGAACAAAGAAAGAATCCAACACACCATTGTAACATCTAAGTTCGCTGTATCATCCTACACAAATTGCAAAAACTTTTGACCACACCCTTCAAACTTTTAGGTGTATTATAAAGTTTTACACTACATTTCTGATGTTTTTAAACATAAATCACAGGATTTCTCAGGTCCAAGCCTGCAATGAACAATGTCCATAATTGTGTGCTGTGCTTTCCTCACATCTGGTAACTGATGAAATACCACTAGCACTATACATGATATAGACAAAACACATATTTATATCTCTGCCATAATCTGCAGGACTGTATAATGGAATAAACTCATAGAACATCTACAGTATCTGGCAAGGGTCAGCTCAGGGAACCCAATTGGGACTGCACAACCGTCCAGGAGCTCTCCCCACAGAAGACCAAAATCCGTAACAAATATGTTACTACCCGGGTTTTTGGACTTTGTAGTTCTGAGAGGTGACTCCTAGATAAGCAGCAGTCTCCCACATGTATTCCCTGGGTACTATATCTTAGTTGTCTTCTAAAGTTACAGCAATACAGCTAAATACAGATAAATATAGCTGAGCGGACTGTGAGATGCAAATCCAAAGATCTTTAGGCAATGCATCATTACCCATACCACTGGTCTACTAAAATATATCAAAGTGAGAAACATCTGCCCCCTACAGGAGAAACATCTGAACGCTACTTCTTTGTCCTGTTGGAGCCCGCACTTTTTCAAATCTAGTCTTGACCGGATATATTCCAGTGTGGGGGTTGGGTCTAGGTGCCACATTGCATTCACATGTCTCCACCAGTCTGTTTCTTTGTTTCCATACATAAATTCATCCACCATTTTTGGGTGGAGGCAGAAATTTTTTCTTTTGTCTGTCCAACGTTTTTGTCCGTCATCGTCATAACACTCATACAACACACAATTTCCTATGGCTATTTCTTTATAACCTCCTCTGGTCACTTCCTCTGTAACTTTCTTCTATCCACTTGCAATTTCCATCATATCATTATCATGCAACCAGCCTTTGTTCTTTTAAGAACCTTTCCATTTACCAACATACAAACAACCATCTTTTGATATCCTTGTCCTTTTCCAACATTTTCTGACATCGTTTTACAGCTTTTTTTCTCATTCAAGATCCGTACGTCTGGTTTCCCTCTGAATTGCCTCTCATCCTACCTAGCAATTTTTTCCATAATTTTCTATATTATATCACTAGTGCCGGCACACACTCGCAGTCCCCCACTCTTCCTTAGGGCAGTTTTAACCACTTCTAATTCTAAATTTTTTTTTTTTTTTTTTTAAACCGTTTGCCCGTCAAGAGATGACTGCAGTCTCCTTCCATGAAGCAGCTCTGGAACCTACCACACAAAATAAATTTATAAAGTCCGACTGTCCAAACTCAGTCTACTTTGTCTCAAGCGAATTACGTTCCAAAAAGTAGCTCGTCTAGGAAACTCTTTAGGTAGGGGCAATCCCTAGAATTTTCCGTTCTTAAAAACAGTACAGTACAGTATCACAATAGCGCTATCAAACACACATGTACAAACTCACACAATACCCATATACACTACCACACATTACATGGAGTTTTCAAATAAACTAACAAGATTCTCTGGACTGGGCAATATAGGCATGCAACTCACCGGACGTGGAACAATCTAATCAAGGAGAGACAGAACAATTTGTAAGAAAAAAGCTTCTTACCTTTTTGTGCAGCTGCATGGTCTGTCTGTCCTGAAAGGATGATCCCTAAATTCTCCGGTAGGCGTCATGCAAACCCAGGTCCCTGTTCGGGCGCCATGTTTTGTCAGGGAAATATCCCTTTATCTCGATGTGATGTTGGTTCCAAATCATTGTATAGTACGAGCTGCTCGGTGAATCACTCAGACCTTCACATGTTTGAGAGAATTCCAATTTATTTAGGTTGCAGACAGTTTTTATAGGTTCTTGAGACAAAGGAGCCTATTGACCATGCCCACATTCCATTAGCCTCTGAAAGATGATCAGTGTCCTTGGGGGGGATGGTGCTATTCATAGGGATCTCTTCTATCAATAGAGCCAAAAATCTTTGTATAGATACATGTTACACAAAAGAAAATGGATTCCATTCCCTCACACAGGTGCATGGCTCGTTATATCCCTGGTCATGTGATGTCACACAGGTGCATGGCTCGTTATATCCCTGGTCATGTGATGTCACACAGGTGCACAGCTCATTATATATCCCTGGTCATGTGATGTCACACAGGTGCACAGCTCATTATATATCCCTGGTCATGTGATGTCACACAGGTGCCTGGCTTGTTACATCCTCGGTCATGTGATGTCTCACAGGTGCATGGGGATCACAATAAGAGGGGGGCATAAAAGGGCCATAAAGAGAATATATTATATATATAGTATATCTGTAAGCAGGCAGTGGGCCCCATTCAGAAGTTTGCTATGGGGCACGACCTCTCCTAGTTACGCCCCTGACTGTGGGGGCTATTTAGAGGAATATTCTATAGTGTGAGGGGGGGGGGGGGTATTATACACTGCGGGGCTTGTTAGAAGTGCAGTAAATGTTGTCATTCTTGGAGCATCACCATAGCCGGGAGGTTTCTGGATTAGTAAAGTCTCGGATATTGTGATGTGTAATACTCCTCCACATTACATTGTGCTACAGGTGAGGTATGAAAGGTGTAATCCGGGACACAAGGGGTTACACTGACTCCTGGAGCACAAATCACCAGCACAGGTAGAAAGCCTGCCCTCTAGTGGCCACAGGACAATCCTGCAGGTGAGTGTACAGTGTATAGTAGTGACTAGAGATGAGCGAGTATACTCGTCCGAGCTTGATGCTCGTTCGAGTATTAAGGTACTCGAAACGGCTCGTTGCTCGGACGAGTATTTCCCCTGCTCGAGATCGAGCATTTAATTAAAAAAACACAGTGAAGAACAATGAAGAATAAAATAAAAACAGTGAACACAGGATCATTTAAGTGGAAAACACAGTAAAGAACACAGTGAAGAATAGATTACAGATGTTCGGCACATCTGCTTACTTGTCGGGAGATACGCGCGGAACGGTGCGAACAAAATAGTATGTGAAGAACAATATATATGTGTGTAAAGAACACATTGCAGATGTTTCCATACATCTGCAATGTCTTCTTCACACATATATATTGTTCTTCACATGCTATTTTGTACGCACCGTTCCGCGCGTATCTCCCGACAAGTAAGCAGATGTGCCGAACATCTGCAATCTATTCTGCACTGTGTTTTTCACTTAAATGATCCTGTGTTCACTGTTTTTATTCTATTCTTCACTGTTCTTCACATCTGCTAACTTGTCGGGAGATAATATACGCGCGGAACAGTGAAGAATAGATCGCAGATGTTTGCATACATCTGCTAACTTATCAGAAGACATTCTTTTTCAATTAATTAACACATTTTATTCCCGAACCATGGTCCCTTTGAAAAATGCTCGAGTCTCCCATTGACTTCAATGGGGTTCGTTATTCGAGACGAGCACTCGAGCATCAGGAAAAGTTCGTCTCGAATAACGAGTACCCGAGCATTTTAGTGCTCGCTCATCTCTAGTAGTGACACATCATACTATAGATACGATACATTCGATGTGAGGTCCGGCGTGCGGCACAGATTTATATAATGGCGCGGTGATTTCCCTGGAATATAAACATCCTCCTGTGTCCACGATTACAGGAAGCTCCGTATCAGGGGGAGATTTTCTAATTAAATCAATGAGGAAGCGTTTACTAGGGATAAATATCTCCGGCCTCCCCTGAGCGACATGTATCCAAGTAGGAGAACCGCCCGTGCGTCCAATTTCCTGCAGGTGTCGCTGCTGCGCCGAGGTCCGCCGGAGTTCTTCCTGGTGCATGTGAGTGCTCATCTTGTTTTTAAATTGCGCAGTTTGTCCAAATCCGTTTGGTTGTCTGACTGCCAAGCCCCTGATTTCTGTCACATGCAAGCCGGCGCCGATGCGCCACAATCCGATTGCGTGCGCCAAAAACCCCGGGCAAGACTGGGAGGCAGTAAACATCACCCATTTAACTCCACATTAAGGCACTTAGTAAAGATACATAATCCTACCCGTAATATTAACCCCATAAACCATTTATAACTAAACATAACTAAGAAATGATGACACGAGGCTCCTGTTGGGCAGAAAAGGTCACAGCTATTTATTTCTGATAAACACAATTATTATTATTTTAATATTCTCAAAATCAACCGCAATCTCTGTTCGTTTCTTTGGAAACCATCGCTGCCGAAGTGGTTTGTTCATCCGGACTCCCGAACCACCACTTCGACTTCCGAAAAAATCCACATCAATTCTCTTTTTCCATCAGCTGTGACTTGAGATGATCACTGAAAACCGAAAACATCAAAAAACAAAAACCAAGTAACAGTAGGGAGGGAGGGAGGGACAGCTTGAAGATGGCGCGGGCAAGAGGAAGTGCAGGCCCAGTGCCCGCCCTATAAAGGCTCAGCTATGGGAGGGACTGAGCAGCAGCAGCAGCAGGGAGGAGAAAGGAAGCAAATACCACCCCTATTTAAAGTGCAAACGTCCCATGTAATAAATTGCAACACTAGGACACCCCCAGTCAGTGGGCGCCCTCCTTATGCAGTCGGGGGCACCCTTCATTCAGGGCAAATCGGAAATATATGGGAATCCTGACAGAATCGCGGTCCGCGGACCCTTAGTAAATGAGCCCCATTGTCTTTCTTGCTAATTTAACTTTCATAGTTAAAAGTTAACTTCTTCCTCTGGTTGGGATCATTTTGGGAGCTGCCAAGTTCTTCCATCTTGTTCTTCAAGTAGAAAAAATTGTGTTGCAGTGTCCGGAAAAAGGGAGGCAAATACTGGAGGAGCTACTAACTTGTCACACTCCCAAAATAGCCAGAAAAACACACATAAAAAAACAAGGTTAGCGCTCTAACTCCACAATAAAGCGTGTTCCACAGAACAGTCTCACCCAGTTCCTTATAGATCGAAGATTGAAGAAATCCCTCAGTAATTCCTCCTGTCACGATGGTCACTTCTCTATACTGGATCCTGTGGGAGGCTACACTCTGGTGCACGCGATCACAGCGCCGGTCCTGTATCCGGAAGAATGTGGACAGATGGTGCAGATCACCAAGAATAAGAGTAAAATCAATTTTATTCCAGCAAACTCACAAACAGAATATTAAAATGGTTAAAAATACCAGAGGACCTCATGCCCGACCTAGGTATCGCCCTTTCAGCTTCCTCTGGGGCCTAATCTCTGACGTAGTCTCTGGCAATTTATATTCCCAGGTGCGTCTGAGAGAAAAGTTAACCCTATATACTACGGTATGTCCCCATGAATAGTTGGAAACACAAAAAAACTCTTTTCCTCATAGTTCTCTCAGCAGCCGATGTACACTATGGGGCAGATTTACTTACCCGGCCCATTCACGATCCAGCGGCGCGTTCTCTGCGCTGGATTCGGGTCCGGCCGGGATTTATTAAGGCAGTTCCTCCGACGTCCACCAGGAGGCGCTGCTGTGCTGAAACGCGCTCAAGTTCACCAGTCTATTCCTAGTGAAGGTAAGTGCAAGCTCTGCAACACATTTTTTGTTTTAAATGCGTCGTTTTTTCCGAATCCGTCGGGTTTTCGTTCGGCCACGCCCCCTGATTTCCGTCGCGTGCATGCCAGCGGCGATGCGCCACAATCCAATCGCGTGTGCCAAAATCCCGGGGCAATATAGGGAAAATCGGTGCAAATCGGAAATATTCGGGTAACACGTCGGGAAAACGCAAATTGGGCCCTTAGTAAATGACCCCCAAAAAGTTTCATCTTACATGAAAATTCAATTTACAAATAACTTTTATAAGTATATCCCGTGTGGCTGCGTACACGAAGCACCTGCACAACATATCTATACAAAAAGCACACTTAGCTTCACGTACCTATCTTCTAAAATACAATAAGCCCTAAAACAATACAAATTTTTTTGTGTTTCCAACTATTTATGGGAACATTTACTATTTATGGACCCTGTCTATTCATTCTCCCTCTTCCTACAGTCCCAAAAAGCGAAGCAGCATCTTTTAAGTTGCTTGGAACTGCAGAAAGATTCTTCGAGTCCTGTCTGGTGCTGGGGCGATGGCTCTGAGTGCCGCCTGAGGGCTTCTGTGGAGCTTTGGGTTATGGGTAGTGATTAGTAATGGGACCAGAAGTGAAATGTTATGGATTGTGGTGAACATTGCTGGAGACCTTAACCCAGACTTGAGCTAGAAGTTTTGGTTTCCCGGTAACACCTATGATTGATACTGGCACCACCACCATTTAGGATTGTCGCTCCCTGTTGTCAGCAGTATTTAAAGGATAACACCCAAACACCCCCAATCAGTGCCAGCGGTGGGGTTGAGCATTCGGGTTGGGGTACTTGAACACAGGTGAACCTGAAGCTTAAAGGGTCCGCTCATCCCTAGTCATGGGATGGAGACTCTGCTGGGGGATCTCAATGGACCTAGAAGCAGTAGAATACAGAACTAGTAGGGGAGTGGGTCATGGTGTGGACTACAGCCATGGTAGAAGTTGGTTTGGCAGTCCACCTTCTAGTGACCATCTTGCCCATAAGTTGAGGTAGCAGAGGGTTTGCTTAGATACTTTGGAGTATGCTGAAGGAGGTTTATAGATGGACTTCAAAAACTTGTGTTCATCCTTGGAGTTGGTCAGAGATTTTTCCAAATTTTAACACCTTGGCTTTGATGAAGACAATCGGTCATCCTCTACACCTCGAGGAAACATCTATCACCATCATAGGATTCTTCCCTGTAAGAGCAGAGACACTATGGACCTCGGTGCCTCGGGACATTGTGATACATGATATAGGTCAGGGACTGGGGTCTAAATTCTTGGGATCCAGGAAATTTCTTCACGACGTCACTGTCGACTAATTGGCATCGGCCATATTGTTTTTTTTGAGCCCCCCTGGATCAGCGCTCTGGTCTTATGGGCTAAACTTGATAGATCTAAGTCTTCATTCTTCCCGATGTATTATATGACTACTTTGTGAGGACCCCATAGAAGCTGCAGGGTCTCCCTCCATGGTCAGTATGGCGGCCTCTGTATAGTAACTGCTCTTCTATACAGTAGATGCTGTGGATACCTGGAGTGTCCGCACTAATGAGGAGATTCCGTCTCTTGCAGGTTTTATAGCTCCTGAGATTACGTCGGGAGTTCAGAGAGTCCACCATGGAGGTTGTAGGCTTCTTCTTCAGGGACTACTGCAGAGTTAATGAGATGCTCCAAGTATACGGCAGCTGTAGTATATACTCACCGGAGGCTTATGAAGAGGTCTGTGCTCTGCTGTATAAGCAGTTCTCATGTGAAGGGGATAGTAAAGTGTCCATATGTTTATGGAGAAACAGGAGACCAAAAATAGCCCAGTGTTAAAGGGACTTAAAGGGGAAGTGTTAAGGGGCCAATATGGAAAGTCAGGAGCAGAGTGATGACCTCCTATAGTCACTGGCATGATGCCCCCCATGATAGCAGCTTTCAAGCCAGTGGCTGAGGAACGATATATTAAAGGAAATCTCCCATCAGAATCCATCCTGATAAACCAGCGACATTACTCATAGATCCAGGCACCAGGACTGTGGTATCTGCTTATATGTGTTATCCATGGCCTCCATCCTATTAAAATCAACTTTTATAATCATGCTAATGAGTCAGAGGAGCTCTAGGTGGCATTACCTGAGCCCCTCTGTGATGTAGCTTCACAGACTGTTACACTGAGCAGGAGCACTGAGTGAGATGACATCTGGGGGAAGTGACATCACAGACAGAGATGGATAGGTCAGGGGTGGGTTGGTTAGTCGACTCTGGAAAGACAAGATGTTCCGTTTTGGAAAGATTAAGTTTCAGGAAGAGAGAACATGAATTTAGAGACAGCAGAGAGACAGTCACCAGTGTTCTGGAGTAAGGCAGGGTGATGTTACGTGCAGAGGTATACAGCTGGGTATCATCAGCATAGAGATGATACTGGACACCAAATCTGCTGATGGTTTGTCCAATGGGGGCAGTATAGAGGGAGAAGAGGACCCACAAGCCGTGAGGACCCCCGACACTGAGAGGAAGAGGAGAAGAGAAAGATCCAGAACAGGAGACACTGAAAGTGCGGTCAGAGAGATAAGAAGAAAACCAAGAGACTGCAGTGTCCTTTAGGCCAATGGAGCAAAGCCTCCAGAGGAGGATCTGGTGGTCCACAGAAGGTGGTGCCGATAGATCCAGAAGAACAAGGCGAGAATAGTCATCTTTGGATTTAGCAGTGAGTCGTTTCAGTGGAGTCTATAGAGCGGATTGCAGGGGGTCAAGAATAGAGATGAGTGAGCACTAAAATGCTCGAGTGCTCGTTATTCGAGACAAACTTTTCCCGATGCTCGAGTGCTCGTCTCGAATAACGAGCCCCATTGAAGTCAATGGGAGACTCAAGCATTTTTCAAAGGGACCATGGTTCGGGAATAAAATGGGTTATTTAATTGAAAAAGAATGTCTTCTGATAAGTTAGCAGATGTATGCAAACATCTACAATCTATTCTTCACTGTTCCGTGCGTATATTATCTCCCGACAAGTTAGCAGATGTGAAGAACAGTGAAGAATAGAATAAAAGCAGTGAACACAGGATCATTTAAGTGAAAAACACAGTGAAGAATAGATTGCAGATGTTCGGCACATCTGCTTACTTGTCGGGAGATATGCTGTCCCGGGATCCGTGCTGCCGCTGCCCCATGTCTCCGTGCTGCTGCTCCCCGGTGTCTCCGCGCTGCCGCTGCCCCAATGTCTCCGTGCTGCCCCTGCCCCGATGTCTCCATGCTGCCCCTGCCCCGATGTCTCCGTGCTGCCCCAATGTCTCCGTGCTGCCCCAATGTCTCCGTGCTGCCCCAGTGTCTCTGTGCTGCCCCCGTGTCTCCGTTCTGCCCCTGCCTCGATGTCTCCATGCTGCCCCGATGTCTCCATGCTGCCCCGATGTCTCCATGCTGCCCCGATGTCTCCATGCTGCCCCGATGTCTCCGTGCTGCCCTGGTGTCTCCGTTCTGCCCCTGCCCCGATGTCTCCGTGCTGCCCCAATGTCTCTGTGCTGCCCCAGTGTCTACGTGCTGCCCCGGTGTCTCCATTCTGCCCCTGCCCTGATGTCTCCGTGCTGCCCCGATGTCTCCATGCTGCCCCGATGTCTCCGTGCTGCCCCAGTGTCTCGGTGCTGCCCCGGTGTCTCCGTTCTGCCCTTGCCCCGATGTCTCCGTGCTGCCCCGATGTCTCCATGCTGCCCCGATGTCTCCGTTCTGCCCCGGTGTCTCTGTTCTGCCCCTGCCCCGATGTCTCTGTGCTGCCCCGATGTCTCCGTGCTGCCCCAGTGTCTCCGTGCTGCCCCGGTGTCTCCGTGCTGCCCCTGCCCCGATGTCTCCGTGCTGCCCCAATGTCTCCGTGCTGCCCCAGTGTCTCCGTGCTGCCCCGATGGCTCCATTCTGCCCCTGCCCCGATGTCTCCGTGCTGCCCCGATGTCTCCGTGCTGCCCCAGTGTCTCCATGCTGCCCCAATGTCTCCGTTCTGCCCTTGCCCCGATGTCTCCGTGCTGCCCCGATGTCTCCATGCTGCCCTGATGTCTCCGTGCTGCCCCGATGTCTCCGTGCTGCCCCGATGTCTCCGTGCTGCTGTTGCTGCTGCTGCTCCCCGGTGTCTCCATGCTCCTGCTCCCCGGTGTCTCCGTGCTGCTGCTCCCCGGTGTCTCCGTGCTGCTGCTCCCCGGTGTCTCCGTGCTGCTGTTCCCCCGATGTCTCCGTGCTGCTGCTCCTCGGTGTCTCTGTGCTGCTCCCCGGTGTCTCCGTGCTGCTGCTCCCCGGTGTCTCCGTCCTGCTCACCATGTTCTTCACACATATATATTGTTCTTCACATACTATTTTGTTCGCACCGTTCCGTGCGTATCTCCTGACAAGTAAGCAGATGTGCCGAACATCTGTAATCTATTCTTCACTGTGTTTTTCACTTAAATGATCCTGTGTTCACTGTTTTTATTCTATTCTTCATTGTTCTTCACTGTGTTTTTTTAATTAAATGCTCGATCTCGAGCAGGGGAAATATTCGTCCGAGCAACGAGCCGTTTCGAGTACCTTAATACTCTAAACAAGCATCAAGCTCGGACGAGTATACTCGCTCATCTCTAGTCAAGAATAAAGCAGGCGTTCCAGGAGTTTGGAGATGAAAGGGAGGTTAGAGACTGTCGGTAGTTAGTAGCACTGGATGAGTCCAGGGAAGGTTTGGGGGCGCCAAGGTTGCCGACGACTGTTTTGAAATGTTCGGACTGACGCAGGTGCCTCCTCATCCAGGGCACTTTTAAGATTGTGATTATAATGGTTAGTAGCCAGGACAGGAGAGAGAGGAGATGGGGGGCAATGATAAACGCAAAGTTTCGGTGAGATGTTGATGATCAATGGCATGTGGGTTCTGGTAATGCTCACCCCCTCCTCCTCTCCCCGGCGCCGGCATGTGCCCGCCCTGCGATGGTACGGCGGGCACACAGTCATGTAAATGTAGCCTTAGTATTGGGACACATTTACTAAGGGTCCACGGACCGTGATTCCATCTGGTTTTTCTGAATATTTCCGTTATGCGCCATTTTGGGCCGAATTGCCCTGGGTTTTTGGCGCACGAGATCGGATTGTGGTGCATCAACACCGGCTTGCACGCGACATAAATGGGGGGGGGGTGGCCGTCGGGCAACCAGACGGATTCGGAAAAACAGTGGAATTTAAAAACCGAAATGTGTCGCAAGATCAGGACTTACATGCACCAGGAAGAAGAAGGTGAACTCCGACGGACCTCGGCGCGGAAGCGACACATGCAGGAAATTGGACACACGACGTTAGTGAACCGCACCGGACCCAATCCTTGCCGGACAAAGCACCGCGGGACCTTGACAGGACCGGGTAAGTAAATGTGCCCTTATCTTTTTATTATGTCTATAGAACTGTCATTATCTGGGAAGGGGCAGGTGTAATTGTTCCAGGGCTCGGTCTGGTCCATCGTTGAGCAGATCGATGTTTTATGCAGCAGCCGGGAGGGAGGATAAGTCCTGAGTGCCAGGATCTGCAGGCAGCGCACCCCCTGCTGCTCCGGCATCTGCTGGAAGAGGAACGTCTACATACACAAAGACACATAGACACAAATCAGCGAACAAAATGTTTCATTTTAATAATTTAAATATTACTCAGAGTTAAGCTAATTAGGAGTCTGTAACGAGGAGCTGATATGCTAATTCATGTGGTACGAGTCTCTGCAGTGATCCGTATACAGTCCAGAAATGTATCGGGGCAGATTTATCATATAGTCTGACGATTGCTTTGTGGTGCTATTATAGTGACTTTTTTGGCGCATTTGAGTGTGCAATTTTTTTGGCGCCTTATCCCAGTAGAACCGGAGTTCTCCGTGTAGCAATTTCCTGGTTTGCGCCTAATTTGTCGTTCTATTTCTCCTGCTTCCAGATGTTTGCGCCTTATTTAACATTGACTTGCGCCTAAAAGGACGCGCCACGCCACTCCTGACCTGCAGTAGCACCTAAAAAGTCTTAAACAATACCTGCATTTGATAAAGAGCTGAGACTACAAAGACTAATAGGGCACCAAAATAAGGTAAGAAAAGGGCACAAATCACAGAGAAACAAAAGGAAAATGTGATAATTGACCCCCATTGTTTCGTATCGATATCTACAGCATTGATAATTGCTGACAAGTAATGTTATCCAACCTTAACTGGGGGGTTAGTAATGATACATCACTGTGGGTGCACCATTCAGCACGGATCACATTTTCTGAGCATCTGATGAACTAAGCAGACAGCGCCCTTTTTTTAGAAAAAACGGGCATTTAAAACACGGCCCCTTTGTCTTTGATGGAAAAGTCTAACAATCAGATGGCTACTACTCACCGCTCTGAGAACTGGTCCTGAGACCACACTGCAAAATATAGAACATTAATTCTGTTTTACTTTTCGCGCCAAGGTCGCTCCATAGAAGTCTATGAGAAAGCCAAAAATAATTAACGTGGCGTTGTCCACCGCAGTTTTTGCAGTGGGTTGCCCAGGAGACCAGGTCACATGGATGCCACTGTATTTTAGATATGGACATATACAAGTGACACACAGTCAAAAAAAGGCTGCAAAAATGGGACCGCAAAATGCATATTCGTGTTCATGAGGCCTTTGTGTATCAGATATAAGCACAGTTATAACTGCCTTCTTGTATCTACATATACATGTTGTAAGCACAATTAGTACTGCCTCCACAGACTGGGGGTGTCCTGGTGTTGCAATTTATTACATGGGACGTTTGCACTTTAAATAGGGGCGGTATTTGCTTCCTTTCTCCTCCCTGCTGCTGCTGCTGCTCAGTCCCTCCCATAGCGGAGCCTTTATAGGGCGGGCACTGGGCCTGCACTTCCTCTTGCCCGCGCCATCTTCCAGCTGTCCCTCCCCCCCTCCCTACTTGGTGTTTTGATGTTTTTTTTTTTTTTTTTTCAGTGATCATCTCAAGTCTCAACTGGCGGAAATGAGAATTGATGTGGATTTTGCCCGGAAGTTGAAGTGCTGGTTCGGGAGTCCGGTTGAGCAAACCGCTTCGGGCAGCTCTGGTTTATAAAGAAACGGGTAGAGATTGTGGATAATTTTGAGAATATTAAAGGAATAACAATTGTTTTTCAGTGATCATCTTAAGTCACAGCTGGCGGAAAAGAGAATTGATGTCGAATTTGCCCGGAAGTCGAAGTGGTGGTTCGGGAGTCCGGATGAACAAACCACTTCGGCAGCGATGGTTTCCAAAGAAACTAACAGAGATTGCGGTTGATTTTGAGAATATTAAAATAATAATAATTGAGTTTATCAGCAATAAATAGCTGTGACCTTTTCTGCCCAACAGGAGCCTCGTGTCGTCATCATTTCTTATAGTTGTGCTTAGTTAATAATAATGATGGCTGGGGTTAATGTTACGGGTAAGGTTATGTATCCCAACTAAAGTGCCTTAATGTGGAGGTAAATGGGTGATGTTTACTACCTCCCAGTCTTGTCTCTGCATGTAAATAATGTATGCACAGGTAGTACTGCCTCATTGTCGCAGGCTCCCCCGAGCTCCTCTGCCCCCGCCAGCGCGCCGCAAGCGCATCTCACCCGTCCCGGCTCCTGGCTTGCTCCCCTCCGCTGTGCTTGCGCATCCCCGACTGCTAGGTCGCGCGGCAGCTTCTCCAGATTTAAAGGGCCAGCGCGCCATTAATTGGCGCTGGCCATATTGCCCAAATCTACATAAGCCTGCCTCTTCCTGCAAGCCTTGCCAGATCTTTGTGCCTTACAGCCTGAGAGAAAGCTTCCTGGAGATTATTCCTGTGTTCCTGTGTATTCCTGCATTCCTGTGTGTTACCCAAGTTTCTCCGTGTTGCTGTTTCGTGTGCCTGTGTTCCGTTCCTACCTGCCTGGACTTCCCGTTGCTGACCCCGGATTTGGACTTGACCTTGCATCTCTGCTGCCTGCCTTGACCCTGACCCTGGACATGACCCCAAGACTGTCTTCTACTAAGGTACCTCGACCTCGGCTGCCACCGCGGACTGGTCGCACCTGTGGGACGACCTGGTGGTATCCTGCCGCAGCAAGTCCAACCCGCTTTGCGGCGGGCTCTGGTGAAAACCAGACGCCACTTAGACTCAGGTCCCAGGTGTCGGCTAGTTCCATCTCCCGCAGTGGTCCAGAGGATCCACTGATCCTGACAGGAAGATCCGGCCATGTATCCCGCCGAGGTTCCGCCTCCCAGTCAGCCTGATCTTGCTACCATTGTGATCCACCAATCCCGGCAGACAGCGGAATCAGGTAGAGCAAGTCACTGCCATGCTGCAACAGCTGCTAGCTACCCGGCATCAGCAACAGTCTCCTGAGGCGGCCGCTGCGACTCCTGCTACCCCGGCTTATCTTCCTGCTGCTGAACCCCAGGCTATGTCTCTCTTTGCCCGGGAAGTATGATGGGGACCCCAAGATGTGCAGGGACTTCATAACCCAATGCTCCCTGCACATAGAACACATGCCATCGCAATTTGCCACAGAGCGGTCCAAGGTGGCATTTGTCCTCAGCCTCCTTTCGGGGAAGGCCCTGGCCTGGGCTATTCCTCTTTGGGACAGGCATGACCCGGTTATCACTACCCTCTCAGCATTTCTGACAGAGTTCCGGGCAGTCTTCGAGGGACCGGCACGAGCCTCCTCTGCGGAGTCTGCATTATTGAACTTTCGCCAGGGCAACTCGTCTGTGGGAGAGTGTGCAGTTCAGTTCCGCACCCTGACTTCCGAACTTGCCTGGAACGATGCAGCCCTCATCGCTACATTTAAGAAAGGACTCTCTGCGCAGGTCAAGGACGCGCTGGCAGCTCGGGACCTGCCGTCAACTCTGAGTGGTCTTATCCCCCTGGCCACTCGAATTGATGTGCGGTTTAAGGAGCCCGCTGAGGAACTATGCGCCGAGTACCCCCAAGGCCTTGTTAGACGTCTCCCTCGCCTGGCACCTGTCTTCCAAAAGCCACTCCAGCCCCCGGCTGAATCTTCTGCTGAGGAACCTATGCAGGTGGACCGATTTCCAGTCAGCATTTACACAGACCACAAGAACCTCCAGTACCTACAGTCGGCTCAGCAGTTGAACCCGCGTCAAGACCAGTGGTCTCTCTTCTTTTCCCGTTTTGACTTCCAAATCCATTTTCGTCCTGCCGAAAAAAACATCAAGGCTGACGCCTTGTCCCATGCTTTGGATGTTATGGGGGAGGACTATGCTCCGAGACACATCGTTCCTCCTGAGAAACTTGTGCTGGAAGCGCCGGTGGACCTCCGGCAACTACCTCCCGGCAAGACTTATGCACGACCTGGACTTCGAAAGAGGATCCTGACCGGGGGACATTCTTCTCGTGTGGCTGGGCACCCTGGGGTGCAGAGCTCTGTGGCCCTGATTTCCTGATTCTATTGGTGGCCTGATATGGACAAGGACATTCTGGATTTTGTGCAGTCCTGTACCTTTTGTGCTCGTAATAAGCCCTCACGACAAAAAACAGCTGGTCTTCTGTTGCCGTTACCCGTGCCTACCTACCCGTGGTCTCACGTGGCTATGGACTTTATTATAGATCTGCCACCATCATCTGGCAATACCGTTATTTGGGTGGTAACCGGCCGTTTTTCGAAAATGTCTCATTTTGTTCCTCTGCCAGATCTGCCGTCTGCTCCACACCTCCACACAGCCAGTTCTTGACCCACATCTTTCGCCTACATGGACTTCCGTTGCACATTGTCTCAGACCGAGGGGTCCAGTTTGTCTCCCGCTTCTGGCGAACCCTGTGTAATCAACTGCAGATAAAACTGGACTTCTCTTCTGCGTACCATCCTCAGTCTAATGGACAGAGTTAACCAGACTTTGGGCTGTTACCTGCGTCACTTTGTCTCTGCCCGTCAGGACAACTGGTCCACTTTGCTACCTTGGGCAGAGTTCTTATATAACTCCCTGGATTTGGAGTCTGCTGGTGTCTCACCTTTATTTGCTCAATATGGAAGGCATCCACGTCCACCCCTACCTTTCTCCGTGTCTGCTGATGTTCCTGCGGTGGAAGAGTTGGTCGCAGACCTTAAAGCTATTTGGGAACAGACTTGTCAGTCCGGGCTTCGGGCCGCACCAAGAAAAAACGCAGGTCTCCTCCCATCTTCTCTCCAGGGGATAAAGTGTGGCTGTCTTCAAAATATGTCCAGCTGAAGATTCCCAGCTACAAGCTTGGCCCTCGCTATCTGGGTCCATTTGAGGTGCTGAAGCGTATTAACCCTGTGGCCTATAAGCTGCGCCTTCCTCCCACCATGCGCATCCCAAACTCCTTTCATGTCTCTATGCTCAAGCCTGTCATCCTGAATCGCTTCTCCCCGCAAGTTCCTCCTCCCACTCCAGTGACGGACTCCACCAACACCTATGAGGTAAAAGAGATCTTGGACATCTAAGACAGCGCGCCATTAATTGGTGCTGGCCATATTGCCCAATTCTACATAAGCCTGCCTCTTCCTGCAAGCCTTGCCGGATCTTTGTGCCTTACAGCCTGAGAGAAAGCTTCCCAGTGATTATTCCTGCGTATCCTGAAAATTGTCTCTACATGTAAATAATGTATGCACAGCTAGTACTGCCTCATTGTCTCTACATGTAAATAATGTATGCACAGCTAGTACTGCCTCATTGTCTCTACATGTAAATAATGTATGCACAGCTAGTACTGCCTCATTGTCTCTACATGTAAATAATGTATGCACAGCTAGTACTGCCTCATTGTCTCTACATGTAAATAATGTATGCACAGCTAGTACTGCCTCATTGTCTCTACATGTAAATAATGTATGCACAGCTAGTACTGCCTCATTGTCTCTACATGTAAATAATGCATGCGCAGGTAGTACTGCCTCATTGTCTCTACATGTAAATAATGCATGCACAGCTAGTACTGCCTCATTGTCTCTACATGTAAATAATGCATGCACAGCTAGCACTGCCTCATTGTCTCTACATGTAAATAATGCATGCACAGCTAGTACTGCCTCATTGTCTCTACATGTAAATAATGTATGCACAGCTAGTACTGCCTCATTGTCTCTACATGTAAATAATGCATACACAGCTAGTACTGCCTCATTGTCTCTACATGTAAATAATGCATGCGCAGGTAGTACTGCCTCATTGGGGCAGATTTACTTACCTGGTCCATTCGCGATCCAGCGGCGCGTTCTCTGCGCTGTATTCGGGTCCGGACGGGATTTAATAAGGCAGTTCTTCCGCCGTCCACCAGGTGGCGCTGCTGCGCTGAAAAGCATCTGAACGCGCCAGAGTTCACCGGCTCGGGCTGAGTGAAGGTAAGTGTGTCCCGAGCGACACATTTTCGGTTCTTAAATGCGGCAGTTTTTCGGAATACGTCGGGTTTTCGCTCGGCCACGCCCCCCGATTTCCGTCGCGCGCATGCCGGCGCCGATGCGCCACAATCGCGTGCGCCAAAATCCCGGGGCAATTCAGGTACAATCGGCGCAAATCGGAAATATTCGGGTAACACGTCGGGAAAACGCAAATCGGGCCCTTAGTAAATGACCCCCATTGTCTCTACATGTAAATAATGCATGCACAGCTAGTACTGCCTCATTGCGATCACTTGTTCAAAGTAATACACTGCCATAAGGGCGTATGATGTACTGAGCAATGGTGGTGTATTACAGCAGCCGTACTAGGCAGATGCTTGGCTTACACGCACTGTGACAAATCACCGGCAGGATCTGTCCGGACAAGACACAGCCGGACTCCCGAACTGCTTTTAACAATGACCGTTGACAGAAGTTGAGGACGAAAATCTACGTCCCCGGGAGGGGGGGGGGATTAACAGCCGACCTGGACGTACATTTTTGTCCAAAGTTGTTAAGGTGTTAAAGACCTGGCAAAACGTCTCTTAGTGCATCACAGAGGCAAGTCTGTCAGCCAACAATCTCTCACAAAGAGGTACACACCCTAAAAATAGCAGAATTAGGATACAGCCTCATTCACATGTTACAGATCACTGCTCAAAGTGGTCCGAGCCCCCAAAGGAACTTTCTCTGCTGCTCCTAGAAGGAGTCCTGGTGGTTGGGCCATTACAATCACAGCCTTATGGTGTATCCAGATGGAAACCATAGAAAGTTATGATCTTGTTCATGTTTTCTGCTGAAATCACGAAACCTCCACTGCCCCCCCTCCCCCTCCCCCTTTTGGTCCAGTCATGGCCACTTTGTTTCTGTTACTTGCTGATGCAGAAATGAGACATCACTAAGTGCTACTTTATTATAACGTGGGCACGTTGTATCCAGGGATTGGAGATGTACAATGAAGACTGAAGCGCAAATGTTTTGAGTGTAATCGGAGATAAAAATGAGAATTGCCGGAGATGTTTCCATTGTAATTAATGAGCCAAGGCTTAATATGACGGCCGCTCGTTACCATTAGATGGAATGGCGGCACAGCGGCTCTTACACTCCCGCCATGTATGGCACAGGATGTGATAATGCGCCATTACCTTATCACTCGCTGACACATTACACCGACTCGCTGAGATCCAACAATATGTGACCGCGGTTATTCTAGGACTAAGCGCCTTTATATTATGTCTAATAACCTGAGGACATCATCTCAATCAGTTCAGGATTGTTTACAGTCCTATAAATTGTTATATGTTTGGATGAAGTTCTCTCGCATTCTATCATGTACATATCTACATCTAGTTTTCCATCCCTATCTTAGGTCTTGAAGGTGACTGGACATTGCACACACATGACTATGCTCCATTGTGGCTTTGGAAGAATGTTTAGGGTCGTTGTCAGAGGGGAACAGTGGGAGTCCAGTCCTGGGCCCAGCCTGAAGAGGTGGCCTTCCCCCCTGAGTACTAATACAACCTCATTTCTGATTTAGTGAACTAATTTTCAGCCTTGCACTTGGCGCATACTGGGGCTCATTTACTAATGGCACATTTCCCGACTATATCCGATTTGCGCCGCATTTAACAGGGGTTTTCGGCACCAACTTCCATACGACACAAATCGGGGGCGGGTTGTCGGATAACCTGACTGATTCTGACAAAGCGCAGGATTTCAAATTCAAATTGTGTAGCAAGACAATGCACTTACATGCACCAGGAAGAATAAGGTGAACTCCGGGGACCTGAGCGGGGTAGCGTCACATGCAGGATATCAGACGCAGGATCTTAGTGACTCCCTGCACAGTGCATTATACACAGACAATGCACTTACATGCACCAGGAAGAAGAAGGTGAACTCCGGGGACCTGAGCGGGGAAGCGACACATGCAGGATATCGGGTGCAGGATCTTAGTGATTCCCCGCACAGCGCATTATACACAGACAATGCACTTACATGCACCAGGAAGAATAAGGTGAACTCCGGGGACCTGAGCGGGGTAGCGTCACATGCAGGATATCAGACGCAGGATCTTAGTGACTCCCCGCACAGCGCATTATACACAGACAATGCACTTACATGCACCAGGAAGAAGAAGGTGAACTCCGGGGACCTGAGCGGGGAAGCAACACATGCAGGATATCGGGCGCAGGATCTTAGTGACTCCCCGCACAGCGCATTATACATGGACAATGCACTTACATGCACCAGGAAGAAGAAGGTGAACTCCGGGGACCTGAGCGGGGAAGCAACACATGCAGGATATCGGGCGCAGGATCTTAGTGACTCCCCGCACAGCACATTATACACAGACAATGCACTTACATGCACCAGGAAGAAGAAGGTGAACTCCAGGGACCTGAGCGGGGAAGCGACACATGCAGGATATCGGGTGCAGTATCTTAGTGATTCCCCGCACAGCGCATTATACACAGACAATGCACTTACATGCACCAGGAAGAAGAAGGTGAACTCCGGGGACCTGAGCGGGGAAGCGACACATGCAGAATATCGGGCGCACAATCTTAGTGACTCCCCGCACAGCGCATTATACACGGACAATGCACTTACATGCACCAGGAAGAAGAAGGTGAACTCCAGGGACCTGATCGGGGGAAGCGACACATGCAGGATATCGGGTGCACGATCTTAGTGACTCCCCGCACAGCACATTATACACGGACAATGCACTTACATGCACCAGGAAGAAGAAGGTGAACTCCGGGGACCTGAGCGGGGAAGCGACACATGCAGGATATCGGGTGCAGGATCTTAGTGACTCCCCGCACAGCGCATTATACACGGACAATGCACTTACATGCACCAGGAAGAAGAAGGTGAACTCCGGGGACCTGAGCGGGGAAGCGACACATGCAGGATATCGGGCGCACAATCTTAGTGAAACGCTCCGGACATCATCCTCGTTGGACAACGCACCTCTGTGATCGCGACAGGACCAGGTAAGTAAATGTGCCCCTATGTGTCGGATTTATCATCCGGAATCACACACTGTTCTGAACATATCTATTTATAAAGCATGCTTCTGGCTCTGGATCTAAGTACCATTCTTGGTTCTGGTCCTGTATCTGTGTAGTCGTTTTGGTTCCAATGATGTATCTATGTAGTAAAATTGGTTCTAGTAGCTTATCTATTTAGTAGGCTTGTATCCTTTGGTGAACCTATGGCACGGGAGCCAGAAGTGCCACTAGACGCCAATATAATTAAAGCTGTGGCAGAGCGGGGAGCAATAAGCTGTGTATTCTGCAGCTCCCCCAGTGTGACCCTGGACCTCTTGTTTAGGTGGACGTCCATGTCTTGGTGGGTTATGCCAGGCGTCCATTGTTACTGATGATGGATTGAGCATTGTTCAGTATTACCCTGCATTTTGCCACCACTTTAACCCTTCGCTATCTGGCACGTTCCTTGGTTTTCATGATGCTGGCCTCTAAAGACATCGGACAAACTGAATATTATTTAGAAGTATCAGAGTACAAGCGCCTGACACAATCTTTTGTCTATAGAATATTGGAAAAACAGACAAAATCCATCCTAGATCCAGGCATCGGGACTGTGGTATCCTCTCATATTTGTTTCTCTTTCCTTCTAAAATTTTTTATGATTATACTACATGTGGTAGTTAACAGAGCCCCTCCATGCTGTAGCTTCACAGGCTGTTACACTGTCTCCCCTTCATCCCTGGTCTCTTAGCGCCTCCCACTGCCACTGCCTGATGTAATCTCAGACAGTGGGAGGGGGAAGTGCTCATGCACAGTGTAACTATCTGTGAAGCTACAGCATAGAGGGGCACTGGTAACACCCCCAGAGCCACTCAGGCTCATTAGCATAATTGTTATGGTTGATTTTAGAAGACCAGTCACGGTGCCCCGATTTATCATGATGGATTTTGATCTATAAATTTATCTTTTTACCATTTATAGGTGAAGAAATTGAAATCTAATTCCTTATGTATAAATCTGCGTCCCGTTACCTTGACACTAAGGATGATCGGACCTGAACTGCAATTTTTTGGTAGGTGCTAAACATTCGGGCTCGTCACTGTCCGTGACACCTGCAATCGATGCTGGTGCCGTTCACAGTTGTTAACCCTTTGAATGCTTTCTTTGGCAACATATAAAACGTTAACACCTCCTATAATGGGAGCGAGTTGTTCGTTCCGGCAATTGAACGGAACCTTTTTTTTCAAGGTTCGTCAGAACCCATCCAACCCGATTGGGTCCGATCATTGCTTCTTGACTGGTTAAATCGACTGCTGCGGGAAATGTATAACTGTAAACAATGTATCTGCTCCTGTGATAACGTCACCATATAACAAAGAGATTAGTGATACTTTATGTCCACATGACGGAACCGGATCCTCGGGTCGCTCCCCTGATCCTCTCCAGAACATTAGTCACAGTAGGAGGGTGGAATAATGGGAAGCGCTGGATGTGTGCGGTGAGATGGAATTTATCTTGTCCCCGGTGGGTGCTTCTAGTAAGATAATATGGACCGTATGTCACACGTGATGTCTCCCATTGGGTGCTGGGCTGTAATGCCGGGGGCCCGGAGCAGGGGGGCGCTGCACCAGCAGATGGGGTCTATCTGCTTCTCTGAACTAATTGCTATCAATAATTAAAAGCCGGTGTCTGATTCATAGGCAGCGGGGCCCAGATTCCTAAATTATCCATTTTATAATCATTACGGCCCCTTTTATATTAAGAGGAAGAGGACGCTGGGGATCATTACCTAAACATCGCGCAGCAGAATCGCTCATTTATTCAGTAACCGCGACTCCAATGTCAGATGTAGAAGCAGAGATTTCATAGGAGCACAGAAAACATCACAGCGAGGAGAAATATGTCCCCAAAGGGACGGAGGAATTGGGATTTATGTCTCTGTACGACTCCTCCTGCAGCATAAAGGGACATTACTGCTATAACCTGTGTCCATATATACAGGATAGGAGTAGTAGTACTGTGCTGTGCCCATATATACAGGATAGGAGTAGTAGTACTGTGCTGTGCTCATATATACAGGATAGGAGTGGTAGTACTGTGCTGTGCCCATATATACAGGATAGGAGGAGTAGTACTGTGCTGTGCCAATATATACAGGATAGGAGTAGTAGTACAGTGCTGTGCCCATATATACAGGATAGGAGTAGTAGTACTGTGCTGTGTCCATATATACAGGATAGGAGTTGTAGTACTGTGCTGTGTCCATATATACAGGATAGGAGTAGTAGTACTGTGCTGTGCCCATATATACAGGATTGGAGTAGTAGTACTGTGCTGTGCCCATATATACAGGATAGGTGTAGTAGTACTGTGCTATGTGCATATATATACAGGACAGGAGTAGTAGTACTGTGCTATTCCTATATATACAGGATAGGAGTAGTAGTACTGTGCTGTGCCCATATATACAGGATAGGAGTAGTAGTACTGTGCTGTGCCCATATATACAGGATAAGAGTAGTAGTACTGTGCTGTGACCATATATACAGGATGGGAGTAGTAGTACTGTGCTGTGCCCATATATACAGGATAGGAGTAGTAGTACTGTGCTGTGTACATATATACAGGATAGGAGTAGTAGTACTGTGCTGTGCCCATATATACAGGATAGGAGTAGTAGTACTGTGCTGTGCCAATATATACAGGATAGGAGTAGTAGTACAGTGCTGTGCCCATATATACAGGATAGGAGTAGTAGTACTGTGCTGTGTCCATATATACAGGATAGGAGTAGTAGTACTGTGCTGTGTCCATATATACAGGATAGGAGTAGTAGTACTGTGCTGTGCCCATATATACAGGATTGGAGTAGTAGTACTGTGCTGTGCCCATATATACAGGATAGGTGTAGTAGTACTGTGCTATGTGCATATATATACAGGACAGGAGTAGTAGTACTGTGCTATTCCTATATATACAGGATAGGAGTAGTAGTACTGTGCTGTGACCATATATACAGGATAAGAGTAGTAGTACTGTGCTGTGACCATATATACAGGATGGGAGTAGTAGTACTGTGCTGTGCCCATATATACAGGATAGGAGTAGTAGTACTGTGCTGTGTACATATATACAGGATAGGAGTAGTAGTACTGTGCTGTGCCCATATATACAGGATAGGAGTAGTAGTACTGTGCTGTGTCCATATATACAGGATAGGAGTAGTAGTACTGTGCTGTGTCCATATATACAGGATAGGAGTAGTAGTACTGTGCTGTGCCCATATATACAGGATAGGAGTAGTAGTACTGTGCTGTGTCCATATATACAGGATAGGAGTAGTAGTACTGTGCTGTGCCCATATATACAGGATTGGAGTAGTAGTACTGTGCTGTGCCCATATATACAGGATAGGTGTAGTAGTACTGTGCTATGTGCATATATATACAGGACAGGAGTAGTAGTACTGTGCTATTCCTATATATACAGGATAGGAGTAGTAGTACTGTGCTGTGACCATATATACAGGATAAGAGTAGTAGTACTGTGCTGTGACCATATATACAGGATAGGAGTAGTAGTACTGTGCTGTGCCCATATATACAGGATAGGAGTAGTAGTACTGTGCTGTGTCCATATATACAGGATAGGAGTAGTAGTACTGTTCTGTGTCCATATATACAGGATAGGAGTAGTAGTACTGTGTTGTTCCCATATATATAGGATAGGAGTAGTAGTACTGTGTTGTTCTCATCTATACAGGATAGGAGTAGTAGTACTGTATATATGAGTGTAGTGGTACTGTATATATGATAGGAGTAGTAGTACTGTATTGTGCTCATTTAAACAATATAGGAGTGGTAGTACTGTGCCGTAACCACATATACAGGATAGGAGTAGTAGTACTGTGCTGTGCCCATATATACAGGATAGGAGTAGCAGTACTGTGCTGTGCCCATATATACAGGATAGGAGTAGTAGTAACATTGCTGTGCCCATATATACAGGATAGGAGTAGTAGTACTGTGCCCATATATACAGGATAGGAGTAGTAGTACTGTGCTATGCCCATATATACAGGATAGGAGTAGTAGTACTGTGCCCATATATACAGGATATGTGTAGTAGTAACTGTGCTGTGCCCATATATACAGGATAGGAGTAGTAGTACTGTGCTGTGCCCATATATACAGGATAGGAGTAGTAGTACTGTGCTGTGTCCATATATACAGGATAGGAGTAGTAGTGCTGTACCCATATGTACAGGATAGGAGAAGTAGTACTGTGCAGTGCCCATATATACAGGATAGGAGTAGTAGTACTGTGCTGTGTCCATATATACAGGATAAGAGTAGTAGTACTGTGCTGTGCTCATATATACAGGATAGGAGTAGTAGTACTGTGCTGTGTCCATATATACAGGATATGAGTAGTAGTACTGTGCTGTGTCCATATATACAGGATATGAGTAGTAGTAACTGTGCTGTGCCCATATCTATACAGGATAGTAGTACTGTGTTGTTCTTATCTATACAGGATAGGAGTAGTAGTACTGTATTTATGAGAGTAGTGGTACTGTATATATAATAGGAGCAGTATTACTGTATTGTGCTCATTTATACAATACAGGAGTGGTAGTACTGTGCTGTGCCCATATATACAGCATAGGAGTAGTAGTACTGTGCTGTACCCATATATACAGGATAGGAGTAGTAGTACTGTGCCCATATATACAGGATAGGAGTAGTAGTACTGTGCTGTGCCCATATATACAGGATAGGAGTAGTAGTACTGTGCTGTGCCCATATATACAGGATAGGAGTAGTAGAACTGTGCTGTGCCCATATTTACAGGATAGGAGTAGTAGTAACTGTGCTGTGCACATATATACAGGATAGGAGTAGTAGTAACTGCTGTGCCCATATATACAGGTTAGGAGTAGTAGTAACTGCTGTGTCCATATATACAGGATAGCAGTAGTAGTACTGTGCTGTGCCCATATATACAGGATAGGAGTAGTAGTACTGTGCTGTGCCCATGTATACAGGATAGGAGTAGTAGTACTGTGCTGTGCCCATATATACAGGATTGGAGTAGTGGTACTGTGCTGTGCCTATATATACAGGATAGGAGTAGTAGTACTGTGCCCATATAAACTGGATAGGAGTAGTAGTACTGCCCTGTGTTCATATGAACATGATATGAGTAGTAGTACTGTGCTGTGCCCATATATACAGGATAGGGGTAGTAGTACTGTGCCCATATATACAGGATAAGAGTAGTAGTACTGTGCCCATATATACAGGATAAGAGTAGTAGTACTGTGCCCATATATACAGGATAAGAGTAGTAGTACTGTGCCCATATATACAGGATAAGAGTAGTAGTACTGTGCCCATATATACAAGATAAGAGTAGTAGTACTGTGCCCATATATACAAGATAAGAGTAGTAGTACTGTGCTGTGTCCATAGATATACAGAACATGAGTAGTTTCCTATGCTCTTATGGTCAGGGTCATCTCTCCTGTAGAGTGTAAGCTCTTATGGGCAGGGATCTCTCTACTGTAGAGTGTAAGCTCTTATGGGCAAGGTCCAGTCTCCTGTAGAGTGTAAGCTCTTATGGGCAGCGTCTCTCTTCTGTAGAGTGTAAGCTCTTATGGGCAGGTCCCTCTCTCCTGTAGAGTGTAAGCTCTTATGGGCAGGGACTTATCTCCTGTAGAGTGTAAGCTCTTATGGGCAGGGTCCTCTCTCCTGTAGAGTGTAAGCTCTTATGGGCAGGTTCATCTCTCCTGTAGAGTATAAGCTCTTATGAGCAGGGACCTCTCTCCTGTAGAGTGTAAGCTCTTATGGGCAGTGTCTTCTCTCCTGTAGAGTGTAAGCTCTTATGGGCAGGGATCTCTCTCCTGTAGAGTGTAAGCTCTTATGGGCAGGGATCTCTCTCCTGTAGAGTGTAAGCTCTTATGGGCAAGGTCCAGTCTCCTGCAGTGTAAGCTCTTATGGGCAGGGTCCTCTCTCCTGTAGATTGTAAGCTCTTATGGACAGGGACCTCTCTCCTGTAGAGTGTAAGCTCTTATGGGCAGGGTCCTCTCTCCTGTAGATTGTAAGCTCTTATGGGCAGGGTCCTCTCTCCTGTAGATTGTAAGCT
Source organism: Engystomops pustulosus (assembly GCF_040894005.1). Lineage (NCBI taxonomy): Eukaryota > Metazoa > Chordata > Amphibia > Anura > Leptodactylidae > Engystomops > Engystomops pustulosus. The sequence continues at coordinate 8,666,238 of NC_092411.1, read as the reverse complement.
CTTATGGTCAGGGTCCTCTCTCCTGTAGAGTGTAAGCTCTTATGGGCAGGGACCTCTCTCCTGTAGAGTGTAAGCTCTTATGGGCAGGATCCTCTCTCCTGTAGAGTATAAGCTCTTATGAGCAGGGACCTCTCTCCTGTAGAGTGTAAGCTCTTATGGGCAGTGTCTTCTCTCCTGTAGAGTGTAAGCTCTTATGGGCACGGTCCTCTCTCCTGTAGAGTGTAAGCTCTTATGGGCAGGGTCCTCTCTCCTGTAGATTTTAAGCTCTTCTGGGCAGCGTCCTCTCTCCTGTAGAGTGTAAGCTCTTATGGGCAGAGTCTTCCCTCTTGTAGAGTCTAAGCTCTTATGGGCACGGTCCTCTCTCCTGTAGAGTGTAAGCTCTTATGGGCAGGTTCCTCTTTCCTGTAGAGTATAAGCTCTTATGGGCAGGGTCCTCTCTCCTGTAGAGTCTAAGCTCTTATGGGCAGGATCCTCTCTCCTGTAGAGTGTAAGCTCTTATGGGCAGGGTCCTCTCTCCTGTAGAGTGTGAGCTCTTATGGGCAGTGTCCTCTCTCCTGTAGAGTGTAAGCTCTTATAGGCACGGTCCTCTCTCCTAGAGAGTGTAAGCTCTTATGGGCAGGGTCCTCTCTCCTGTAGATTGTAAGCTCTTCTGGGCAGGGTCCTCTCTCCTGTAGAGTGTGAGCTCTTATGGGCACGGTCCTCTCTCCTGTAGAGTGTAATCTCTTATGGGTGGGGTCCTCTCTCCTGTAGATTGTAAGCTCTTCTGGGCAGGGTTCTCTCTCCTGTAGAGTGTAAGCTCTTATGGGCAGAGTCTTCCCTCTTGTAGAGTCTAAGCTCTTACGGGCACGGTCCTCTCTCCTGTAGAGTGTAAGCTGTTATGGGCAGGGTCCTCTCTCCTGTAGAGTCTAAGCTCTTATGGGCAGGGTCCTCTTTCCTGTAGAGTATAAGCTCTTATGGGCAGGGTCCACTTTCCTGCAGAGTCTAAGCTCTTATGGGCAGGGTCCTCTCTCCTGTAGAGTCTAAGCTCTTATGGACAGGATCCTCTCTCCTGTAGAGTGTAAGCTCTTATGGGCAGGGTCCACTTTCCTGCAGAGTCTAAGCTCTTATGGGCAGGGTCCTCTCTCCTGTAGATTGTAAGCTCTTATGGGCAGGGTCCTCTCTCCTGTAGAGTGTAAGCTCTTATAGACAGGGACCTCTCTCCTGTAGAGTGTAAGCTCTTATGGGCAGGATCCTCTCTCCTGTAGAGTATAAGATCTTTTAAGCAGGGACCTCTCTCCTGTAGAGTGTAAGCTCTTATGGGCAGTGTCTTCTCTCCTGTAGAGTGTAAGCTCTTATGGGCAGGTTCATCTCTCCTGTAGAGTATAAGCTCTTATGAGCAGGGACCTCTCTCCTGTAGAGTGTAAGCTCTTATGGGCAGTGTCTTCTCTCCTGTAGAGTGTAAGCTCTTATGGGCAGGGATCTCTCTCCTGTAGAGTGTAAGCTCTTATGGGCAGGGATCTCTCTCCTGTAGAGTGTAAGCTCTTATGGGCAAGGTCCAGTCTCCTGTAGTGTAAGCTCTTATGGGCAGGGTCCTCTCTCCTGTAGATTGTAAGCTCTTATGGACAGGGACCTCTCTCCTGTAGAGTGTAAGCTCTTATGGGCAGGGTCCTCTCTCCTGTAGATTGTAAGCTCTTATGGGCAGGGTCCTCTCTCCTGTAGATTGTAAGCTCTTATGGTCAGGGTCCTCTCCCCTGTAGAGTGTAAGCTCTTATGGGCAGGGACCTCTCTCCTGTAGAGTGTAAGCTCTTATGGGCAGGATCCTCTCTCCTGTAGAGTATAAGCTCTTATGAGCAGGGACCTCTCTCCTGTAGAGTGTAAGCTCTTATGGGCAGTGTCTTCTCTCCTGTAGAGTGTAAGCTCTTATGGGCACGGTCCTCTCTCCTGTAGAGTGTAAGCTCTTATGGGCAGGGTCCTCTCTCCTGTAGATTTTAAGCTCTTCTGGGCAGCGTCCTCTCTCCTGTAGAGTGTAAGCTCTTATGGGCAGAGTCTTCCCTCTTGTAGAGTCTAAGCTCTTATGGGCACGGTCCTCTCTCCTGTAGAGTGTAAGCTCTTATGGGCAGGTTCCTCTTTCCTGTAGAGTATAAGCTCTTATGGGCAGGGTCCTCTCTCCTGTAGAGTCTAAGCTCTTATGGGCAGGATCCTCTCTCCTGTAGAGTGTAAGCTCTTATGGGCAGGGTCCTCTCTCCTGTAGAGTGTGAGCTCTTATGGGCAGTGTCCTCTCTCCTGTAGAGTGTAAGCTCTTATAGGCACGGTCCTCTCTCCTAGAGAGTGTAAGCTCTTATGGGCAGGGTCCTCTCTCCTGTAGATTGTAAGCTCTTCTGGGCAGGGTCCTCTCTCCTGTAGAGTGTGAGCTCTTATGGGCACGGTCCTCTCTCCTGTAGAGTGTAATCTCTTATGGGTGGGGTCCTCTCTCCTGTAGATTGTAAGCTCTTCTGGGCAGGGTCCTCTCTCCTGTAGAGTGTAAGCTCTTATGGGCAGAGTCTTCCCTCTTGTAGAGTCTAAGCTCTTACGGGCACGGTCCTCTCTCCTGTAGAGTGTAAGCTGTTATGGGCAGGGTCCTCTCTCCTGTAGAGTCTAAGCTCTTATGGGCAGGGTCCTCTTTCCTGTAGAGTATAAGCTCTTATGGGCAGGGTCCACTTTCCTGCAGAGTCTAAGCTCTTATGGGCAGGGTCCTCTCTCCTGTAGAGTCTAAGCTCTTATGGACAGGATCCTCTCTCCTGTAGAGTGTAAGCTCTTATGGGCAGGGTCCTCTCTCCTGTAGAGTGTAAGCTCTTATGGGCAGGGTCCTCTCTCCTGTAGATTGTAAGCTCTTATGGGCAGGGTCCTCTCTCCTGTAGAGTGTAAGCTCTTATAGACAGGGACCTCTCTCCTGTAGAGTGTAAGCTCTTATGGGCAGGATCCTCTCTCCTGTAGAGTATAAGATCTTTTGAGCAGGGACCTCTCTCCTGTAGAGTGTAAGCTCTTATGGGGAGTGTCTTCTCTCCTGTAGAGTGTAAGCTCTTATGGGCAGGGATCTCTCTCCTGTAGAGTGTAAGCTCTTATGGGCAGGGTCCTCTCTCCTGTAGAGTGTAAGCTCTTATGGGCAGGCACCTCTCTCCTGTAGAGTGTAAGCTCTTATGGGCAGGGTCCTCTCTCCTGTAGAGTGTGAGCTCTTATGGGCAGGGTCCTCTCTTCTGTAGAGTGTGAGCACTTATGGGCACGGTCCTCTCTCCTGTAGAGTGTAAGCTCTTATGGGCACGGTCCTCTCTCCTGTAGAGTCTAAGCTCTTTTGGGCAGGGTCCTATTTCCTGTAGAGTATAAGCTCTTATGGGCAGGGTCCTCTTTCCTGTAGAGTATAAGCTCTTATGGGCAGGGTCCTCTCTCCTGTAGAGTCTAAGCTCTTATGGGCAGGATCCTCTCTCCTGTAGAGTATAAGCTCTTATGAGCAGGGACCTCTCTCCTATAGAGTGTAAGCTCTTATGGGCAGTGTCTTCTTTCCTGTAGAGTGTAAGCTCTTATGGGCAGGGATCTCTCTCCTGTAGAGTGTAAGCTCTTATGGGCAGGGTCCTCTCTCCTGTAGAGTCTAAGCTCTTATGGGCAGGGTCCTCTCTCCTGTAGAGTGTAAGCTCTTATGGGCAGGCACCTCTCTCCTGTAGAGTGTAAGCTCTTTTGGGCAGGGTCCTCTCTCCTGTAGATTGTAAGCTCTTATGGGCAGAGTCCTCTCTCCTGTAGATTGTAAGCTCTTCTGGGCAGGGACCTCTCTCCTGTGGAGTGTGAGCTCTTATGGGCAGGGTCCTCTCTCCTGTAGAGTGTGAGCTCTTATGGGCACGGTCCTCTCTCCTGTAGAGTGTAAGCTCTTATGGGCAGGGTCCTCTCTCTTGTAGATTTTAAGCTCTTCTGGGCAGCGTCCTCTCTCCTGTAGAGTGTAAGCTCTTATGGGCAGAGTCTTCCCTCTTGTAGAGTGTAAGCTCTTATGGGCAGGGTCCTCTCTCCTGTAGAGTCTAAGCTCTTATGGGCAGGGTCCTCTTTCCTGTAGAGTATAAGCTCTTATGGGCAGGGTCCTCTCTCCTGTAGAGTCTAAGCTCTTATGGGCAGGATCCTCTCTCCTGTAGAGTGTAAGCTCTTATGCGCAGGGTCCTCTCTCCTGTAGAGTCTAAGCTCTTATGGGCAGGATCCTCTGTCCTGTAGAGTGTAAGCTCTTATGGGCAGGGTCCTCTCTCCTGTAGATTGTAAGCTCTTCTGGGCAGGGTCCTCTCTCCTGTAGAGTGTAAGCTGTTATGGGCAGGGTCCTCTCTCCTGTAGAGTCTAAGCTCTTATGGGCAGGGTCCTCTTTTCTGTAGAGTATAAGCTCTTATGGGCAGGGTCCTCTCTCCTGTAGAGGGTAAGCTCTTATGGGCAGGGTCCTCTCTCCTGTAGAGTCTAAGCTCTTATGGGCAGGATCCTCTCTCCTGTAGAGGGTAAGCTCTTATGGGCAGGGTCCTCTCTCCTGTAGATTTTAAGCTCTTATGGGCAGGGTACTCTCTCCTGTAGAGTGTAAGCTCTTATGGGCAGGGACCTTTCTCCTGTAGAGTGTAAGCTCTTATGGGCAGGGTCCTCTCTCCTGTAGATTGTAAGCTCTTATGGGCAGGGTCCTCTCTCCTGTAGATTGTAAGCTCTTCTGGGCAGGGTCCTCTCTCCTGTAGAGTGTGAGCTCTTATGGGCAGGGTCCTCTCTTCTGTAGAGTGTAAGCTCTTATGGGCAGGGTCCTCTCTCCTGTAGATTGTAAGCTCTTATGGGCAGAGTCCTCTCTCCTGTAGATTGTAAGCTCTTCTGGGCAGGGACCTCTCTCCTGTAGAGTGTGAGCTCTTATGGGCAGGGTCCTCTCTCCTGTAGAGTGTGAGCTCTTATGGGCACGGTCCTCTCTCCTGTAGAGTGTAAGCTCTTATGGGCAGGGTCCTCTCTCTTGTAGATTTTAAGCTCTTCTGGGCAGCGTCCTCTCTCCTGTAGAGTGTAAGCTCTTATGGGCAGTGTCTTCCCTCTTGTAGAGTGTAAGCTCTTATGGGCAGGGTCCTCTCTCCTGTAGAGTCTAAGCTCTTATGGGCAGGGTCCTCTTTCCTGTAGAGTATAAGCTCTAATGGGCAGGGTCCTCTCTCCTGTAGAGTCTAAGCTCTTATGGGCAGGATCCTCTCTCCTGTAGAGTGTAAGCTCTTATGGGCAGGGTCCTCTCTCCTGTAGAGTCTAAGCTCTTATGGGCAGGATCCTCTGTCCTGTAGAGTGTAAGCTCTTATGGGCAGGGTCCTCTCTCCTGTAGATTGTAAGATCTTCTGGGCAGGGTCCTCTCTCCTGTAGAGTGTAAGCTGTTATGGGCAGGGTCCTCTCTCCTGTAGAGTCTAAGCTCTTATGGGCAGGGTCCTCTTTTCTGTAGAGTATAAGCTCTTATGGGCAGGGTCCTCTCTCCTGTAGAGTATAAGCTCTTATGGGCAGGGTCCTCTCTCCTGTAGAGTCTAAGCTCTTATGGGCAGGATCCTCTCTCCTGTAGAGGGTAAGCTCTTATGGGCAGGGTCCTCTCTCCTGTAGATTTTAAGCTCTTATGGGCAGGGTACTCTCTCCTGTAGAGTGTAAGCTCTTATGGGCAGGGACCTTTCTCCTGTAGAGTGTAAGCTCTTATGGGCAGGGTCCTCTCTCCTGTAGATTGTAAGCTCTTATGGGCAGGGTCCTCTCTCCTGTAGATTGTAAGCTCTTCTGGGCAGGGTCCTCTCTCCTGTAGAGTGTGAGCTCTTATGGGCAGGGTCCTCTCTTCTGTAGAGTGTAAGCTCTTTTGGACATGGTCCTCTCTCCTGTAGAGTGTAAGCTCTTATGGGCAGGGTCCTCTCTCCTGTAGATTGTAAGCTCTTCTGGGCAGCGTCCTCTCTCCTGTAGAGTGTAAGCTCTTATGGGCAGAGTCTTACCTCTTGTAGAGTCTAAGCTCTTATGGGCACGGTCCTCTCTCCTGTAGAGTCTAAGCTCTTATGGGCAGGCTCCTCTTTCCTGTAGAGTATAAGCTCTTATGGGTAGGGTCCTCTCTCCTGTAGAGTGTAAGCTCTTATGGGCACGGTCCTCTCTCCTATAGAGTGTAAGCTCTTATGGGCAGGGTCCTCTCTCCTGTAGATTGTAAGCTCTTCTGGGCAGGGTCCTCTCTCCTGTAGAGTGTGAGCTCTTATGGGCACGGTCCTCTCTGCTATAGAGTGTAATCTCTTATGGGTGGGGTCCTCTCTCCTGTAGATTGTAAGCTCTTCTGGGCAGGGTCCTCTCTCCTGTAGAGTGTAAGCTCTTATGGGCAGAGTCTTCCCTCTTGTAGAGTCTAAGCTCTTATGGGCACGGTCCTCTCTCCTGTAGAGTGTAAGCTGTTATGGGCAGGGTCCTCTCTCCTGTAGAGTCTAAGCTCTTATGGGCAGGGTCCTCTTTCCTGTAGAGTATAAGCTCTTATGGGCAGGGTCCTCTTTCCTGCAGAGTCTAAGCTCTTATGGGCAGGGTCCTCTCTCCTGTAGAGTCTAAGCTCTTATGGGCAGGATCCTCTCTCCTGGGGAGTGTATGCTCTTATGGGCAGGGTCCTCTCTCCTGTAGAGTGTAAGCTCTTATGGGCAGGGTCCTCTCTCCTGTAGATTGTAAGCTCTTATGAGCAGGGTCCTCTCTCCTGTAGAGTGTGAGCTCTTATGGGCAGGGTCCTCTATCCTGTAGAGTGTGAGCTCTTATGGCACGGTCCTCTCTCCTGTAGAGTGTAAGCTCTTATGGGCAGGGTCCTCTCTCCTGTAGATTTTAAGCTCTTCTGGGCAGCGTCCTCTCTCCTGTAGATTGTAAGCTCTTATGGGCAGAGTCTTCCCTCTTGTAGAGTCTAAGCTCTTATGGGCACGGTCCTCTCTCCTGTAGAGTCTAAGCTCTTATGGGCAGGGTCCTCTTTCCTGTAGAGTATAAGCTCTTATGGGCAGTGTCCTCTCTCCTGTAGAGTGTAAGCTCTTATGGGCATGGTCCTCTCTCCTGTAGAGTCTAAGCTCTTATGGGCAGGATCCTCTCTCCTGTAGAGTGTAAGCTCTTATGGGCAGGGTCCTCTCTCCTGTAGAGTGTAAGCTCTTATGGGCAGGGTCCTCTCTCCTGTAGAGTCTAAGCTCTTTTGGGCGGGGTCCTCTTTCCTGTAGAGTATAAGCTCTTATGGGCAGGGTCCTCTTTCCTGTACAGTATAAGCTCTTATGTTCAGGGTCCTCTCTCCTGTAGAGTCTAAGCTCTTATGGGCAGGATCCTCTCTCCTGTAGAGTATAAGCTCTTATGAGCAGGGACCTCTCTCCTGTAAAGTGTAAGCTCTTATGGGCAGGGTCTTCTTTCCTGTAGAGTGTAAGCTCTTATGGGCAGGGATCTCTCTCCTGTAGAGTGTAAGCTCTTATGGGCAGGGTCCTCTCTCCTGTAGAGTGTAATCTCTTATGGGCAGGGTCCTCTCTCCTGTAGAGTGTAAGCTCTTATGGGCAGGCACCTCTCTCCTGTAGAGTGTAAGCTCTTATGGGCAGGGTCCTCTCTCCTGTAGATTGTAAGCTCTTATGGGCAGGGTCCTCTCTCCTGTAGATTGTAAGCTCTTCTGGGCAGGGTCCTCTCTCCTGTAGAGTGTGAGCTATTATGGGCAGGGTCCTCTCTTCTGTAGAGTGTAAGCTCTTTTGGACACGGTCCTCTCTCCTGTAGAGTGTAAGCTCTTATGGGCAGGGTCCTCTCTCCTGTAGATTTTAAGCTCTTCTGGGCAGCGTCCTCTCTCCTGTAGAGTGTAAGCTCTTATGGGCAGAGTCTTACCTCTTGTAGAGTCTAAGCTCTTATGGGCACGGTCCTCTCTCCTGTAGAGTCTAAGCTCTTATGGGCAGGCTCCTCTTTCCTGTAGAGTATAAGCTCTTATGGGTAGGGTCCTCTCTCCTGTAGAGTGTAAGCTCTTATGGGCACGGTCCTCTCTCCTATAGAGTGTAAGCTCTTATGGGCAGGGTCCTCTCTCCTGTAGATTGTAAGCTCTTCTGGGCAGGGTCCTCTCTCCTGTAGAGTGTGAGCTCTTATGGGCACGGTCCTCTCTGCTGTAGAGTGTAATCTCTTATGGGTGGGGTCCTCTCTCCTGTAGATTGTAAGCTCTTCTGGGCAGGGTCCTCTCTCCTGTAGAGTGTAAGCTCTTATGGGCAGAGTCTTCCCTCTTGTAGAGTCTAAGCTCTTATGGGCACGGTCCTCTCTCCTGTAGAGTGTAAGCTGTTATGGGCAGGGTCCTCTCTCCTGTAGAGTCTAAGCTCTTATGGGCAGGGTCCTCTTTCCTGTAGAGTATAAGCTCTTATGGGCAGGGTCCTCTTTCCTGCAGAGTCTAAGCTCTTATGGGCAGGGTCCTCTCTCCTGTAGAGTCTAAGCTCTTATGGGCAGGATCCTCTCTCCTGTAGAGTGTAAGCTCTTATGGGCAGGGTCCTCTCTCCTGTAGAGTGTAAGCTCTTATGGGCAGGGTCCTCTCTCCTGTAGATTGTAAGCTCTTATGAGCAGGGTCCTCTCTCCTGTAGAGTGTGAGCTCTTATGGGCAGGGTCCTCTATCCTGTAGAGTGTGAGCTCTTATGGGCACGGTCCTCTCTCCTGTAGAGTGTAAGCTCTTATGGGCAGGGTCCTCTCTCCTGTAGATTTTAAGCTCTTCTGGGCAGCGTCCTCTCTCCTGTAGATTGTAAGCTCTTATGGGCAGAGTCTTCCCTCTTGTAGAGTCTAAGCTCTTATGGGCACGGTCCTCTCTCCTGTAGAGTCTAAGCTCTTATGGGCAGGGTCCTCTTTCCTGTAGAGTATAAGCTCTTATGGGCAGTGTCCTCTCTCCTGTAGAGTGTAAGCTCATATGGGCATGGTCCTCTCTCCTGTAGAGTCTAAGCTCTTATGGGCAGGATTCTCTCTCCTGTAGAGTGTAAGCTCTTATGGGCAGGGTCCTCTCTCCTGTAGAGTGTAAGCTCTTATGGGCAGGGTCCTCTCTCCTGTAGAGTCTAAGCTCTTTTGGGCGGGGTCCTCTTTCCTGTAGAGTATAAGCTCTTATGGGCAGGGTCCTCTTTCCTGTAGAGTATAAGCTCTTATGGGCAGGATCCTCTCTCCTGTAGAGTATAAGCTCTTATGAGCAGGGACCTCTCTCCTGTAGAGTGTAAGCTCTTATGGGCAGTGTCTTCTTTCCTGTAGAGTGTAAGCTCTTATGGGCAGGGTCCTCTCTCCTGTAGAGTATAAGCTCTTATGGGCAGGGTCCTCTCTCCTGTAGAGTGTGAGCTCTTATGGGCAGTGTCCTCTCTCCTGTAGATTGTAAGCTCTTATGGGCAGGGTCCTCTCTCCTGTAGATTGTGAGCTCTTATGGGCAGGGTCCTCTCTCCTGTAGAGTGTGAGCTCTTATGGGCAGGGTCCTCTCTCCTGCAGAGTGTGAGCTCTTATGGGCACGGTCCTCTCTCCTGTAGAGTGTAAGCTCTTATGGGCAGGGTCCTCTCTCCTGTAGATTTTAAGCTCTTCTGGGCAGCGTCCTCTCTCCTGTAGATTGTAAGCTCTTATGGGCAGAGTCTTCCCTCTTGTAGAGTCTAAGCTCTTATGGGCACGGTCCTCTCTCCTGTAGAGTCTAAGCTCTTATGAGCAGGGTCCTCTTTCCTGTAGAGTATAAGCTCTTTTGGGCAGGGTCCTCTCTCCTGTAGAGTCTAAGCTCTTCTGGGCAGGGTCCACTTTCCTGTAGAGTATAAGCTCTTATGGGAAGGGTCCTCTTTCCTGTAAAGTATAAGCTCTTATGGGCAGGGTCCTCTCTCCTGTAGAGTCTAAGCTCTTATGGGCAGGATCCTCTCTCCTGTAGAGTGTAAGCTCTTATGGGCAGTGTCTTCTTTCCTGTAGAGTGTAAGCTCTTATGGGCAGGGATCTCTCTCCTGTAGAGTGTAAGCTCTTATGGGCAGGGTCCTCTCTCCTGTAGAGTGTAAGCTCTTATGGGCAGGGTCCTCTCTCCTGTAGAGTGTAAGCTCTTATGGGCAGGCACCTCTCTCCTGTAGAGTGCAAGCTCTTATGGGCAGGGTCCTCTCTCCTGTAGATTGTAAGCTCTTATGGGCAGGGTCCTCTCTCCTGTAGATTGTAAGCTCTTCTGGGCAGGGTCCTCTCTCCTGTAGAGTGTGAGCTCTTATGGGCAGGGTCCTCTCTCCTGTAGAGTGTGAGCTCTTATGGGCACGGTCCTCTCTCCTGTCGAGTGTAAGCTCTTATGGGCAGGGTCCTCTCTCTTGTAGATTTTAAGCTCTTCTGGGCAGCGTCCTCTCTCCTGTAGAGTGTAAGCTCTTATGGGCAGAGTCTTCCCTCTTGTAGAGTGTAAGCTCTTATGGGCAGGGTCCTCTTTCCTGTAGAGTCTAAGCTCTATGGGCAGGGTCCTCTTTCCTGTAGAGTATAAGCTCTTATGGGCAGGGTCCTCTCTCCTGTAGAGTATAAGCTATTATGGGCAGGATCTTCTCTCCTGTAGAGTGTAAGCTCTTATGGGCACGGTCCTCTCTCCTGTAGAGTGTGAGCTCTTATGGGCACGGTCCTCTCTCTTGTAGAGTGTAAGCTCTTATGGGCAGGGTCCTCTCTCCTGTAGAGTGTGAGCTCTTATGGGCAGTGTCCTCTATCCTGTAGAGTGTAAGATCTAATGGGCACGGTCCTCTCTCCTGTAGAGTGTGAGCTCTTATGGGCACGGTCCTCTCTCTTGTAGAGTGTAAGCTCTTATGGGTGGGGTCCTCTCTCCTGTAGATTGTAAGCTCTTCTGGGCAGGGTCCTCTCTCCTGTAGAGTGTAAGCTCTTATGGGCAGGGTCCTCTCTCCTGTAGAGTGTAAGCTCTTATGGGCACCGTCCTCTCTCCTGTAGAGTCTAAGCTGTTATGGGCAGGGTCCTCTCTCCTGTAGAGTCTAAGCTCTTATGGGCATGGTCGTCTTTTTTTTAGAGTATAAGCTCTTATGGGCAGGGTCCTCTCTCCTGTAGAGTATAAGCTCTTATGGGCAGGGTCCTCTCTCCTGTAGAGTCTAAGCTCTTATGGGCAGGATCCTCTCTCCTGTAGAGTGTAAGCTCTTATGAGCAGGGTCCTCTCTCCTGTAGAGTGTAAGCTCTTATGGGCACGGTCCTCTCTCCTGTACAGTGTAAGCTCTTAAGGGCAGGCACCTCTCTCCTGTAGAGTGTAAGCTCTTATGGGCTCGGTCCTCTCTCCTGTAGATTGTAAGCTCTTATGGGCAGGGTCCTCTCTCCTGTAGATTGTAAGCTCTTCTTGGCAGGGTCCTCTCTCCTGTAGAGTGTGAGCTCTTATGGGCAGGGTCCTCTCTGCTGTAGAGTGTAAGCTCTTATGGGCACGGTCCTCTCTCCTGTAGAGTGTAAGCTCTTTTGGGCAGGGTCCTCTCTCCTGTAGATTTTAAGCTCTACTGAGCAGCGTCCTCTTTCCTGTAGAGTGTAAGCTCTTATGGGCAGTCTTCCCTCTTGTAGAGTCTAAGCTCTTATGGGCACGGTCCTCTCTCCTGTAGAGTCTAAGCTCTTATGGGCAGGGTCCTCTTTCCTGTAGAGTATAAGCTCTTATGGGCAGGGTCCTCTCTCCTGTAGAGTCTAAGCTCTTATGGGCAGGATCCTCTCTCCTGTAGAGTGTAAACTCTTATGGGCAGGGTCCTCTCTCCTGTAGAGTGTAAGCTCTTATGGGCAGGGTCCTCTCTCCTGTAGAGTGTAAGCTCTTATGGGCAGTGTCCTCTCTCCTGTAGAGTGTAAGCTCTTATGGGCAGGGTCCTCTCTCCTGTAGATTGTAAGCTCTTCTGGGCAGGGTCCTCTCTCCTGTAGAGTGTGAGCTCTTATGGGCACGGTCCTCTCTCCTGTAGAGTGTAAGCTCTTATGGGTGGGGTTCTCTCTCCTGTAGATTGTAAGCTCTTCTGGGCAGGGTCCTCTCTCCTGTAGAGTGTAAGCTCTTATGGGCAGAGTCTTCCCTCTTGTAGAGTCTAAGCTCTTATGGGCAGGGTCCTCTCTCCTGTAGAGTCTAAGCTCTTATGGGCAGGGTCCTCTTTCCTGTGGAGTATAAGCTCTTATGGGCAGGGTCCTCTCTCCTGTAGAGTCTAAGCTCTTATGGGCAGGATCCTCTCTCCTGTAGAGTGTAAACTCTTATGGGCAGGGTCCTCTCTCCTGTAGAGTGTGAGCCCTTATGGGCAGTGTCCTCTCTCCTGTAGAGTGTAAGCTCTTATGGGCACGGTCCTCTCTCCTGTAGAGTGTAAGCTCTTATGGGCAGGGTCCTCTCTCCTGTAGATTGTAAGCTCTTCTGGGCAGGGTCCTCTCTCCTGTAGAGTGTAAGCTCTTATGGGCAGAGTCTTCCCTCTTGTAGAGTCTAAGCTCTTATGGGCACGGTCCTCTCTCCTGTAGAGTGTAAGCTGTTATGGGCAGGGTCCTCTCTCCTGTAGAGTGTAAGCTCTTCTGGGCAGGGTCCTCTCTCCTGTAGAGTCTAAGCTCTTATGGGCAGTGTCCTCTCTCCTGTAGAGTGTAAGCTGTTATGGGCAGGGTCCTCTCTCCTGTAGAGTGTAAGCTGTTATGGGCAGGGTCCTCTCTCCTGTAGAGTCTAAGCTCTTATGGGCAGGGTCCTCTTTCCTGTAGAGTATAAGCTCTTATGGGCAGGGTCCTCTTTCCTGTAGAGTATAAGCTCTTATGGGCAGGGTTCTCTCTCCTGTAGAGTCTAAGCTCTTATGGGCAGGATCCTCTCTCCTGTAGAGTGTAAGCTCTTATGGGCAGGGTCCTCTCTCTTGTAGAGTGTAAGCTCTTATGGGCAGTGTCCTCTCTCCTGTAGAGTATAAGCTCTTATGGGCAGGGTCCTCTCTCCTGTAGAGTGTAAACACTTATGGGTAGGGTCCTCTCTCCTGTAGAGTGTAAGCTCTTATGGGCAGTGTCCTCTCTCCTGTAGAGTGTAAACACTTATGGGCAGTCTCCTCTCTCTTGCAGAGTGTAAGTTCTTATGGGCAGGGACCTCTCTCCTGTAGAGTGTAAGCTCTTATGGGCAGGGTCCTCTCTCCTGTAGAGTAAAAGCTCTTATGGGCAGGGTCCTCTCTGCTGTAGAGTATAAGTTCTAATGAACTCTTCTCATTTGTAATATGTATTGGTGATTTTCAGTTACAGTTTGAGAAGTTTGGTCGGTAACGTGATTTTCAAGATACTCAAAGTCTAAAATGAAGTACCAACTACCATAAGTTTGTGGTCATTGCTGCAGAAGCCACGTCATGCAGATAACTCTGGACAGTGGTGCACTAGGGTCCGGCTATTAAACCTCTGCACCAGATCCTAAAGCCATGAGCTATGGCTGATATATATGTGTCTAGGGGTCAGTAGTCCTCCCTCTCCCGACCCATCAGCTCAATGTCCGGAATAATGAATACAGAGCACAGTCACGCCATTAAGGAAAGTACATGGGTCCAGGATCATTCACTTCCTCATAAAACTGATTTATTCAGATGACATCAGAGCGTGAGTCAACATACGGGATGCGGCAGTGACCTTCCATCAGTCATTTAGAAACATAAAGTTCTAGAGAAACCTAATGATTTTATTCCCCGGACTTACAGTAACCGGAGAAGGTCTGACATCAGGCGAGATACACGGGAGATAGAGATCCTCTAAACTAATTACATACTGATTGAATCTGCAGGGAAATGGATGTGCATGCTGATGGCAGCCGCGTATGGCGACATTGTATCTATATGGCTACATTGTATGTATACGGTGACATTGTATCTATATGGCTACATTGTATGTATACGGTGACAATGTATCTATATAGACATTGTATGTATACGGTGACAATGTATCTATATGGCCACATTGTATGTATACGGTGACATAGTATCTATATGGCTACATTGTATGTATACGGTGAAATTGGGGGTCATTTAGTAAGGGCCCGATTCGCGTTTTCCCAACGTGTTACCCGAATATTTTCGATTTGTGCCGATTTTCCCTGAATTGCCCCGGGATTTAGGCGCGCGCGATCGGATTGTGGCACATCGGCACTGGCATGCACGCGACACCGCATTTACCTTCACCAGGTAAAGGCCGGTAAACTTTAGGGCATTCCGGCAGGCCTCGGGGAACTTCAGTGCAGCAGCGCCACCTGGTGGACGTCGGAGGAACTACCCTAGTGAATCCCGGCCGGACTTGAATCCACCGCAGAGAACTGGATCGCGAATGGACCGGGTAATTAAATTTTCCCCATTTTATCTATATGGCAACATTCTATCTATATGGCAGCATAGAATTTATATGGCCACATTGGGGCAGATTTACTTACCCGGTCCGTTCGCGATCCAGCGGCGCGTTCTCTGCACTGGATTCGGGTCCGGCCGGGATTCATCAAGGTAGTTCCTCCGCCATCCAGGTGGCGCTGCTGCGCTGAAAAGCATCTGAACGCGCCGGGATTCACCGGGCCAGACCAAGTGAAGGTGAGCGCGTCCCAAGCGGCACATTTCTTTTTTTAAATGCAGCGGTTTTTCCGAATCCGTCGGGTTTTCATTTGGCCACGCCCCCTATTTCCATCGCGTGCATGCCAGCACCGATGCGCCACAATCTGATCGCGTGCGCCAAATTCCCGGGCCAATACAGGGGAAATCGGCGCAAATCGGAAATATTCGGGTAACACGTCGGGAAAACGCGAATCGGGCCCTTTGTAAATGACCCCCATTGTATCTTAATGGCCACATTGGGGCACATTTACTCACCCGGTCATGTCACAATCCCCCATCCGGACTATCCGACGAAGATGAAGTCCGGCGCGATTCACCAACATCGTGCACCCGAGATCCTGCATGTCTCGCTTCCCCTGCTGAGGTCCGCTGGAGTTCACCTTATTCTTCCCGGTGCCTGTAAGTGCATGTCTTGCGGCACAATTTACAATGTTAAATCCTGTGCATTGTCCTAATCCGTCGAAACGTCCGACGGCAACCCCCCCCCCCCCCCCGTGAAAAGCCGTGAAAGCCGTGAAAGCCAGCTCCGATACGCCAAAATCCAATCTTGTGTGCCAAAATCCCATGTTAAATGCGGCGCTAATTGGAAATCCCCGCTGTGCTTTGATTCTGCTTCTAAACTGTACATGTGACTGCACCCTAAGATTCGGATTCGCTCATCTCTAATGGGGAGGAGGAAGCAAGTGGAGGGGTTAAAAACAAATGGGGGACTAAGGTGGCAAAGACGATGCCCTGGGTGCACCAGCAGTTTCATTTGCTTAAAGTTCCAAACTTCAAATTTTTGGAAACTTCCATGTTTCATAATGTAGGATTTTATGGTTGGCTTGACAGTGGGGGGCGCTATATTGTGGTGCCAGTGATGGTTTAGGTGGCAGTAGACTCTCTTGTAATTCACCATTCTTGTATCTTTAGTCTCTGTATGTCCTACAGCCCCCCCCCCCCATCCCTTGTGTTTTATGTCTGCCTGCACCCGGGGTGACACATGATCCGGCAGCCGCTCTGATAGACCCTCTGCTTATGCTCTTTGTTATCCCCTTCCAGGCTGTGGCTGTGCCCTACTTTCCTTCACTCCACCCTCCGCTCTCTGATAGAGCCCAATCTGCCGCCTGAATCAGGTCAGATATCTGGGAGGTACAATGTGTCCAGTAAGATTACTCTGATTCCCTCCATAGACAACAGACAATTCTTAGCAAGAAAACAGGAGAATCCTGACCCCAATATATCTGGACGCTGACTATCCCCCTGTGATAGGGTTATTATACCGGAGGCTCCACCAGGAGGCGCCACCACGTGTGGATGACCTCCATGTCTCTAAACCTGGACCAGGAGAATAGTCAGCTGCGACCTATGACCTTTACTATCACCAGTCAAATATTGGGTTCCTTATGGTGTTCATTCAATCAGATGAGCCCCCGATTCTTAGGGGACTGTGCCCTTAGAGGATGTAGTGGGGGTCAAGCCAATGCCGGAGCTTCCAGTATACCTTTATAAGTTGTTTAATAATAATAATAATAATAATCTATATTTATGTTACAAATGTTATGTTTATTTACAAATCGTAACATATTTTGTGAGTGTTGCATATACTATACAACTTATATACTGTACGTATTCTATATGTCCTTTATATACATTGGATCGTTCCTAGTCCTCTGCTCTATATGTTATACACAGTGTGCAGTATATTAGTAATACATCTGCTATACTCTGTGTATATATTGTATATATTCTATATGTCCTTTATATACATTGGATCGTTCCTAGTCCTCTGCTCTATATGTTATACACAGTGTGCAGTATATTAGTAATACATCTGCTATACTCTGTGTATATATTGTATATATTCTATATGTCCTTTATATACATTGGATCGTTCCTAGGCCTCTGCTCTATATGTTATACACAGTGTGCAGTATATTAGTAATACACCTGCTATACTCTGTGTATATACTGTACGTATTCTATATGTCCTTTATATACATTGGATCGTTCCTAGTCCTCTGCTATATATGTTATACACAGTGTGCAGTATATTAGTAATACACCTGCTATACTCTGTGTATATACTGTACGTATTCTATATGTCCTTTATATACATTGGATCGTTCCTAGTCCTCTGCTCTATATGTTATACACAGTGTGCAGTATATTAGTAATACATCTGCTATACTCTGTGTATATATTGTATATATTCTATATGTCCTTTATATACATTGGATCGTTCCTAGTCCTCTGCTCTATATGTTATACACAGTGTGCAGTATATTAGTAATACACCTGCTATACTCTGTGTATATACTGTATATATTCTATATGTCCTTTATATACATTGGATCGTTCCTAGTCCTCTGCTCTATATGTTATACACAGTGTGCAGTATATTAGTAATACATCTGCTATACTCTGTGTATATATTGTATTTCATGCAGACATAATATCATTGTGATGCAGCTGCTACTTTTTATTACTTTATCTTCTTTTTGCCATTAACCATATATGTTCTATAGATCCACTATATCTTTACTATACATATACGCTACAGATTGGATCTGCACTGCACAGTAATGTATCTGTCCTATACTTGTGTATCTACATGTCTTTTAATGCATCTGCTACATCGTTTCAGTGTTTTACTATAGTTTTTCTATTCCTCTGCTACATCTATTTTACCTGCAATGTACAGTATATGCTATATCTTTTCTATACGCTTAATGTCTTTCATGCTTACATTATGTCTTTTCTATGCTAATACTATATATTTTCCATGCATTTTGAGTTGTTAATACATCTTTTTATCTTACTCCATATCCTTTTTATACATTTAAAGTCTTTCCTGCATACAGTGCATCTTTTTTATTCTTATACTACATCCTGTCTGCTTATACTATATCTTTTCTATACATTTAATGCCTATTTTGTATTTTTTCTAGGCGTATACTTTATATTTTTTCTACATATACAGTATATTTTCTATACATATCATGTATTTTATGCTTACATTAGATCTTTTTATGCTTATATTATATCTATTCTCTCCATACACTATATCTTTTTTGTATATATAATATCTTTTTTGCTTACATTGTATCTTTTTATGCTTATACTATATCTTTTCTGTACATACACTATATATTTTCTGTACATATAGTATCTTTTATGCTTACATTGTATCTTTTTATGCTTATGCTATATCTGTTCTCTACATTATAATGTTTCTTATGCTTATACTACATCATGTCGGCTTGTACTATATATTTTCTTTACTTTTATTTCTTTTCTGCATACATTGATACATTGTACCTTTTATAGGCTTACACTATATCTTTCCTCTCCATATACAATATCTTTTCTATACATTTGATGCTTACATTGTATCTTGTCAGTGCTTATACTATACCTTTTCTATACATATATTATATTTTTTTCTGTACATATCATATCTTTTCTGCACATGTTGTATCTTTTCTATGCTTGTTCTATATCTTCTCTCTACACACCCTGTATCTTTCTGTAATGTCTTCTCTGTATACATTGTATCTTTTTTATGCTCCTACTATTCCATAGTTCTTCTATGCACATTCTCTACCTTTTACCCCTAGTCTATGCAGTCGCATTGTGCTGCCCATCCTACACCCTTCCTCAGCCTCTGCTATACTTAGTCTTGCCATGTAATGTACTGCACTTGCAGAATCCTTCCTCTTTATGTCTGAAACAGACAAGCGTGCGTTTTTAACCATTCCTCTCCCTGCCTGTATCCATGGAGGAAGTCTGAGCAATGGATAAGCATCCTGATCTCCAGGGAGAGGGGAGGTGGGGGAGGTAGGTGCTGATTCCAGCGTCAGCATTGCGTCAATTTGGCCAGCAGCCTTGTCTGCAGCTGGAGCAGAGCAGGAGGTGAGCTGCAGCCGCCTGCCCCTCCTCAGCATCACATCCTCTGGATACAGACACAATCGCTCTCTGTCTCTGCCATTTTCCCAGGCTGCTGACTGTGAGAGCATCTGAGGAGGAGAGGAGGCAGATTTCAGCACCTTGGACAGTGGAGCCAGCAATATGGCTCCAGTCATTGGCAGCACTGGGGAGGCTTATGGTAAGTTCTCTTTCTACAAACTTGGGGTGATGGAATGGGGGGGTTCAGTCATTGAGTAGAATGTTGATACAAAGTATCCGGGGCATGACGCCCCTCTAGGAGAAAAGTGAGTACAGGATGTGTCGTCTCTTCTCTTCAATATCTCTACAGTTACTTATTGTGAAGTCTTCTTCCCATCTGGTCTTCATCTTCCGCTCTAATTGCTATGTACGCCATCTCTTAAGAAGGGGTGTGGGGCTTCCAGATGACTGGCGCTCCCATACTAGGACACCCTGCCATGCAAGTTCGCAACTACAATGTGCCTTCAAATATCCTGATTTTTGGACACATTTTGAAGTTTTTTTTTTGGTGTGAAGTCTTGGCTTTGAGGTTTTGAGGGATTATTTCTGGTTTTGCTTTTTGTGTATTAATAAGAGAAGTCGTCTGACTCCATTGCAGTAGGACAAGGCTTCATCTTGCTTCCTATTTGGCCACCGAAGCGTGATTCATAGCCTGGAATTGTGAAGTGTTAATTCATCCTGCCTCAGTGACGTCATGTGTTCACGACAACTAAAAATAGCAGCGCTGAACGTACTGTATGGAAGTCTATGGAGACGGTGGAAGGGCTGGTGGAAAGTTACTCGCTGTGGGGGTCTCCTGTATGTATGGTGGGGGGGGGGGTGATGGAAGGGGCGAGGGTCTGGGGATGACTAGGATTTGGAGATGTAGTTGGGTGGGGAAGGGCAGGGTGTGACCATGGATGGAGAACGTGAGAAGGTTGATAAGAAAAGTGGTCAAGTTGCACGAAGGTGCTCAAATGGCACAACTTTTATTGTGGTTTTATACTAATGACAACATTGTAATGAAAGTGCAGATGGAGGGGTCTGTGGGGCAACGTTTAGTTAAAAAGGCAACCGTGGTCCGATAGTGACGACATATTGATGACCATAGTTTCCTGACATTGTAGAAGAAGCAGTCACACTCATTTCTGCTGCACTTTATGACACTATAAAGACCACCTCTATGGGAAGACCACTCCCTTATCTAGACCAGAGTTTCAGACCCTCCCTATGTTATACATACTGGCCATATCTTATAAGACCACCCCCATATCTAGACCAGAGTTTCAGCCCCTCCCTATGTTATAGATACTGACCATATCTTATGAGACCACCCCCATATCTAGACCAGAGTTTCAGCCCCTCCCTATGTTATACATACTGACCATATCTTATAAGACCACCCCCATATCTAGACCAGAGTTTCAGCCCCTCCCTATGTTATAGATACTGACCATATCTTATGAGACCACCCCCATATCTAGACCAGAGTTTCAGCCCCTCCCTATGTTATACATACTGACCATATCTTATGAGACCACCCCTATATCTAGACCAGAGTTTCAGCCCCTCCCTATGTTATACATACTGACCATATCTTATGAGACCACTCCCTTATCTAGACCAGATTTGCCATCATAAATATAGAATACATACTGCCTATCTTCTATGAGAAGACCATTCCCATCCATAGACTGATTTTCAGTTCTTCCCTATGTTATACATACTGAACTTCTACCCAAAGAAGACCACCCCCCTTATTTAGAGTATTTCATATAGTATCTGATATGGGTAGTGGTCATTTTACTCAAGAAGACCATCCCATATACAGTATAGACATGATTTTTAGTTCTTCCTCATACATATTGGTCATCTTCTCTGAGATGACCACCCCCTTACCTACACCATATCACATATAGTATGGATAGTTGTCATCTTATTGATGAAGACCCCCCCCCCCCATATACAGTATAGACCAGACTTTCACTTCTCTCATATGTGATCCATACTATCTTCTCTAAGAAGACCACTCCCTTATCTAAACCATGTCACATATAGTATGGATAGTTGTCATCTTATTGATGAAGACCAACCCCATATCCATACTATCTTCTCTGAGACCTCACCCCTTATCAATTTCTCCATTTATTTCATACACTGGAGACCACCCCTTAATCAGACCAGTATTTCTACAATGGATTTATCATATATACTGGACATCTTCTTGTACATCGATTGACAAGAGCACCGCCTTAACCAGACCATTCTCCCCATAGAATATATGTATATAACACATGAGGGAGAAGACCACTCCCTTATCTAGAGCATATTTTCAATGACAGAGTTAAAGTCCATGCTCTTCACCATTTATAGACCAGTTTTTCAGTCCCTCCATGTATTGTCTGCACTGACCACCTTTTTAGAAGCCCCCCCCCCCTTATCTGGACCGAATTTCTCATGATGATACATTAGAGAATCCCAATCCCTTAACAAGACCAGTTCCTCCATAGTAAATATATATATAATATACACTGTTCAGCTTCTTTGAGAAGACCGGATGCCCCATGGCTTATACACTGTAGTATGGATAGTGGTCCCCTTCTTTGATAAGACCACCCCTATATATAGAACAGATTTTCAGTCCCTCCATATGTTATACATAGTGTCCATCTTCTTTGAGAAGACCTCTCCCTTATCTAGACCAGATTTCTCCTGTACCACACATACATTTTTATGCAGTTCGGGTGGTGGTCTCCAGGAGCTTGCGCTAGGTCCCTCTGCTGTATTTGGGGTGTGAGGTATCATATCCTCTACTTCTATGGAAGCCCCATATATATATATATATATATATATATACATCCATTAAAGGAGATATGAAGATGTCTTTGTTGTAGTGTAGACTTTTCAGATTAGTAAAGATAAAAGCTGCAATGTAATGTAATGATGAGATCACTAAGGGGCCACTCCACATGTAATAACTGCATGTAATACTTTACTATACGTATAAGTTATAGACAATGTATAGAACTTCTCTCACTTCAATGGTGAATAAAGGAAAATCCTGATGTCCATCATGGAAAACAAAAGTTGCTCAAGAGGTTTTATGCTGGGAATCTAAAGAGTTAAATTATCCAATGCCATGAAGTAGAGGGCTGTGCATATAGGGTTATGTCCACTAGGGGGTTAAATCCTATGGCACTACACGCAGTGTCTTGTGGCCACCTTCCTCCCCCAGGACATGCGGCAGGGACCATGTATACCTCTCTATGTAACAGGCAGAACACATGGGCAGTGCCAGGCACCAGGACCGGGCAGTGCCCCTCCTCACATCTCTGCTCAATACAGAACTGTCCAAGGAGGGGGCACAACCCTGCAGCACAGGAGCAAGAGAGGGAGATAGAGGGATAGAGGAACTGGAAAAGTCTTGTAAGAGGGGACATAAAAAGCCCCTCTAGCTATGACATAGATACTATAGATAAATACATATGTGGTAGATATATAGATGATAGAAAGATAGAGAGATATGAGGTAAATAGATAGGAAATAGAGAAATGATAGATGGATAGATAGATATGAGATAAATAGATAGATAGATGGATAGATAGATAGATAGATAGATAGATAGATAGATAGATAGATAGATAGATAGATAGATAGATAGGAGATAGATAGATATGAGATAGATAGATGGATAGATAGATATGAGATAAATAGATAGATAGATAGATAGATAGATAGATAGATGGATAGATAGATAGATAGATAGATAGATAGATAGATAGATAGATATGAGATAGATAGATAGATAGATAGATAGGAGATGGATAGATATGAGATAGATAGATAGATAGATAGATAGATAGATAGATAGATAGATATGAGATAGATAGATAGATAGATAGATAGATAGATAGATAGGAGATGGATAGATAGGAGATAGATAGATAGGATATATATATATATATATATATATATATATATATATATGAGATAGATATGATATAGATAGATAGATAGATAGATAGATAGGAGATAGATAGATAGATAGCAGATAGATATGAGATAGATAGATAGATAGATAGATAGATAGATAGATAGATATGAGATAGATAGATGGATAGATAGATAGATAGATAGATAGATGGATAGATAGGAGATAGATAGGATATATATATATATATATATATATATATATATATATATATATATATATATATATATATATATATACATATATGAGATAGATAGATAGATAGGAGATAGATATGAGATAGATAGGAGCTAGATAGATAGATAGATATGAGATAGATAGGAGATAGATAGATAGGAGATAGATAGATAGATAGATAGATAGATAGATAGATAGATAGGAGATAGATAGATAGATATGAGATAGATAGATAGGAGATAGATAGATAGATAGATAGGAGATAGATAGATAGGAGATAGATAGATAGATAGATAGATAGATAGATAGGAGATAGATAGATAGGAGATAGATAGATAGATAGATAGATAGATAGATAGATAGGAGATAGATAGATAGATAGATAGATAGATATGAGATAGATAGATAGATAGATAGATAGATAGGAGATAGATAGATAGATAGATAGATAGATAGATAGATAGATAGATAGATATGAGATAGATAGATAGATAGATAGATAGATATGAGATAGATAGATAGATAGATATGAGATAGATAGATAGATAGATAGATAGATAGATAGATAGATAGATAGATATGAGAAAGATAGATGATTTTGGTGCTCCTTCTTCTAATGGTTCCGTCCAGGATCCATATGGCTTTGCACTTCCCTTAATTGTTTTTATACTGATCTGTTCTGTATTTTCTTAGTTTTGATAAATAGTTCTATTAAATGTGTCATTCTTTGCCATATGAGAGCATAAAACATGACACCACATCACTAGAAATGCCTGAGACTCATCTGTCCGGATATCTTATAGATAGTTGTAGCTGTTTCTGTGCTGCAGACCTGTGAGACCCATAAATCATTGTGGCACATGACAGACACGTCTCTACTGCGCGGCTCAATCACGCTCTGCTACACTCCTGGCTGGATTCTCTCTATCTGAGTATCTTCCCTCTAGTGCGGTGTATCCGCGTCTCCGCTGTTCTCCGTGTGTCTTATACAGGACCTGGATGTGATAATTTATGCCTGTAGATCGCAGGGGAGGGGGCGACACTTCTTCATGTAAAATACAAAACATTAACTCATGCATGGATGGAATTATTTTGCAATTAACAGATGTAGCAGAGCTGAGTTTGCCTTTTGCTGCTCCAGGTGTATATAATCATATATATAAAAACTATATACAACTATCATAAAAATTGATACAATAATATAACAATGTATAACTATTTCAGCCCTGCTACATGCAGTCCAGCTATCACGTAGTGCAGTACTACGAGTCACCAGCAGGCGGCGCATATCTTCGTAGTTTTGTAATGCAATATAAAGTTTCCATCTATAGAACAGAAGAATTTATGTTAGAGTTTACTCTATTTTTAATAGTTTTATGTTAAATTTTATGGGTTTTTTTTACATTTTCAGCCGAAATCCCCACGATGGTCGGACTCATAGGCGCGTTCGGCCTCGTGTTTACCGTCTCCCTCTTCTCCTGGATCTGTTGCCAACGCAAATCCACCAAATCCAACAAGACCCCGCCTTATAAATTCGTCCACGTCTTAAAAGGTGTCGACATCTACCCCGAAAATCTCAGCAGCAAGAAGAAATTCGGGGCGGACGAGAAAACGGAACTGTCTCCCAAGTCTCACCTGTCCAAGAGCTCGCTGCATCTCGACCTGGAGAAAAGAGACTTGAACGGGAATTTTCCTAAAGCCAATAAAGTCCGGAGCTCCCCGGATCTGGAGGATTTCTCACAACCTCAATTATCCGAAAAAGACAAGAATTCGATATCTCCGGAGAGTATCAACTCCACCTCCTCGCTGCCATCTGCGGAGAAGCAGGACAAGCTGGGGTCGCTCTTCTTCGCCTTAGAGTACAACTTTGAGAAGAAGGCTTTCGTGGTGAACATCAAGGAGGCCAGGTCTCTCCCGGCCATGGATGAACAGTCAATGACTTCTGATCCCTACATAAAAATGACCATCCTCCCGGAGAAAAAACACAAGGTAAAGACAAGAGTCCTCCGGAAGACCTTGGATCCGGCCTTCGATGAGACCTTCACCTTCTATGGGATTCCTTACAGCCAGGTGCAAGATCTGGTCCTCCACTTTATCGTCTTGAGCTTTGACCGTTTCTCAAGGGACGACGTCATCGGGGAGGTCTACTTCCCTCTGTCTGGGATCGAGCTGTCGGATGGAAGAGTCTTGATGAACAGGGAGATCAATAAGAGGAACGTGCGGGTAATACGATACATTTTTACATCATATATTGGCGTAAAGTTTGTTTATTGAGCGGCTTTGGGTCTTCAGATGATCATAACTACATCTTGTTACATTTTGTGGGTCCTTGGGTGGTGGACCCTGTAGGGCGCTTGGTGGCCCCATCTGGGAACGCATAGTTTTAGTCAACATTTACTTATATAAAGATCCTATCCTGTGCTTTATATTATTTACATTGTATAGAAGGAAGGGCTATAGGACATCCGTAGAAGCACATGAGATGCCTTAGCTCATATTTTGGCAAGGGCCCCAAGTTTCTAAATCAATACAACTTCACATCAAGCTAAGAAAATCTGTGACAGGCTGCAGTTTACAACATGACCACTAGGTGGCCACACGTATAGGATGGACATCACATGGCAGAATAACACAGAATCAGATTGTCATGAAAAGCTGCTGAAGCTACACTGAGGACATCCAGGCCAGGACATATCTGTAAGGAAAGTGACCGACCATCCTCAGGCCATTGCATTTCTAGACAGTTACCTCTTGCTCCGTCACTGCAGGAAATGTGAGTAAGAAAAGATAATGCTAATAAAGTCATGGAAATGCAGGCAGATCTGCAGCAGGAGGAGATGAGAAGATTGTACATGGTGTTGTATCAGTGGGTAGCATGTTATAGAGCAAGAGGAGCTAAGAAGCTCATACAGAGTACCCTATCTGCAGGCAGCATGTTATAGAGCAGGAGGAGCAGCGCAGATTGTACATCGTGTCCTATCTGGGGGCAGCATGTTATAGAGCAGGAGGTGCTGAGCAGATTGTACATAGTGTCCTATCTGCAGGCAGCATGTTATAGAGTAGTAGGAGCTGAGCAGATTGTACATAGTGTCCTATCTGCAGGCATCATGTTATAGAGCAGGAGGATCTGAGCAGATTGTACATAGTGTCCTATCTGCAGGCAGCATGTTATAGAGTAGTAGGAGCTGAGCAGATTGTACATAGTGTCCTATCTGCAGACAGCATGTTATAGAGCAGGAGGAGCTGAGTAGATTGTACATAGTGTCCTATCTGCATGCAGCAGGTTATAGAGCAGGATGAGCTGAGCACATTGTACACAGTGTCCTATCTGCAAGCAGCATGTTATAGAGCAGGAGGAGCTGAGCAGATTGTACATAGTGTCCTATCTGCAGGCAGCATGTTATAGAGTAGTAGGAGCTGAGCAGATTGTACATAGTGTTCTATCTGCAGGCAGCATGTTATAGAGCAGGAGGAGCTGAGTAGATTGTACACAGTGACCTATCTGCAAGCAGCATGTTATAGAGCAGGAGGAGCTGAGCACATTGTACATAGTGTCCTATCTGCAGGCAGCATGTTATAGAGCAGGAGGAGCTGAGCACATTGTACATAGTGTCCTATCTGCAGGCAGTCTGTTATAGAGCAGGAGGAGCTGCAATTCTGTGTCCTGGTCCCCTTTAATAGATAAAGTGGGAGATTTATCACAGCTGGAAACAGTCGTACAAGCTGTGATTTCATCTCCATTCCTGACGCAGAGGTGGGAATGGCGACTCCTTCCCCCTGCGCCAGGTGGGTGTGGTGGGGAGGTGCGGCGCCTGTGCCTGTTCAGGTGCCGCTTATGGTGCAGTTATACACCACCGTCTGTCCTGGTGTAGCAGAGCTCGGACAGCGCACCAGTGCAGGTACCGCCGGCGGCGCCTATGCATGAGGAGCCTCCTGATAGATCCAGCGATGGCCGGGGGATGGGGTGCACTTGGCGTCGGCCTATGATTAATATTCCCCAATGTTTGCTCCCAGAAAACTGATCTTCATGGGAACAGATTGTCCCTCGGAATGACACTTATTACACAATGCGTTAGGTCTTTGCGGATGTGACTGTATCGCCGCAGTTACTTTGTGTTTGTCGCTATGTGATACATTTGTTACTTTGTGTCTCAGCCGGTAACAATGGATCTTCTATTGATTTGTAGAAGTCATCAGGACGCGGGGAATTGCTGATCTCTCTGTGTTACCAATCAACTACCAACACCCTGACCGTGGTGGTGCTGAAGGCGCGTCACCTGCCCAAAGCCGACATATCCGGGGTATCAGGTAAGATCGCCACAGCGGCCTATTACCATGATGGTGAGGTGCCAGGGAGACTATGCTATGTGCCCATGGTGAGGTGCCAGAGAAGGAGACTATGCTATGTGCCCATGGTGCGATGCCAGGGAGGGAGACTATGCTATGTGCCCATGGTGAGGTGCCAGGGAGGGAGACTATGCTATGTGCCCATGGTGAGGTGCCAGGGAGGGAGACTATGCTATGTGCCCATGGTGAGGTGCCAGGGAGGGAGACTATGCTATGTGCCCATGGTGAGGTGCCAGGGAGGGAGACTATGCTATGTGCCCATGGTGAGGTGCCAGGGAGGGAGACTATGCTATGTGCCCATGGTGAGGTGCCAGGGAGGGAGACTATGCTATGTGCCCATGGTGAGGTGCCAGGGAGGGAGACTATGGTATGTGCCCATGGTGAGGTGCCAGGGAGGGAGACTATGCTATGTGCCCATGGTGAGGTGCCAGGGAGGGAGACTATGGTATGTGCCCATGGTGCGATGCCAGGGAGGGAGACTATGCTATGTGCCCATGGTGAGGTGCCAGGGAGGGAGACTATGCTATGTGCCCATGGTGAGGTGCCAGGGAGGGAGACTATGGTATGTGCCCATGGTGCGATGCCAGGGAGGGAGACTATGCTATGTGCCCATGGTGAGGTGCCAGGGAGGGAGACTATGCTATGTGCCCATGGTGAGGTGCCAGAGAGGCAGACTATGCTATGTGCCCATGGTGAGGTGCCAGGGAGGGAGACTATGCTATGTGCCCATGGTGAGGTGCCAGGGAGGGAGACTATGCTATGTGCCCATGGTGAGGTGCCAGGGAGGGAGACTATGCTATGTGCCCATGGTGAGGTGCCAGGGAGGGAGACTATGCTATGTGCCCATGGTGAGGTGCCAGGGAGGGAGACTATGCTATGTGCCCATGGTGGGGTGCCAGGGAGGGAGACTATGCTATGTGCCCATGGTGAGGTGCCAGGGAGGGAGACTATGCTATGTGCCCATGGTGAGGTGCCAGGGAGGGAGACTATGCTATGTGCCCATGGTGAGGTGCCAGGGAGGGAGACTATGCTATGTGGCCATGGTGAGATGCCAGGGAGGGACACGATGCTATGTGCCCAAGATGAGGTGCCATTGGTGGTATTATCCCTGTACTGTGACATCGCTGTGTGTATTATCTCTGTACTGTGACATCACTGTGTGTATTATCCCTGTATTGTGACATCACTGTGTGTATTATCTCTGTACTGTGACATCACTGTGTGTATTATCCCTGTACTGTGACATCCCTGTGTGTATTATCCCTGTACTGTGACATCCCTGTGTGTATTATCCCTGTACTGTGACATCCCTGTGTGTATTATCCCTGTACTGTGACATCACTGTGTGTATTATCTCTGTACTGTGACATCACTGTGTGTATTATCCCTGTACTGTGACATGACTGTGTGTATTATCTCTGTACTGTGACATCACTGTGTGTATTATCTCTGTACTGTGACATCACTGTGTGTATTATCCCTGTACTGTGACATCCCTGTGTGTATTACCCCTGTACTGTGTCATCACTGTGTGTTTTATCCCTGTACTGTGACATCACTGTGTGTATTATCCCCTGTACTGTGACATGACTGTGTGTATTATCCCTGTACTGTGACATCACTGTGTGTATTATATCTGTACTGTGACATCACTGTGTGTATTATCTCTGTACTGTGACATCACTGTGTGTATTATCCCTGTACTGTGACATCCCTGTGTGTATTACCCCTGTACTGTGTCATCACTGTGTGTTTTATCCCTGTACTGTGACATCACTGTGTGTATTATCCCCTGTACTGTGACATGACTGTGTGTATTATCCCTGTACTGTGACATCACTGTGTGTATTATATCTGTACTGTGACATCACTGTGTGTATTATCTCTGTACTGTGACATCACTGTGTGTATTATCCCTGTACTGTGACATCCCTGTGTGTATTACCTCTGTACTGTGACATCCCTGTGTGTATTACCTCTGTACTGTGACATCCCTGTGTGTATTACCTCTGTACTGTGACATCACTGTGTGTATTACCTCTGTACTGTGACATCACCGTGTGTATTATCCCTGTACTGTGACATCACTGTGTGTATTTTCCCTGTACTGTGACATCACTGTCTGTATTATCCCTGTACTGTGACATCACTGTGTGTATTATCTCTTTACTGCGACAATACTGTGTGTATTATCCCAGTACTGTGACTTCACTGTGTGTATTATCCCAGTACTGTGACTTCACTGTGTGTATTATCCCTGTACTGTGACATCACTGTGTGTATTATTTCTGTACTGTGACTTCACTGTGTGTATTATCCCTGTTCTGTGACATCACTTTATGTATTATCCCTTTACTGTGACATCACTGTGTGTATCATCCCTGTACTGTGACATCACTGTGTGTATTATCCCTGTTCTGTTACATCACTTTATGTATTATCCCTGTACTGTGACATCACTGTGTGTATCATCCCTGTACTGTGACATCACTGTGTGTATTATTTCTTTACTGCGACATCACTGTGTGTATTACCTCTGTAATGTGACATCACTGTGTGTATTACCTCTGTACTGTGACATCACTGTGTGTATTACCTCTGTACTGTGACATCACTGTGTGTATTATACCTGTGCTGTGACATCACTGTGTGTATTATCCCTGTTCTGTTACATCACTTTATGTATTATCCCTGTACTGTGACATCACTGTGTGTATCATCCCTGTACTGTGACATCACTGTGTGTATTATCTCTTTACTGCGACAATACTGTGTGTATTACCTCTGTACTGTGACATCACTGTGTGTATTACCTCTGCACTGTGACATCACTGTGTGTATCATCCCTGTACTGTGACATCACTGTGTATTACCTCTGTACTGTGACATCACTGTGTGTATTATCCACGTACTGTGACATCACTGTGTGTATTATCCCTGTACTGTGACATCACTGTGTGTATTATCCCTGTACTGTGACATCACTGTGTATTATCCCTGTACTGTGACATCACTGTGTGTATTATCTCTGTACTGTGACATCACTGTGTGTATTATCCCTGTACTGTGACATCACTATGTGTATTATTGCTGTACTGTGACATCACTATGTGTATTATTTCTGTACTGTGACATCACTGTGTGTATTACCCCTGCACTGTGACATCACTGTGTGTAGTATCCCTGTACTGTGACATCACTGTGTGTAGTATCCCTGTACTGTGACATCACTGTGTGTATTATTTCTGTACTGTGACATCACTGTGTGTATTATCCCTGTACTGTGACATCACTGCGTGTATTATCTCTGTACTGTGACATCACTGTGTGTATTATCCCTGTACTGTGACATCACTATATGTATTATACCTTGTACTGTGACATCACTGTGTGTATTATCTCTGTACTGTGACATCACTGTGTGTATTATCCCTGTACTGTGACATCACTGTGTGTATTATCTCTGTACTGTGACATCACTGTGTATATTATCCCTGTACTGTGACATCACTGTGTGTATTATTTCTGTACTGTGACATCACTGTGTGTATTATCTCTGTACTGTGACATCACTGTGTGTATTATTTCTGTACTGTGATATCACTGTGTGTATTATCTCTGTACTGTGACATCACTGTGTGTATTATTTCTGTACTGTGACATCACTGTGTACAGCTCTGCTCTGCCTCTGTGTAACACTCTCAGGGTTGGGCACTCGTTCTATGTGTGAGAATGAAATCCATTCTCACTAGTCCGGAGGCCGGATCCTCTTTGTGCTGCAGATGTTCCCGGGAGGAGTCGTCCTCCGCATGCAGTCACTTGGATGTTATGTGTCCCATGTGTGGAGATGGAAAGTGATTGTTCCTGGATGAGTCAGCGGCTTCATCTCCCGCAGTGACATCACCGGCCGCCGCTGCTCTATACTGCGACCTTTGTGGCAGCCAAAGTGGGTGGGAAGAGAGGGGGTCACAGCGTCTGTACTGGAAGAATAACACTGAGAGAGGATTTGTAACCGTAGACCATCAAAATCTGCAGCAAGTGATCGGTTTTATCTCAGGAGATCTGAGTCGTCGTGTGTAGCCTGTGTTGTTAGTAGCAACAGGACTGTGAAAGATGCATTTATATTCCAAGACTGTACTGGGTACGTGTTCTCACCCTGCTGTGCTCTCTGCTCTCTGCAGCCAGAGTTAGGTATTGTCCCTGGAGAGATGTGTATTTGTACCTCACACTGCTGTGCTCTGTGCTCTCTGCAGGCAGTGTTCTGTATTGTCCCTGGTGAGATGTGTAATCAGACCTCACACTGCTGTGCTCTGTGCTCTCTGCAGCCAGTGTTATGTATTGTCCCTGGAGAGATGTGTAATCAGACCTCACACTGCTGTGCTCTGTGCTCTTTGCAGCTAGTGTTATGTATTGTCCCTGGAGACATGTGTAATCATACCTCACACTGCTGTGCTCTGTGCTCTCTGCAGCCAGTGATATGTATTGTCCCGGGAGAGATGTGTAATCAGACCTCACACTGCTGTGCTCTGTGCTCTCTGAAGCCAGTGTTTTGTGTTGTCCATGGAGAGATGTGTAATCAGACCTCACACTGCTGTGCTCTGTGCTCTCTGCAGCCATTGTTATGTATTGTCCCTGGAGAGATGTGTAATCAGACCTCACACTGCTGTGCTCTGTGCTCTCTGCAGCCATTGTTATGTATTGCCCCTGGAGAGATGTGTAATCAGACCTCACACTGCTGTGCTCTGTGCTCTCTGCAGCCATTGTTATGTATTGCCCCTGGAGAGATGTGTAATCAGACCTCACACTGCTGTGCTCTGTGCTCTCTGCAGCCAGTGTTATGTATTGCCCCTGGAGAGATGTGTAATCAGACCTCACACTGCTGTGCTCTATGCTTTCTGCAGCTAGTGTTATGTATTTCCCCTGGATATATATGTAATCAGACCTGTGTTGTTAGTAGCAGCAGGACTGTGAAATATGAAATGATATTCGAGGACTATAGCTTCTCCAAGTGCACTGGGAACGTGTCCTCGCACTGCTGTGCCCTGTGCTTTGCATTGAGCCACTCCAAAGCCCAACCCACCACTGTACTCCAGTAAAAAGTGTCATAGACTCATGGTTAAATTCTACAGCAGTCACTCAAAATAGGGGGAGGGGCTACTGAGTGTGAGGACAGTCCCCCGGTGCACTTGGAGGAGCTCCAATCCAGGATTATAAATTTGCTTTATTAGTTGCAGTACAGACAATGATAGGGTTAAAGGGATCTGTATGGCTAATACTAAATAGTGTCTGCAGTACCAGATCTTAAAGGGAATGCAGTTACATTCCCTTTAACATCTGCGCTGTGGAATAATTGCATAGCAGAGCTGAGTGTGTCATGTGGGGTTATTCATGGGACTGCGGGTACATCTGCCATAATATTCCAAAAAATTCCCTTTATTTAGGAATTTTAGGATGATAAATGAGGATCGCTCCGGGATCCTTCTCCGAGAATGGAGATCAGTTACAGATTGGGGGTCATTCACTAAGGGCCGATTCGCGTTTTCCCGACGTGTTACCCGAATATTTATGATTTGCACCGATTTTTCCTGATTTTGTGGCGCACGCGATCGTATTGTGTCACATCGGCGCCGACATGCACGCGACGGAAATGGGGGGCGTGGCCGAACGAAAACCCGACGAACTCAGAGAAACTGCTGCATTTTTTAAAAAAAAGTGTCGCTGGAGCCGCGCTTACCTTCACCAAGAATAGGATCGTGAATTCCGGCGGGCCTCAGCGGACATGAGCAAATCCGTTGGGTTTTCGTACGGCCACGCCCCCCGATTTCCGTCGCGTGCATGCCGGCGCCGATGCACCACAATCCGATCGTGTGCGCCAAAATCCCGGGGCAATACAGGGAAAATTGACGCAAAACGGAAAAAGCCAGGTAACCTGCCGTAAAAACGCGAATCGGGTCCTTAGTAAATGACCCCCATTGTGTCTATCCCTCTGGAGGACCTGTCTGTCCATAGATCACACAGTCATCCCAATGAAGTGAATGTGCTCTGTGTAATTCTAAACTCCACCTGCGGGGGCAGTGCAGGGAAACTAAACCCCTGCTGCCAGGTTTCCCTGCAGATCAGTCGATCACTAGGGATTCCAGCAATCGGAGATGATGTGATCAGCAGAGGGAATCTTCTCGGGTACACCCCCCCCCCCTCCTCCTCCTTAAAGGGGTTTCCTGGGAACAGTCTAAGACTTTTAGATGATTATTTATGTCCATAGCTGAGATGATCCCTCCTCCTGCCAATGATGTCACATGGTTCTCTATGATGATGTCACAGCCTGGAGGATCTATAGGCTATAAATAATTAAGGATACATTAGTATAGTGGAGGAGCCTATACGGTTACATCGTCCTCCGGGGATACTGCAGCCTCCACGTCCTCCCTTATCCTTGTGCCTCCGGATTTATGGTATCGGGATAGAATAGGAAACGAGACGTTACAGCGGATGCAAAAATGGGGCAGTGAGCAGAAGTTTAGTGAACATTTGGCTACAGTTTAGGATGTAGCGGAGCTGAGATAGTTAAAAAAAACGTCAGTTTTATTTTTTAATGACATTAGATTAGACCTCAGTTTGTGATAAAATGGGAAACATTCTCTTCTACAATGTTGCAGTGTTGTAATTGCTACAGATGTAGCAGAGCTGAATTTGGATGCAGCGGTGGCCCCTCGGAGGGGGGATCTGGAGATCTTTGATGGGAAAACCCTTTCAACTTTGATTTTTTGTTTTCAAAATCTTAAAGGGATAAGAAATAAGCAGTCGATGGTGGATAAAGTGGCTCAGCTGCCCACAGTGACCAGCAGGGGGCATCATTGGTCAGGGTGACACTGGGCCCACATGGTAGATCCTGGGGATATTCTATTTATTCTTGGATCTGGTCCTGGAAGAATCTTGGCTTAAGACGAGCAGCTCCGCTACTTCTACTAATGACCGTGAAGCCCCCATCACCGCTTTTACATGAGATGTATAGTAGAAGGCGGCTCCAGGCCCCCCCCACGAGTGACCCACTTCCAGACATAATGGGCGCAGTGATGGAGGTTCATTAGGAGACGCCTCGTCCGGTGCTGCTAATTATAGATTTACAGACTCCACTCATTATCAGCCAGCCCTCAGCGCACCACCATGTGCCCCCATTACTGTACAACCTCCCCGTGTCTGCTGTGCTCTGATCCTCAGATGTTGTGATCAAGGAAGTTGCCACATGATATGGCTGGAATATTCATTATAGATACTAAAGACTGAGGCTACTCATAGTCTACTCATAGTGTACTCATAGTCTACTCAATGTCTACTCATTGTCTACTCATAGTCTACTTATGGTCTACTCATAGTCTCCTCATAGTCTACTCATAGTCTACTCATAGTCTCCTCATTGTCTACTCATTGTCTACTCATAGTCTCCTCATAGTCTCCTCATAGTCTCCTCATAGTCTACTCATTGTCTACTCATTGTCTACTCATAGTCTACTCATAGTCTACTCATTGTCTACTCATAGTCTACTCATAGTCTCCTCATAGTCTCCTCATAGTCTACTCATAGTCTACTCATAGTCTCCTCATAGTCTACTCATAGTCTACTCATAGTCTCCTCATTGTCTACTCATTGTCTACTCATTGTCTACTCATAGTCTCCTCATAGTCTCCTCATAGTCTCCTCATAGTCTACTCATAGTCTACTCATTGTCTACTCATAGTCTACTCATAGTCTACTCATAGTCTCCTCATTGTCTACTCATTGTCTACTCATTGTCTACTCATAGTCTCCTCATAGTCTCCTCATAGTCTCCTCATAGTCTCCTCATAGTCTCCTCATAGTCTACTCATAGTCTCCTCATTGTCTACTCATAGTCTACTCATAGTCTCCTCATAGTCTACTCATAGTCTACTCATTGTCTACTCATAGTCTACTCATAGTCTACTCATAGTCTACTCATTGTCTACTCATAGTCTACTCATAGTCTACTCATTGTCTACTTATAGTCTACTCATAGTCTACTCATTGTCTACTTATGGTCTACTCATTGTCTACTCATAGTCTACTTATGGTCTACTCATAGTCTCCTCATAGTCTACTCATAGTCTACTCATTGTCTACTTATAGTCTACTCATTGTCTACTCATAGTCTACTCATTGTCTACTTATAGTCTACTCATTGTCTACTTATAGTCTACTCATTGGCTACCCATAGTCTACTTATGGTCTACTCATTGTCTACTCATAGTCTACTTATGGTCTACTCATAGTCTACTGTTACCGCTAATGGCCCTGGTACATGAAGGGGCCTAAATGCCTCCCTGCTCCCTTACTACAGCAAATAGTAGATGGCAGCTCTGCTACCGATTTTGAGGTCTAAAAGTTTCAAGCTACTCCTTGACTGTTACTACTACTAGGGCTACATATAATGAGAATCCTGGGCTGCTGATGGCCCCTCTGGTAACAATGATATTTAGTGTCTCTAAAAGGACAAGAAATCTGTTGTGTTACAGAAGAGACGGGCCCTGCCCTTACTTGTAACACGCCGATTATAGATACATGTACTACTACTATGAGGAGCAATTCCAACAATTTTGTCCTTTTCTGTAAGGTCCTGCTTTGATTCTGCTGTACTATTACCAGTACTATAATTACTACAACTATTACTATCACTACTACAACTACTACTGTCACTACTACTACTACTATCACTACTACTACTATCACTACAACTATTACTATCACTACTACTACTATCACTACAACTACTACTATCACTACAACTATTACTATCACTACTACTACTATCACTACAATTATTACTATCACTACTACTACTATCACTACAACTATTACTGTCACTACTACTACTATCACTACAACTATTACTGTCACTACTACTACTACTATCACTACTGCAACTACTACTGTCACTACTACTACTACTGTCACTACTACAACTACTACTGTCACTACTACTACTACTACTGTCACTACTACTACTACTACTACTACTACTACTACTACTCAGGCTTATGAGGCTTTTTGCCATAGTGGATGCTATATGGCCGGGGTCATCAGTGGTTCAGATAGATCATAGTTACGAGCCAATCCGATGAATTAAACTGAATGCTTATTGGTAAAACGGCTCCGCGTTTCGATTCTGGAACGGCATCTTCTTCAGGCCAATTCTGCTGTCAGCAAAGTCCCTTTATCCCGTAAATGAGATGTTTCCGTGTCTTCATTTCTTCCTATAAGCTTCGATATGATGGTACAAAGTCTATAGCGTAATGAGATGTTCTCCACCCGCCATAAATTACTGCACATTGACTATGAGAACGAGACGGTTCTATAAGCTCTACAAGATACAAGGATGACTCATCACAAGACATCGTTACCCCATTCTCCACCTATTAGGGTTTATCACCGGATCACAGATTATATGACATGTCTCATAGTCACATCTAGCAGATAGATTTGTCTCTCCATCCTCATGGTGAACACTCAGGAGCCCTGTACTTACAGATTCTTCTTACGTAGGGGCGACGGGCTGACTGCTGACACCACAAGCTCTCAGCACTTTCCAATCAATTACGGTCGATCAATGGATGTAGACAACGTATTACTGCACAGTTACACAAACCACCCGATGCCACTAATGGCTCTGGATGATTCCATTGTACTTCTAGTTCTTCAATCCCTCAACCGCATATCGTAGAAAGACTCTAAACTGATACACTAGGCCATATCTACGTTCCTAATTTCCAAGGTTATGCTCCATATTTAGGCTCAGAAAAGTGGAGGAATTAGCGCACCAGATGGGTAAAATGAAGGGCACCAATGGAGTCCAGAAGATCCCATTGACTATAATGGATTTTGTTGGACTTCTGTTTCTGTTTTTGGTGATGTTGCTGGACAAAAAAAGTCTTGTGTGAAGACGAGATCTGTCCGGGATTTCTTAACAGAGCTTCTGAAGCATGTGTGAGCATAGCCTTAGCTCTAAGACAAAGTCTAAGTCAATGGTACATTGGGATTTATAAAATACCGTGTAGATGCGTCAGGACCCACACTCTCAGGTCTGGTAATAGGTCTTACCCGAAGTGCCAGTCAGCACTGATCAGCATGTTAAGGAGTTTACTGGATTCAAAAATATTGAGAGCTTACCCCAGGGCTAGTTCTTCAATATGAGATTTTCTTTGGTGGGACAAAAAACAACAACTTCACAGATCAGCCATTGCTAGCTGGTGGGAAACGGAGAATGGAACAGGAAGCAGACAGCTCTATTTCCTGTGTAGTGGACAGACCTGGTTACTGCAGATCAGCTCTATTACCTTTCACAAGAGCTAAGACTCAGCTCAGCCACTACACAGAGAATGGCGCTGTCTGCTTCCTGCTCCATGTTTACCAGCTGCTGGGAACAATTGATCTGTGGGGTTGCTGATTGTTGGATTCCCAAATATATGATATTAATGGATATCAATTATGTTGATTGGACATGAACCCAGACTTCAGACAGAAGTGCAGCTTTTGGGTTCAACCCAAAACCTGCAGGTGTTAGCTCTTTAAGTAGCACCCACAAAGCAGCTGGAATGCCAGCAGCGCATGCGTACAACTATTTTCCATATGATGGCCGCTCCTTTATGATAACACGCCGGCATTTAAAGGTCTAACACCACCGGTCAGCACTGAACACGGGTGTTACTGGTGGGCAGAACTCTTCAGGTTGGGGTTTGGGTACCCAAACTAAACTTTTATTGACGGTTTAGCCCAACCAGTGACCCAGAGAATGGTTTCATATACCTTGTATTTAGGGATAGCATATTTTGCACCTTTTTTTTTGTGGAAAGTCACCAGTAGGTAGGATGGGAAGGGGGGAGATGCAGCTGCAGTGTTTCTACTGTTGTGATGTTAAAGGAGGGAAATAAAATTGGAAAGAGAACACAATTTTTAATTTTTAGAACCAAAAGTTTTCAGTGCCCTTAAGTCTCTAAAGTTTTTTTCTGAATTTTTATGCAATCATTATACGATGTAAAACAATGTAGTATTTGAAGATATCAATTTTATTGTAAACAACAATATTAAATAATTGTATTTGCATTTTCCAGATCCTTACGTGAAAGTGAATCTGTATCACGCAAAGAAAAGAATTTCCAAAAAGAAAACTCACGTGAAGAAGTGCACCCCCAACGCGGTGTTCAATGAACTGTTTGTGTTTGACATTCCTTGTGAAGGCTTGGAAGACATAAGTGTGGAGTTCCTGGTGATGGATTCAGACCGAGGCTCCAGGAATGAGATTATTGGCCGATTAATCCTTGGAGCCTCCGCAGATGGAACAGGTGGAGAACATTGGAAGGAAATCTGTGAACATCCTCGGAGACAGATCGCCAAGTGGCACATGTTGTGCGATGGTTAGAAGCCTTGAGATGAACGGACTTCAGCATCTTCATATTTTTTTAATTTCTTTGCCATGTAAAATAAGAGGCTTGACATTTCTTTTTTTTTTTTTTTAGGTTAAAACATGATCAACAAAATAAAGTAAGAAAAATAGACAAAAATAAAAGACAAATTAACATGTTGCCTAAATTCAAAAGAACAAGATCAAAATCACTTTATAAAATGGGAATTTTGCAATTTACAGTTACCGATATTTAATTGTGTACAAAATTGGGTTAACCCATGATAGATCACTCAGTAGAGAGACTCCATGAGTTGAAATTTTTGACGTATGGGTGAGGAACATGTTGAGTGTAGACGGCACATTTCACCTCCTTGCTTGATACTATGCTTCATAGCAATGCTTCTCAAATTGGTGAGGTGGGTCTCTTGGGTGAAACAACCCCATTAGGTGATAAGACACATCAGAGTAGAATGTTTTTGAAGAATTGCTAACTGGCTTGATACTATGCTTCATATCAATGCTTCTCAAATTGGTGAGGTGGGTCTCTTGGACGATAGGTCTCTTGGACGATAGGATACAGTAGAGTAGAATGTTTTCGAAGAATTGCTTACTGGCTTGAGACTATGCTTCATATCAATGCTACTCAAATTGGTGAGGTGGGTCTCTTGGACGAGACAACCCCAATAGATGATAGGACACAGCAGGGTAGAAAGTTTTTGAAGAAATGACAACTGGCTGGATACGGTTTCCCATGGGAGCACTGATTTCTGGTTTTGTTCTGCATGTTCAAAAGACAAATTTTTTGTTACATTGAGCTTTTTAAAAAAAAAAGAAGCCAAGTCGGCTTCCAATGCTGTGGTCCATGCACAGTGTTGTTGTGTTTTGGCTGGTGAAGTGTTAGCAAAAATGTTGGAGAAATTATAGTCTATACTAAATTCTTAGTGCCATGTTCCTGATATGTAGTCACAAAAAAACCCCCCACAAAATATAATTATGTGTCAAAAATTTTAATTTATAATAAATTCCACCATTTAAAGGTGACCCCAAAGAATAAAGGGGCTAAAACAAAGAGAATGGGGCAAACTGTATCCATCAGTAACTATACATTATACAGTAATTAATGTTGGGTTGTCATTACATTTTCACTTTTTCTTGCCCTGCTTTTTGATCAAGTGAAATTTTTGTCCAAAGTTAAGTTAAATTCATTTCAGGTTAAAGCCGAATTTCTCCTTTAAACAGCCGACATTTTAAGATGAAGATGCTGCGAATAAAATGTTACGATTAGCAAATAAACTTTTTGAGGATCATCGGGATTGTGCTCTAAACATTGATATTCAATTGTAAAGTCCCCAAAAAATTGGTCGTTCTGGAGAACCCGATTCCATTTCCCCGGTTAGGGAATAAGACTGTTATAAAGTATAGTTAGCCAACATTTTTGACCATTCTTTAGAAGGGAAAAACAAGTGAGGGATAACGGATAGAACGGATAGGCTATGTTGGTGGCTTCAAGGTCAAATGTTCAAATTATAAAAACATTCAGTCTTTGAATTGGACACCGATCAAGTTGGGGGTTCAAACTGTAAATTGTGCTTCTGTTTAAGAGGGTTTCCAACAATCCTAGTTTTACACCCTGGATCTACAGGATAGGTAATACAAGTGCAATTGTTATAGGGTCCACTGCTGGGACCCCCCACTGACCCTTGGACTAGGGCTCTTTTCTGCATCTCCATTTCATATTGGTCTGTCTGAGGACTTTGAATACACAATACAGGCAGTCCCCGGGTTACATACAAGATGAAGTCCATAGGTTTGTTCTTAAGTTGAATTTGTATGTAAGTCGAAACTGTATATTTTATAATTGTAGTTTTAGACAATTTTTTTTTTTTTTGCTGCAGTGACAATTAGAGTTTCAATTTTTTTTTTCCTGGGACCAAGGATTATCAATAAACCTTCATTACAGACACTTTACAGTTAATTATTGCAATCTAGAATTATTGCATCCACAGAGCTTCACCAGAGGTCACAGGGGGCAGAGGGGTCCGTCTTTGAGCAGTGAGCAGAGCTGATCCTGATCGGAATGCTTTGAAAACTTTTTTTTACATCTAGTGGACCGTAACTCTTTATACTGCCCATTGGTCACACTTTGTCCAACCTCATGTTGGATGGTAAAATATGGATAAGATAGCCGAAACACAAGCAGAGTGTATACTGTACTTTCTACTTTTCCATATATTATAAGATTATATTTAATAATTGTATTCCAAAGATCTATGTACACCAAGAAAAAACATTTTCGAATATAGACATAGAGATGACTTACTGAATATTGTATCATGATGAAATCGTTGACCTAAGTGCTTGGATTTTTTTACTAAAAATGTCATCAGGGTAAAAGTCTAATAATGTCACGTGGATAAAAGTCTCATCATAAACTGTACATAACTGTAAATTGCAAAAATCCTTTTTTAGAAGTAGAATGTTTTAGAGGATTTTTTCCAAAAAGTTTGCCTCCAGTCTGTGTTCATGTAAATCTTCCAATCTGTTTCGATTTACAGGATGAAATATTATCACAGAAATTCTATTAAATGATAAATTATAAATATGTAGTTTCATAAAAATTGTGACAGGTTTTGACATTGGCTTTAGTTTTGGTATTGGCACCAAAGCCATCACCTTCAACGATGGTGAAATCACTCAGCCAAGCCCTTTCCCTCTGTTATAAGCCTTCCCCAATTCCCGCTGGGCAGAGGCCATAGGTGGCTGTTCCCTTTTCTTGGTTTCACCAATCGATTAGGATTTCAAATTACAGATCAAAATATCGAACTTGTCAAAAGTTTTATGAAGGAGCAAAGGGTAACTTCCGAAGCCACCAATGTGTTCAGAACAGTTCTCACCACTACCGTTCCCAAAATTTTGATCACACAACATGCACTACTCAGCTTGGGGCAAAACCAAACACTAGAAAAGCTCCTACTACAATATAAACGATAAACTTGTGATACACCTAACATATTTAAATAGAATAAAAGGAAAAAAAAGTTTTTGAAAAAAAATTGTACAACCAAACACCATACGTATGACTGTTTTCTGTGTTTTGGAAAACCCAATTTTAAAAAACTTTATTTGGGAATCCTAATTGTGAGAATCTCCCACCTTCAGGATTCCTATTTATAATCAAACAACTACAAAGAGAAATTCTCAACCTATAGGACTCAGCTGTGTGCTCCCTACTTTTTCCAGTGGAGGCGCCAAAGAGATTCCATGTTCCCCAAATATCACTACGGATGGCAGGAGGCCACCGACCCAGATTGGCCACTGATCACCTTATAGTCTAGGGACCCTTTCATCTAAAAAGATTGTTCTGACTAAGCTTCCCATTCTGTAGTAGTTGGGCTTTAATTTTCAATTATTGACTATAATGTCCTTATCTTCTCTCTCTCTATCTTCTGGATGTGTATGTGTCACGACTAAAAAACATGATTTATCTGCACCTTGATATCCTGGATCACCCAATGGTTGAGCTGGGGATTTCAACTTTTTTATTTTGCACAAAATCATGGATTTCCTGTGTCGAATATCTGGTCAAAATCCACTGTCAACCTTCCGACAACTATCTTGACTGGAATGCTCTATATTTCGAACCAGGATTCCTCTTGAAACATTGTGCACTTCCATGAGTAGACGTTGCTCCAGGAAGAAAAAAAAGACTCAGCAGCCTCCCAATCATTTCAATGGAAGTGAGATTTTGGCATGAATCTTGTAGACTGAACGTCTTGGCCAAAATCCACCATGTAACGAGTTGCTTTGAGTCCTTCACCAAGGATGGACATTTCTCGAAAGAAAAATATAGTCAACTGAAATATTCTATTCCGGGTACATAAGTCAAGTTTTTTTGGGAAAAAAAAAATCTAAATTATCTGTACATCATGAAGTTACCCCACAGCATGGACCTCGGCTGTGGTAACAAACTCTGGAGGTTATTGATTATTCACCCAAAAGACTCGATTGAACAAGTGACTTTCCATCTCCCATCCGACGCATCGTTGTTCTGTTTGTGAATTGTTGTATGAAGTTGTGATTTTAATACAGTGTGTGATACAATTAGACGAAAAAGACACAAGAGAAAGACTGTAAGGAACCTAAAGGGCTTGGACTCGGAATCAGCGGGTCTTGTGAATGGGGTGACTCTGTGCACTATACGAGTACAGTATGTAGCATAACGTATGTTATATCGAACTATTAACCAGTATGTCCCGGTAACAGATAATGGGGTCGTAACCGTTCTGTCAAAAAAACATCTAACTTTCCGATCGTGTAGCAAATTTGCCTTTTAACGTCTTCTCCGAGCATCCGACTGCACTATTGGTCTATACGTGTTGCGATTATTTTTATTTTTTTATTGTTCTTTTTGTATAAGAAGATGAGGAAAGAGACAAAAAAAGACCCCATTACTGTTGTGTCATCTATACCCAGCGGTGTAACACTATCCCGTATGAGCAATGTATTATATTCCTGATAATAAGGGTGACTGGATAATCTGTGCTCCCGATACTCGTGCGTATACAAGCTGATAATTCATGTGCAATTAAAGGGACATGGTTTTCAATTCTACTGTACAGCATATCTGGGTTGTATTAAAGATAAAGGCTATGCATTTTAACCAGTGACTGTATGTCTTTTATTGAAACGCATGGGATGAGTTGCAATTCTCTTCTAAGGTTGTTAAAGATACTTAAAGGAGTTTTCTGGTACTAATTTATTAAAGGAGTCTTCCAGTGTCTGATCATGGGAGGCTGACACCTAGTCCCTATACCGAACAGCTTTCAGACCTATAATGCATAAAGAGGTGTCCCTAAAGAGGTTGGCCACTCTTAAACATAAGTTTCCCATATGCCTTTATTGCCTTCATAATAATCCCTAAATGTTCATCAAGTGATTCAGCAGTCCTGAAACTTACTTTTGTGCTGTCTGCAGAATATATGCGATTCATTGTCTTTTATATCTGAGCTCTGCTGAATAGGAGGAGCTGCAGCAGGAGAGTTATGACTCAACCGGCTTTCCCCCTCCCCTCTTCCTGTCTCTGTCAGCGAGGACAGACTTTGAGAAGAGAGACGACAGGAGGAAGGCCTGGAGCAGTAAGAGAGAGAGGAAGCTTTCTCACTTTCTCTGAAGTCAAAAGTTATATCCATGTTCAATGGAGAACAAAGATTAGACGTAGTGTCTTCTGTGCCCTTGCCACTTTTGACTACCTGCAGATGCTGAAAACAGGAAGTACCAGTGTGACGTGGAAACTGGGAGATAGATCCAGGTAAGTACACATTTGGGGTTTTTTTGCCACTGCCAAGGAGTTTCCCAGAATTCCTGGAAAACTTCTGTAACATACTCCCATCAAATGATATGGTCTGGTAACAATTAACCCAAGTGGGGCTGTTTACCCTTTCTGGCCACAGTAATAAGACATTTGAAAAAGTGTAGGACATATTAATGGACACCATGTTATATCATAGTTCTCCTTTAGTGGCTGCTGCAGGAAAACTGTCCAGCTATCTACAGCTTTCACCATCAATCACTTGATCTCCAATGTTCATCAAGTGATTCAGCTGTCCTGCAACTTACTTTTGTGCTGTCTGTAGAATATCTGTAATTCTTTGTCTTTTATACCTGAGCCTGCTGAATAGGAGGAGCTGTAGTAGGAGAGTTATGACTCATCCTGTTCCCTCTCCCTCCCCTCCTCCTGTCTCTGTCCGTGAGGACAGGCTTTGAGAAGAGAAAAACAGTGGGAGATGCCATGTGGATAGCCTGGCCACAGCGACAAGACCCTTGAAAAACTGGAGGACATATTAATGGACACCATGTAATACCATAGTTCTCCTTTAGTGGCCGCTGCAGGAAAACTGTCCAGCTATCCACAGCTTCACCATCAATCACTTGATCTCCAATGTCTTGTAATCTCGGGATATGTAACTGCTACATATATTATTCACATTCTCTATTTTTGATCTTGAAATTCATGAAAAAATAATTACAAGTTGTCTTCCATTTCTCATAGTTTTTATTAGAATGTGGGAGTGATTATGTTTCCTTTATTGTAATGCACCACTAGCCTTTTTGGAAACACATGTATTAAGTTAATGGAGGCGCGTGTCAGCTGCCTGACCTTTCCGTATCATTGGTGTAATGGATGAGATATCTGATCAATGAACCTGCTGTCAATATGGACTCTGCAGCCCTTCATTATATGTGACCTGGCTGCAAAGGAACTGAAATCACTCACCTTTTTTCTATTCTTTTTCAAGTAGAAAGATAAAAATTTTAAAATTAAAATTCAATATTTTCTAACTCATACATTGCTGTAAATAAGCTAAAACAAAATACAGATATAGAGTTTGATACTTAAATAATAAATGATAAACCAGGGACACTTACTCATAGATCCAGGCACCAGGACTATGGTATCTCCTTATTTTTATTTTTTTTATCACTGGCCTCCTTACCTCTAAAATCAACCTTTAAAAGTATATTATTGAGCCTGAGAGGTTGTGGGGGGGGGGGGGGGGGTTCCAGAGCCCCAAAGTGATATA
The DNA here is from genome assembly GCF_040894005.1 of Engystomops pustulosus. Taxonomy (NCBI): domain Eukaryota; kingdom Metazoa; phylum Chordata; class Amphibia; order Anura; family Leptodactylidae; genus Engystomops; species Engystomops pustulosus. Next base: position 8,621,369 of record NC_092411.1, on the reverse strand, counting down.
TTTTCTCTGGCCGTTACAATGAGCACAGCAGATCTCCCCTCCCCCTGCACTTCCTGCTGCTGCTAGATTACACAGGCTGAGACTCATTAGCATAATTTTACAAGTTTATGGAGTAAGTGCCCCTTGTTTATCATGATGGATTTTTATGGTAGATTTCCTTTGAAGGGACACTGTCATTAGATTTTACCCTGTTAAACTACTAACCCCCACAATCGGGGCATAAAACATGTTAAATATTGTCCCAACAATCACCAATAATATGTCTTTGTAACAGATAAAGAGATACAATGTGCCGGAGCACTGAGGTGCAGTTAATTAAGAACAGTTTTATAACAATTGTCCATTGAGCTCTGAACCTGTAGTTTCTTAAGAAATGCCTAGAGAGATCTGAACCTGAAGTTTCATAAGGAACACCCACTGAGCTCTGGACCTCCAGAAATTCCCACTGAGCTCTGAACCAACAATTTTATAAGAATCACCCTGTTAGGGTTGGGTAACACAGAAGTCAGGGTATAGTGTGCCCTGAGCTTGCCCCAACCTCTGTCCCTTCCTATAGCCCCCCCACGCTAAACCGTGGGGCGACTACTTGAAGACTCGAAATACACTGATAAGTGTGGGAAGGGAAACACAGACAGACTGACAAACATAAAACACAAAAGAATGGTAAACTAGCCGGAGTAACAACGAGAGGGTACGTCAAGAGCAAAATAAGTAGGCAAAGAGTCAATGTCAAAAACTAGCCGAGGTCACAACAATACAGATACAAATACAGAGTAAATCAACCTAATGCTGAGAGCGAGTGGAGAAGGGAATTCAAACACTGGCACAGGTGACTAGTGAGGCTGCAATTTATGCAGCCAGAACACCCCCTCCAGAACCTGATAGGAGCTGGACAGCTTCTGGGAATTAACCCCTCATGGTGCAGAACAACCAGGCACCAAGCAGAGGTAGAACAAGTCCCAGCAGTTCCAAACACAACTCCTAGACAGCGCGAGATCTTAGCAGCCACTGCCCGGGACGAGAGGTCGAGTTTGCGCGGATACGCACCGGGGGTCGGGGAACGCTGCTGGCACCAGCAGAAGAACCAGAAGTCCCAGCATTCTCCCTAACAACCCTGACACACCCACTTCGGTATAAACAAATTGTTCCATAAGCAATGCCCACTGAGCCCTGAACTTGCAGTTTCATAAGCAATGCCAAATGAGCACTGAACCTATAGTTTCATAAGAAATGCCCACTGAGATCCGAACCTATATTTTTATAAGCATCACTCATTGAGCATTGAACCTGCAGTTTTATAAGCAATGCCCACTGAGCACTGAACCTGTAGTTTCATAAGTATTGCCTAAAAAGCTCTGAACCTGCATTATTATAAGGAACACTTACTGAGCTCTGAACCTGTGGTTTCATAAGGAACGCCCACTGAGCACTGAACCTGCAGTTTCATAAACAATGGTCACTGAGCACTGAACCTGTAGTTTCATAAGGATTGCCCACTGAGCTTTGGACCTTCATTTTCCACTGAGCTCTGAACTAGCAGTTGCACAAACAAAATGTCAAATAAATCAAATCTACAAAATAAAAGGTGAATACAAAAACAACTAGAAAAATCATAAAAAACAGCCACCTCCGCAGATTTGTAAAGAAATTTTTCATTATAACAAAGACAGACAATTTTCCGGTCCTTCCATAAATATTTACATTCATTCCCCATGAGAAACCACCAAGTTTAAATTATTATAGTCTCATCTAATCCCAAATCATCTATTCCTGTAGGGAAAAAAAAAGTTATCAACGCATAAATTGTAGGATATATATAGGACCATCCGATCTTCTCTCATAAATCTGTCAGGGAATGATCAATGCTCGTCTCTTCTCTTTTTGTATAATTGGAACATTACAGAAAATTTTTGCAGTGGAATTCCAAGATTTTTGATTTTAGTATTTTTTAGTACTGTATAATTTTATTTTATTTTTTTTCATAAGAAATAACCACTGAGCACTGAACCTGTAGCTTCATAAGCAATGCCCACTGAGCACTGAACCTGTCGTTTCATTAGCAATGCTCACTGAGCACTGAATCTTTAGTTTCATAAGCAATGACCACTGAGCACGGAACCAGTAATTTCATGAGCTATGAGCACTGAACCTGGAGTTTCATAAGCAATGCCCACTGAGCACTGAATCTTTAGTTTCATAAGCAATGCCCACTGAGCACTGAATCTTTAGTTTCATAAGCAATGCCCACTGAGCACTGAATCTTTAGTTTCATAAGCAATGCCCACTGAGCACTGAACCTGTAGTTTCATAAGCAATGCCCACTGAGCACTGAACCTGTAGTTTCATAAGCAATGCCCACTGAGCACTGAACCTGTAGTTTCATAAGCAATAACCACTGAGCACTGAACCTGGAGTTTCATAAGCAATGTCTGAGCTGAGCTTTGGACCTTCATGTTTATAAGACATTTCCACTGAGCTCTGAACCACCAGTTGCACAAACAAAATGTCCAATAAATCAAATCTACAAAATTAAGAATGAATACAGAAAACAACTAGATAAATCATAAAAACAGCCACCTCCAAAGATCTGTACAGAAAAGACAGACAATTTTTTGCTCCTTCCATAAATATTTACATTCATTCCCCATGAGTAACCGCCATGTTTAAATTATTTTAGTCCGATCTAATCCCAAATCATCCAAAATTATGTGACTTCATTTTTTATTTCCTATAGGGAAAAAAAAGTTATTAACGCATAAATTGTAGGATATATATAGAACCATCCAATCTTCTCTCATAAATCTGTCAGGGAATGATCAATGCTCGTCTCTTCTCTTTTTTTATACCGTATATACTCGTGTATAAGCCAAGTTTTTCAGCACAAAAAATGTGCTGAAAAACATCCCCTAAGCTTATACACGAGTCAATATCCAGCTATAAAGAGTAAAAAATACTCAAAAAATAATAAACTTATATACTCACCCTCCGGTGGCCCCCGATGTGCAGCGCTGCTCCGCGCTCGTCTTCTCTCTTCTGCTGGGCGCCGGCATGTCTTTCCCACGGGCGGCGCCTAGTATGACGTCAGCAGCGGTGCATCATACTAGGCGCCGGCCGGGAGAGAACAATGGCGGCGCCCAGCAGAAGAAAGAGGACGGACACGGAAGCCTGAGGACAAGGCGCGGACATTGGGGGAGCAGTGCTGCACATCGGGTCCACCGGAGGGTGAGTATATAAGTTAATTTTTTTTTTAATGCTGGGGGCAGGCTGTATACTACTGGGGGCAGGCTGTATACTACTGGGGGGCAGGCTGTATACTACTGGGGGGCAGGCTGTATACTACTGGAGGCAAGCTGTATACTACTGGGGACAAGCTGTATACTACTGGGGACACGCTGTATACTACTGGGGCCAAGCTGTATACTACTAGGGGCTTGCTGTATACTACTGGGGGCAGGCTGTATACTACTGGGGGCTTGCTGTATACTACTGGGGGCAGGCTGTATACTACTGGGGGCTTGCTGTATACTACTGGGGACACGCTGTATACTACTGGGGGCAAGCTGTATACTACTGGGGGCAGGCTGTATACTACTGGGGGCAGGCTGTATACTACTGGGGGCAGGCTGTATACTACTGGAGGCAAGCTGTATACTACTGGGGGCAAGCTGTATACTACTGGGGGCAGGCTTTATACTACTGGAGGCAGGCTGTATACTACTGGGGCAGGCTGTATACTACTGGGGGCTGTGCTGTATACTACTAAGGGCTGTGCTGTATACTACTGGGGGCAAACTGTATACTACTGGGGGCAAACTGTATACTACTGGGGGCAAGCTGTATACTACTGGGGCAGGCTGTATACTACTGGGGGCAGGCTGTATACTACAAAGGGCAGGCTGTATACTACTGGGGGCAGGCTGGGCTGGCTGTATACTATAGGGGACTGGCTGGCTATATACGGGGGGGGGGTCTGTCTATAGTTCAATAGTTTTTCCCAGTTTTTGGTGGTAAAATTAGGGGTCTCAGCTTATATTCGGGTCGGCTTATACTCAAGTATATATGGTAATTGGAATATTACAGAAAATTTGGGCAGTGGAATTCCGGGATTTTTGATTTTAGTATTTTTTCCGTACTGTATAATAATGCAGATAATTAAAACCAGAGTCATTTGTCACCTCCAATGGAATTTAAAGTGAACCAAACTGGAAAGGAGAAATGACAAGTGCTGAATAGTAATGGAAGAATCTTTTCCTATCTCCTCTCGCACGCAGCGGATTTGGCGCAAGGCGCGCATAGTTTTCAATGTGAAATGAGAATATTAGACGACGCCAAGCGTGGAGCCATTTTCTGGGTTCATTCTGCTCTACTTATTCTTCTCCTCAGCTTATTAAGATTCAGGGAGGTTTCCATGGAGTAGTATATATGGAAATCTATAGGATGCAGCTCATGATGGTCTTAGGCTTTTAAAGGGGATTTACCTAAAGGAAAATAACAAATCAGGTTTTTGAATATTTTTTAGAAATATATTTATTTTCAGTGTTTTCTTTTATTGTGGCTTTTTGGAGAAAGTAAATCTTGAAATATTCCAGGTCTCATATCGACTACTAAAGCAAACACAATGGTGCACGTTTACTAAGTGCAGTGTCCTGTGTAGTGGGCAGTGTGTACTATGTGCAGTGTGTACTATGTGCAGGGGGTGTACTATGTGCAGTGTCCTGTGTACTATGTGCAGGGTGTACTATGTGCAGTGTGTACTATGTGCAGTGTCCTGTGTACTATGTGCAGTGTGTACTATGTGCAGTGTGTACTATGTGCAGTGTCCTGTGTACTATGTGCAGGGTGTACTATGTGCAGTGTGTACTATGTGCAGTGTCCTGTGTACTATGTGCAGTGTGTACTATGTGCAGTGTCCTGTGTACTATGTGCAGGGTGTACTATGTGCAGTGTGTACTATGTGCAGTGTCCTGTGTACTATGTGCAGGGTGTACTATGTGCAGTGTGTACTATGTGCAGTGTCCTGTGTACTATGTGCAGTGTGTACTATGTGCAGTGTGTACTATGTGCAGTGTCCTGTGTACTATGTGCAGTGTGTACTATGTGCAATGTCCTGTGTACTATGTGCAGTGTGTACTATGTGCAATGTCCTGTGTACTATGTGCAGTGTGTACTATGTGCAGTGTGTACTATGTGCAAGGTCCTGTGTACTATGTGCAGTGTGCACTATGTGCAGTGTGTACTATGTGCAAGGTCCTGTGTACTATGTGCAGTGTGTACTATGTGCAGTGTGTACTATGTGCAGTGTGTACTATGTGCAAGGTCCTGTGTACTATGTGCAGTGTGTACTATGTGCAGTGTGTGTACAATGTGCAGGGTGTACTATGTGCAGTGTGTGCTATGTGCAGGGTGTGTACTATGTGCAGTGTGTACTATGTGCAGGGTGTACTATGTGCAGGGTGTACTGTGTGCAGTGTGTACTATGTGCAGGGTGTACTATGTGGAGTGTCCTGTGTACTATGTGCGGTGTGTACTATGTGCAGTGTGTACTATGTGGAGTGTCCTGTGTACTATGTGCGCTGTGTACTATGTGCAGTGTCCTGTGTACTATGTGTGGTGTGTACTATGTGCGGTGTGTACTATGTGCAGTGTCCTGTGTACTATGTGCAGTGTGTACTATGTGCAGTGTGTACTGTGGGTTGAGGCGGCTGTATGTAGCGGTGTTACTGGGGGCGAAGCGGTTGTATGTAGCTGTGTTACTGGGGGCGAGGCAGTTGTATGTAGCTGTGTTACTGGGGGCGAGGCGGCTGTATGTAGCTGTGTTATTGGGGACGAGGCGGCTGTATGTAGCTGTGTTACTGGGGGCGAGGCAGCTGTATGTAGCTGTGTTACTGGGGGACGAGGCGGCTGTATGTAGCTGTGTCACTGGGGATGAGGCGGCTGTATGTAGCTGTGTTACTGCTGGGAAAGTGGATAGTGAGCAGGAGGACGTGTATGCACGCTGCATTCAGTGGGGGCCTCCACCAGATTTTACGCCCAGGGGCCCCCACCAACCTTAATCCGGCCCTGGTACTATGTGCAGTGTGTACTATGTGCAGTGTCCTGTGCAGTGTCCTGTACTATATGCAGGGTGCACTATGTGCAGTGTGTACTATGTGCAGTGTCCTGTGCAGTGTCCTGTACTATATGCAGGGTGCACTATGTGCAGTGTGTGTACTATGTGCAGTGTGTACTATGTGCAGTGTCCTGTGAAGTGTCCTCTGCAGTGTGTACTATGTGCAGTGTATACTATGTGCAGGGGGTGTACTATGTGCAGTGTCCTGTTTACTATGTGCAGTGTGTGCACTATGTGCAGGGTGTACTATGTGCAGTGTGTACTATGTGCAGTGTCCTGTGCAGTGTGTACTATGTGCAGTTTGTACTATGTGCAGTTTGTACTATGTGCAGGCTTTGTACTATGTGCAGTGAATACTATGTGCAGTGTCCTGTGCAGTGTCCTGTGCAGTGTGTACTATGTGCAGGGTGTACTATGTGCAGGGTGTGTACTATGTGCAGGGTGTGTACTATGTGCAGGGTGTGTACTATGTGCATGTGTACTATGTGCAGTGTCCTGTGCAGTGTGTACTATGTGCAGTGTGTACTATGTGCAGGGTGTACTATGTGCAGTGTGTACTATGTGCAGTGTCCTGTACTATGTACAGGGTGTACTATGTGCAGTGTGTACTATGTGCAGTGTGTACTATGTGCAGTGTCCTGTGCAGTGTGTACTATGTGCAGTGTCCTGTACTATATGCAGGGTGTATTATGTGCAGTGTGTGTACTATGTGCAGTGTGTACTATGTGCAGTGTCCTGTGCAGTGTCCTGTGCAGTGTGTACTATGTGCAGTGTATACTATGTGCAGGGGGTGTACTATGTGCAGTGTCCTGTGTACTATGTGCAGTGTGTGTGCTATGTGCAGTGTGTACTATGTGCAGTGTGCACTATGTGCAGTGTGTACTATGTGCAGTGTGTACTATGTGCAGTGAATACTATGTGCAGGCTGTGTACTATGTGCAGTGTGTACTATGTGCAGTGTCCTGTGCAGTGTCCTGTGCAGTGTGTACTATGTGCAGTGTGTACTATGCGCAGTGTATACTATGTGCAGGCTGTGTACTATGTGCAGTGTGTACTCTGTGCAGTGTGTGTACTATGTGCAGGGTGTACTATGTGCAGGGTGTGCTATGTGCAGGGTGTGTACTATGTGTAGGGTGTGTACTATGTGTAGGGTGTGTATTATGTGTAGGGTGTGTACTATGTGCAGTGTGTGTACTATGTGCAGTGTGTACTATGTGCAGTGTCCTGTGTATAGTGCAGGGGGCGCCAGATTCAGGATTTCTGGTGCACGTTCTGCATGAATCTGGCGCCCCCTGCACTGCCCCAACAGACTTCATCACTTTTTTTTGGGTTGAACCTTTAACATAGAAACCTACATGATGGATGACGCATATTGTACAGAAATCCCCTGGTCTGGATGCAGATCAGATAGTGTTGTATACAATGGTAGCCCCCAGCTCCTGACGCCACCATTGTATGGAAGGTGGGAGGTGATGGTGTCCAGAGATTTATCATAAGTCTCTTAGTGCAGGACAAAGGCAACCAATCAGAGCTCAGCTTTAATTTCCCCCCAGCTCTGATTAATTTCCATGGCCAACTAGAACAGTTTTACCTCTCGCCCATTGGGGGTCATTTACTAAGGGCCCGATTCGCGTTTTCCCGACGTGTTACCCGAATATTTCCGATTTGCGCCGATTGTACCTGAATTGCCCCAGGATTGTGGCGTACGCGATCCGATTGTGGCGCATCGGCACCGGCATGCACGCGACGGAAATCGGGGGGGCGTGGCCGAATGAAAACCCGATGTATTCGGAAAAACCGCCGCATTTAAGAACGGAAAATGTGCCGCTCGGGACGCGCTTACCTTCACTCAGCCCGAGCCGGTGAACTCCAGCGTATTCAGATGCTTTTCAGCGCAGCAGCGCCACCTGGTGGACGGCGGAGGAACTACCTTATTAAATCCCGGCCGGACCCGAATCCAGCGCAGAGAACGCGCCGCTGGATCGCGATCGGACCGGGTAAGTAAATCTGCCCCATTGTGCCTGCCGGATTCTCAACCCAAGGTAAGTTTCCGTGTAAGGGTGGGAATGGGATGGGATTACAGAAATAACTGGGAAGAGGAGCACGGGGGTTTGGGGAAAGGGGGTTAGAAAAAGAACAGTATTAGGTGGGGGACTACAGAAAACGGGAACAAAAATGGGGGGTTACAGAATGTGCAGTGCATGTTGGGAGGCTATGAAAGGGGATATAATATATTTGGGGGCTTAAACAAATCATATGATGCTGGAGCATATAAGAAAGGGGTGTATAAGAGGGGGAGCACTTTAAGTAGGTGGCAACAGAGAGGGGCCATTATAAGTGAGGAGGGACCAGAATGGGTCACTATTGATGCCGCTACCAAAAGGGGGAACATTACAAGTACTCAAGACATGGGGCATTAAACCATGTGTGGGCCAAAATGTGGGCCATCCCACTTTGTAGGGTGTGGTTAGTGCACACAATGAATTCATGAGTCATAGCCCAAAGTTCATTTATTGGGGGGACAGGGGTTGTTACAGTTGACTTTTCTATGGCATTTGTTATCAAGTGTCAATTTCAGACTTGCTGTTACATTGTGCTTCATCATGGAAGTGTCAAGTGCAACATCTGCCTTAAAGGAAATCTACCACCAGGATGAAGGATTGAAAACCCAGCACACAGACATACTGGTCTGCCAGGATCTGCTCTTCATTAAGTTCAAGATAAAAGGGCTTTAAAAATTATTATTAACATCTATGGAGCCCGGAGCCCTGCAAGCTCATTTGCATAATTCTTAAAACCTTTTTTTTTTTGTACAAATCAGGACATAAGATTCTAAAAGAAAAGCATAACCTGCAAGAGGGGGCACACACAATATATGTTCTTATGTCTGGAAAACAATAGGGTAAATATTTCCAATGGCTTGCGCGGCTATTGGACCTATGGATATCAATGAATTGGTTTAACTCTTTCCTGTCCACATCTTAGGGGACACCTCAGCGACTTATAAATATCACATCCGCGTCCCGCAGGCGTACAGTCCAGTATTACAGTCTTACAATGTTGCAGTTCATTGTTACTTGGCCACATTTTACCTCCCTACTGAGACCTGGGGTAAAGCAAATGAAAGCTGTAATTCTGCTATTCCCTTATGGGAAGGTCCTGCGCAGATCTGTGCCTGCGCTGTCGTTTTATGGTCCCGGAAAGTTGAGACAAATAAATTTTTAATGACAACTGCTCATCGGATGAAGAGGAACCAAAAGACTAAAGTGTAACAAAATAATCTGCTGCGATACAGAAATTATTGACGACGGATTTGCTTCAAATCACTTTGTCCCTGGATAAAAAATTACCAGATTTATATTTATACAGGGGGTCCCCTACTTAAGAACACCTGACTTACAGACAACCCTCGGTTACTGTACGTTATCCTTAGGCTACAAAAATTAGCTATAACAGTTATCATAGGTGTATGCAATGAGGCTTTATGTTAATCCTGGTTCGGATTTTGGTAGCACGAGCTACGTGAATCGCGCCGGACTTCATCTTCGTCGGACCATCCGAATCAGGGATCGTGGCAGGACCGGGTAAGTAAATTTGCCCGAGTGAATTCTTCCAATTAAATCTTAATACAATATTACATTATTTTTTTTTTACATTTTGTTTAACTGTTCTCATTGGAGTTTCATTGTGGGGCTTGTGCTTGATTTTGCTCTTCTGTCACCTCTTCTTTATCTGTGACCACCCTGGGTAAGTGAACGAGCCACCACCGAGGTTTTGTAATGTCTAAACTGAGGCGTCTCCCCATGACATGGTGTCCTTAGGGAGCGAGTAACCCATGAAGCTTAGATCCTTTCTTTATGTAAAATGGGGAAAATGATGAAATTATTCCATTTTTTAACTATAAAAACATAACATTTTATTGCTGCCCCCTGCGGCACAGCTCGGCAGGCAACGTAAAAGATACTTAATATCCCATTATTAAATAATAGATACTAGACAATGAAGACTTCTTACAATAAGTGTCCTCCTGGCGATACTACAGCAGAAGATGGGATCAATAGCTCGAGGATCCGGCTGATAAGACCCAGGGATGACCCCATGAACTCCATCAATGTCTCCGCTCGCTGAAAGAATATTTGTAACAAATTCTTATAGACAAACACGAAGGGAGATGTAAGTATCGGCTGATGTCCTGCTTACTAAGCAGTTTCCTCCGCTCGGCGGGTGTCAGCGCTGCGCAGCTAGTTACTGTGGGAAATGGACCGGAGAGAGGAAGATATATGTGTTTACACAATGTAGCAGCGAATGTCCCCTGATATATTCCCATTTATAACAATATTGGTCTATAAATAATGGACGGATCACACACAAACATGGAGGAGTTAATATAGTGGATAGCCTGTATAACCAGCTGTGATAAATATAGTATAGAGCAGTGTTTTATGGTCTAGCGACTACATTATGAAACTCTATAGTTGGGTATACAATGTGCCACTGGTGGGGTGTAAGTCTGAGGGTGCGGCAGAAGTGGTCGCTTGGTTTTTACCCTTAAAGGAAATCGTCCATCAAAATTCGTATTGATAAACCAGGGACATTCCTCATAGATCCAGACACCAGGACTGTGGTATCTTCTTATATTTGTTATCAATGGTCTCCTTCCTTCTAAAATCAACTTTTTCAATTATGCTAATGAGTCTGGTGGGATCCTGGGTGTGTATCCAGAGCTCCTCCATGCTGTAACTTCACCCTCGACTGCCCCTCCACTCACTCCATAGATCCCTAGATACCAGGCAAGTTTATAACTCTGATTTTATGGGGATCTGAGGGAAACTATTTTTAGCTGAAAGAAGGGGGTCAGATATTTACTAGGGCTCTATGGGAACCTGCCACTAGCTGTATTTGTGAAAAATGAAAGATTCCCTATTGGCACTGCCATCAGCTCTATGTCCTGAGAACCTAGCTTGAAACTTCCATGCATGCAGGATGCACTTGTAATTTTAGTGCCAGGCAGCTCATCCCTGACCAGTTCCAGAGGGGCATCGTATAGGCACAGCGCCAAAATTAAAGGCACCCCACATGTGCGGAAATTTCAAACTTGGATCTAATGGCGTGTAGCTAGGGGCAGTGCTGAGGGACGGACTTTACAAGACCAGTCGGCCAGGAGCAGGGAGCTTGTCTGGATGAGAGAACTCTTCTACCTCCTTCACTGGATGTCACTGGAATTTTATGGCTGAAGCTCCAACACAAAGGAGCAACACAAATGGTATCATGAAAACAGAATTCCAGTCCTCTATAAGGTACTGTGCAGGGTTTAGTGTGGGCTTTTTAGGTAACAGATTCCCATTAAACCATTATATGGGTATCTAGTCTTCATTGCAGAGTGCCCCCAGGTCGCCAATTCATGACCTGGGGGCCTGCGCCAGTACCAGGGCCGGCGCCAGTACTGGGCATACCCAGGCAAGTACTGGGGCCCACATAAGGCTGTACATAAAGAATCCATGATGGGGGTGGAGGGGCTGTGTATAATAAATCCATGAGGGGTTAAGGGGGGCTTTATATAAAATAAACATAAGGGAGCTGTTTGGGTTAATAAACAAGGCAATGGGGCACATCTACTTACCCGGTCTAGTCGCGATCCCGCGGCGCGTTGTCTGACAAGGATTCGGGTCTGCAGGTATTCACCTAGGTCGTGCGTCCGATATCCAGCAGGTGTCGCTGCTGCCCCGAGGTCCGCCAGAGTTCACCTTCTTCTTCCTGGTGCATGTGAGTGCTGATCTTGCAACACAATTCTTTTTTTAAATTCTGCGGTTTGTCCGAATCCTTCGGGTTGTCCTACGGCCACGCCCCCCGATTTCTGTTGCAGCGCCGAGGCCACACAATCCGATCGCGTGCGCCAAAACCCGGGGCAATTCAGCGCAAAACGGCTCAAATCGTGAATGGAATCGCGCCCTCAGGACCCTTAGTAAATGTGCCCCAATATTTTAAGGAGCAGGAGAATTTTTAATGCTGCCAGGTGAGGCTCTGTCGCCCAGGGGCCTCCTGCAATCTGGGTCCGACCCTAAAACCTTGTGTCTTCATGACAATTTCTGGAGCCAAGCTGCCATTAAGTTTCAGGAAATAGTTGATAGACCGCAAATCTTGTTGGGTAACAGCCTGGGCCCATTAGGCAATCCTCCCCATAGAGGTGCAACATATAGTCGTCTCATTCTTGCATGTCCAGATCTCCATTAGCGCTACACGCGCACCTAGTCACTTCGTCATATTATTCTGAGTTTTCCGTACTAATAGATAGATGGTAAATCTGCAATCTCCTGCACTTTACTCATTGTTCCGCTCTATATTAATACGAATATAAATTCTTCCGATTATTTTTCTTCTTCTCACCTGGCAGCGAGCCAGAAGAGATCCATTATGTGTAAATCCTACAGTTATGGGAATATTTTATCCAATTTCCCTATTTTATGACACATTTCAAGAATATTTGGAAGGTAATTTTATGAAACTGCTACCACAGGAATACAGATTTCTCTGCACATATTTCTCTAATAAAATGGCAGCGAGACTACAACAAGTATCGGGCGCGGCGCGGCTCACACTGAGTAATGTTCTCACGCCGAAGACTCTTCTAGATAAAGGAGAGGGAGCGGCCGTGACTTCCGAGCAGCCACCGAATCATCACCTACAGTTACTATCAGGTTATTTGCAAATGTTTCGCATTCTGTAAGTGATTTTCAATGTGAAAGCGGGGGGGGGGGGAGGGATAAGCAGGTTTGAGCAAATTGTCAATTCATCCTTTACTTTAGACTTCCGAGCATTGATCCCGGAACATCGAGTTCTTCTCAGGGGTTATTCAGAAGGGGGGACATGAAGTAGATGCTACTAGATTGACAATAGCAGTGAATGAAAGATGAGCTTCTTTGTTGCACAGATCATGTCTATATATAGGAAAGTGCAGTGGTCCGATGATGTCTCTGCAGTCCTTATTCAAATATATATAGAGAATGGCGTTGTACAAATCTGATTTGATTGGCCTTTTATAACTTCTATAAATTAGCCTCTAGTAGAGATGAGCAGACCCAACCTGTTGATTCAGTTTCCTCTGTCCAGCATCTCTGCCTAACCTGTACTTCCCTAGCAACTAGATATTACTGTGATTGGACAGGTCTACACCTGGTAGATACACCTGGCCAATCACAGCCATGTAGAGCTGCCAAATTGAGGACGCCAGACCCTTTGCTTGGGTCATTTCATTTCTAGCCTCTAGTTTTGCAGAGCAAACCCATTCGTGGAACACCCTTCAGTGATACCCATCGGGTTGTTGGCACAGATCGTGGGTGTTCACCCTTTAAATTATGGTGTATTTGCTCTGACATTTTCCCTAGCATTGTCGCTCCCTTATGACATCATACGCATCACCTAAAGGGTTAACACCTACGATCAGTGCCAGCACCAATCGTAGGTGTTAGTAGTGAGGTTGAGCCCAAATTCTGAACCCAAACTTCTGACTGATGTCTGGGATCAAGTTCAGGTGTCCACTGAACCCTAGTCTCTAGTACAAAGACTAGAATTAGCATAGTTAGAATTAGGGTTAGAAGGGTTAGGGTTAGCAGAGTTAGGATTAAGGTAAGAAGGGTTAGTAGAGTTAAGATTAGGATTAGAAGGGTTAGGGTTAGTAGAGCTAGGATTAGGGTTGGGGTTATTAGAGTTAGGTTTAGGGTTAGAAGGGTTAGGATTAGTAGAGTTAGGGTTAGATTTAGGGTAACTAGAGATAGGATTAGGGTTAGAAGGCTTAGGGTTGGTAGTGTTAGGATTACGGTTAGAAGGGTAGGGTTAATCTAACTAAGATCAGTGTTAGAAGGGTTAGGATTAGCAGAGTTAGGATGAGGGTCAGAAGATTTAGGGTCAGTAGATATAGGATTGGGGTTTCGAAGGGTTAGGGTTAGTAGGATTAGGGTTAGGGTTAGAAGGGTTAGGGTTTGTAGAGTTAGGATTAGGGTTTGGAGGGTTAGGGTCAGTAGAGTTAGGATTAGGGTTAGAAGGGTTAGAGTTAGTAGAGTTAGGATAGGAGTTAGAAGGGTTAGGGTTTGTAGCATTAGGGTTCGAAGGGTTAGGGTTAGTAGAGTTGGGATTAGGGTTAGAAGGGTTAGGGTAAGTAGACTTAGGATAAGGATAGAAGGGTTAGGGTTAGTAGAGTAAGGGTTAGGGTAAGCCTTTGAATTATTCGTGTAGAATCCATAATATGTTTCTTGTTAATGTGTTTTTCGTTTCAGTCTGCAATTGTTTTGTGACTCGTCCCATCACTTGACATTTCTGGCCTTACTCATTACTTACTGATGTGTGCAGAGAATCTCCTCTTTTCTTGGCTACACTGGAGATGTCACCAAAGGCTTTGTTCACTTTTTATAAGAGATTCCAAGTAAGGGACAGTTATAGAATCTGTCAGAAGATTGGAGACTTCCCTCAGGTCTCACAATCAACATCAAAGCAAAACGGACTTGTTTTTGAAGCTTCAGAACCAGGACATTGATGTGGAGATGACGTGAATGAAGACGTTTACCAGTCTCAGGAGAGATTCACCTCTGTCTACTGCAATGTGTGTTTTTAATGCACCAATATCCACTTTCTTTTTATACTGAGACGTTTAGAAACCATAAAATCTAAATATTTACTCCTGTTATTATTTATATCAATGAACAAAATGCAAAGTGAATGAGAAAGGAGAAATCCAAATCCAATCGACTTTCACCACAAAAACAATTCTTCTGGATAAACTTATTGAAGGAACTCGGTAGGGAGGTTGTTCCAAACATCTTGAAGAAGTTCATATCGATTTATCCTTCAGACAGAATGGAGGATGAGATCAGTGCTTTGCTGGGGCCATTCCATTCCTTCCAGGATCCTAAAGGTGCAGTGTGCATACTTCAGGGGTTCCGAAACAGACTCAAGTCAGTGGACTACCTTTCTCCTCTATGATCTTGGGATCGGCAGGTAAGGTAATAACTTATGGGACACTAAAGCAGCTGCGTGAAGTAATACTGGCAGTATAGGTGGTGGCCCCAAAGCTCCTGACAGTTTCCCTTCAAGGCTCTGTTCACTTTACATAGGAAAGAGTATAAGATCCTATCAAAAGCTCTTTAAGGAAGGTGACCTATGACCCACTCTTGAGTTGTGTGATGAGTTATAGGGGCAACATCTAAATTAGACCTCCCCTAATAACCACTGTGGGGCTCATTTACTAAGGGTCCAAATCGCGCACTTTTGTCGGGTTTCCCGGCAATTTGCGCTGAATTGCCCCGGGATTTTGGTGCACGCGAGCTGATTTTGGCGTATCACCGCCGGCTTGCATGAGACGGAAATTGGGGGCGTGGCCACCGGAAAACTTAATGGATTTGGAAAAACCGTGGAAGATGGTGAACTCCGGCGGATCTCGGCACAGCAGCAACACCTGGTGGATATCGGGCGCACGACCTTAGTGAGTCCCGGCAGGACGCGAATCCACGTCATGGGATCGCGAATGCACCGGGTAAGTACTGTAAATCTGCCCCTGTGTATCTTTTATCTGTGGTTCTAGGTTGCATTCTTTCTCTTGCAGATTACTGTAAGTCTTTGTTCAGTCATCAGTGTTGTTATTTTATGTTTTTGACATTCATCTGTTCTTCATGTCCATCCATGATATAATTACATCTAGTTCCCTTCCCGACCTTGAATCTATTCAGGCTTAGGTCAATCTTATTGTAACTTCCTTTCATATATGGATCTATTCCCCTGTTCTCTGTGTAAACCAGCTACATTTTGGCAGGAACGTGTCAGTTCCATAAGGCAGGAGGCCCAGCAGCTGGTGCGGTAGACTACGCTCTTCCAATTCAGCACCATGGTCAGCTCCCACCTGTACTCATCGTGCTCCTCTCCAGCCACTTATGTCACATCTGATTGTCGATCCAAATGATATTTCCCATTTTAAGCAAAATAATATTTGGTTTATGTTGAGGAGTGACACATAGAATAGTTATGAGGACAGGGACCGAGAGAGCAAACCTTTCCAGACCGTGACTTGACCTTGTGTTTTCCAGGCTTGGCTTCTAATGTCAAGTAGTAATGAGTGACCTTGGCTTTGGCTTTTAAAATTTAAAAACCCTGTTCGGGCCCCAACCTGTAACACCCACATTCATTGTTGGCACCAGTCTTGGTACTATATTTTTGGCCCCAATCGTGGGTGGCAAATGTTTAAATGCTGCTGACCAGCTAGCCAACGCCACATAAATTGCTGCAGCTGCGTGTGCGCCGGCACTTACATGCTGGTGGTGTTGAGAGCTATCATTGCTTCCGATTGGCGGTTTCAGTCATGTAAATACCACAGGTGACTTAACGATCGGGTGTTAACGGCAGGAGGTTGAGCCAAACCCAGACCTGGACCCGAACTTCTAATGAAGTTAGAAGTTTGGGTCCAGGGGTCCCAAAGCCGCAGGGTTCGGTACAAACTTAAACTTTGGGGTTGGGGTCCGCTCAACACTAGTCACAACATTGGACTGCACAATAAAGACCTATTGGACCTATTATTCAGTGAATACAAATACAAATAATACAACTAAAAAGCTAAATGTAACATGGAATATACATATATCATATATGAAAATGTACATTATGGGGTTCATTTACTAAGGGTCGGTCGGACGCATTTTCGTCGTGTTTCCTGATGATTTTCGTTTTGCGCCGAATTGCCCCAAGGTTTTGGTGCACACGATCGGATTGTGGCCCATCGCCGCCGGCTTGCACGCAACAGAAATGGGGGGCGTGACTGTCGGACAACCGGCAGGGAGCGACGGATGCAGGAACTTGGTGCACGATCTTAGTGAACCGTGCCGGACCGGGATCGCGACAGGACCTGGTAAGTAAATCTGCCCCTATATATTGTGGATTTACTGTATGTAACACTGTATTCATTTTCTGTTATTTGTGGATAAAGATAACACTGATGACAAGGATTGGGAGTGAGATCACCGCATTGACCGGTAAGGAGAGAACCCTGGGACAGCTGGTGTTACTGCCTTTTGGCCGCTGCAGTGAAAGGTGATGATGAGGACTGCTCCCTGAGGCTGATAGGAGTCCGGGTGGTTGTAGTAGTGTTTGGTTGCCCTAGGTGGTATAGGCCAAGTAGTCCAGGAGACTCAGTGGAAGTTCAAAGCTCTTTACCTATGATTCAAACTAAATATAATAGCCAGTGGTATAAGGCTACAGTGGTCAAAGTTGCATCAAGTCCCTTCAGCTGGGAAGACCCAGAAACTACTGTACAACTATCCACGAATTTAGGCATCATAAATCCTTTAACCTTTCCCTCCACATTGAAATTTATGAGGAAAGCTTCCAGATATGTCTCCAACTTCAGTAAAATCCCTTTTAGAAACAACATAGGCCAGTATGTAGTCAAGGAACAGAGGCTATAGAGAAGTCTGCAGAAACAAGAGTTACAGTGTTCTCCATTGACTCCACTCTTGCTATTAAACACATCACTGGATATAACCTTAGCATAATCATGGGTCACCACATGGTCCATCTGGTAAACATACAATATTATGAAGTATCTGCCGTATTATATTTACCATACATAGAGATGAGCCTAGATTTTATGGTTGGGAAAGAAAACTGTGTCCCTAATTTTCTAAAGACTTTGGCAATGACCCTGGCCCCCAGTGCTGCATATATGGGACATTTGAGCGGTTTTATCCATGGATAAGTTGAAGATTTGTGTGTGGTGCCCATTGTTTACCATTTCCCATGAGCCTGTGAGTTTCCCCCTTCTACCAGTCTTTTAGATCCATGTCTTCACCTCCGTGGGCAGGATATTTAATTCACTTGGGCCACGTGGCATCATGAGGTCATCATGGTGGAACCTTTCATTGATCTAAATGTCCCCGGCAGGGCTAGGGGTAGATTTGAAGCTGCCCCGAGGTCCGCCCGAGTTCACCTTCTTCTTCCTGGTGCATGTGAGTGCTGATCTTGCAACACAATTCTTTTTTTAAATTCTGGGGTTTGTCCGAATCCTTCGGGATGTCCTACGGCCACGCCCCCCGATTTCTGTTGCGGCGCCGAGGCCACACAATCCGATCACGTGCGCCAAAACCCGGGGCAATTCAGTGCAAAACGGCTCAAATCGTGAATATTCGGGAAAACCCAATGGAATCGCGCCCTCAGGACCCTTAATAAATGTGCCCCAATATTTTAAGGAGCAGGAGAATTTTTAATGCTGCCACGTGAGTTCAATGCAAAACCTTGTGTCTTCATGACAATTTCTGGAGCCAAGCTGCCATTAAGTTTCAGAAAATAGTTGATAGACCGCAAATCTTGTTGGGTAACAGCCTGGGCCCATTAGGCAATCCTCCCCATAGAGGTGCAACATATAGTCGTCTCATTCTTCCATGTCCAGATCTCCATTAGCGCTACACGCGCACCTAGTCACTTCGTCATATTATTCTGAGTTTTCCGTACTAATAGATAGATGGTAAATCTGCAATCTCCTGCACTTTACTCATTGTTCCGCTCTATATTAATACGAATATAAATTCTTCAGATTATTTTTTTCTTCTCACCTGGCAGCGAGCCAGAAGAGATCCATTATGTGTAAATCCCACAGTTATGGGAATATTTTATCCAATTTCCCTTTTTTATGACACATTTCAAGAATATTTGGAAGGTAATTTTATGAAACTGCTGCCACAGGAATATAGATTTCTCTGTACATATTTCTCTAATAAAATGGCAGCGAGACTATAACAAGTAGCGGCTCACACTGAGTAATGTTCTCACACCGAAGGCTCTTCTAGATAAAGGAGAGGGAGCGGCCGTGACTTCCGAGCAGCCACCGAATCATCACCTACAGAATATATCAGGTTATTTGCAAATGTTTTGCATTCTCTAAGTGATTTTCAATGCGAAAGCAGGGGGGGGGGATAAGATGGTTTGAGCAAATTGTCAATTCATCCTTTACTTTAGACTTTGGAGCATTGATCCTGGAACATCGAGTTCTTCTCAGGGGTCCTTCAGAAGGGGGGACATGAAGTAGATGCTACTAGATTGACAATAGCAGTGAATGAAAGATGAGCTTCTTTGTTGCACAGATCATGTTTATATATAGGAAAGTGGAGTGGTCCGATGATGTCTCTGCAGTCCTTATTCAAATATATATAGAGAATGGCGCTGTACAAATCTGATTTGATTGGCCTTTTATAACTTCTATAAATTAGTCTCTAGTAGAGATGTGCAGACCCAACCTGTTGGTTCAGTTTCCTCTGTTCAGCATCTCTGCCTAACCTGTACTTCCCTAGCAACTAGATATTACTGTGATTGGACAGGTCTACACCTGGTAGATACACCTGGCCAATCACAGCCATGTAGAGCTGCCAAATTGAGGACGCCAGACCCTTTGCTTGGGTCATGACATTTCTAGCCTATAGTTTTGCAAAGCAAACCCATTCGTGGAACACCCTTCAGTGATACCCATCGTGGTGTTGGCACAGATCGTGGGTGTTCACCCTTTAAATTATGGTGTATTTGCTCTGACATTTTCCCTAGGATTGTCGCTCCCTTATGACATCAGAAGCATCACCTAAAGGGTTAACACCTACGATCAGTGCCAGAACCAATCGTAGGTGTTAGTAGTGAGGTTGAGCCCAAATGCTGAACCTGAACTTCTGACTGATGTCTGGGCTCAAGTTCAGGTGTCCACTGAACCCTAGTCTTTAGTACAAAGACTAGAATTAGCATAGTTAGAATTAGGGTTAGAAGGGTTAGGGTTAGCAGAGTTAGGATTAAAGTAAGAAGGATTAGTAGAGTTAAGATTAGGATTAGAAGGGTTAGGGTTAGTAGAACTAGGATTAGGGTTGGGGTTATTAGAGTTAGGTTTAGGGTTAGAAGGGTTAGGATTAGTAGAGTTAGGGTTAGATTTAGGGTAACTAGAGATAGGATTAGGGTTAGAAGGCTTAGGGTTGGTAGTGTTAGGATTACGGTTAGAAGGGTAGGGTTAATCTAAGTAAGATCAGTGTTAGAAGGGTTAGAATTAGGGTAAGAGTGGGTCAGGGTTAGTTGAGTTAGGATTAGGGTTTGAAGGGTTAGGATTAGCAGAGTTAGGATGAGGGTCAGAAGATTTAGGGTCAGTAGATATAGGATTGGGGTTCGAAGGGTTAGGGTTAGTAGGATTAGGGTTAAAAGGGTTGGGGTTAGTTGAGTTAAGATTATGGTTTGAAGGGTTAGGGTTAGTAGAGCTAGGATCAGGGTTAGAAGGGTTGGGGTTAGAAGAGTAAGGATTAGGGTTTGGAGGGTTAGGGTCAGTAGAGTTAGGATTAGGGTTAGAAGGGTTAGGGTTAGAAGGGCAAGGATTAGGGTTTGGAGGGTTAGGGTTAGTAGAGTTAGGATTAGGGTTAGAAGGGTTAGGGTTAGTAGAGTTAGGATAAGGATAGAAGGGTTAGGGTAAGCCTTTGAATTATTCGTGTAGAATCCATAATATGTTTCTTGTTAATGTGTTTTTCGCTTCAGCTAAACATAATTTATTAAATTCCCATCTGCAATTGTTTTGTGACTTGTCCCATCACTTGACATTTCTGGCCTTACCCATTGCTTACTGATGTGTGCAGAGAATCTCATCTTTTCTTGGCTACACTGGAGATGTCACCAAAGGCTTTGTTCACTTTTTATAAGAGATTCCAAGTACAGAATCTGTCAGAAGATTGGAGACTTCCCTCAGGTCTCACAATCAACATCAAAGCAAGACGGACTTGTTTTTGAAGCTTCAGAACCAGGACATTGATGTGGAGATGACGTCAGAAGTTTATCTTGAATGAAGACGTTTACCAGTCTCAAGAGAGATTCACCTCTGTCTACTGCGATGTCTGTTTTTAATACATCAATGTCCACTTTCTTTTTATACTGAGACTTATGGAAACCATAAAATCTAAATATTTACTCCTGTTATTATTTATATCAATGAACAAAATGCAAAGTGAATGAGAAAGGAGAAATCCAAATCCAATCAATATTTTATGTGACGACTTTCACCACATAAACAATTCTTCTGGATAAACTTATTGAAGGAACTCGAGAGGTAGGTTGTTCCAAACATCTTGAAGAAGTTCGTGTCGATTTATCCTTCAGACAGAATGTAGGATGAGATCAAGGACTTGTTGGGGTCATACTATTCCTTCCAGGATCCTAAAAAGAAGCGAGGTGCAGTGTGCATATGCAACATCCCCCACCGGGGCCTAGCCTTTTCTCGGGGCCTGGAGTCAGCCGGGGCCCGCAGTACCTGAGTGGCTGGCGGTTGCGGCCTAGGCACGCTAGTGTCACGGTGCTTGGTATGGGGAACCGGAGGGCTGTCCTACAGCCTGGCAGCTCTCCAGTAGGGTGGTGTTGGCAAGAAATGATGAGGGAGAGGCTGCTATAGCGAATCTCCCTGGGGCAACCCTTCTAGTCTCTAGAGGATGAGTCTCTGTGTGGTGGACAGGGTGCCCGTGATGGTGACAGCCGTAGTAGCAGGGACCAGACGGAGGCAGACGTTGAACAAAAACAACTTACAGTTCTTTATTGGAACCGACAGGAACCGCAGCAACGTGCCTTAACAAAATGGTGGAGTACTGAGTTGTACTTGGAGGTAGCCACAGGAGGTAGATCGCCAGCCTGGATGCAGAGGGCAGGCTGGGAGGTAGCTGTGTCCTAATAGGAAGCTTCAGCTTGTCCTGGAGTGGTTCAGGTATCACCCTGGAAGGTAGGATGATACCCCTTTCCTCTCTCTGTCTAACTCACTGCTTGGTCTCACTGAACTGACTGTTGGAAATCTCCAACCGTCCCTTTTTCTCAGCTCTTGCTCATGTGGTGGTTACTCCTCCAATTACATCGCAGCTTACAATACATTAGGATAACACATGTGATTGGATGACACATCTTACATCACATCAAAGAATTAACTCCTGCCTTGCCAGGCAGGATCTACCACTGCAGAGTTCATCTGTGTTATCTAGTGTTATGTAGTGACATGCTGTGAGGCTAATCAGACCCTACACAGGCTGCAAGCTACATGGTGGGACGTATTTGCAAACACAGCACTGCCTTGCATCGGCGAGGGTGTTGCATACCCCCGGGGCAATTGAAAGAGCCGCCCTCGGCTCGACTACAGACTGATTGGGGCGCAGAGGTAGATAGGGGCACTTCTGTGAAGTGCAGGCTACATGATCTGTAGGGACAAACCGCCCATGGTCCTGGAAACAGGCACCTGGGTTGGTGTCGGACTAAGACAAGGACATGTGTGACAGTTGGTTGCTGACGCCATTAAACCAAACTGTACAGTAGGAAAGGTGTGGTGTCATGTACTGTAATCCACTCCTTGCACCGGGGCCTGTATATTTGTTATATAAACACTTCTTCCCTGGCGACAAATATATAGTGTATATATGCATTACATTGGCATATGTGACACAATAAAACATTGTACAATGTACAAGTACCTGCCGACTGACATTCTTACCCTTGTGTGAGTGGCATCCAGGTGCTATCTCTGTAACACCCCCGGTCCCCTAAGGACCCGCAGTTTACGGACTACCCCCACGTGCAAACCTCGGTTTGAGGGATAAGGTAGCGGTCAGGGTTTTACATAGAG
Organism: Engystomops pustulosus; assembly: GCF_040894005.1. Taxonomy (NCBI): domain Eukaryota; kingdom Metazoa; phylum Chordata; class Amphibia; order Anura; family Leptodactylidae; genus Engystomops; species Engystomops pustulosus. Next base: position 8,598,621 of record NC_092411.1, on the reverse strand, counting down.
ACGGTCCGACACAGTCACGCTACAATCTGAAAAGCCTATCAAAGGTTAGTGCAAACTACTGACATAATTGACAGTGTGCAAACATTTTGTAAACTCACATTGGCTTAGGAACTCAATGGGTACACATCTTATAACATTACAAACGTTACAGATAGTTAGGCTACTCAGGGTAGCAGCATAGAATGTCTCTTTACCTGAAAAGGAAAGGCATAAAAGTGCATGTAGAATGTCCGTACCTAAAAGGAAGGCATTAAGTGCAATATAAAAATAAATAAAGTAGCAACTTTTCCTTGAGGTTGGCAAAAGTCTCTCAGAAGGTCTTTAATAGCAAAGTCCATCTTCTGGGTACAGCCCTTGAAGTGGGAAAAGTGCAATAAAGATGCAAAGGGTCTCCTCTATGTGTAGAGGGACAGAGTCCTTTGTAGGGGTGCTATCATAGCACATGACAGTGGGCAGTTCAAGGTATGTCTCTTGACTGAAATAAATAAATAGGGGTGAGAGTCCCAGGAAAGTCTCTGGCTCTTGTGGAATAGTGGGCGCTCAGCCCAAATGGGATAGCAGTAATAATATTTACAATATGTACAATAAGCAGAGTACCTGGTAAGGCTTTCAGCCCATCAGGGGTTACTCAGTATCTTCTTCGGTGGTAAGTACTTCGGTGTCAGAAAAGCGTACCTGCCTCCTCCGTCTGTGTGACACCAGTTGATACTCCTGCAGGTACGCAGGAGCTTTACCTTTTGTCTCCCTTTGGGACCTCCGAAGTTCCGGCCTGGAGAAGATAACAACCTCCTCATCGTCCTCCTCTGAGTCAGGCGCTGGAGTCGGAGTCTCAGCTGCCTCTGATGCTTCAGGGGTTGCAGACACTGGAGCCGGATCATCCTCCACAGGCAGCAGTATTGGAGACTGCGGTGGGGATGATGGTCTCTGCGAGGTACCTCTTACTGGAGTGGAAACAACAAAACAGAGTTGAGGCACAGTCTGGGGGTAGGTGAACACAAGGAGGTCTGTAAGTTGGGGGTCGAGGTGAGAGGTGTGGACATAGGGGCAAAAGGACGAAGACATCTCTTCAGCCGGTTCCTATGTACCCGGAGTAGTGGACGGTCTCCTCTTGAAATCTCGTAGACTTCAGGGGAGAGACTGTCCCTAACTAGGTATGGCTCACGCTCCCAACGCCCATCTAGCTTACTGGTGGGATGGTTGTTGCGCAGCCACACTCGATCTCCTGGGGCAAGAGGCTCAGCACAGGCATTACGATCGAAGTCCCTTTTTTGTTTCTCTCGGGCCTCTTCCAACCGCAGATCCACAACTTCTCTGGCATCCGCCAAGCGCCTCTGGTGTTCGTGAACCCAGTCAGTCTGGGGGAGTAAAGACTGGGAATCAGGGGACTCCATGTCCCAGGTCATATCAGCAGGGAGATGGCCGTGTCTCCCAAACATCAGATAATACGGGGTGTATCCTGTGGAGCAATGAGTGGTATTGTTGTACAGGTACAATAATTCGGGCAACAGTTTTGGCCAGTCAGCCCTTTTTGCAGGGGTCAGAGTCCTCAGCATGTTGATTAGAGTCTGATTCATCTTTTCGCATAGCCCGTTGCCTTGGGGATGATAGGCTGTGGTCCTCAGATTTTTGCAGCCATATAGAGTGCACAGCTCCTGGAAGACTTGGGACTCAAATGCTGTTCCTTGGTCCGTAAGGATCTGGTCTGGACAGCCATAGGGGAGGATGAAGCTCTTCCACAGGGCCGCTGCGGTGGTCCTTGCAGATAGATCTCTGACAGGTACTGCAACCACAAATTTGGTATAGTGGTCGATGATCGTGAGAGCATAACTGTGACCGGATCTACTGGGCTCCAACTTCACATGATCCAAAGCCAGGATCTCTAAGGGCCGTTGGCTCACAATGGGATGTAGAGGGGCCCTTTGATTGTGTCGCTCTCCTCGAGCGATGGCGCAGGCTGGGCATTCCCGACACCAGGCTTCGATGTCGGGCTTCATGTTGACCCAGTAGAAGCGCCTTCGGAGGGTGGCTTCAGTCTTCTGAGCGCCAAAGTGTCCGGACTGGTCATGGTACATATCCAGTACTATCTTGGCGTCCCTCCTGGGAATCACAATCTGGTATAGCCGGTCATAAGTGATAGGGTCCAGAGTTCTTCTCTTTAGCAGACCCTGGTGCATGTTCAGAGTCTTTCTCTGGCGCCACAATTGAGACAGTTCTCCATCAGCTCTTCTGCGGCGGATTCTTTCAGGCACTCGCCCACTAGAGAGATAGTCCATTACTTCTCCTATGGCGCGGCTATCAGCCTGAAGACTTATCCAGAGGTCCTTTTCCGCAGGGGGCTCTGACTCTTCTTGAGGAGTAGCTGGCGCTGCCTCTGACGGTAAGGAGTAAACTCTCTGGGCATCTTGACGCACAAACCGGGCATAGAACGCTGGCATCTCGACATCTTCCCACTGAGCATCCGTGGAGGGTCCCTCCCACTGGTCAGGGAGACGGGACAGAGCGTCGGCGTTGTCATTGGTCTTACCAGCCCGGTACTTGATGGTAAAGTTGAAGTTGGCAAGTCTGGAGGCCCACCGTTGTTCCAGTGCTCCAAGACGAGCGGTGTTCAGATGCGCCAAGGGATTATTGTCTGTGAAGACAGTGAAGAAGGATGCAGCCAGGTAGTCCTTGAACTTTTCGGTCACAGCCCAGACTAACGCCAGAAACTCCAACTTGAAGGAACTGTAGTTCTGGTCGTTTTGCTCTGGTTCTCGGAGGGAACGGCTGGCGTAGGCTATGACCCTTTCAGTTCCGTTTTGGAGCTGAGATAGAACAGCCCCTAGGCCTTGCTTGCTGGCATCAGTGTATAGGGTGAAAGGTAGACTGTAGTCTGGATATCCCAACACCGGAGGCTCAGTCAACCGTTGCTTGAGCATCTGGAAGGCAGCTTCTCGTTCGGCTGTCCATTCAATGGATACTCGGGAACGTTGGCTCTCTTTTGGCAGGCCCCTTAGAAGTTCTTGCAGGGGAGCCGCCAGCTGGGCAAACTTCGGGATGAAACGCCTGTAATAACTGGCAAATCCCAGGAAGCTTTTGATGTCCCGTATGGTTGATGGGGTAGGCCAGTCGTGGACAGCTGCAATCTTCTCTGGATCCGGCTCAATTCCATGAGCGCTCACCACATGTCCCAGGTACTTGACGCTAGGTTGTAGCAGGTGGCACTTGGATGGCTTGACCTTCAACCCATGTTGGGTCAGGATTTGGAAGACTTCAGCCAGATGGTGGAGGTGGTCTTCATAAGTCTTGGAGTAGATGATGATGTCGTCCAAGTATAGCAGGACGGTCTCGAAGTTTCGATGACCCAAACATCTCTCCATCAGCCGTTGAAATGTGCCTGGGGCGTTGCATAGTCCGAACGGCATGTTGTTGAACTCGAACAGGCCCATTGGGGTGGTGAAAGCCGTCTTCTCTCTGTCTTCCGGCGCCATGGCCACTTGCCAGTAGCCACTGGTCAGGTCCAGGGTAGAGAAGTAGGCAGCTGACCCTAGGGCTGCGAGGGATTCCTCGATTCGAGGCAGAGGATAGGCATCCTTGTGGGTGATATTGTTGATCTTCCTATAGTCAACACAGAATCGAAGGGTTCCATCCTTCTTTTTCACAAGGACCAGCGGGGCAGCCCATGGGCTGTGACTCTCCCGGATAACGTTGGCTGTCTTCATCTCTTGTACCAGCTTTTTCACCTCTTGGTAGCGGACTGGAGGTATGGGCCGGTATCGTTCCTTGATAGGAGGATGAGAGCCAGTAGGGATGGTATGTTGGATCAGGGTAGTCTGCCCAAAATCCAGTGGGTGTTTGCTGAAGGCCTGGTGGTGCTTCATAACGACATCCAGGACACCTTGTACTTGGTCTGCAGGAGTAAAATCGTCGTCTCCAATATTGAGCTCAAGCCACCAGGATTGCTCGGCAGGCTCACCTTCAGCACTTTGCTTCAGTTCCAACTGTTGGGAGGCAGACAGAGAGGTTTCCACCAAGTCTTCAGGATGCACGCTGAAGAGAGTGGCTACGGCTTGGTACTTTCTCAGATCCACTGGGGAGTCTCCCACATTTAGTAGTCGAATGGGTACTTGTCCTCGGGACACAGTGACTAGGCTCCTGGCGGCTAGAATGGGCAGGTCTTCATCAGCTGGTAGAGGTTCTACTATCGCCTGGTAGTCTTGACCTTGGACGCCCATGCAGGCTCGACACCATACTAACGTCTCAGTCCCAGGTTGAAGGCGGACAGGTTGGGGATCCTTGATCCGGGCTCTGCAGATTTCACCATTAGGGCCAGCAAACTTTTGTTGCGCCGCCAGAACCTGCATAGTCTCCTGAATTACCTTCCGGGAACCGTTGGGCACTGTTGGCAGGGAGTCGTGGAGAGACTTCAGCACTTCAGGGTAGCAGTTGCGGAGGACATTGGTACCCAGTACCAGTGGGAAGTTACCGTTTTCGGGCACTCGTGTCACCACTACGCCCTGTCTGGTTAACTCAGTGTCTCCAATGGTTAGCGTGGGCTCCCAGTAGCCACGGATGGGTACGGGCTTTCCGTTCGTAGCAATAATGTTCAAGTAAGCCTTGGGAGGCTGGACTAAGGATGCTCTTCCTCGGCATTTCTCAAAGGCAGCACTCCGGAGGGTGGTCACTTGAGAGCCGGTATCAATTAAGGCCGGTAGGGTAACTCCGTTGATGGTTACATGAACCATGGGGCGAGTCCCCACGAACCTGGGCATCCAGTTGGCATCTCGGGGACTTACAGGTCCTTCCCTTGGAGGTCGTCCCTTAGCTCCAAGGGTTTGTCGTTTAACTGACGACATCCATCCTCTTCATGCCCATATTTATGGCAGTAGCTGCACCGCTGGCGGGGTTCCTTCTGACTCCAGGTGCTTAACGACTTCGCTTCTCTTGGGCGCTGTTTGGCCGGGGAGTCACGAGGGGTAGTTGACCGTACAGAGTTCTCTGAAGGTTTCTTCCTCATAGCGGAGACAGTCACTTCCAACTGGGTCAACCGATCGAGTATTTTATGCAGGGTGTCCGCCAGATTAGGGATCTGTCCTGCTAAGCCAGCAACTTCCGTAGCTGCAGGAGTAGGTGATGTCGACTGCAATGGATGGCAAGCTAGAGCAGAGTCCTCCATTTCCACGGATTCAGTCTCTTTCTGCGGTCCAGTAGGCGGTCGGTCCCCTAATATGTCAATGGCAATTTCCTTCAACTCAAGAAAGGAGGCCTGGGCATGTTGAGAAGAGATGATCTTTAATTGACACCTTTGATTTCTATCAACAAGTCCATTAATGAATTGTTCCCTCAGGGTTTGGTCAGAGGTTTCAGCGTCTTTGGGATCAAGACGGGTTATGGCCTTCCATGTCTCCTGTAGGGAGAGGGCAAAGTCTCGGAGGGACTCTTGGGGCTTCTGTCTTTTCCCGAAGAATTGCTGCTTCAACTCTGAGGCAGTACACTTGTCAAAGGTGTTGCGCAGCCTATCAAGAATTTGGCCCACATTCTGACACTGTTCTTGGGGCCAAGACTTGACTTCCCGGAGAGCGGGTCCTTTCAACTGCCCGGTTAGGATGCTCACTTTCTGTTCCTCTGTGAACGGGTACAGGGCGAAGGTGGCTAACAACTTGTCCCTGAATTCAGGGAGAGTGTGTGATTCTCCCTCGTAGTGGGGTAACCAGGGGGCCCCTGGATAGTATGGCATAGTCAGAGGCATCATGGTGGGGGTCCCAGGGACCCTGACTGTAGGGTGAAAGGACTCTCTGGAGGGCTTAACATGCTCCGATACCCTGAGGAGGGACCAGGGGACGGGACCTGCTCCAGTCCCGTATCTTCGTCCTGGGCGGACATGACTGGCCTAGCTGAGGGAAGTCTGTAGGGTTACACAATGTCCGTTGCTATGGGCGATGGCTAGAATGGGACGTGGGCACTTTAAGACACAGTCACTATTCCCTGGGAGGTGAGCCAATAACCTAGCGTCGGAAACAATCTCTACCCCCCTTTAACTTCCCCAGCGGTACTCACTCAGGATCAGCCGCGGTGACAGGACAGCTCTGGTGCATGAAGGACTCCGTTCCCGATGTCCGGCAGGCAGCAGGGGCTCGGTGATGCTCAGCGGTGTTCTCCTCCAGTCGCAGGACACGTGCGCCTGAACTCCGGATGAGGCGCACGCTGCTGGCAGGCTTCAGGCGCAGCCTGCGCCGAAATCCAAGATGGCCGATTAACCCTCTTCGTTGCCGGCCGCACACGCTCCAGCTCCTCCTCCACGGTGCTTCGCGCCACTCGCGCAGGGGGCGGAGCCTAGTGACGACTCTGGAGTTCCCGCCAATGAGGATTTGGCGGGCTGGAAATACTTGCTGCGCCACAGCCTTGTGAGGTAAATGCTTCAACCGCTCTGCACCAACTGTAGTTGAGCTAACAGAGTCCGTTGGCAGGGATTAACCCCCTGATTGCTGGAGCGATGCTTGACAGCGCTTGGCAGCAGTAATAAAGTCAATGTGAAATATAGCACAAAATCACTTGGGCCTATACCCGAATGGTAGCAGGGTAAGGCAGCACAGTAGTTTTTCAATAAAGGATAGTCTCTAGTGCCAGAATAAGGCACAGAAGTAATGATCCTGTGTTCGTGACGCCACTTGCAACATCCCCCACCGGGGCCTAGCCTTTTCTCGGGGCCTGGAGTCAGCCGGGGCCCGCAGTACCTGAGTGGCTGGCGGTTGCGGCCTAGGCACGCTAGTGTCACGGTGCTTGGTATGGGGAACCGGAGGGCTGTCCTACAGCCTGGCAGCTCTCCAGTAGGGTGGTGTTGGCAAGAAATGATGAGGGAGAGGCTGCTATAGCGAATCTCCCTGGGGCAACCCTTCTAGTCTCTAGAGGATGAGTCTCTGTGTGGTGGACAGGGTGCCCGTGATGGTGACAGCCGTAGTAGCAGGGACCAGACGGAGGCAGACGTTGAACAAAAACAACTTACAGTTCTTTATTGGAACCGACAGGAACCGCAGCAACGTGCCTTAACAAAATGGTGGAGTACTGAGTTGTACTTGGAGGTAGCCACAGGAGGTAGATCGCCAGCCTGGATGCAGAGGGCAGGCTGGGAGGTAGCTGTGTCCTAATGGGAAGCTTCAGCTTGTCCTGGAGTGGTTCAGGTATCACCCTGGAAGGTAGGATGATACCCCTTTCCTCTCTCTGTCTAACTCACTGCTTGGTCTCACTGAACTGACTGTTGGAAATCTCCAACCGTCCCTTTTTCTCAGCTCTTGCTCATGTGGTGGTTACTCCTCCAATTACATCCCAGCTTACAATACATTAGGATAACACATGTGATTGGATGACACATCTTACATCACATCAAAGAATTAACTCCTGCCTTGCCAGGCAGGATCTACCACTGCAGAGTTCATCTGTGTTATCTAGTGTTATGTAGTGACATGCTGTGAGGCTAATCAGACCCTACACAGGCTGCAAGCTACATGGTGGGACGTATTTGCAAACACAGCTCTGCCTTGCATCGGCGAGGGTGTTGCACATACTTCAGGGGTTCCGAAACAGACTCAAGTCAGTGGACTACCTTTCTCCTCTATGATCGTGGGATTGACAGGTAAGGTAATAGGTTATGGGACACTAAAGCAGCTGCGTGAAGTAATACTGGCAGTTTAGATGGCCCCAAAGATGCTGACAGCTTCCCTTCAAGGCTCTGTTCACTTTACTTAGGAAAGAGTATAAGATCCTATCAAAAGCTTTTTAAGGAAGGTGACTTATGACCCACTATTGAGTTGTGTGATGGGTTATAGGGGCAACATCTAAATTAGACCTCCGCTAATAACCACTGTGGGGCTCATTTACTAAGGGTCCAAATCGCGCACTTTTGTCGGGTTTCCCTGCAATTTCCGATTTGCGCTGAATTGCCCCGGGATTTTGGTGCACGCGAACTGATTTTGGTGCATCACTGCCGGCTTGCATGAGACGGAAATTGGGGGCGTGGCCACCGGAAAACCCAATGGATTTGGAAAAACCGTGGAAGAAGGTGAACTCCGGCGGATCTCGGCGCAGCAGCAACACCTGGTGGATATCGGGCGCACGACCTTAGTGAATCCCGGCAGGGCACGAATCCACGTCAGAGAACGCGCCACGGGATCGCGAATGCACCGGGTAAGTACTGTAAATCTGCCCCTGTGTATCTTTTATCTGTCGTTCTAGGTTGCATTCTTTCTCTTGCAGATTACTGTAAGTTTTGTTCAGTCATCAGTGTTGTTATTTTATGTTTTTGACATTCATCTGTTCTTCATGTCCATCCATGATATAATTACATCTAGTTCCCTTCCCGACCTTGAATCTATTCAGGCTTAGGTCAATCTTATTGTAACTTCCCTTCATATATGGATCTATTCCCCTGTTCTCTGTGTAAACCAGCTACATTTTGGCAGGAACGTGTCAGTTCCATAAGGCAGGAGGCCCAGCAGCTGGTGCGGTAGACTACGCTCTTCCAATTCAGCACCATGGTCAGCTCCCACCTGTACTCATCGTGCTCCTCTCCAGCCACTTATGTCACATCTGATTGTCGATCCAAATGATATTTCCCATTTTAAGCAAAATAATATTTGGTTTATGTTGAGGAGTGACACATAGAATAGTTATGAGGACAGGGACCGAGAGAGCAAACCTTTCCAGACCGTGACTTGACCTTGTGTTTTCCAGGCTTGGCTTCTAATGTCAAGTAGTAATGAGTGACCTTGGCTTTGGCTTTTAAAATTTAAAAACCCTGTTCGGGCCCCAACCTGTAACACCCACATTCATTGTTGGCACCAGTCTTGGTACTATATTTTTGGCCCCAATCGTGGGTGGCAAATGTTTAAATGCTGCTGACCAGCTAGCCAACGCCACATAAATTGCTGCAGCTGCGTGTGCGCCGGCACTTACATGCTGGTGGTGTTGAGAGCTATCATTGCTTCCGATTGGCGGTTTCAGTCATGTAAATACCACAGGTGACTTAACGATCGGGTGTTAACGGCAGGAGGTTGAGCCAAACCCAGACCTGGACCCGAACTTCTAATGAAGTTAGAAGTTTGGGTCCAGGGGTCCCAAAGCCGCAGGGTTCGGTACAAACTTAAACTTTGGGGTTGGGGTCCGCTCAACACTAGTCACAACATTTGACTGCACAATAAAGACCTATTGGACCTATTATTCAGTGAATACAAATACAAATAATACAACTAAAAAGCTAAATGTAACATGGAATATACATATATCATATATGAAAATGTACATTATGGGGTTCATTTACTAAGGGTCGGTCGGACGCATTTTCGTCGTGTTTCCTGATGATTTTCGTTTTGCGCCGAATTGCCCCAAGGTTTTGGTGCACACGATCGGATTGTGGCCCATCGCCGCCGGCTTGCACGCAACAGAAATGGGGGGCGTGACTGTCGGACAACCGGCAGGGAGCGACGGATGCAGGAACTTGGGTGCACGATCTTAGTGAACCGCGCCGGACCGGGATCGCGACAGGACCGGGTAAGTAAATCTGCCCCTATATATTGTGGATTTACTGTATGTAACACTGTATTCATTTTCTGTTATTTGTGGATAAAGATAACACTGATGACAAGGATTGGGAGTGAGATCACCGCATTGACCGGTAAGGAGAGAACCCTGGGACAGCTGGTGTTACCGCCTTTTGGCCGCTGCAGTGAAAGGTGATGATGAGGACTGCTCCCTGAGGCTGATAGGAGTCCGGGTGGTTGTAGTAGTGTTTGGTTGCCCTAGGTGGTATAGGCCAAGTAGTCCAGGAGACTCAGTGGAAGTTCAAAGCTCTTTACCTATGATTCAAACTAAATATAATAGCCAGTGGTATAAGGCTACAGTGGTCAAAGTTGCATCAAGTCCCTTCAGCTGGGAAGACCCAGAAACTACTGTACAACTATCCACGAATTTAGGCATCATAAATCCTTTAACCTTTCCCTCCACATTGAAATTTATGAGGAAAGCTTCCAGATATGTCTCCAACTTCAGTAAAATCCCTTTTAGAAACAACATAGGCCAGTATGTAGTCAAGGAACAGAGGCTATAGAGAAGTCTGCAGAAACAAGAGTTACAGTGTTCTCCATTGACTCCACTCTTGCTATTAAACACATCACTGGATATAACCTTAGCATAATCATGGGTCACCACATGGTCCATCTGGTAAACATACAATATTATGAAGTATCTTCCGTATTATATTTACCATACATAGAGATGAGCCTAGATTTTATGGTTGGGAAAGAAAACTGTGTCCCTAATTTTCTAAAGACTTTGGCAATGACCCTGGCCCCCAGTGCTGCATATATGGGACATTTGAGCGGTTTTATCTATGGATAAGTTGAAGATTTGTGTGTGGTGCCCATTGTTTACCATTTCCCATGAGCCTGTGAGTTTCCCCCTGCTACCAGTCTTTTAGATCCATGTCTTCACCTCCGTGGGCAGGATATTTAATTCACTTGGGCCACGTGGCATCATGAGGTCATCATGGTGGAACCTTTCATTGATCTAAATGTCCCCGGCAGGGCTAGGGGTAGATTTGAAGCCGGATTAGAACTTTTAACAAAGCTTGGGGCCGGTCCAGGGGAACTTAAACAACATGGGGCACATTTACTTACCCGGTCCCTGCGGGATCCCCGATCCGGACTGTCCAACGAGGATGAACTCTGCCGCAATTCATGAAGATCGCTCAGGTCCCCGGAGTTCACCTTCTTTTTACCGGTGCATGTAAGTGTTTGGCTTGCGACACAATTTTTAACTTAAATCCCGCGGTTCGTCTGAATCCGTTGGATCGTCCACTGGCCCACCCCCCATTTTGTGCTGCTTGAAAGCCGTCGCAATTGCGCCAAACCACAATTGCATGCGCCAAAACCCCCTTTTAAATCCCTGTCCCAGCGGGACAAAACGGAAATCGTCGGGATGTATTACGAAAGTGCGGTCCACGGGGCCCTTAGTAAATGAGCCCCTATATGGGACAAGTCTGAATGGGGAAGTATTTTACTTCAGACTCGGGTTTATATGTGTTTGCTTTGTCTATATTCCTAGATATGTGATTCTGACTTTATGGTGTTTATTGCGTTAGTGGAATGACTTCAATGAAACATATTTTTCCAGAACTGTAAGAATTCTCGTTTCCCATGATTTGTTCCCATCCATTTATATAGAGTTACAGACATACAACTTATCCCATTTACTAAACCATTTAGCTTCGTAGTTTGTTATGTTAATTTAAGTGTTATTTTATCTTTGGTAGTTACTAGTAGAGATGAGCGAACATACTCGTCCGAGCTTGATGCTCGATCGAGCATTAGCGTACTCGTAACTGCTCATTGCTCAGACGAGTATTTCGCCCGCTCGAGAAAATGGCAGCTCCCGCCGTTTTGCTTTTTGGCGGCCAGAAACAGAGCCAATCACAAGCCAGGAGACTCTGCACTCCACCCAGCATGACGTGGTACCCTTACACGTCGATAGCAGTGGTTGGCTGGCCAGATCAGGTGACCCTGGAATAGACTAGCCGCTGCCCGCGCTGCTCGGATCATTCTCTGTCTGGATGCCGCTAGGGAGAGAGCTGCTGCTGGTCAGGGAAAGCGTTAGGCTGTTCTATTAGAATAGTGTTAGGCAGGAGTGATTCTACAACAACCCAACAGCCCTTCTTAGGGCTACAATAACGTTATACTTTTTTTTTTTATTTGCTTGTGGCTGGGCTTGCTGGCACTAGTAGTGCAGCTAGTACCATATTGTGAGGAATTAGCAGGGGGACTTGCTACTGTTGTGTTTAGCTCTTAGTGACACACATATCCACCTCAAACACCAAAGTGGGAAAATTTATTAGGGGTTTGATTTCAATTAGGCACAGTCTGCCAGTTTCTTTTTATTTTACGTTTATTTTTTTAATAACTCAGTGTCATCTCATCTTGCATAGTAGTGTGCTTTCATACTTGGCTAGAAAATAGCCAAAGGAGAATCCAAACGGCTTACTTACGCCTACAGTAGCGTTATATATATTTGATTTCTGGTTGATCTGCTGGTGGCTGTAGTTGCTGCAGTGCATCTACTAGCAAATTGTGAGCAATTTGGAGTGAGACTTGCGACCACTGTGTTTTGCGCTTAGTGACGCACATATCCATCGCAAAGACCGAAGTGGGAAAATTTATTAGGGACCGGGGTTGTATTTCAATTAGGCACAATCTGCCATTTCCTTTTTTATTTTACGTTTATTTTTTTCATAACTCAGCGTCATCTCATCTGGCATAGTAGTGTGCTTTAATACTTGGCTAGAAAATAGCCATAGGAGAATCCAAACGGCTTACTTACGCCTACAGTAGCGTTATATATATTTGATTTCTGGTTGATCTGCTGGTGGCTGTAGTTGCTGCAGTGCATCTACTAGCAAATTGTGAGCAATTTGGAGTGAGACTTGCGACCACTGTGTTTTGCGCTTAGTGACGCACATATCCATCGCAAAGACCGAAGTGGGAAAATTTATTAGGGCCCGGGGTTGGATTTCAATTAGGCACAGTCTGCCATTTCCTTTTTTATTTTACGTTTATTTTTTTCATAACTCAGCGTCATCTCATCTGGCATAGTAGTGTGCTTTAATACTTGGCTAGAAAATAGCCATAGGAGAATCCAAACGGCTTACTTACGCCTACAGTAGCGTTATATATATTTGATTTCTGGTTGATCTGCTGGTGGCTGTAGTTGCTGCAGTGCATCTACTAGCAAATTGTGAGCAATTTGGAGTGAGACTTGCGACCGCTGTGTTCTGCGCTTAGTGGCGCACATATCCATAGCAAAGACCGAAGTGGGAAAATTTATTAGGGCCCGGGGTTGTATTTCAATTAGGCACAGTCTGCCATTTCCTTTTTTATTTTACGTTTATTTTTTTAATAACTCAGCGTCATCTCATCTGGCATAGCAGTGTGCTTTCATACTTGGCTAGAAAATAGCCATAGCAATAGGATAGCATCGTTTGGTTTTAAAAACTAAAAAACACACAAAAAAAAAAAAAAAACACCAAAAAAAGTTAAAAAAAAAATTAAAGTTATAACTCTCATTTTCAAAATGTTTAACCCGAGGGCTAGGGGTAGAGGACGAGGGCGGAGACGTGGGCGTCCAACTACTGCAGGGGTCAGAGGCCGTGGTCCTGGGCGGGGTGAGACACCACCTGCTTATGAGGGAGCAGGGGAACACCGCAGAGCTACACTCCCTAGGTTCATGTCTGAAGTTACTGGGACTCGTGGTAGAGCACTGTTGAGGCCAGAACAGTGCGAACAGGTGATGTCGTGGATTGCCGACAATGCTTCAAGCAATTTGTCCACCAGTCAGTCTTCCACGCAGTCCACCCATGTCACCGAAATCGGCACTCCTCCAGCTCCTGCACCTCAGCCTCCTCCCCCCCAGTCTGCCCCCTCCCAGGAAAATTTGCCATTTGAACCGGCATACTCTGAGGAACTGTTTTCTGGACCCTTCTCACAGTCACAAACCACTTGTCCGGTTGCTGATGAGCAATTTTCCGATGCCCAGGTTTTCCACCAGTCGCAGTCTGTGGGTGATGATGACCTTGTTGACGTACTGGAAGAAGTGTGTAAAGAGGTGTCCGACGATGAGGAGACACGGTTGTCAGACAGTGGGGAAGTTGTTGTCAGGGCAGGAAGTCCGAGGGGGGAGCAGACTGAGGGATCGGAGGATGATGAGGTGACAGACCCAAGCTGGGTTGAGAGGCCGGGTGAACACAGTGCTTCTGAGACGGAGGAGAGTCCTCGACCAGAACAGGTTGGAAGAGGCAGTGGTGGGGCCAGACGGAGAGGCAGGGCCAGAGCTGGTGCATCAGCGCCAAATGTGTCAACTAGTGAAGCTCCCGTGGCGAGGGCTCCTGCGGCGAGGGCTAGATTTTCAGAAGTCTGGAGGTTCTTTAAGGAAACACCGGATGACCGACGGACTGTGGTGTGCCACATTTGCCAAACCAGGATCAGCAGGGGTTCCACCACTAATAGCTTAACTACCACCAGTATGCGCAGGCATATGAATGCTAAACACCCCACTCAGTGGCAACAAGCGCGTTCACCTCCGGCCGTGCACACCACTGCTCCTTCCCCTGTGTCATCTGATAGTCAGCCTCCTGCCCAGGACCCTGCCACAAAAACCCCATCGTCGCCTCCACGATCCTCCACAGCATCCACCAGCGTTCAGCTCTCCATACCCCAGACGCTGGAGCGGAAACGCAAATATAGTGCAACCCACCCGCACGCCCAAGCCCTTAATGTGCACATCTCCAGATTGCTAAGCCTGGAGATGCTGCCCTATAGGCTAGTAGAGACCGAGGCTTTTCGCAGCCTCATGGCGGCGGCCGCCCCTCGGTATTCAGTCCCCAGCCGCCACTACTTTTCCCGATGTGCCGTCCCAGCCCTGCACCAGCACGTGTCAGACAACATAATCCGTGCCCTGACCAACGCCGTTTCTGACAAGGTCCACCTGACCACGGACACGTGGACGAGTGCTGCCGGGCAGGGCCACTATATATCGCTGACGGCACATTGGGTTAACTTGGTGGAGGCTGGGACCGAGTCTGACCCTGCGGCTGGTCATATACTGCCGACGCCGAGGATTGCAGGGCCTACCTCGGTCCAGGTGTTTCAGGCCTACTATGCCTCCTCCTCCTCCCACCCCTCCTCCACCTCCTCCTCCGAACGACCATCCGTGGGCATGGCGCCATCAGTCGGTAGCTCTAGGCACAGCAGCAGTGCCGTCGCTAAGCGACAGCAGGCGGTGTTCAAACTGCTGAGCCTAGGCGATAAAAGGCACACCGCCCAAGAACTATTACAGGGCATCACGGCGCAGACTGATCTGTGGCTGGCACCGCTGAACCTGAAGCCAGGCATGGTTGTGTGTGACAACGGCTGTAACCTGGTGGCGGCTCTGCAACTCGGCAGACTGACACATGTGCCATGCCTGGCCCATGTGTTAAATCTGATAGTTCAGCGTTTCCTCAAGACATACCCCAATCTGTCTGATTTTCTCACGAAGGTGCGCCGCATCTGTGCGCATTTCAGGAAGTCCAGCACAGATGCTGCCACTCTCAGGGCAGCGCAGCGCCGCCTCCAACTGCCCGCTCACCGACTGTTGTGCGACGTGCCCACGAGGTGGAATTCAACACTGACCATGTTATCCAGAGTTTACCAGCAGCGCCGAGCGATTGCAGACTGCCAGATGTCAACTTCCACCAGAACTGGTAGTCAGGTCAGTCAGCTTCCTCAAGTCTACAATGAGGAGTGGACGTGGATGTCTGATATCTGTCAGGTGCTGAGTAACTTTGAGGAGTCAACACAGATGGTCAGTGGCGATGCCGCCATCATCAGCCTCACCATCCCGCTGCTTGGCCTGTTGAAAAACTCTCTGGTCAGCATGAAGTCGGAAGCTTTGCGCTCCTCACAAGAGACGGGGGAAGAATATTCCCTTGTTGATAGCCAAAGCACCCTTAGGTCTGTTTCTCAGCGCATATCGGAGGAGGTGGAGGTGGAGGAGGATGAGGAGGAAGAGGAGGAGAATGTTGGCGAGACACAAGAGGGGACCATTGTTGAGTCCTTCACTGTTGAGCGTGTATGGGCAGAAGAAGAGGAGTTGGAGGAGTTGGAGGAGGAGGAAATGGACAGTCAGGCCAGTGAGGGGAGTGAATTCTTACGCGTTGGTACTCTGGCGCATATGGCAGATTTCATGCTAGGCTGCCTATCCCGTGACCCTCGCGTTCAAAGAATTTATTCCAGCACCGATTACTGGGTGTTCACTCTCCTGGACCCACGGTACAAGCAAAATCTTTCCACTCTCATCCCTGGAGAGGAAAGGAGTGTGAGAATGCATGAATACCAGCAGGCCCTGGTGCACAAGCTGAAACACTATTTCCCTTCTGACAGCGCTAGCGGCAGAGTGCGTAGTTCTGCGGGACAAGTAGCGAGGGAGAGTAGGCGAGCAGGCAGCTTGTCCAGCACTGGCAAGGGTACGCTTTACAAGGCTTTTGCCAGCTTTATGTCACCCCAGCAAGACACTGTCACCTGTCAACAGTCTCGGCAGAGTAGGGCTGATCTTTACAGAAAGATGGTGAGGGAGTACGTAGCTGACCATACCATCGTCCTAAATGATCACACAGCTCCCTACAACTACTGGGTTTCAAAGCTGGACATGTGGCACGAACTGGCGCTGTACGCCTTGGAGGTTCTTGCCTGCCCTGCCGCTAGCGTCTTGTCCGAGCGGGTTTTCAGTGCAGCTGGTGGCATCATCACCGATAAGCGTACACGCCTGTCGACTGACATCGCTGACAGGCTGACGCTTATCAAGATGAATAAAGCCTGGATTTCTCCTAATTTCCAATCTCCACCAGGTGAAGGAAGCTCAACCTGAACAATTTATCCACTCCTCCTCCTCCTCATTTTCCTCCTTCTCCTCCTCTTTGTACAGTAAAGCAGAGGAAACTGGCTATTTTTTGACAGGGCCCACTGGCTCTAGCTATAGTACTTTATGCATTTAATTTTTATGGAGGGCCACCGACCCGGTCCTCTGTTTTAAACAATTTTTGGGAGTGCCACATACAGGCACTCAATCTATTCAATTTTTCTGGAGGGCCACCTACCTGCTCCTCTGGTTTGAAAACTTTTTTGGACTGCCACATACAGGCACTCAATCTATTCAATTTTTCTGGAGGGCCACCTACCTGCTCCTCTGGTTTGAAAACTTTTTTGGACTGCCACATACAGGCACTCAATCTATTCCATTTTTATGGAGGGCCACCTACCTGCTCCTCTGGTTTGAAAACTTTTTTGGACTGCCACATACAGGCACTATCCAAATTGAAATGTCTCCATAGCAGCCTTCACACGTTGTCTCACGTTGTCTCCAAAAGTCGTCCATATAGCTGCCTCCATACATCGTCCCTTTATCAAACGAGGTGTGTCAGGCAGAAATTTGGGTTGTTTTCATGGATTCCACATCAAAGTTGTTAACTTTGTCGCCACCCTGCTGTGTTATCCACAAAATACACTGACAAACTTTTACCATTTATGGATATTATTTCAGCGCTTCTTGCGCATCTGTTTACATTCCCCTCACCCGGCATATCCTAAACTTATAAGAACGCTACTACACTTGATCTTATACAAAAGGTTCTTAGAAGTGCTGTTTGGGGAGTAGCCTAGAGACAGGGGCTTGGATTGGCGAAAGCTCGCCTGGCAGCGGAGCGCCAGCTCCATGCCAAGAACCAACTAACATAGTTTTAACTACAGCACCTTTAATCTACTACTAGTTCACTGCCTCCATACATGGCCGCCTTATCAAACGTGCTGTGTCAGGC
This sequence comes from Engystomops pustulosus, assembly GCF_040894005.1. NCBI lineage: Eukaryota > Metazoa > Chordata > Amphibia > Anura > Leptodactylidae > Engystomops > Engystomops pustulosus. The sequence goes on along the minus strand of NC_092411.1, from coordinate 8,581,256 downwards.
AGAATTTTGGGTTGTTTTCATGGCTTCCACAACAAACTTGTTAACTTTGTCGCCACCCTGCTGTGTAATCCTCAAAATATACTGGCAAACTTTTACCATTTACGGATATTATTTCAGCGCTTCTTGCGCATCTGTTTACATTCCCCTCACCCGCCATATTCCAAACTTATAAGAACGCTACTACACTTAACTTGGTGCAGGCTGGGACCGAGTCTGACCCTGGGGCTGGTCATATACTGCCGACGCAGAGGATTGCGGGGCCTACCTCAGTCCAGGTGTTTCAGGCCTACTATGCCTCCTCCTCCTCCCACCCCTCCTCCACCTCCTCCTCCTCCGAATTACCATCCGTGGGCATGGCGCCATCAGTCGGTAGCTCTAGGCACAGCAGCAGTGCCGTCGCTAAGCGACAGCAGGCGGTGCTCAAACTGCTGAGCCTAGGTGATAAAAGGCACACCGCCCAAGAGCTATTACAGGGCATTCCACATCAAACTTGTTAACTTTGTCGCCACCGTGCTGTGTAAGCCACAAAATATACTGGAAAACTTTTTTCATTTACGGATATTATTTCAGCGCTTCTTGCGCATCTGTTTACATTCCCCTCACCCGCCATATCCCAAACTTATAAGAACGCTACTACACTTGATCTTATACAAAAGGTTCTTAGAAGTGCTGTTTGGGGAGTAGCCTAGAGACAGGGGCTTGGATTGGCGAAAGCTCGCCTGGCAGCGGAGCGCCAGCTCCATGCCAAGATCCAACTAACATAGTTTTAACTGCAGCACCTTTAATCTACTACTAGTTCACTGCCTCCATACATGGTCCCCTTATCAAACGAGCTGTGTCAGGCAAAATTTTGGATTGTTTTCATGGCTTCCATGTTAACTTTGTCGCCACCCTGCTGTGTAATCCACAAAATATACTGGCAAACTTTTATCATGTACCGATATTATTTGAGCGCTTCTTGCTCACCTCCTTTGGTTCCTCTCTGCCACCCATTGGTTTGAAGCCTGAGTCCATTTAGGATATGTTGCCATGACACTCTCTAGCCTGCCGCTGCTGCCGCTGCCGCTGCCTCTGCATGCCGTCCCCTATAGTGTCAGGGTCAATTATTGGATGTTTTAGATGCTATCTAGCCTCATTCGGTCACTCTGTCATGGCCATGCTGTTGCCCATAATTTTGGCATAATGGTGCGATTAAGCAGCCTCAGAGGCATCCATGCATGCTACCCCTGCTGTTTCCTGTCCATTTCCGTGGTGTTTCCATCCTTTTCTGAGGTTCCCAGGTGTTTGGCCAAGCTTCCCTGTGCAGAGCCTTGGTCCCCTTGAAAAATGCTCGAGTCTCCCATTGACTTCAATGGGGCTCGTTACTCGAAACGAGCACTCGAGCATCGGGAAAAGTTTGTCTCGAATAACGAGTACCCGAGCATTTTAGTGCTCGCTCATCTCTAGTTACTAGTGATTGCTACATTTTTCACTTATTTTCTCTGTACTACGGGGCTTGCATCAACTCCTTTCTTAAAGGAAAGTGGATTTTCTGGTCTGGCAGTAATTTTCTATACTGATGACCTATCCTCAGAATAGATAAGTAGCAGAAGACTGGTGGGTGTCTAACACCAGGACCCCCGCAAAGATCTACTGTCCCAGGCAGCCATGGTCAAAAAGGCTCCAAAGGGGAGGAGAAATTCCTTTGTTCCCTTAAAGTTTTCTGGGCTGGGGCTATTTTTACTACTGACAACATGTCTTCCAGATTTAAAGGGGTCCAACACTCCGATCCTGATCCAATCCGTTGTTCCATACAGCCTCCGGAACTAAAGGATATGTAGGGGAAGGGGAATTGCTTTGTTTCTTATAGACGATTTTCTAGGATCGAGGCTATTTTTTACACCAGGGACCCATCCTCTGGATTGGTTATTAGTAACCGGATCCAACACTTGGCATCTGCAGCGATCAGCTGTTCCAGATAACCCCGGCACCCGGCACTACACAGAGCAGGGGAAATGACCTTGTTTTATAAAGGTGATTTTCCAGGCTGGAGCCATGTCTGATATTGTTTGCCCATACTGAGGACACATTAGTGCTGTAGTATCAGATTGGTGGAGGTCTGACATGTAGATTCTTCATAAATAGGACTCCTACGCCAAAGGCCATGCGGGGGAGAGGGAATGCTATGTTTTTTTCTGGGCTGGGGGATATTTTTGATACTTTGGGCCTTTCATCAGGATAGATCAGCAGTGTTGAGTGGATCCTAAGATGAAAGGTTGGGTCCTTGCCAAACTTGGTGGTTTCGGGTCCAAAGACCTAAGCCGATCTCCAGAGAGAAGTCCGATCTAGGGTTAGTGGTAACCTGGAAAAGGTGGTTGATGGGCCAGTATGGGCATAGCTATGATTGGCCACTATGGGCATAGCTATGATTGGCCAGTATGGGCATAGCTATGATTGGCCACTATGGGCATAGCTATGATTGGCCAGTATGGGCATAGCTATGATTGGCCAGTATGGGCATAGCTATGATTGGCCAGTATGGACATGGCTATGATTGGCCAGTATGGGCACAGCTATGATGGTCCAGTAAGGGCATGGCTATGATTGGCCAGGAGGGTCATGTGACATTGCTGTATAAGAGGCAGAGTGAAATGTCACAGCCTCACTAAAGCCAGGATATAGAGAGGTAGAAAGTGAAAAGAGAATGTATCACCAGCGCTATCCAACCATGTCATCAATAAAGTGGTCTTGTAGTTACAGCAGGAAACACACGACTCTCCAAAAATGCACTGACAGTGGTGCTCATCTCAATAACGAAAGTCCAAGAGAATCTGAATTTATAGAGGAATAGGCAGCACTGACCGAAAACTTGTGCAAACAACTTTATTGGAACAATGCGGTAGAGCAGGGGTGCGGGGGCCACCTCTACAGAGAGGTAGAGTTTGCATCTTGAAAAAGGGATAGGCAGATAGAGACTTAAAGGGAGCCTACCACCACCATTCTACCTACAAAAGGTAAATCGGGTGGTAGGTGGATGAATGGGACGTGAGGATAGCCCTTTTTGGCTGCACAGCTGCAGAACGCCGGGTTCTCGGACGAGTAGCTGAAGATGAAATGGTAGGCAAAGAAAAGAGGCTACTGGGGCGTGGAGTAGCCGCAACTTGTAGCCTCATGTCCGGCTACTCCCCGCCCCAGTAGCCGCTTACAAAAATGTACATATCCGTGGATTAAAGTTTTCCAAAAGATAGCCGGGACGTGAGGATTAGCCCAAAAAAGGACTATCCGTACTTCCCATTCATCCACTTACCACACGATCTACCTTTATAAGTAGAATCGTGGTGGTAGATTCCCTATAATAATAATGAATAATTGCCCTTTTCAGGGCAGCAATGTAGAGAAGGTAGGCACAGATAGAAATGTTGAATAATTGTGACTATTACTGTAAATGCAAACTGTCCTAGATTTGTCCCCAGATTTGGAGCACAGTAGGTAGGTGCTCAAAAACCCTGATATGTTGGGGATCCCATGCCCCTGGTTGTAATGGGGAGGAGGAGGATTGTTTCAAAGTCTATGGGACTGACAAACTCTATAGTCACCCATCGGATTCTGTGCGTTAGACGATTTCTCTGTTATACTCAGCCATATGTCCGGCACATATTGTATAATTCTGATGGCTGAAGACTACATTGTTTTAATAGCTGCTGCTGTAACTGTGACAGCTGGAGATACATCGGGAACCGGCCCTGGAAATGGCAATCAATACGTTCACAGCAATGACTCCAAAACACAATTTTCACTTTGACTGACAGATTGCTCACACAACAATGCCAAAAAAGTTATTTTGCTGCTGGCAGTCAGTAAAGGTCAGATATTACCGGGAAAGATTATGGAGAAAATAAATGAACCTCCATTACATGGAAATTTACCTGTTATAATTTGGGGAGATGGGAATTGTGTTTGCCAGTCACACACGTCCAATACATCGTATATGGGTGGTGGTATAATAGTAGTTATATTCTTGTACATAGGAGGCAGTATTATAGTAGTTAAATTCCTGTACATAGGGGGCAGTATTATAGTAGTTATATTCCTGTACATAGGGGGCAGTATTATAGTAGTTATATTCTTGTACATAGGGGGCAGTATTATAGTAGTTATATTCCTGTACATAGGGGGCAGTATTATAGTAGTTATATTCCTGTACATAGGGGGCAGTATTATAGTAGTTATATTCCTGTACATAGGGGGCAGTATTATAGTAGTTATATTCTTGTACATAGGGGGCAGTATTATAGTAGTTATATTCCTGTACATAGGGGGTAGTATTATAGTAGTTATATTCTTGTACATAGGGGGCAGTATTATAGTAGTTATATTCCTGTACATAGGGGTCAGTATTATAGTAGTTTAAGACTTGTACATAGGGGGAAGTATTATAGTAGTTATATTCTTGTACATAGGGGGCAGTATTATAGTAGTTATATTCTTCTACATAGGGGCAGTATTATAGTAGTTATATTCTTGTACATAGGGGGCAGTATTATAGTAGTTATATTCTTGTACATAGGGGGCAGTATTATAGTAGTTATATTCTTGTACATAGGGGGCAGTATTATAGTAGTTATATTCTTGTACATAGGGGCAGTATTATAGTAGTTATATTCTTGTACATAGGGGGCAGTATTATAGCAGTTATATTCTTGTACATAGGGGGCAGTATTATAGTAGTTATATTCCTGTACATAGGGGCAGTATTATAGTAGTTATATTCTTGTACATAGGGGCAGTATTATAGTAGTTATATTCTTGTACATAGGGGGCAGTATTATAGCAGTTATATTCTTGTACATAGGGGGCAGTATTATAGTAGTTATATTCCTGTACATAGGGGCAGTATTATAGTAGTTATATTCTTGTACATAGGGGGCAGTATAATAGTAGTTATATTCCTGTACATAGGGGGCAGTATTATAGTAGTTAAATTTCTGTACATAGGGGGCAGTATTATAGTAGTTATATTCTTGTACATAGGGGGCACTATTATAGTAGTTATATTCCTGTACATAGGGGGCAGTATTATAGTAGTTATATCCTTGTACATAGGGGGCAGTATTATAGTAGTTATATTTCTGTATATAGGAGGCAGTATTATAGTAGTTATATTCTTGTACATAGGGGCAGTATTATAGTAGTTATATTCTTGTACATAGGGGGCAGTATTATAGTAGTTATATTCCTGTACGTAGGGGGCAGTATTATAGTAGTTATATTCTTGTACATAGGGGGCAGTATTATAGTAGTTATATTCTTGTACATAGGGGGCAGTATTATAGTAGTTATATCCCTGTACATAGGGGGCAGTATTATAGTAGTTATATTCTTGTACATAGGGGCAGTATTATAGTAGTTATATTCTTGTACATAGGGAGCAGTATTATAGTAGTTATATTCTTGTACATAGGGGGCAGTATTATAGTAGTTATATTCTTGTACATAGGGAGCAGTATTATAGTAGTTATATTCTTGTACATAGGGGACAGTATTATAGTAGTTATATTCTTGTGCATAGGGGGCAGTATTATAGTAGTTATATTCCTGTACATAGGGGGCAGTATTATAGTAGTTATATTCTTGTACATAGGGGGCAGTATTATAGTAGTTATATTCTTGTACATAGGGGTAGTATTATAGTAGTTATATTCTTGTACATAGGGGGCAGTATTATAGTAGTTATATTCTTGTACATAGGGGGCAGTATTATAGTAGTTATATTCTTGTACATAGGGGGCAGTATTATAGTAGTTATATTCCTGTACATAGGGGTCAGTATTATAGTAGTTATAGTCTTGTACATAGGGGGAAGTATTATAGTAGTTATATTCTTGTACATAGGGGGCTGTATTATAGTAGTTATATTCCTGTACATAGAGGGCAGTATTAAAGTAGTTATATTCCTGTACATAGGGGGCAGTATTATAGTAGTTATATTCTTGTACATAGGGGCAGTATTATAGTAGTTATATTCTTGTACATAGGGGGCTGTATTATAGTAGTTACATTCCTGTACATAGAGGGCAGTATTATAGTAGTTATATTCCTGTACATAGGGGCAGTATTATAGTAGTTATATTCTTGTACATAGGGGCAGTATTATAGTAGTTATATTCTTGTACATAGGGGGCAGTATTATAGTAGTTATATTCTTGTACATAGGGGGCAGTATTATAGTAGTTATATTCTTGTACATAGGGGACAGTATTATAGTAGTTATATTCTTGTGCATAATGGGCAGTATTATAGTAGTTATATTCCTGTACATAGGGGTCAGTATTATAGTAGTTTAAGTCTTGTACATAGGGGGAAGTATTATGGTAGTTATATTCTTGTACATAGGGGGCAGTATTATAGTAGTTATATTCTTCTACATAGGGGCAGTATTATAGTAGTTATATTCCTGTACATAGGGGGCAGTATTATAGTAGTTATATTCTTGTACATAGGGGGCAGTATTATAGTAGTTATATTCTTGTACATAGGGGACAGTATTATAGTAGTTATATTCTTGTACATAGGGGCAGTATTATAGTAGTTATATTCTTGTACATAGGGGGCAGTATTATAGCAGTTATATTCTTGTACATAGGGGGCAGTATTATAGTAGTTATATTCCTGTACATAGGGGCAGTATTATAGTAGTTATATTCTTGTACATAGGGGACAGTATTATAGTAGTTATATTCCTGTACATAGGGGGCAGTATTATAGTAGTTAAATTTCTGTACATAGGGGGCAGTATTATAGTAGTTATATTCTTGTACATAGGGGGCACTATTATAGTAGTTATATTCCTGTACATAGGGGGCAGTATTATAGTAGTTATATCCTTGTACATAGGGGGCAGTATTATAGTAGTTATATTTCTGTATATAGGAGGCAGTATTATAGTAGTTATATACTTGTACATAGGGGCAGTATTATAGTAGTTATATTCTTTTACATAGGGGGCAGTATTATAGTAGTTATATTCCTGTACATAGGGGGCAGTATTATAGTAGTTATATTCTTGTACATAGGGGGCAGTATTATAGTAGTTATATTCTTGTACATAGGGGGCAGTATTATAGTAGTTATATCCCTGTACATAGGGGGCAGTATTATAGTAGTTATATTCTTGTACATACGGGCAGTATTATAGTAGTTATATTCTTGTACATAGGGAGCAGTATTATAGTAGTTATATTCTTGTACATAGGGGGCAGTTTTATAGTAGTTATATTCTTGTACATAGGGAGCAGTATTATAGTAGTTATATTCTTGTACATAGGGGACAGTATTATAGTAGTTATTTTCTTGTGCATAGGGGGCAGTATTATAGTAGTTATATTCCTGTACATAGGGGGCAGTATTATAGTAGTTATATTCTTGTACATAGGGGGCAGTATTATAGTAGTTATATTCTTGTTGATAGGGGTAGTATTATAGTAGTTATATTCTTGTACATAGGGGGCAGTATTATAGTAGTTATATTCTTGTACATAGGGGGCAGTATTATAGTAGTTATATTCTTGTACATAGGGGGCAGTATTATAGTAGTTATATTCCTGTACATAGGGGTCAGTATTATAGTAGTTATAGTCTTGTACATAGGGGGAAGTATTATAGTAGTTATATTCTTGTACATAGGGGGCAGTATTATAGTAGTTATATTCTTCTACATAGGGGCAGTATTATAGTAGTTATATTCCTGTACATAGGGGGCAGTATTATAGTAGTTATATTCTTGTACATAGGGGGCAGTATTATAGTAGTTATATTCTTGTACATAGGGGGCAGTATTATAGTAGTTATATTCTTGTACATAGGGGTAGTATTATAGTAGTTATATTCTTGTACATAGGGGGCAGTATTATAGCAGTTATATTCTTGTACATAGGGGGCAGTATTATAGTAGTTATATTCCTGTACATAGGGGCAGTATTATAGTAGTTATATTCTTGTACATAGGGGGCAGTATTATAGTAGTTATATTCCTGTACATAGGGGGCAGTATTATAGTAGTTAAATTTCTGTACATAGGGGGCAGTATTATAGTAGTTATATTCTTGTACATAGGGGGCACTATTATAGTAGTTATATTCCTGTACATAGGGGGCAGTATTATAGTAGTTATATCCTTGTACATAGGGGGCAGTATTATAGTAGTTATATTTCTGTATATAGGAGGCAGTATTATAGTAGTTATATTCTTGTACATAGGGGCAGTATTATAGTAGTTATATTCTTGTACATAGGGGGCAGTATTATAGTAGTTATATTCCTGTACATAGGGGGCAGTATTATAGCAGTTATATTCTTGTACATAGGGGGCAGTATTATAGTAGTTATATTCTTGTACATAGGGGGCAGTATTATAGTAGTTATATCCCTGTACATAGGGGGCAGTATTATAGTAGTTATATTCTTGTACATAGGGGCAGTATTATAGTAGTTATATTCTTGTACATAGGGAGCAGTATTATAGTAGTTATATTCTTGTACATAGGGGGCAGTATTATAGTAGTTATATTCTTGTACATAGGGAGCAGAATTATAGTAGTTATATTCTTGTACATAGGGGACAGTATTATAGTAGTTATATTCCTGTACATAGGGGGCAGTATTATAGTAGTTATATTCTTGTACATAGGGGGCAGTATTATAGTAGTTATATTCTTGTACATAGGGGGCAGTATTATAGTAGTTATATTCTTGTACATAGGGGCAGTATTATAGTAGTTATATTCTTGTACATAGGGGGCAGTATTATAGCAGTTATATTCTTGTACATAGGGGGCAGTATTATAGTAGTTATATTCCTGTACATAGGGGGCAGTATTATAGTAGTTATATTCCTGTACATAGGGGGCAGTATTATAGTAGTTATATTCCTGTACATAGGGGGCAGTATTATAGTAGTTATATTCTTGTACATAGGGGCAGTATTATAGTAGTTATATTCTTGTACATAGGTGGCAGTATTATAGTAGTTATATTCCTGTACATAGGGGGCAGTATTATAGTAGTTATATTCTTGTACATAGGGGGCAGTATTATAGTAGTTATATTCCTGTACATAGGGGGCAGTATTATAGTAGTTATATTCCTGTACATAAGGAGCAGTATTATAGTAGTTATATTCTTGTACATAGGGGCAGTATTATAGTAGTTATATTCCTGTACATAGAGGGCAGTATTATAGTAGTTATATTCTTGTACATAGGGGGCAGTATTATAGTAGTTATATTCTTGTACATAGGGGGCATTATTATAGTAGTTATATTCCTGTACATAGGGGGCAGTATTATAGGAGTTATAGTCTTGTATATAGGGGCAGTATTATAGTAGTTATATTCTTGTACATAGGGGGCAGTATTATAGTAGTTATATTCCTGTACATAGGGGGCAGTATTATAGTAGTTATATTCTTGAACATAAGGGGCAGTATTATAGTAGTTATATTCTTCTACATAGGGGGCAGTATTATAGTAGTCTTTTGCAGGCAAACAGTTTTTTTTTTTTTGCTACATTTAGTAGAACTTGGCATCAGGTCCTATATACTGTATGGTGTTTGTGTTGTGCTCTTTTGCGTAAATGACTGTAATTTCAGGCTGTTGATTTGTGATCTCATAATGGAAGACGCTGTCTGAATTAATGACGGGTATAGTTCTGCATAAACATCTGTTCAATCTTCCTGCCAAATTACACCTTGATAAGAAGTAACATTCGGAGAGAAAATAGCGGAGGTGACAGTGACAGCTTTACTGCTGCAGCCATAACCTTATTTGCAGTAACTCATAACATACACTCGGTTTCATATATTGCTAAAGCCATCGGTCAGCTCCGCCAGTGATTTACTCCAACCTGCAAGAAAACTGATAATATCCAGCAGAGGAGAAAATGGAGCGCTTGATTGAAAAAGTAAATTAAGAATCTAGAAGACGAAAACTAAGTCTTCCAGGATTGTGCAGGGACATTGATAATGCGCTGCAGCTCCTTGGGAGACATTTTTTAAACATTTCTTAATTTTACTTTTCAATGGAGAATATTTCCATTTTGGGTAATATAATATGATAAAATAATTTTATAACCCTCATGATTAAATGATGGGTAAACATGGGGCGTCATGTGTTAAGATGACAAATCTTAGGGGGCGTCACAAATTCAGTCTTTCATTCGGGGGAGTTGTGCGCTCCTTTTTATGGAGGTGACTTGAAGATAGAGTTAACGTCTTACACGATCTTGAAGATGCCCATCAGTACATGTCCTTATCATGCACTGTGACCTTACATTTGCATCTGTAGATTACGTTTATGGTGTAGGCCATGACTTTGGTGCCAGTGCACAGCGGAAATATAACCAAATTTAGACAAACCAATAGTTGTGATTGCTAGGAGGAGATGTATCTCCCACCTATGATGGATAAAAGTTCTGTAGTTTAATAATAAAATAGAGAATTCTACTTGGATACAGAGTGTGTCTGCAGGATTCTTTCCATGCTTTCCCTTGTATCTTATTTGGAGCGGAATGATCAATACTTTCCAAGGGTTTAGTGTGCAATCCAAATGAGGAACTGCTTCTTTTACACAGTGTAACATCCTGTGAATCTTCAGCACCACAGATGTGCTCTGGTAACTCCCTTCAGTCTAATTGCCATAATTTTAAATGTTGATTTTAGAAGGAAGTAGACCGTGGAATTCAAATATAAATAGATTACCACAGTCACTGTACGTGGATCGATGAGTAATGTCCCTGGTTTATCATGATGGATTTTTTGCAGAGATTTCTTCAAATAACATTTTATGCCAATAACTTTTTCAAACTTAGATTTGCAGAGCTATAAAAGGCCTCATTTCCTTCTGGATCAGCTGATGGTTTCTTGGTTTTCTATTTTTCAGAGTCCTACTGTTACATTTTCCTCTATTCACACAAGTAGGTTGAAAAGAAACTGACTGGCCCACATTTGCTCAGAACAGTGCAGTGTGTACTATGTGGAGTGTGTACTATGTGGAGTGTGTACTATGTGCAGTGTGTACTATGTGCAGTGTGTACTATGTGCAGTGTGTACTATGTGGAGTGTGTGCTATGTGCAGTGTGTACTATGTGGAGTGTGTGCTATGTGCAGTGTGTACTATGTGCAGTGTGTACTATGTGTAGTGTGTACTACGTGCAGTGTGTACTATGTGCAGGGTGTACTATGTGCAGTTACCTGTGTAGTGTGTAGGGGGCATCAGATTCAGGATTTCGGGTGCACGTTTTTCATGAATCTGGCGCCCCCTGCACTGCTCCGATTTTTTTTTGTGCCCCTTTAACATGGGGTGTGTGACACAATCCTGTCCGACTGAGCACCGGAATTATGGTGCAGACACTTGTTAAATACCTGTGCAAGCAGTTTAAACTAGAAAGAATGTGCAAAGTCCGATGGAAAAATGGCACAGGCACTTTAGTAAATGTGGACCACTATGTTTCACTCATCGAGCATTGTGAACTAAGCTCTAGTGACATGCTGTATATAGTATTTGCCACACACATCTCTCTGCAGTCTGGTTCTGACCTGACTAGTGAGAGATAAAATCTTGTGATTGTGAATGCCTGCTCTTACCACATGAGGCAGAGTTCCTCTTCCCCATAAGTTTCTGGATCTAACTCCACCTTTTGCTGGTCATATTCCTTGCAAGCTCTATTATTTATACTGCTATTATCTTCTCTGCTAATCTCTCAGTACTTGATCTCTGGCTTGTATTATTGACTATTCTTTCAGATTGTGTTTTTGCCATTGTTTGCTCTCTCTCTGTTTTTGACACTATGCCTAATTGTGTTTTTTTGTATGTTTGTCATGTTATGTGTCACATTATGACCATTCGCAATCCAGCGGCGCGTTCTCTGCAGTGGATTCGGGTCTTCCGGCAATTCACTAAGGCAGTTCCTCCGACGTCCACCAGGTGTCGCTGCTGCGCTGAAGTCCACCAAGGTCCGCCGGAGTTCACGATCCATTGCTGGGTGAAGGTAAGCGCGTGTCCAGCGGCACTTTTTTTTTTAAATGCGGCGGTTTTTGCAAATCCGTCGGGTTTTCGTTCGGCCACGCCCCCAGATTTTAGTCGCGTGCATGCCAGTGCCGATGCGCCACAATCAGATCGCGTGTGCCAAAATCCTGGGGCAATTCAGGGAAAATCGGCACAGCACGGAAATATTCGGGTAACACGTTGGGAAAACGCAAATTCTGCTCTCCCAGGGATATTACATAACAATGTCTGCAGCTTCGCATGATCAATGACATGTTCCCTTTTAACCTATGAAAAATGTAGCGTCTATATAATTGTTACATTGTAGCGGAGCTTGTGCTGTGGATGTTACTGGGGGAGTTTCCTCTTTGGTCGGGCAGGTGACAGGCAGTACAGCGCTTGTTATGCTGGCGGTGACCACGCGACTGTGACGGACTATTTGGAAGCTGTCAATGCGCAGGAATTTGTTGTACTAGAGGAGAAGTTTTAAATTGTCTCCTCAATCTTCTGGGTCATATTGTGTCACTGACTCTGCTGTATATAAAAAAAATCTCTTCTTTTTTTCTGCGCTGCTGAGTAAAGATCCATTTACTGCGAGCGGAGGAGACGTGCTGCATTATGGGATCATTTGTCTGTAATATATTCTATTTGATAGTAAAAAATTCTATTCTGCAAACTTCAGGTCACTCTGATGCACTGCAAATCTGGGATCTGATGAGAAAGCAAACTAGAATTGTTCACACTGATGAGCCCCAATGTACCAGGAACCGCTGTATGATGGAAATTGATTTTTTTACATTAGGTCACATGATGTCAGCCAGCCATTTTGAAAATTTTTATCAATTTTTCTCTTTGGTGGAATTTAGGTGTCTCATAACTTTGTTTAAATACAAACCTAATACAGTACTACTACTCCTATCATGTCTATATGGTCACAGTACAGTACTACTACTCCTATCCTGCATATATGGAAACAGCACAGTACTACTACTCCTATCCTGTATATATGGAAACAGCACAGTACTACTACTCCTATCCTGCATATATGGAAACAGCGCAGTACTACTACTCCTATCCTGCATATATGGGCACAGCACAGTACTACTACTCCTATCCTGTATATATGGGCACAGCACAGTACTACTACTCCTATCCTGTATATATGGGCACAGCACAGTACTACTACTCCTATCCTGCATATATGAGCACAGCACAGTACTACTACTCCTATCCTGTATATATGGGCACAGTACTACTACTCCTATCCTGTATATATGGGCACAGCACAGTACTACTACTCTTATCCTGTATATATGGAAACAGCACAGTACTACTACTCCTATCCTGTATATATGGAAACAGCGCAGTACTACTACTCCTATCCTGCATATATGGGCACAGCACAGTACTACTACTCCTATCCTGTATATATGGGCACAGCGCAGTACTACTACTCCTATCCTGTATATATGGGCACAGCACAGTACTATTACTCCTATCCTGTATATATGGGCACAGCACAGTACTACTACTCCTATCCTGTATATTTGGGCACAGCACAGTACTACTACTCCTATCCTGCATATATGAGCACAGCACAGTACTACTACTCCTATCCTGTATATATGGGAACAGCACAGTACTACTACTCCTATCCTGTATACATGGGCACAGCACAGTACTACTACTCCTATCCTGCATATATGAGCACAGCACAGTACTACTACTCCTATCCTGTATATATGGGCACAGTACTACTACTCCTATCCTGTATACATGGGCACAGCACAGTACTACTACTCCTATCCTGTATACATGGGCACAGCACAGTACTACTACTCCTATCCTGGAGTAGGATAGTACTAAAACCTATGGAGCCCCTTAGAGTTATTTTCATAATTTTTAAATCCTTTAAAGAAAAACAAACAGGGAATATGAAGCTAAAAAAGAGCAGATCCTGCCAGAGGGGGCGCACACCAGTATGTCAGTGTGCTGGGTTTACAATTCTCCTGGTGGAAGATGTCCTTTAAATAACCCCACACCACCCTGCTTAGGTGTCCCGGGCCCAAGTCCCGGGCCCAAGCCTTCTAGGGGGCCCATGACCACCCAAACCGCCAACCAAGTATTATAGTGAGAAGGAGCTTCACCCATGAAATCCTTTTACATCTGTTCCTACTCCCAATACGCATGTACACAAAAGCCATTTTAGGACCTTCGAAGGTCCTCCAAAGGACCTGAAACTACAGATTGAAAGCAGCAGAAGGGACACATCCTCCATTCCCCAAGGAGCTGATTCTAGGACCAGATGTAGGAAGTGATTCCAGACTTGTAGGGCAATAATATTCCTATCCTGCCCTGTGTCAGAGCCTGTGTATCCTGCCCTATGTCAGAGCCTGTGTATCCTGCCCTATGTCAGAGCCTGTGTATCCTGCCCTATACCAGAGCCTGAAGATGTCTCCTGCAGATGGGGTTACTGTCTTCTGGCTCTGCTCCGAGGAGAACACAAGAGAGATGGATAATAACTCAGAGGTCATTGATCTTCCACGTGCAATGGAGCGGATGTGATTGCTGACAAAAAAGAGATAGATGTAATATTAGGCGGAATAGGAGAGCGGCTGTCGTCTCTGCTCCGATATCTCCCTCTGCCAGCACCTGGGTACCGAGCCGCTCCGTTATGCCAATACTCCCAGCGTGAGGCTTCATCTCTCCAGCTGGCGGAAAATCAGATGGGGGGATGGGATCAGAAATGTCACAGATACAGAATGAATCCAGGTGAAGCTGCTGGATGCGGTACAAGTGCTTTATGTGAAGATGATGGAGCACCCAAAGCAGAGCACTGGGTGTTTTCTATTGGAAATAACCCAAAATGTACCCGGATTTAGGACACAGAAAGCAGAGGAGTTACTTCAAGTGGCTAAGTCACAAATCGAGAGCAGAGAATCGGCCAATTTCCAGACACCAAAGTGAATCCAAATCTTTTCTTCTTTGTTCCAGATGAATCCATGGCTGTCATCCTTAGGAAGGGGGATGGGCGAAGGAATATGAAAAAAACTTGCAAAAAACCTACTAAAAGGGGTGGAAGATTTTCATAGAGGACGGCTGGATATATTCACAGTATAATGCTTTAGGGACATTGATTCAGGCCAAATCTTTTGAAAAATTTGTCGAAGTTTCAGCAACGTGAATCAACCATCTCTAGTTGCCATATAATATCTGTTGTGTAATGTATCATTTATAGTTTCAATGACCTCAGGTTACGGACCTGCCAGTAGTAATGTGATTATTTCTACCTTTATGTCACCCCCACGCCAAGTCGGGCTGGAGGGGTGTGATGGGGGATGTGCCTGGTGAAGGAATTGGCTAAAATGGATTGTAGGATGCATCTATCCATTTCAGTTAGGTTAACTGTCTGCAGCCCAGAGCAGAGTCAACAGGAGACATATGGGTGTGGTGGAAATCAATGAAGCCAGGAGCGGAATAAGAGTTTAAGGACAGACTTCAAACTAAGTAGGAAATACAGTCAGCAGCGCATATTCTTTCATACTTTACAGAGGATGACACTGAAGCCCGAATGGAATAGATGTTGCTATGTGGAGAGGCAATGCTTAAGAACAAACAGTAAATTAAGGCAAATGGATGTCACCCCTGATGTCGAGATGTGCATAGAGTTTTATCTGATGAGGAAAGTAAAAAAGTAAACATCAAAAATAGACATCATTGATTTCCTTTGTTTTCATGGCTACGAACACTTAAGAGACATGAATATTTCATATCGTCATGTGATCTAGGTCTACACGTTAGTCTTATTCTTTGGGGAACTTTGTGCTCTTGAGCTGTAACAATATCCACAGTTCTGCCCTCGATGGTTAGTAAAGAGCATTAAAATGCAGGTCCTTGGCCTCCCATCCCGGCGTCACCTCCATCCATCATCCATGACACTTATTGCCGGAGACCTCCACCGGATCGCTCTCCTCTGGGTAATGACTCTCTCTATCAGATATTCTGGATATTGGAGAGAATCAGATTTCTGATGGATCCTCTGATTGGTGGTTTATTGGAGTGATATGAAATGTAATAAATATCTTTCACAAATACAGTTGACTTATCTAGTCACAAGCAAAAAAAGGTCCAATTTTTTGAAAAAAAAATTTAATATTTACCTATATAACTATAGGGGCATCAATTTCACTCATTTTCACTGGGGGCAACATCAGCCTCGTGGTCGCCTTAGAAGGGACAAAATGCATTTTATTACTGTAACGTATTTACTCAAGATGTTACGTAGTTTCATTTATATAGAATAACCATTACAATCAGACCTTCAAGGGGAACCACAAAGCTAAACATATTGTTATATAACCTTCATGGCCAGTAGGTACCACTATAGTAGTAAATAGTCACAGTGCCTCCCACACAGTGGCATATAGTCACAGTGCCCCCCCCCCCCCACACACAGTGGCAAATAGTCACAGTGTCAATCATTAATCAATTTTGTCAGAGCTCCAAATAGTCACAATGCCCCAACTGTAGCCAATAGTCACAGTGCTGCCATAGTAGCTAACCGTCACAGTGCCCCTACATTAACCTATAGTCACAGTGCCATCATAATAGCCTATAGTCATAGTGCCGTCACAGTAGCCAAGTGTCACATTGTCCTCAACAGTAGCTAATAGTCACAGTGCCCCTACATTAGCCAATAGTCACAGTGCCATCATAATAGCCAATAGTCATAGTGCCGTCACAGTAGCCAAGAGTCACATTGTCCCCGACAGTAGCTAATAGTCACAGTGCCCCTACATTAGCCAATAGTCACAGTGCCATCATAATAGCCTATAGTCATAGTGCTGTCACAGTAGCCAATAGTCACAGTGTCTCCGACAGTAGCTAATACTCATAGTGCCCCTACATTAGCCAATAGTCACAGTGCCGTCACAGTAGCCAATAGTCACAGTGTCCCCAACAGTAGCTAACAACCACAACTAGAGATAAGTGGATTTTCTCAAGCCACCTCACATATAATGGCCCCATGTGTGTAGATTCCCTGCATCCCGTGGCAATGTATGTTTCACTGCAAAAATAATATTTACTCACCTTCCCCCAATCCCACAAAGCAGTAGCAGTTTTCTTCTCTTCTCCTCTCTATGGCAGCTGTCCACATCTATGAGGCCGGCTGACGCATTGTAATGACATCATCACGTATGTCAGCTTCAGAGGCGTATACAGCTGCCGCACAGAGGAGAAGAGAAGACTGGTACTGCATTGGGGGAGTGGGTAAAGGTAAGTATATGGAGCACCCTAGCCTTTATGCTGCTCTCCTGTTTAGCACAGCATAGACGATAAATCCAGACCACGGCTCGTGTTTGGCTCTATGTCTGACTCCTGTGTTCTATGCAAAAGGGATTTTGTACTTTACTACCTAATAATTGCAGATTGTATATTCCATTTGTTTCAGAATGTGAAAAACATTTAGCTACAAGAGCAGATAGAGGTACATGAAAAGAGAGTGAAATATAAGCGGGTCTCTGCTATTACCGGTGTGTGGGGCCCCTGGTTCCTTGGAGCTTCCTGTTCTGTAAGGAATTGATGTTGACTTGTTGGACTTGATATTTGTGCCAGTTTTGAATTGATATCACACACTGTGCATTATCACTTTGTGGTGCGGTTACAGTGTTTGATCTCCTTTACTAAAACCAATATCTACAATCAGCAAATACAAAAAAACATGAGATAATGGAGGAAACTAAGCCGTAAACATCAAAGTAGCATAAAAGATCCGAACGGTAATTATCCCTGTACTGTGACATCACTGTGTGTATTATCCCTGTAGTGTGACATCACTGTGTGTATTATCCCTGTACTGTGACATCACTGTGTGTATTATCCCTGTACTGTGACATCACTGTGTGTATTATCCTGTACTGTGACATCACTGTGTGTATTATCTCTGTACTGTGACATCACTGTGTGTATTATCTCTGTACTGTGACATCGCTGTGTGTATTATCTCTGTACTGTGACATTACTGTGTGTATTATCCTTGTACTGTGACATCACTGTGTGTATTATTCCTGTACTGTGACATCACTGTGTGTATTATCCCTGTACTGTGACATCGCTGTGTGTATTATCCCTGTACTGTGACATCACTGTGTGTATTATCCCTGTACTGTGACATCACTGTGTGTATTATCCTGTACTGTGACATCACTGTGTGTATTATCCCTGTACTGTGACATCACTGTGTGTATAATCCCTGTACTGTGACATCACTGTGTGTATTATCCCTGTACTGTGACATCACTGTGTGTATTATCCTGTACTGTGACATCACTGTGTGTATTATCCCTGTACTGTGACATCATTGTGTGTATTATCCCTGTACTGTGACATCACTGTGTGTATTATCCCTGTACTGTGACATCACTGTGTGTATTATCCCTGTACTGTGACATCACTGTGTGCATTATCTCTGTACTGTGACATCACTGTGTGTATTATCCCTGTACTGTGACATCACTGTGTGTATTATCTCTGTACTGTGACATCACTGTGTGTATTATTCCTGTACTGTGACATCACTGTGTGTATTATCCCTGTACTGTGACATCACTGTGTGTATTATCTCTGTACTGTGACATCACTGTGTGTTTTATCCCTGTACTGTGACATCACTGTGTGTATTATCCCTGTACTGTGACATCACTGTGTGTATTATCCCTGTACTGTGACATCACTGTGTGCATTATCCCTGTACTGTGACATCACTGTGTGCATTATCCCTGTACTGTGTCATCACTGTTTGTATTTTCTCTGTACTGTGACATCACTGTGTGTATTATCTCTGTACTGTGACATCACTGTGTGTATTATTCCTGTACTGTGACATCGCTGTGTGTATTATCCCTGTACTGTGACATCACTGTGTGTATTATCCCTGTACTGTGACATCACTGTGTGTATTATCTCTGTACTGTGACATCACTGTGTGTATTATCCCTGTACTGTGATATCACTGTGTGTATTATCTCTGTACTGTGACATCACTGTGTGTATTATTCCTGTACTGTGACATCACTGTGTGTATTATCCCTGTACTGTGACATCACTGTGTGTATTATCCCTGTACTGTGACATCACTGTGTGTATTATCCCTGTACTGTGACATCACTGTGTGTATTATCTCTGTACTGTGACATCACTGTGTGTTTTATCCCTGTACTGTGACATCACTGTGTGTATTATCCCTGTACTGTGACATCACTGTGTGTATTATCCCTGTACTGTGACATCACTGTGTGCATTATCCCTGTACTGTGACATCACTGTGTGCATTATCCCTGTACTGTGTCATCACTGTTTGTATTTTCTCTGTACTGTGACATCACTGTGTGTATTATCTCTGTACTGTGACATCACTGTGTGTATTATCCCTGTACTGTGACATCACTGTGTGTATTATCTCTGTACTGTGACATCACTGTGTGTTTTATCCCTGTACTGTGACATCACTGTGTGTATTATCCCTGTACTGTGACATCACTGTGTGTATTACCCCTGTACTGTGACATCACTGTGTGTATTATCTCTGTACTGTGACATCACTGTGTGTATTATCCCTGTACTGTGTCATCACTGTTTGTATTTTCTCTGTACTGTGACATCACTGTGTGTATTATCTCTGTACTGTGACATAACTGTGTATTATCCCTGTACTGTGACATCACTGTGTGTATTATCCCTGTACTGTGACATAACTGTGTGTATTATCCCTGTACTGTGACATCACTGTGTGTATTATCTCTGTACTGTGACATCACTGTGTGTATTATCTCTGTACTGTGACATCACTGTGTGTATTATCTCTGTACTGTGACATTACTGTGTGTATTATCCCTGTACTGTGACATCACTGTGTGTATTATCTCTGTACTGTGACATCACTGTGTGTATTATCCCTGTACTGTGACATCACTGTGTGTATTATCCCTGTACTGTGACATCACTGTGTGTATTATCCCTGTACTGTGACATCACTGTGTGTATTATCTCTGTACTGTGACCTCACTGTGTGTATTATCCCTGTACTGTGACATCACTGTGTGTATTATCCCTGTACTGTGACATCACTGTGTGTACTATCCCTGTACTGTGACATCACTGTGTGTATTATCCCTGTACTGTGACATCACTGTGTGTATTATCTCTGTACTGTGACATCACTGTGTGTATTATCCCTGTACTGTGACATCACTGTGTGTACTATCCCTGTACTGTGACATCACTGTGTGTATTATCCCTGTACTGTGACATCACTGTGTGTATTATCTCTGTACTGTGACATCACTGTGTGTTTTATCCCTGTACTGTGACATCACTGTGTGTATTATCCCTGTACTGTGACATCACTGTGTGTATTACCCCTGTACTGTGACATCACTGTGTGTATTATCTCTGTACTGTGACATCACTGTGTGTATTATCTCTGTACTGTGACATCACTGTGTGTATTATCTCTGTACTGTGACATAACTGTGTATTATCCCTGTACTGTGACATAACTGTGTGTATTATCCCTGTACTGTGACATCACTGTGTGTATTATCTCTGTACTGTGACATCACTGTGTGTATTATCTCTGTACTGTGACATCACTGTGTGTATTATCCCTGTACTGTGACATCACTGTGTATATTATCCCTGTACTGTGACATCACTGTGTGTATTATCTCTGTACTGTGACATCACTGTGTGTATTATCCCTGTACTGTGACATCACCATGTGCATTATTTCTGTAATATGATATTATGCTGGGGCACTTTGTAGCTTGAACCTGATGGACCTGATGGATCAGTTGTACTGACCGCATCAATGTTTTGTTTATTGTATTGGTCTTGTAATTTAGGGAAAGACTATGTGCAGCTGTTCCCAGTCCTGCCCTTTGCCCCAGAGTTCTGTAATACCCCCACAGGTAGTTGCCGGCTACATCTATGATAGGAAGAAGCTGTTCCAACCCCAGATTTATTACTCAGGTGTAAATTATCTCATGTGCTGATCATATCTTCAGCCGTCAGAGAAGGAGCCAAATAAACGTCTCCGGGATAAAGCCGCTTCGCTTTTCAATCTCAAACATAAATTAAATGTTGACCACGACATCTCATAAAGCGGGAAGTTATTGTCTGCACATATCCGGGCGTTTATACGACGGATCCATCTCCACTCCTGGTAAATTCACTGATCTGTGCAGCCGCATCATCCGTGTCAGAGGATGCACAGAGCGATGCCGTATCCGAGCTGTCAGCCGGCGGCGTTCATGCTCCCTGACAAGCGCAATCTGCAGAAACCGGAGAGGAAAATGGAGCAGTTACAGTCCCTCATTCCTCCTATTTTATCCTCATTATCCTCCATTCTGCTGATCGCCACGTACAAGAGAAGAAGCCGCCTCATCTGCTCCGATCTGTAATGCAAACAGGGTTTAGTGGTATAAATTACAGTGATAAAATCTAGAAAAAATAAAACAGGAAACGGGAAAGAAATCCTCTGATTCACTGCGACATTTATTACATGAGCAGCCATAAAACAGGAGGAAATGACAGAGAGGAGATTTCTTAGAAGTAAACAATAAGTGGCACATGAAAGACTTTGGGGCTCATTTACTTACCTGGTCCTGTTGCGATCCCTGTTCTGGACTGTCCGAAAAGGTCGTGCACCCGATATCCTGCATATGTCGCTTCCCCGCTCAGGTCCCTGGAGTTCACCTTCTTCTTCCTGGTGCATGTAAGTGCATTGTCCATGTATAATGCGCTGTACAGGGAGTCACTAAGATCCTGCGCCCGATATCCTGAATGTGACGCTTCCCCGCTCAGGTCCCTGGAGTTCACCTTCTTCTTCCTGGTGCATGTAAGTGCATTGTCCATGTATAATGCGCTGTGCAGGGAGTCACTAAGATCCTGCGCCCGATATCCTGCATATGTCGCTTCCCCGCTCAGGTCCCTGGAGTTCACCTTCTTCTTCCTGGTGCATGTAAGTGCATTGTCCGTGTATAATGCACTGTGCGGGGAGTCACTAAGATCGTGCGCCCAATATCCTGCATGTGTCGCTTCCCCGCTCAGGTCCCCGGAGTTCACCTTCTTCTTCCTGGTGCATGTAAGTGCATTGTCCGTGTATAATGTGCTGTGCGGGGAGTCACTAAGATCGTGCACCCGATATCCTGCATGTGTCGCTTCCCCGCTCAGGTCCCCGGAGTTCACCTTCTTCTTCCTGGTGCATGTAAGTGCATTGTCCGTGTATAATGTGCTGTGCGGGGAGTCACTAATATCGTGCACCCGATATCCTGCATGTGTCGCTTCCCCGCTCAGGTCCACGGAGTTCACCTTCTTCTTCCTGGTGCATGTAAGTGCATTGTCCGTGTATAATGCGCTGTGCGGGGAGTCACTAAGATCCTGCGCCCGATATCCTGCATGTGTCGCTTCCCTGCACAGGTCCCCGGAGTTCACCTTCTTCTTCCTGGTGCATGTAAGTGCATTGTCCGTGTATAATGCGCTGTGCGGGGAGTCACTAAGATCCTGCGCCCGATATCCTGCATGTGTCTCTTCCCCGCTCAGGTCCCCGGAGTTCACCTTCTTCTTCCTGGTGCATGTAAGTGCATTGTCCGTGTATAATGTGCTGTGCGGGGAGTCACTAAGATCGTGTGTCTGATATCCAGCATGTGTCTCTTCCTCGCTCAGGTCCCTGGAGTTCACCTTCTTCTTCCTGGTGCATGTAAGTGCATTGTCCATGTATAATGTGCTGTGCGGGGAGTCACTAAGATCCTGTGCCCGATATCCTGCATGTGTCGCTTCCCCGCTCAGGTCCCCGGAGTTCACCTTCTTCTTCCCGATGTATGTAAGTGCATTGTCCGTGTATAATGCACTGTGCGGGGAGTCACTAAGATCCTGCGCCAGATATCCTGCATGTGTCGCTTCCCCGCTCAGGTCCCCGGAGTTCACCTTCTTCTTCCTGGTGCATGTAAGTGCATTGTCCGTGTATAATGCGCTATGCGGGGAGTCACTAAGATCGTGCGCCCAATATCCTGCATGAGTCGCTTCCCCGCTCAGGTCCCCGGAGTTCACCTTCTTCTTCCTGGTGCACGTAAGTGCATTGTCCGTGTATAATGCGCTGTGCGGGGAGTCACTAAGATCCTGCGCCCGATATCCTGCATGTGTCGCTTCCCTGCACAGGTCCCCGGACTTCACCTTCTTCTTCCTGGTGCATGTAAGTGCATTGTCCGTGTATAATGCACTGTGCGGGGAGTCACTAAGATCCTGCGCCCGATATCCTGCATGTGTCTCTTCCCCGCTCAGGTCCCCGGAGTTCACCTTCTTCTTCCCGATTTATGTAAGTGCATTGTCCGTGTATAATGTGCTGTGCGGGGAGTCACTAAGATCGTGCGTCCGATATCCTGCATGTGTCTCTTCCCCGCTCAGGTCCCCGGAGTTCACATTCTTCTTCCTGGTGCATGTAAGTGCATTGTCCGTGTATAATGTGCTGTGCGGGGAGTCACTAAGATCGTGCACCCGATATCCTGCATGTGTCGCTTCCCCGCTCAGGTCCCCGGAGTTCACCTTCTTCTTCCTGGTGCATGTAAGTGCATTGTCCGTGTATAATGTGCTGTGCGGGGAGTCACTAAGATCGTGCGTCCGATATCCTGCATGTGTGTCTTCCCCGCTCAGGTCCCAGGAGTTCACCTTCTTCTTCTTGGTGCATGTAAGTGCATTGTCCGTGTATAATGCGCTGTGCGGGGAATCACTAAGATCCTGCGGACGATATCCTGCATGTGTCGCTTCCCCGCTCAGGTCCCCGGAGTTCACCTTCCTCTTCCTGGTGCATGTAAGTGCATTGTCCGTGTATAATGTGCTGTGCGAAGAATCACAAAGATCCTGCGGACGATATCCTGCATGTGTCGCTTCCCCGCTCAGGTCCCCGAAATTCACCTTCTTCTTCCTGGTGCATGTAAGTGCATTGTCCAAGTATGATGCGCTGTGCGGGGAGTCACTAAGATCCTGCACCCGATATCCTGCTCGTGTCGCTTCCCCGCTCAGGTCCCCGGAGTTCACCTTCTTCTTCCTGGTGCATGTAAGTGCATTGACTTGCGACACAATTTGAATTTTAAATCTTGCGCTTAGTCCAAATCAGTCGGGTTGTCCGACAACCACGGCCCCCGATTTGTATCACATGAAAGTCATCGCGATTACGACAAAATCCGATTGTGTGCACCAAAAACCCCAGTTAAATGCGGCGCAAATCAGAAATAGTCAGAAAATCCGACTGAAATGCGGTCCGCAGACCCTTAGTGAATGTGCCCCTTTATCTGCTTATGCCCCGCCTACTAATACGGGAAACAAAATATATAACGGTTACAGAAAATATGATCCTTTTATCAGACCCTCCCAAAAAAACACACACAGCTTTGCTGTATAGACTGGAATAGAGTCAGCAGAGTCATCTCATTATCATACAGAAAATGTTATAAAAAGCTATAAGAGTGAAAATGTAACACTAAAAGAAAGGTTTGTACAGTTGAAAAAGATTCTGTTGCTTTTAAAAGGACAATAAAATAAACTTCTTGAGCTTGAGATACTTTTTAATGGACAATTGAAATAGAAGACGTTACAAGCTTTTCCAGATCGCTCCATCGGGTATGATATGGTGATAGAAGGCATCTCATTTAGAGATGAGCCAATCCGATGGCCGGGTTCAGCGTTCGAGACTCCCCCTGGCCAATCATAGCCATGGATAGTTACTAGGGCTGTCAATTTGCCGGATTTCCTGCCAATCCGGTAATCCATCATTACGTCCAGTTCAGGCAGGAAAACCCGAATTTCAAACCTGAACGCTACCATCGGATCCGCTCATCTGTAATCGGAATCTCAAGAATCTAAAGAATCTACTTAGCCAATTACTTAAACACTTCACTGGAGAACCGGTGTTAGACTTCCTCACTCTAAGTAGATAGTACAAAATGGGGCAGATTTACTTACCCGGTCCAGTGGTGATCCAGCGGCGCATTCTCCAACAAGGATTGGGTCCGGCGCGATTCACAAAGGTCGTGCGCCCGATATCCAGCAGGTGTCGCTGCTGCGCCGAGATCTGCCGGAGTTCACCTTCTTCTTCCCGGTGCATGTAAGTGCTGATCTTGCGACACAAATTATTTATCAAATTCTGAAGTTTTTCTGAATGCGTCGGGTTGTCCGATGGCCACGCTCCCCGATTTCAGAAATCGTTTGGAAACCCCACAAAAGTGTGGCGTTCGGACCCTAAGTAAATGAGCCCCAATGTCTCCATCCAGCAGACGGAGCAGGAAGACCTCAAACTTATCTGAAACTTAGAGCAAAGAAAACCAGAAATTCTTATCCAGCTCCAGGATCTTATCCTTAATAATACACAGGGGGTCATTTACTAAGGGCCCGATTCGTGTTTTCATGACGTGTTACCCGAATATTTCCGATCTGCGCCGATTTCCCCTGAATTGCCCCGGGATTTTGGCTCACGCGATCGGATTGTGGCGCATTGGTGCTGGCATGCAAGCGACGGAAATCGGGGGCGTGGCCGAACGAAAACCCAAAGGATTCGGAAAAACCGCCGCATTTAAAAACAAATGTGTCGCGGAGCTTGCACTTACCTTCACTCAGCCCGGCTTGGTGTATTCCAGTGCGTTCCAGGGAACTTCAGCGCAGCAGCGCCACCTGGTGGACATCGGAGGAGCTACCTTAATAAATCCCGGCTGGATCCGAATCCAGCGCAGAGAACGCGCCTCTGGATCGCAAATGGACTGGGTAATCTGCCCCAATATCTAGACTTTTTTTTACTTCCTATTAATTGGCTTAGTTCATACAAGAAAATTTTACCAAAATTTAGGTGCATAAGCATAATTTTTTTTGAGTCATAGATCACCAGGATAACTTTTACAAGACCTCTCCCCTTTGGTTGTACAAGTCATAAAACTGTCTATAAAACTTTGTCTTTAACAGATAAATATGGCCCAATGTTTGACCAAATTAATTAACGCATTAATAATATACTTCATTAAAGGGGTATTCCGGGAATATGAACGTCTGACACAAAAACCCCATGATGCTATAAATAAATGAATTTAGCAAAACTCATTGGGGCTCATTTACTATGGGCTCCGCGGCCGCACTTTCGTTGGGTTTCCCGACTTTTTCCATTTTGCGCTGAATTCCACCAGGATTTTGGCGCACGCGATCGGTTTTCCTCTGTCAACTCCGTCAACTGTTTGGAGTGGATTGCTGTACAGTCTAATGGCCTTTTGAAGGACTACAAATGGACTTTACAGTCATGCACAGTATCAGTTTTTGGTATGTGTAATTTTGTATACAAATGTTTTGATAAAGAAAGATATTTTGCATCACATATAGGGGGTCATTTACTAAGGGCCCGATCGGATTTTGGCGCATCGCAGCTGTCATGCACGCAACGGAAATCTGGGGGCGTGGCCGAACAAAAACCCGACGGATTCGGAAAAACCGCCGCATTTAAAAAACCGGAAGTGTCGCGGAGCTTGCACTTACCTTCATCCAGGATAGGCCAGTGTATCTGAGTGCTTTCGGATGCTCTTCAACGCAGCAGCGCCACCTGGTGGACGTCGGAGGAACTACCCGGATCCACCACAGAGAACGCGCCACTGGATCGCGAATGAACCAGGTAAGTAAATCTGCCCCATAGTGTTTTTGTGGATATCTGATTGTCCGCCTTTGTGAACTCCAGACCGATATGGAGGCTAACAATTTACTCTAACATACTTTTGAATAAAATTTATAATTTATCCCCTGTAATGTAATGAAAACTGAAATGACTCATGTGTGGCTGCCAAGTGTCTAATTTTCTTATAAAAACCAAAAAAAAAGAATAAATTATTTCAACATGCTCAACAAAAAAGTTGAAAATCTGATAAAAGATTTATAATGCTGAGTCGTCTCCATATAAACCACAGCCAGGAGTCATCTTAGGGACGGATGCAAATAGGAAATCCCGCTATCCTCTGGCAGCGGAACAATGGAAGCATAAATAACAAGCATGTTCGCCGGCGTGAAATAACGCCACAGACAGGAGGCATCTAAAGTTTTCTGATAAATATTGATATCCTAATATTGTCCTCCGTAAAAATACATCATAAATATTATATGACTTAAGAAGATACAGAAGACAAAGGATTCTGCATTTCCTGGAGTGTAAGGGAAATGGCTGGATCTAGCGTAGACGAAGCGGGTGCTGTGCCGTTCTCCGTGCCACCCGTGCGGGGCCGTCTGCAGTGATACTTAGTTACCAAACTGTGATGTCCATGCAACTGCAGAACAGAACCTCAATGTCCATACAACAACCCCGGACCCTAAACAGGATAAGGGATGACACTCCGATCCGTGGGGGGCCGTCTGCAGTGATACTTAGTTATGTTGTGACATTGCACCAAACTGTGAAGTTCATGGAACTGCAGAAACAGAACCTCAATGTCCATACAACAACCCCGGACCCTAAACAGGATAAGGGATGACACTCCGATCTGTGGTGGTCGAATGATGGGATCACGGGAACAGGGATCCAGTTCTTACTGATTGATGGAGTGACTGGTTCTGCTTGCATGCTGCTCTTCCATTCAATACATTGAGAGCATTGGAAATGGACAAGCGCAACGCTCGGATATCTCTGGTAGGTCCATAGTATTGGACTATGGGCTTATATACTCAGCCTGCCGCTCCACCAATTAGTGAGAATAGGATCCACCTACTCTTGACCCGAACAGTCAGACCCCCATGGATCATGTTTTCCCCTATTGGGATTGGAATGGTCACAAATCATATCTGGGCCCATCAAGCTAATGTATCCCCCTACATTACCTTAAATGGCCCAGATATGACTTGTGACCATTCCTATCCCGGAAGGGGAAAACTAAGTGATCTACTGTCCCTTGATGATGCTTTGAAGAGGAGGTTCCTGACACAATAAAGTATACTCTCCACCTTATTCCCTTCTAGTTAGCATCAGTATCTGAACTACATTACTCTACATTCTGGGCGCAATAGGTGGGACAATATTGTCCGAATAATTTTTCCTAAACAAAGATCAAATCTGTTGTTTGTGCCATTAGCTGCAATTTGGGGATTCTACTGATACTACTGAATACTGGCACTCGCTTTCTAGCATTATACAAGCTTGAACATTTGTTATAATGGACTGTTAATATTTTATGTGCTGCGTCATCTACTAGCTTTATTTCTTATAACTACAGTAAATCTTCTAATCGTATACATTGTCCTGTGTAATATCTTTAATAAATTGACACATTTGTAACATTTTGTAGACAATAGACATTTGTGAAGCCGGAGCGTCGTCTTCCTCCTTATACAGTCTGAGGACATTGCAGTCTGATACAATCACGGATACATCTTTGCCAAAGTTTTGCAGCTCCCTGACCTTGTGGGGTCAGCGCTCATCTTCTCCGTTTGACCTCTGGGGGTTTTTTAGACCAAATCAAATAAATTGGTTGCAGCTCGGCTGTCAATATAAACCCAGGAGGACGTAACCCTGTTCTCGTATTTCCTTAGCTATAAACCTGATATCCAGTGGAAGTTGCTTGTCCTTGTGCCGCCAGATGAATAATGCGGCTCCACAAATCGCCAGGTTTGTTGTTTCTTTTCAATTGAATATATTAATGCAGTTCCACAAGAATAAACCTGTTCACGAGGGACTGCACAGTGCTCGATGTCTTACATGCTGCTGCTGACTGCTGGACTATGGATGGGAATATTCTGGATACAACATCCGCTCTTACTGGCTTTTTCCATTATGAGCCAAGTAAAGGTAAGTACAATTTTCTATAGGGCCACATTTGCTGAAGATAAGTTATTAAAGGTCCAGTCCCATGTTTGTTATACCTAATCCACAGAACCAGAACAGTAAAATACTGGGACCCCCCATCGATCACAAGAATGGTATCCTGCTCCCCCTATTTCATAGAGAAGAAAGTCTATAAGGTGTCCTGTGGCCTCTTTCTATCTAGGTAAGTGGCAAATAGATTTCCATTAATGGTGGAGATGTGACCACTGGGTCAAGACTCGATCCTTTCATCCAAAAACTATATAATCACCAAAATACTTTAACTATTACTTAAAGGAAATCTCCCATCACAATCCATCCTGATAAACCAGGGACATTACTCATAGATCCAGGCACCGGGACTGTGGTATCTGCTTATATCTGTTCTCCATGGCCTCCTTCCTTCTAAAATCAACTTTTATAATTATGCTTACGAACCTGAAGCGCACCTGCGTGTGTTACCAGAGCCCCTTCGTGCTGTAGCTTCACATGTGGTTACACTGTACAAGGAGCACTTCCTCCCCCTCTCACTGTGAGCTAAAACTTCAGGCAGAGGGAGGGGGGAAGTGCTGAAGGACCAGAGGGGAGGGGGAGACAGTATAACCGTGATGGTAACACCCCCAAGAGACCTTCAGGCTCATTAGCATAATTATAAAAGTTGATTTTAGAAGGGAGGAGGGCATGGATAAGATACCACAGTCCCGGTGCCTGGATCTATGAGTAATGTCCCTGGTTTATCAGGATAGATTTGGATGGTTGATTTCCCTGTAATCATAACACATCGAATGGTAATCGGTGCATAAAAAGAATATATAAAATGCATTTTTATATAAATTAAGAATAAAATATTTGTCCTGTACCCCAACATGAGGCCATTTTTCACATTTTCTCAATAAAAACCGAAACAATTGAGGGAAAATAAAGTATATTGTATACAATGTAACAAAGTAACATCTTGAGGCACATTTACTTACCCGGTGCCTGCGCGATTCCCGATCCAGAATGTCCGCCGGAATGCCCATCTGCCGCCATTCACGTTAATCGTGCGCCCGATTTCCTATATAAAACAGCTCATGTGTCAGTTAAAATTATTTTGAGCATTGCTTAGCCAATTTTGTAGAGGTGTTATATCATCTCTGATACTCCAATCACATCCAGAACTGCAATCATCTATCTACCGTTATATCATCTCAGATGACTGCAGCTCTGGATGTGACTGGAGTATCAATCCTCCGTTATATCATCTCTGATACTCCAATCACATTCAGAGCTGCAAACACCTATCTACTGTTATATCATCTCAGATAACTGCAGTTCGGTATGTGAGTGGAGTATCAATATTCTGTTATATCATCTCTGATACTCCAATCACATTCAGAGCTGCAATCACCTACCTACTGTTATATCATTGCAATGACTGCAGCTCTGGATGTGACTGGAGTATCAATCTTCTGTTATATCATCTGTGATACTCCAATCACATCCAGAACTGCAATCATCTATCTACAGTTATATGATTTCAGATAACTGCAGCTCTGGATGTAACTGGAGTATCAATCTTCTGTTATATCATCTCTGATACTACAATCACATCCAGAACTGCAATCACCTACCTACTGTTATATCATTGAAATGACTGCAGCTCTGGATGTGACTGGAGTATCAATCTTCCGTTATATCATCTCTGATACTCCAATCACATCCAGAACTGCAATCATCTATCTACTGTTATATGACTTCAGATAACTGCAGTTCTGGATGTAACTGGAGTCTCAATCTGCCATTATGTCATCTCTGATACTCCAGTCACATCCAGGGCTTCCATCTCACATCGGCAAAATAAGTGAAGGATATAATATATATAATAGAAATTACTATGACACATAAAATGTTTATTGAACTGAAATCGTTACCTTGACTTTCAGCGGCTTTGAATGGTTTGTGTTGTGTGATAACAAGCAGCAGTGTGCGATCAGATTCAGGGAAAACAGGTTTTCTGAAATTGCAAGAAATGCCAGATTTTGTGTAAAAATAGAAACAGACATATACTCGAATGTGAATAAGGGACCCCAGGTAAAGGGGCAGCTCGCTGGGGCCCCAAAGAACCAATATTAATGTCATCATATATATTGCGGTTCCTTCTGTAGTCAAGAAGCTGGAAAATCTTGGAAAGTTCCTGTAAACTCTACTATGTACATGGAATAGTAAATAATTAGTGTCGCTACCTTAAGGAAGAAGCCAGAAGCTTAGTGCCTTGTATGAAGAGCAGCGGCTGTAGGGGCTCATTGAAGAGAATAGAAGTCCACGTGTGGGGTTGCTGCTCCACGGAAGGAACAATCTTCTTCTCCCTTGTATGCTGCGGCACAATATACATCACTGCTGTCACCTCTACCCATGGATGCAATACCATAACCAACCTGCGGATAAAGGTGGCAGCACTAAAGGTAGAGAACAACCATCATTTCCTTAGGGCTGAATGAGCAGAACAAATAGAATTTTACGCTCATATGTAACACAAACCTGGAAAGCACCAGTCATTAAATATACTAATCAACTGTGACAGAATGAACTAATATGCATATCAATAACATATCTAACATATAACTAGCTCAGTCCAACCTACCTCACATCCAAACTGAGAAATCTGCTCCATCATTATTGTCCATGTTAATGAAGAGAAGATTGATCCAATTATCAGTAAGCCGAGCATGTCCCATCAGAAGGAGCGAGGATAACTCAATCACACACAGATACATAGGTTACTACATACACAGCTCTATAGGTTACTACATACACAGCTCCATAGGTTACTACATACACAGCTCCATAGGTTACTACATGCACAGCTCCATAGGTTACTACATACACAGCTCCATAGGTTACTACATACACAGCTCCATAGGTTACTACATACACAGCTCCATAGGTTACTACATACACAGCTCCATAGGTTACTAGATACACAGCTCCATAGGTTACTACATGCACAGCTCCATAGGTTACTACATACACAGCTCCATAGGTTACTACATACACAGCTCCATAGGTTACTAGCTACACAGCTCCATAGGTTACTACATACACAGCTCCATAGGTTACTAGCTACACAGCTCCATAGGTTACTACATACACAGCTCCATAGGTTACTAGCTACACAGCTCCATAGGTTACTACATGCACAGCTCCATAGGTTACTACATACACAGCTCCATAGGTTGCTACATACACAGCTCCATAGGTAACTACATACACAGCTCCATAGGTTACTAGCTACACAGCTCCATAGGTTACTACATACACAGCTCTATAGGTTACTACATACACAGCTCCATAGGTTACTAGATACACAGCTCCATAGGTTACTACATACACAGCTCCATAGGTTACTACATACACAGCTCCATAGGTTTCTACATACACAGCTCTATAGGTTACTACATGCACAGCTCCATAGGTTACTACATACACAGCTCCATAGGTTACTAGATACACAGCTCCATAGGTTACTACATACACAGCTCCATAGGTTACTAGCTACACAGCTCCATAGGTTACTACATACACAGCTCCATAGGTTACTAGCTACACAGCTCCATAGGTTACTACATGCACAGCTCCATAGGTTACTACATACACAGCTCCATAGGTTACTACATACACAGCTCCATAGGTTACTACATACACAGCTCCATAGGTTACTAGATACACAGCTCCATAGGTTACTACATACACAGCTCCATAGGTTACTAGCTACACAGCTCCATAGGTTACTACATACACAGCTCCATAGGTTACTAGCTACACAGCTCCATAGGTTACTACATGCACAGCTCCATAGGTTACTACATACACAGCTCCATAGGTTGCTACATACACAGCTCCATAGGTAACTACATACACAGCTCCATAGGTTACTAGCTACACAGCTCCATAGGTTACTACATACACAGCTCTATAGGTTACTACATACACAGCTCCATAGGTTACTAGATACACAGCTCCATAGGTTACTACATACACAGCTCCATAGGTTACTACATACACAGCTCTATAGGTTACTACATACACAGCTCCATAGGTTACTACATACACAGCTCCATAGGTTACTACATACACAGCTCTATAGGTTACTACATACACAGCTCCATAGGTTACTACATACACAGCTCCATAGGTTTCTACATACACAGCTCTATAGGTTACTACATGCACAGCTCCATAGGTTACTAGATACACAGCTCCATAGGTTACTACATACACAGCTCCATAGGTTACTACATACACAGCTCCATAGGTTACTAGATACACAGCTCCATAGGTTACTACATACACAGCTCCATAGGTTACTACATACACAGCTCCATAGGTTACTACATACACAGCTCTATAGGTTACTACATACACAGCACCGTAGGTTACTACATACACAGCTCCGTAGGTTACTACATACACAGCTCCATAGGTTACTACATACACAGCTCCATAGGTTACTAGATACACAGCTCCATAGGTTACTACATACACAGCTCCATAGGTTACTACATACACAGCTCCGTAGGTTACTACATACACAGCTCCATAGGTTACTAGATACACAGCTCCATAGGTTACTAGATACACAGCTCCATAGGTTACTGCATACACTGCTCCGTAGGTTACTACATACACAGCTCCATAGGTTACTAGATACACAGCTCCATAGGTTACTGCATACACAGCTCCATAGGTTACTAGCTACACAGCTCCATAGGTTACTACATACACAGCTCCATAGGTTACTACATACACAGCTCCATAGGTTACTACATACACAGCTCCATAGGTTACTACATACACAGCTCTATAGGTTACTACATGCACAGCTCCATAGGTTACTACATACACAGCTCCATAGGTTACTACATACACTGCTCCGTAGGTTACTACATACACAGCTCCATAGGTTACTACATACACAGCTCCATAGGTTACTACATACACAGCTCCATAGGTTACTACATACACAGCTCCATAGGTTACTACATACACAGCTCTATAGGTTACTACATGCACAGCTCCATAGGTTACTACATACACAGCTCCATAGGTTACTACATACACTGCTCCGTAGGTTACTACATACACAGCTCCATAGGTTACTACATACACAGCTCCATAGGTTACTACATACACAGCTCCATAGGTTACTACATACACAGCTCCATAGGTTACTACATACACTGCTCCGTAGGTTACTACATACACAGCTCCGTAGGTTACTACATACACTGCTCCGTAGGTTACTACATACACAGCTCCATAGGTTACTACATACACAGCTCCATAGGTTACTACATACACAGCTCTATAGGTTACTACATACACAGCTCCATAACTGACATGGGTGATTGCAAAACTAATCCTTAGGGAAATTGACTATAATGCAACATTAATAAAAATGTTTGTACATTGACAATCCAACTTTACATTAATAACTATTGGGCAAGGAGAATTATGTCTGGTGTAGTATATAGAGGATGTGTCTCCTGTGTGGTGTAGTATATAGAGGATGTGTCGGCTCTCCTGTTTGATGTAGTATATAGAGGATGTGTCTCCTGTGTGGTGTAGTATATAGAGAATGTGTCTCCTGTGTGGTGTAGTATATAGATGATGTGTCTCCTGTGTGGTGCAGTATATAGAGGATGTGTCTCCTGTGTGGTGTAGTATATACTGGATGTGTCTCCTGTGTGGTGTAGTATATAGAGGATGTGTCTCCTGTGTGGTGTAGTATATAGAGGATGTGTCTCCTGTGTGGTGTAGTATATAGATGATGTGCCTCCTGTGTGGTGTAGTATTTAGATGATGTGTCTCTTGTGTGGTGTAGTATATAGATGATGTGTCTCCTGTGTGGTGCAGTATATAGAGGATGTGTCTCCTGTGTGGTGTAGTATATACTGGATGTGTCTCCTGTGTGGTGTAGTATATAGAGGATGTGTCTCCTGTGTGGTGTAGTATATAGAGGATGTGTCTCCTGTGTGGTGTAGTATATAGATGATGTGCCTCCTGTGTGGTGTAGTATTTAGATGATGTGTCTCTTGTGTGGTGTAGTATATATAGGATGTGTCTCCTGTGTGGTGTCGAATATAGAGGATGTGTCTCCTCTGTGGTGTAGTATACAGAGGATGTGTCTCCTGTGTGGTGTAGTATATAGAGAATGTGTCTCCTGTGTGGTGTAGTATATAGATGATGTGTCTCCTGTGTGGTGCAGTATATAGAGGATGTGTCTCCTGTGTGGTGCAGTATATAGAGGATGTGTCTCCTGTGTGGTGTAGTATATAGAGGATGTGTCTCCTGTGTGGTGTAGTATATAGAGGATGTGTCTCCTGTGTGGTGTTGTATATAGAGGATGTGTCTCCTGTGTGGTGTAGTATATAGAGGATGTGTCGGCTCTCCTGTGTGCTGTAGTATATAGAGGATGTGTCAGCTCTCCTGTACGGTGTAGTATATAAAGGATGTGTCTCCTGTGTAGTGTAGTATATAGAGGATGTGTCAGCTCTCCTGTACGGTGTAGTATATAGAGGATGTGTCTCCTGTGTGGTGTAGTATATATAGGATGTGTCTCCTGTGTGGTGTAGTATATAGATGATGTGTCTCCTGTGTGGTGTAGTATATAGAGGATGTGTCAGCTCTCCTGTGTGGTGTAGTATATAGAGGATGTGTCGGCTCTCCTGTGTGGAGTAGTATATAGAGGACGTATCGGCTCTCCTCCTGTGTGGTGTAGTATATAGAGGATGTGTCATCTCTCCTGTGTCGAGTAGTATATAGAGGACGTATCGGCTCTCCTCTTGTGTGGTTTAATATGTAGAGCAGGGTTGCTCAACCTCGTGTATCCAAGGCCCAGTGGAGGCCACCATTGCAATCTATTTATGCTGGAGATCACTAATTCTGGATATCCAGCAGCAGACTTATACTGAAGAGCATACCATAATAATGCTGGAGACCCCCAGAGCAGGCTAAAATATGGGAGAACCCTAGCACTGAAAATTTTACTAGAGACCTTAGAGCAGACTTATCTTATAACTATGGAGATCACATCATAGACAACAATACTGAAGACCTTACAGCAGACTAAAACTATATACCCAAGAGCAGACTAGTAATAGCAATGGAGACCACCGGAAAGACAATAATATTACTCCATAGCAGATGGCTAATATTAGAGACCCACAGAGCAGACAAATACTGGAGACCCCAGAGCAGACAAATACTGGAGACCACTGAGCAGACAAATACTGGAGACCACAGATCAGACAAATACTGGAGACCACAGAACAGACAAATACTGGAGACCACAGAGCAGCGGATACTGGAGACCCCAGAGCAGACAAATACTGGAGACCACTGAGCAGACAAATACTGGAAACCACAGATCAGACAAATACTGGAGACCACAGAACAGACAAATACTGGAGACCACAGAGCAGCGGATACTGGAGACCCCAGAGCAGACAAATACTGGAGACCACTG
The DNA here is from genome assembly GCF_040894005.1 of Engystomops pustulosus. NCBI lineage: Eukaryota > Metazoa > Chordata > Amphibia > Anura > Leptodactylidae > Engystomops > Engystomops pustulosus. The sequence goes on along the minus strand of NC_092411.1, from coordinate 8,544,862 downwards.
AACAGACAAATACTGGAGACCACAGATCAGACAAATACTGGAGACCACAGAACAGACAAATACTGGAGACCACAGAGCAGCGGATACTGGAGACCACAGAACAGACAAATACTGGAGACCACAGAGCAGACAAATACTGGAGACCACAGAGCAGCGGATACTGGAGACCACAGAGCAGCAGATACTGGAGACCACAGAGCAGCAGATACTGGAGACCACAGAGCAGAGAAATACTGGAGACCACTAAGCAGACAAATACTGGAGACCACAGAGCAGACAAATACTGGAGACCACGGAGCAGACAAATACTGGAGACCACAGAGCAGCGGATACTGGAGACCACAGAGCAGCAGATACTGGAGACCACAGATCAGACACATACCGTAGACCACAGAGCAGACAAATACTGGAGACCACAGAGCAGCAGATACTGGAGACCACAGAGCAGCAGATACTGAAGAGTCCCGAGCAGACAAATACTGGAGACCACAGATCAGACACATAAGGAGACCACAGAGCAGACAAATACTGGAGACCACAGAGCAGACAAATACTGGAGACCACTGAGAAGACAAATACTGGAGACCACCGAGCAGACAAAGATATCTATATAGACCCTAGTGCAGACTAAATACATAAAACTACTTACCTCTCCTCTCTCCTCTTCTGCTCCCTGCACCACACTGGTCTTTTTAATCTCCAGACGCCACTCTGCTCTGTTTCCCGTTCGATGGTTGTTTGAGCTGGTGCCTGGACCCGTAGCAGAGCGCCACCTGGAGCAGAGGAGGACCCAATAGTGGTGAGTACAGAACAGGTGAAAAGTACTTACTGCTGCTTCCGGGTCCTGTCCTGCACTGGGTGCAGCTGCTCTCTGGGTCCTAACGCTTCTGAACTTTGGATTCTCACCTTAAAGGGCATCTACCACCACATGAAGGACTGTATGCAAATTAGACTAAGGGGCTCCGGTCTCCATAGGTGATAATGGAGCCTGGAGCCCATAGGCTCATTTGCATTGAATTCTTCATCCTAGTGGTAGATGTCCTTTTAAGTCAAAAATCCTCAAGTATTGATCTCGGAGAGATGAGGCAATGATAAAGCAGCCCTTGTAGATGGATCCGCATGTTCAGCCACTTTGGCCAACTCTCCAGATAAGTAATTAGAAGTTTTTCTGTCTCAATTCAGATGTACTCACCTCTCCTAGGGCATCAGATATGGAAGCACTTACTGGTAGCTGCTGCGCAGCAAGGTGCGGGGCGCAACGCGAGGCTTTGCGGACCATCTGCTGCGGGTTGTACACTCCTAATATACTGTAATGGTTCAGTCCTGCGTATTATATACAACGGATCTGTTAGACTTCCATTATTATCAAATATACAATATTACATACAATATTCGTTCAAAGCGAATCCGAAAATATTCGGACTCATCTCGGTGCCTAAAAAAATCTGTACTGAATTGTCGTTACTGTCAAGAAATATTATATTTTTGTTTATGATGCAAAGTAATTACTGAAATATAAAATAGAATGAAATGAAAGTAAGAAGGGAGGGGGACACGCACCCCCGGCCGTCACTGGAGCTAATGAGAATATATGGCTGTAAATCGCGGCTGTTTCGAGTCATTGCTCCGAAATTGCTGTTTTTTTGCTGTTTGCTGAATTCTAATTACTTCACTATTAATTCTCCACCTCTACAATCTGTGAGATCCATTCTCCCATGTTACACACAATCCGCTCTATTGTTGTGCGCATAATAATGAGACGAAACAAGTTCTTGTCCCCAAATAAAGGAAATGCTACTTAACCCCTTCCCTGCCGCAGGCACAGAACGGCTGGAGGTTGCACAAAAGCTTTAGGAGCCGCAAGTGACAATTTGTTTACAAATAGAAATTTTAATATTTGTATTTTCTATCCATGTACATAATATAACGGGATAGAACTAAAGAGAAATCTAAATCTGATCAGCAAGTTCCATCTCTTCATTCTCCGGGCTGATATCTTGTAGATGACTTGGCGCCTTCTGCTCTAAGGGAGAGGGAACAGACACAGGGCCACACGGCCGAGCAAAGAACGAGTATCCACCGTACACCACACTCTCAGCAGCACAGTTTAAGAAGTTAATGTAAGGATACAAAGTCATATTACAGAGATACTACACACAGTGATGTCACAGTACAGAGATAATACACACAGTGATGTCACAGTACAGGGATAATACACACAGTCATGTCACAGTACAGGGGATAATACACACAGTGATGTCACAGTACAGAGATAATACACACAGTGATGTCACAGTACAGGGATAATACACACAGTGATGTCACAGTACAGAGATAATACACACAGTGATGTCACAGTACAGGGATAATACACACAGTGATGTCACAGTACAGGGATAATACACACAGCGGTGTCACAGTACAGGGATAATACACACAGTGATGTCACAGTACAGGGATGATACACACAACGATGTCACAGTACAGGGATAATACACACAGTGATGTCACAGTACAGAGATAATACACACAGTGATGTCACAGTACAGGGATAATACACACAGTGATGTCACAGTACGGGGATAATACACACAGTGATGTCACAGTACAGGGATAATACACACAATGATGTCACAGTACAGGGATAATACACAAAGTGATGTCACAGTACAGAGATAATACACATAGTGATGTCACAGTAATTGAGTAATACACACAGTAATGTCACAGTACAGGGATAAAACACACAGTGATGTCACAGTACAGAGATAATACACACAGTGATGTCACAGTACAGAGATAATACACACAGTGATGTCACAGTACAGGGATAATACACACAGTGATGTCACAGTACAGGGATAATACACACAGTGATGTCACAGTACAGAGATAATACACATAGTGATGTCACAGTACAGGGATAATACACACAGTGATGTCACAGTACAGGGGATAATACACACAGTGATGTCACAGTACAGAGATAATACACACAGTGATGTCACAGTACAGAGATAATACACACAGTGATGTCACAGTACAGAGATAATACACACAGTGATGTCACAGTACAGGGATAATACACACAGTGATGTCACAGTACAGGGATAATACACACAGTGATGTCACAGTACAGAGATAATACACATAGTGATGTCACAGTACAGGGATAATACACACAGTGATGTCACAGTGCAGGGGATAATACACACAGTGATATCACAGTACAGAGATAATACACACAGTGATGTCACAGTACAGAGATAATACACACAGTGATGTCACAGTACAGGGATAACACACACAGTGATGTCACAGTACAGAGATAATACACACAGTGATGTCACAGTACAGGGATAATACACACAGTGATGTCACAGTAATTGAGTAATACACACAGTGATGTCACAGTACAGGGATAATACACACAGTGATGTCACAGTACAGGATAATACACACAGTAATATCACAGTGGAGGGATAATACACACAGTGATGTCACAGTACAGGGGAAATACACACAGTGATGTCACAGTACAGGAATAATACACGCAGTGATGTCACAGTACAGGGATAATACACACAGTGATGTCACAGTACAGGGATAATACTCACAGTGATGTCACAGTACAGAGATAATACACACAGTGATGTCAAAATACAGGGATAATACACACAGTGATGTCACAGTACAGGATAATACACACAGTGATGTCACAGTACAGGGATAATACACACAGTGATGTTACAGTTCAGGGATAATGCACACAGTGCTCTCACAGTACAGAGATAATACACACAGTGATGTCACAGTACAGGAATAATACACACAGTGATGTCACAGTACAGGGATAATACACACAGTGATGTCACAGATCAGAGATAATACACACCGTGATGTCACAGTACAGGGATAATACACACAGCGGTGTCACAGTACAGGGATAATACACACAGTGATGTTACAGTACAGGGATAATACACACAGTGATGTCACAGTACAGAGATAATATACACAGTGATGTCACAGTAGAGAAATAATACACACAGCGGTGTCACAGTACAGGGTTAATACACACAGTGATGTTACAGTACAGGGATAATACACACAGTGATGTCACAGTACAGAGATAATACACACAGTGATTTCACAGTACAGAGATAATATACACAGTGATGTCACAGTACAGGAATAATACACACAGTGATGTCACAGTACAGAGATAATACACATAGTGATGTCACAGTACAGGGATAATACACACAGTGATGTCACAGTACAGGGGATAATATACACAGTGATGGCACAGTACAGAGATAATACACACAGTGATGTCACAGTACAGAGATAATACACACAGTGATGTCACAGTACAGGGATAATACACACAGTGATGTCACAGTACAGGGATAATACACACAGTGATGTCACAGTACAGAGATAATACACATAGTGATGTCACAGTAATTGAGTAATACACACAGTGATGTCACAGTACAGAGATAATACACACAGTGATGTCACAGTACAGGGATAATACACACAGTGATGTCACGGTACAGGGGTAATACACACAGTGATGTCACAGTACAGGAATAATACACACAATGATGTCACAGTACAGGGATAATACACACAGTAATGTCACAGTACAGGGATAATACACACAGTGATGTCACAGTACAGGATAATACACACAGTGATGTCACAGTACAGGGATAATACACACAGTGATGTCACAGTACAGAGGTAATACACATAGTGATGTCACAGTAATTGAGTAATACACACAGTGATGTCACAGTACAGAGATAATACACACAGTGATGTCACAGTACAGGGATAATACACACAGTGATGTCACGGTACAGGGGTAATACACACAGTGATGTCACAGTACAGGAATAATACACACAATGATGTCACAGTACAGGGATAATACACACAGTAATGTCACAGTACAGGGATAATACTCACAGTGATGTCACAGTACAGGAATAATACACACAGTGATGTCACAGTACAGGGATAATACACACAGTAATGTCACAGTACAGGGATAATACTCAAAGTGATGTCACAGTACAGAGATAATACACACAGTGATGTCACAGTACAGGGATAATACACACAGTGATGTCACAGTACAGGATAATACACACAGTGATGTCACAGTACAGGGGATAATACACACAGTGATGTCACAGTACAGAGATAATACACACAGTGATGTCACAGTACAGAGATAATACACACAGTGATGTCACAGTATAGGGATAACACACACAGTGATGTCACAGTACAGAGATAATACACACAGTGATGTCACAGTACAGGGATAATACACACAGTGATGTCACAGTACAGGAATAATACACACAGTGATGTCACAGTACAGGGATAATACACACAGTAATGTCACAGTACAGGGATAATACTCACAGTGATGTCACAGTACAGAGATAATACACACAGTGATGTCACAGTACAGAGATAATACACAGTGATGTCACAGTACAGGGGTAATACACACAGTGATGTCACAGTACAGGATAATACACACAGTGATGTCACAGTACAGGGGATAATACACACAGTGATGTCACAGTACAGAGATAATACACACAGTGATGTCACAGTACAGGAATAATACACACAGTGATGTCACAGTACAGGGATAATACACACAGTGATGTCACAGTACAGAGATAATACACACCGTGATGTCACAGTACAGGGATAATACACACAGCGGTGTCACAGTACAGGGATAATACACACAGTGATGTTACAGTACAGGGATAATACACACAGTGATGTCACAGTACAGAGATAATACACACAGTGATTTCACAGTACAGAGATAATATACACAGTGATGTCACAGTAGAGAAATAATACACACAGCGGTGTCACAGTGCAGGGATAATACACACAGTGATGTTACAGTACAGGGATAATACACACAGTGATGTCACAGTACAGAGATAATACACATAGTGATTTCACAGTACAGAGATAATATACACAGTGATGTCACAGTACAGGAAAAATACACACAGTAATGTCACAGTACAGAGATAATACACATAGTGATGTCACAGTACAGGGATTATACACACAGTGATGTCACAGTACAGGGGATAATATACACAGTGATGGCACAGTACAGAGATAATACACACAGTGATGTCACAGTACATAGATAATACACACAGTGATGTCACAGTACAGGGATAATACACACAGTGATGTCACAGTACAGGGATAATACACACAGTGATGTCACAGTACAGAGATAATACACATAGTGATGTCACAGTAATTGAGTAATACACACAGTGATGTCACAGTAGAGGGATAATACACACAGTAATGTCACAGTACAGGGATAATACACACAGTGATGTCACGGTACAGGGGTAATACACACAGTGATGTCACAGTACAGGAATAATACACACAGTGATGTCACAGTACAGGGATAATACACACAGTAATGTCACAGTACAGGGATAATACTCACAGTGATGTCACAGTACAGAGATAATACACACAGTGATGTCACAGTACAGGGATAATACACACAGTGATGTCACAGTACAGGATAATACACACAGTAATATCACAGTACAGGGATAATACACACAGTGATGTCACGGTACAGGGGTAATACACACAGTGATGTCACAGTACAGGAATAATACACACAGTGATGTCACAGTACAGGGATAATACACACAGTAATGTCACAGTACAGGGATAATACTCACAGTGATGTCACAGTACAGAGATAATACACACAGTGATGTCACAGTACAGGGATAATACACACAGTGATGTCACAGTACAGGATAATACACACAGTGATGTCACAGTACAGGGGATAATACACACAGTGATGTCACAGTACAGAGATAATACACACAGTGATGTCACAGTACAGAGATAATACACACGGTGATGTCACAGTGCAGGGATAACACACACAGTGATGTCACAGTACAGAGATAATACACACAGTGATGTCACAGTACAGGGATAATACACACAGTGATGTCACAGTAATTGAGTAATACACACAGTGATGTCACATTACAGGGATAATACACACAGTAATGTCACAGTACAGGGATAATACACACAGTGATGTCACAGTACAGGATAATACACACAGTAATATCACAGTTCAGGAGTAATGCACACAGTACTGTCACAGTACAGAGATAATACACACAGTGATGTCACAGTACAGGAATAATACACACAGTGATGACACAGTACAGGGATAATACACACAGTGATGTCACAGTACAGGAATAATACACACAGTGATGTCACAGTACAAGGATAATACACACAGTGATGTCACAGTACAGAGATAATACGCACCGTGATGTCACAGTACAGGGATAATACACACAGCGGTGTCACAGTACAGGGATAATACACACAGTGATGTCACAGTACAGGGATAATACACACAGTGATGTTACAGTACAGGGATAATACACACAGTGATGTCACAGTACAGAGATAATACATACAGTGATTTCACAGTACAGAGATAATATACACAGTGATGTCACAGTACAGGGATAATACGCACAGTGATGTCACAGTACAGGGATAATACACACAGTGATGTCACAGTACAGGATAATAAACACAGTGTTGTCACAGTACAGGGATACTACACACAGTGATGTCACAGTACAGAGATAATACACACAGTGATGTCACAGTACAGGGATAATACACACAGTGATGTCACAGTACAGAGATAATACACAGAGTGATGTCACAGTACAGGGATAATACACACAGCGTTGTCACAGTACAGGGATAATACACACAGTGATGTCACAGTACAGGGATAATACACACAGTGATGTCACAGTACAGAGATAATACACAGAGTGATGTCACAGTACAGGGATAATACACACAGCGTTGTCACAGTACAGGGATAATACACACAGTGATGTCACAGTACAGGGATAATACACACAGTGATGTCACAGTACAGGGATGATACGCACAGTGATGTCACAGTACAGGGGATAATACACACAGTGATGTCACAGTACAGGATAATACACACAGTGATGTCACAGTACAGGGATAATACACACAGTGATGTCATAGTACAGGGATAATACACACAGTGATGTCACAGGACAGAGATAATACACACAGTGATGTCACAGTACAAGGATAATAAACACATTGTTGTCACAGTATAGGGATACTAGACACAGTGATGTCACAGTACAGCGATACACACAGTGATGTCACAGTACAGAGATAATACACACAGTGATGTCACAGTACAGGGATACTACACACAGTGATGTCACAGTACAGAGATAATACACACAGTGATGTCACAGTACAGGGATAATACACACAGTGATGTCACAGTACAGAGATAATACACACAGTGATGTCACAGTACAGGGATAATACACACAGCGGTGTCACAGTACAGGGATAATACACACAGTGATGTCACAGTACAGGGATAATACACACAGTGATGTCACAGTACAGGGATAATACGCACAGTGATGTCACAGTACAGGGGATAATACACACAGTGATGTCACAGTACAGGATAATACACACAGTGATGTCACAGTACAGGGATAATACACACAGTGATGTCATAGTACAGGGATAATACACACAGTGATGTCACAGTACAGAGATAATACACACAGTGATGTCACAGTACAGGGATAATACACACAGCGATGTACCAGGACAGAGATAATACACACAGTGATGTCACAGTACAAGGATAATAAACACAGTGTTGTCACAGTACAGGGATACTACACACAGTGATGTCACAGTACAGCGATACACACAGTGATGTCACAGTACAGAGATAATACACACAGTGATGTCACAGTACAGGAATAATACACACAGTGATGTCACAGTACAGAGATAATACACACAGTGATGTCACAGTACAGGGATAATACACACAGCGATGTCACAGGACAGAGATAATACACACAGTGATGTCACAGTACAAGGATAATAAACACAGTGTTGTCTCAGTACAGGGATACTACACACAGTGATGTCACAGTACAGAGATAATACACACAGTGATGTCACAGTACAGGGATAATACACACAGTGATGTTACAGTACAGAGATAATACACACAGTGATGTCACAGTACAGGGATAATACACACAGCGGTGTCACAGTACAGAGATAATACACATAGTGATGTCACAGTACAGGGATAATACACACAGTGATGTCACAGTACAGGGATAATACACACAGTGATGTCACAGTACAGGGATAATACACACAGTGATGTCACAGTACAGGGGATAATACACACAGTGATGTCACAGTACAGGATAATACACACAGTGATGTCACAGTACAGGGATAATACACACAGTGATGTCATAGTACAGGGATAATACACACAGTGATGTCACAGTACAGAGATAATACACACAGTGATGTCACAGTACAGGGATAATACACACAGTGATGTCACAGCACAGGGATAATACACACAGTGATGTCACAGTACAGGGATAATACACACAGTGATGTTAGAGTACAGGGATAATACACACAGTGATGTCACAGTACAAGGATAATAAACACAGTGATGTCACAGTACAGGGATAATACACACAGTGATGTTAGAGTACAGGGATACTACACACAGTGATGTCACAGTACAGCGATACACACAGTGATGTCACAGTACAGAGATAATACACACAGTGATGTCACAGTACAGGGATAATACACACAGTGATGTCACAGTACAGAGATAATACACACAGTGATGTCACAGTACAGGGATAATACACACAGTGATGTCACAGTACAGAGATAATACACACAGTGATGTCACAGTACAGGGATAATACACACAGCGGTGTCACAGTACAGGGATAATACACACAGTGATGTCACAGTACAGGGATAATACACACAGTGATGTCACAGTACAGGGATAATACGCACAGTGATGTCACAGTACAGGGGATAATACACACAGTGATGTCACAGTACAGGATAATACACACAGTGATGTCACAGTACAGGGATAATACACACAGTGATGTCATAGTACAGGGATAATACACACAGTGATGTCACAGTACAGAGATAATACACACAGTAATGTCACAGTACAGGGATAATACACACAGCGATGTACCAGGACAGAGATAATACACACAGTGATGTCACAGTACAAGGATAATAAACACAGTGTTGTCACAGTACAGGGATACTACACACAGTGATGTCACAGTACAGCGATACACACAGTGATGTCACAGTACAGAGATAATACACACAGTGATGTCACAGTACAGGAATAATACACACAGTGATGTCACAGTACAGAGATAATACACACAGTGATGTCACAGTACAGGGATAATACACACAGCGATGTCACAAGGACAGAGATAATACACACAGTGATGTCACAGTACAAGGATAATAAACACAGTGTTGTCTCAGTACAGGGATACTACACACAGTGATGTCACAGTACAGAGATAATACACACAGTGATGTCACAGTACAGGGATAATACACACAGTGATGTCACAGTACAGAGATAATACACACAGTGATGTCACAGTACAGGGATAATACACACAGCGGTGTCACAGTACAGAGATAATACACATAGTGATGTCACAGTACAGGGATAATACACACAGTGATGTCACAGTACAGGGATAATACACACAGTGATGTCACAGTACAGGGATAATACACACAGTGATGTCACAGTACAGGGGATAATACACACAGTGATGTCACAGTACAGGATAATACACACAGTGATGTCACAGTACAGGGATAATACACACAGTGATGTCATAGTACAGGGATAATACACACAGTGATGTCACAGTACAGAGATAATACACACAGTGATGTCACAGTACAGGGATAATACACACAGTGATGTCACAGCACAGGGATAATACACACAGTGATGTCACAGTACAGGGATAATACACACAGTGATGTTAGAGTACAGGGATAATACACACAGTGATGTCACAGTACAAGGATAATAAACACAGTGATGTCACAGTACAGGGATAATACACACAGTGATGTTAGAGTACAGGGATACTACACACAGTGATGTCACAGTACAGCGATACACACAGTGATGTCACAGTACAGAGATAATACACACAGTGATGTCACAGTACAGGGATAATACACACAGTGATGTCACAGTACATGGATGATACAAGACATCTTCAACGACTATTCAGATAAATCCTGATAATTGGAGAATAATTAGAAAACTATTTTTCTCTGTTACTCTCATGGAGGAGAGAACATTGGTGGGGGGGGTTGCAAATAAAAATAACATACATATAATACATACACTCACCGGCCACTTTATTAGGTACACCTGTCCAACTGCTCGTTAACACTTAATTTCTAATCAGCCAATCACATGGCGGCAACTCAGTGCATTTAGGCATGTAGACATGGTCCAGACAATCTCCTGCAGTTCTTCCGAGCATCAGTATGGGGAAGAAAGGTGATTTGTGGCCTGTGAACGTGGCATGGTTGTTGGTGCCAGAAGGGCTGGTCTGAGTATTTCAGAAACTGCTGATCTACTGGGATTTTCACACACAACCATCCCTAGGGTTTACAGAGAATGGTCCGAAAAAGAAAAAACATCCAGTGAGCGGCAGTTCTGTGGGCGGAAATGCCTTGTTGATGCCAGAGGTCAGATGAGAATGGGCAGACTGGTTCGAGCTGATAGAAAGGCAACAGTGACTCAAATCACCACCCGTTACAACCAAGGTAGGCAGAAGAGCATCTCTGAACGCACAGTACGTCGAACTCTGAGGCAGATGGGCTACAGCAGCAGAAGACCACACCGGGTGCCACTCCTTTCAGCTAAGAACAGGAAACTGAGGCTACAATTTGCACAAGCTCATGGAAATTGGACAGTAGAAGATTGGAGAAACGTTCCCTGGTCTGATGAGTCTCGATTTCTGCTGCGACATTCGGATGGTAGGGTCAGAATTTGGCGTCAACAACATGAAAGCATGGATCCATCCTGCCTTGTATCAGCGGCTCAGGCTGGTGGTGGTGTCATGGATCCATCCTGCCTTGTATCAGCGGGTCAGGCTGGTGATGGTGGTGTCATGGATCCATCCTGCCTTGTATCAGCGGGTCAGGCTGGTGGTGGTGGTGTCATGGATCCATCCTGCCTTGTATCAGCGGCTCAGGCTGGTGGTGGTGTCATGGATCCATCCTGCCTTGTATCAGCGGCTCAGGCTGGTGGTGGTGGTGTCATGGATCCATCCTGCCTTGTATCAGCGGGTCAGGCTGGTGGTGGTGGTGTCATGGATCCATCCTGCCTTGTATCAGCGGCTCAGGCTGGTGGTGGTGGTGTCATGGATCCATCCTGCCTTGTATCAGCGGCTCAGGCTGGTGGTGGTGGTGTCATGGTGTCTTTGGGCCCCTTGGTACAACGCCACAGCCTACCTGAGTATTGTTGCTGACCATGTCCATCCCTTTATGAGCACAATGTACCCTGTAACATCTGATGGCTACTTTCAGCAGGATAATGCGCCATGTCATAAAGCTGGAATCATCTCAGACTGGTTTCTTGAACATGACAATGAGGTCACTGGACACAAATGGCCTCCACAGTCACCAGATCTCAATCCAATAGAGCATCTTTGGGATGTGGTGGAATGGGAGATTCGCATCATGGATGTGCAGCCGACAAATCTGCGGCAACTGTGTGATGCCATCATGTCAATATGGACCAAAATCTCTGAGGAGCTTGCAGCACCTTGTTGTATCTATGCCACGAAGAATTGAGGCAGTTCTGAAGGCAAAAGGGGGTCCAACCCGTTACTAGCATGGTGTACCTAATAAAGTGGCCGGTGAGTGTATAATAGATATGATATGGAATCTTTGGCTGATATTTCTGTTGGTCAAAATTTTTGCCAAGTGATAAAATGCGATCAGAGATTTTGTATGAGAATATCTTCTAATAAAGGATCTTTTCATCTGAATGTTCTGCTTTGATACTTTGTGTCGTGCGAATCTAAAACACGTAATTGCTCGGCTTTGCGCAGCATCTTGTTACTCTCATAGTGAATGTACGAGCTATAAAACACAGCTGGAGAATTCCACATCCTCCCGGCACCGGGCTCGGAGCTTTGCATGAATACATTTTTTTTTTCTTTTTTTTTTTTTTTTTGCTGATTTTTACGATAATTGTAGATGCTGAATATCAAATGCAGCAAAGCTAAAATTAAACTGACGAAAACAACAATTTAGCTTTGTTAATTTTTACTTTGCATGAAGGAAGGGTTTTATCAATAATTTAGAGAGACCGGTCAGGAAAGCTGTAGTAAACGAGACCCTCCGTGTTATGTCCTAAATGCACAGTTTTTTTATTTCAAGGGGCTGTCAGATGTGTTTTTGCATTTTTATGCAACTGAGCCACTATGCTGCAAAGCTGTAGTGCTAACCACAGAGCCACCATGGCTGCAAGGCTGTAGTGCTAACCACAGAGCCATCATGCTGCAAGGCTGTAGTGCTAACCACTGAGCCACCATGTTGCAAGGCTGTAGTGTTATCCAAAGAGCCACCATGGCTGCAAGGCTGTAGTGCTAACCACTGAGCCACCGTGTTGCATGGCTGTAGTGATAACCACTGAGCCACCATAGCTGCAAGGTTGTAGTGCTAACCACTGAGCCACTGTGCTTCATGGCTGTAGTGCTTACCACTGAGCCACCATGGATGCAAAGCTGTAGTGCTAACCACTGAGCCACCATGCTGAAAGGCTGTAGTGCTAACCAAAGAGCCACCGTGCTGCAAGGCTGTAGTGCTTACCACTGAGCCACAGTGCTGCAAGGCTGTTTTGCTAACCACTGAGTCACCATGCTGCCCTTTCTGGGTTACGTGGGATACACCCAAACCCCAGACCAGAACTCAAAGTTGGGGTCTGCTCATCTCTTGTGCCAGCTGTTTGAGCCCCTCCTTTGGAGAGAGGATAAATGTCTTAATAGGAAAACCCCTTTTAAATTTTCTGCATGTTCCAACCGAGCTTCATCTTGTCTTCCCCTTTGTCTTCATCCTATATATCGCAGAATCCTTGTTTCCTTTCCATGCAAAAAAAAAACAAAAAACAGGGTAAACTTTAGAACTGTTCGTAGCAGATCATTAAGGGTCCGGTCAATGTGAGGAGCAGAAACCCGTGCAGTCAGCAGAACGCGCCGTGTGGCGGGAGATATTTTACGTAAATTGTTACTTGTGTTACATTCACATCTGACAGAATCTGGATCCACGAGGGAACACGAGGCAGGAGAGGAGGAGGGTTTATTACAGAGAATTCTATCAAAAGTCCTACAGTCTTTCCACGAAAGGAGCCAACTTTAAGTAGCTCATTTATCAGCCGCGGCAGTGAACCCGCGGAGTCCCAGAGGTCCTGCAAGCAGAGAGAATATATTGATGCAGGTTTCTACATACAATTTCTTTCACTGTAATCTTCAGTCTCCAGGAGCTCGAAAGTTACAGAAACTTTTCTTTATTGTTCTAAAACCAAACCTGCGACTACATATTTATGATATAAAAGTGTAAATAATTATCAAAATTTCTGCAACAAAGGTTTTTTATTACACATTTATACCTGTTTCTTTAAACATACATCAGCTTTGCTCTGTAGACTGGGACAGAGTCTCCTGAGTCTTCTCATTACTGGAGCTTTAGCTGTACTTCGTAGCCAGAGAATAGAATCTGATAATAATCTGATTCTGTAAGGACCACACAATCCCAAAAATTGGGGGTCCTTCTAGATGTAGATGGTTGAAAAAAACATGAGTTAGAGGTTTGAATTAGGGAAAAAAATAATCTAGGATCACTGGTGGATTGAAGACCAAGGGTTGGGTGATAGACTGAGATAAGAGAAGAGAGCTAGGGAGGTGCCACACTGTGCAGAGCTTTGTGGATGAGGGTGAATAATTATCATCATTTTTGCAACAAAGGTTTTTTATTACACATTTATACCCGTTTTTTTCAAACACATCAGCTTTGCTCTGTAGACTGGGACAGAGTCGGCTGAGTCTTCTCATTACTGAAGCTTCAGCTGTTATTCGTAGCCAGAGAATGGAATCTGATAAGAATCTAATTCTGTAAGGACCACACAATCCCCAAAATTGGGGGTCCTTCTAGATGTAGATGGTTGAAAAAAACGTGAGTTGGAGATTTGAATTAGGGAAAAAAATTATCTGGGATCACTGGTGGATTGAATAGCACGGGTTGGGTGATAGACTGAGATAAGAGAAGAGATGTAGGGAGGTGCAACACTGTGCAGAGCTTTGTGGATGAGGGTGAATAATTTGAACTGTATTCGGAAGGAGATGGGCAACCAGTGCAGTGACCGGCACAGACTGGAGGCATCCGTGTAGCATTTGGTCTGAAAAACGAGCCTGGCTGCTGCATTAAGAATAGATTGGAGAGGAGAGAGTTATGAATAGTAGGGAGTTACAGGAGTCTGTGTATAACTTGTTAGGACACTGTGTACAAAAGAATTTCTCCCCAGGGGATCAATAAAGTTGTATCGTATTGTACTAATGTTTAATATAGGGAGAAGCCATGAGGTGCACCCTGTACAGACAATTCATACAGGATATACAACCATCCAAATTATCAGCAGCCAGGAGGGTTTCATGTGAATCTAGCTTTACACATCCAAAGCCCCCCCCCCAAAAAAAAGCTGTCAAAATTTTGTTGAAACACGTTAAATTGTTTTGTTGTTCATGTTAAATTGTGCTACATCTATATAAACAGACACACAGGGGTGTGACAAGGAGAGGCAGAGGGCCCCATAGTGGATTTCTAAATGGGGCCCCCTACCCTCTCAGAAAATATACATACTTGTATACTCACACATTTATGCACTGATATGTACATTTATACATTCACAGATCTGTTCCAGGAGCCGCTGACCACATGGGGAAAGTAGACGGCAGGAATTAGAGATGAGAGATCCCCAGTCCTGTCCTTCTGTCAACCCCATCTCTCCCGACATTTCTTATCAGAGCTGCCGATTCCTGTTGTGTGCTGTGGAGGATGTGCCCTGTTGTATACATATTTTATTTTACTGTACAATGTGCATAATATGTATACAATGTTGCACACCATCCATTCTTTAGTGTGTCAGGTCGGATGTCGGGCCCCCTGAGCCTGCGGGCCCCGTAGCAGCCGCTATGGATGCTGTCACTGTAGTCACGCTCCTGCAGATACATCACTATTGCAGCCACGTAAACTAATTCCTACAGGGAGGACAGGAGCACAGCAATGGAAATTGGGTGTCAAAATCATTTTTTTTTATATAATTCACTACTTTTGTAATATATTTGCTTCAAGATCTTTCATAACTCAGACAAAACTTTATTTGTTACAGGCAGAGAGGTAGAAGGGATTGAAGTGGTAACATCTGTCATGAAGGTGACACTGTGGGGGTGGAGGGGCTCCATGATGCCCCTTGTATCGGTTTGAGTCATTACTATGTTAGTCATTGTTACTCTGATCACTTCCTGATAACATTTATGTCTGGGAAGGAAATGTAAGAAGCAACGTTAGAAATCACAGAAGTCAATACTCTGCGTCACTACCGACTAATGCTTCACCGATGATCAATATCCTGGAGCTGGTGTGTTCCAGAAATGATCGATTCAGCAAATCAATGTAAACAAATTGTTTGCAAAGTATCCAACCATATTGGATTGGGCGATCCATGGATCTGAGGGGAAATGATTATTTTACAAAATTTTTCTCTAATTCAGAAGTTACATATAGCGTCCTACATAAATTCTGGCATAATCCAACAATGCAATACGTGACACTAATACAGTTTCCATTTTAGAGAATTTGTAGATATACACTGAGAGTATAAAAATATCTAACTTTTTGTAATATTTGATCTTGAGTGAACAATTTCTTTTACAAAAAAAAGTTAAAAAATGTCAAATGTTCATTTTTACTCTTACTTCCACAAGACTCTTTCTTGATCCAGAAATCTTTGATATGAGGAAAGACCCAGGCTGTGTCTGGCACGCATCTTCATTTCTACCTAATGAGAAAATTATTTTTATATATAAAGTGTTTTATAGGTAATAAAATCTACTTCTACTGGAACAGTCTGAATAATTATCCAATTTTTATTACTTTATTACTCCTATTCCTCCACCGCTCTTTACTTCCTGTTCTGTCACCAGTCTCTACTTCCTGTTCCTCCACCACTCTTTACTTCCTGTTCTGTCACCAGTCTCTACTTCCTGTTCCTCCACCACTCTTTACTTCCTGTTCTGTCACCAGTCTCTACTTCCTGTTCCTTCACCGAACTCTACTTCTTGTTTCTCCACAAGCCTCTTCCTACTGTACCTCCAATAGTCTCTATTTCATCTTCCTTCACTGGTCTTAACTACCTGTTCCTCCAGCAGTCTCTACTTTTTGATTCTTTGCTAACTTTTTACTACTGTTCCTTCACTAGTCTCTATTCCCTGATTCTTCCCTGTTTCTACTTTGTGTTCTTCCATCACTCTCTACTTTGTTTCTCCATTTACCTCTCAAACTGTTTTTCCTCTAGTCTCTATTTTCTACTCCTATGCCTCCATCAGTCTCTATATCCTGTGCCTTCCTCAGTCTCTATATCCTGTGCCTCCCTCAGTCTCTATTTCCTGTGCCTCCCTCAGTCTCTATTTCCTGTGCCTCCCTCAGTCTCTATTTCCTGTGCCTCTCTCGGTCTCTATTTCCTGTGCCTCCCTCAGTCTCTATATCCTGTGCCTCCCTCAGTCTCTATTTCCTGTGCGTCTCTCGGTCTCTATTTCCTGTGCCTCCCTCAGTCTCTATTTCCTGTGCCTCCCTCAGTCCCTATTTCCTGTGCCTCCCTCAGTCTCTATATCTTGTGCCTCCCTCAGTCTCTATTTCCTGTGCCTCCCTCAGTCTCTATTTCCTGTGCCTCCCTCAGTCTCTATTTCCTGTGCCTCTCTCGGTCTCTATTTCCTGTGCCTTACTCAGTCTCTATATCCTGTTCCTCCCTCAGTCTCTATTTCCTGTGCGTCTCTCGGTCTCTATTTCCTGTGCCTCCCTCAGTCTCTATTTCCTGTGCCTCCCTCAGTCCCTATTTCCTGTGCCTCCCTCAGTCTCTATTTCCTGTGCCTCTCTCGGTCTCTATTTCCTGTGCCTCCCTCAGTCTCTATATCCTGTGCCTCCCTCAGTCTCTATTTCCTGTGCGTCTCTCGGTCTCTATTTCCTGTGCCTCCCTCAGTCTCTATTTCCTGTGCCTCCCTCAGTCCCTATTTCCTGTGCCTCCCTCAGTCTCTATTTCCAGTGCCTCCCTCAGTCTCTATTTCCTGTGCCTCCATCAGTCTCTATAACCTGTGCCTTCCTCAGTCTCTATATCCTGTGCCTCCCTCAGTCTCTATTTCCTGTGCCTCCCTCAGTCTCTATTTCCTGTGCCTCTCGTGGTCTCTATTTCCTGTGCATCCCTCAGTCTCTATTTCCTGTGCCTCCCTCAGTCTCTATTTCCTGTGCCTCTCGTGGTCTCTATTTCCTGTGCCTCCCTCAGTCTCTATTTCCTGTGCCTCCCTCAGTCTCTATTTCCTGTGCCTCCATCAGTCTCTATTTCCTGTGCATCTCTCGGTCTCTATTTCCTATGCCTCCATCAGTCTCTATAACCTGTGCCTTCCTCAGTCTCTATATCCTGTGCCTCCCTCAGTCTCTATTTCCTGTGCCTCTCTCGGTCTCTATTTCCTGTGCCTCCCTCAGTCTCTATATCCTGTGCCTCCCTCAGTCCCTATTTCCTGTGCCTCCCTCAGTCTCTATTTCCAGTGCCTCCCTCAGTCTCTATTTCCTGTGCCTCCCTCAGTCTCTATTTCCTGTGCCTCCCTCAGTCTCTATTTCCTGTGCCTCCCTCAGTCTCTATTTCCTGTGTCTCTCGTGGTCTCTATTTCCTGTGCCTCCCTCAGTCTCTATTTCCTGTGCCTCCCTCAGTCTCTATTTCCTGTGCCTCCCTCAGTCTCTATTTCCTGTGCCTCCATCAGTCTCTATTTCCTGTGCGTCTCTCGGTCTTTATTTCCTATGCCTCCATCAGTCTCTATATCCTGTGCCTTCCTCAGTCTCTATATCCTGTGCCTCCCTCAGTCTCTATTTCCTGTGCCTCTCTCGGTCTCTATTTCCTGTGCCTCCTTCAGTCTCTATATCCTGTGCCTCCCTCAGTCTCTATTTCCTGTGCGTCTCTCGGTCTCTATTTCCTGTGCCTCCCTCAGTCTCTATTTCCTGTGCCTCCCTCAGTCCCTATTTCCTGTGCCTCCCTCAGTCTCTATTTCCAGTGCCTCCCTCAGTCTCTATTTCCTGTGCCTCCCTCAGTCTCTATTTCCTGTGCCTCCCTCAGTCTCTATTTCCTGTGCCTCTCGTGGTCTCTATTTCCTGTGCATCCCTCAGTCTCTATTTCCTGTGCCTCCCTCAGTCTCTATTTCCTGTGCCTCTCATGGTCTCTTCTTCCTGTGCCTCCCTCAGTCTCTATTTCCTGTGCCTCCCTCAGTCTCTATTTCCTGTGCCTCCATCAGTCTCTATTTCCTGTGCATCTCTCGGTCTCTATTTCCTATGCCTCCATCAGTCTCTATAACCTGTGCCTTCCTCAGTCTCTATATCCTGTGCCTCCCTCAGTCTCTATTTCCTGTGCCTCTCTCGGTCTCTATTTCCTGTGCCTCCCTCAGTCTCTATATCCTGTGCCTCCCTCAGTCTCTATTTCCTGTGCCTCCCTCAGTCTCTATTTCCTGTGCCTCCCTCAGTCTCTATTTCCTGTGCCTCTCGTGGTCTCTATTTCCTGTGCCTCCCTCAGTCTCTATTTCCTGTGCCTCCCTCAGTCTCTATTTCCTGTGCCTCCCTCAGTCTCTATTTCCTGTGCCTCCATCAGTCTCTATGTCCTGTGCGTCTCTCGGTCTCTATTTCCTATGCCTCCATCAGTCTCTATATCCTGTGCCTTCCTCAGTCTCTATATCCTGTGCCTCCCTCAGTCTCTATTTCCTGTGCCTCTCTCGGTCTCTATTTCCTGTGCCTCCCTCAGTCTCTATATCCTGTGCCTCCCTCAGTCTCTATTTCCTGTGCCTCCCTCAGTCCCTATTTCCTGTGCCTCCCTCAGTCTCTATTTCCTGTGCCTCCCTCAGTCTCTATTTCCTGTGCCTCCCTCAGTCTCTATTTCCTGTGCCTCCCTCAGTCTCTATTTCCTGTGCCTCCCTCAGTCTCTATTTCCTGTGCCTCCCTCAGTCTCTATTTCCTGTGCCTCCCTCAGTCTCTATTTCCTGTGCCTCCCTCAGTCTCTATTTCCTGTGCCTCCCTCAGTCTCTATTTCCTTTGCGTCTTTCGGTCTCTATTTCCTCTGCCTCCCTCAGTCTCTATTTCCTTTTCCTCCCTCAGTCTCTATTTCCTGTGCCTTCCTCAGTCTCTATTTTCTGTGCCTCCCTCAGTCTCTATTTCCTGTGCCTCCATCAGTCTCTATTTCCTGTGCGTCTCTCGGTCTCTATTTCCTATGGCTCCATCAGTCTCTATATCCTGTGCGTCTCTCGGTCTCTATTTCCTGTGCCTCCCTCAGTCTCTATTTCCTGTGCCTTCCTCAGTCCCTATTTCCTGTGCCTCCCTCAGTCTCTATTTCCAGTGCCTCCCTCAGTCCCTATTTCCTGTGCCTCCATCAGTCTCTATAACCTGTGCCTTCCTCAGTCTCTATATCCTGTGCCTCCCTCAGTCTCTATTTCCTGTGCGTCTCTCGGTCTCTATTTCCTGTGCCTCCCTCAGTCTCTATTTCCTGTGCCTCCCTCAGTCTCTATTTCCTGTGCCTCCCTCAGTCTCTATTTCCTGTGCCTCTCGTGGTCTCTTCTTCCTGTGCCTCCCTCAGTCTCTATTTCCTGTGCCTCCCTCAGTCTCTATTTCCTGTGCCTCCCTCAGTCTCTATTTCCTGTGCCTCCCTCAGTCTCTATTTCCTGTGCGTCTCTCGGTCTCTATTTCCTGTGCCTCCCTCAGTCTCTATTTCCTGTGCCTCCCTCAGTCTTTATTTCCTGTGCCTCCCTCAGTCTCTATTTCCTGTGCCTCCCTCAGTCTCTATTTCCTGTGCCTCCCTCAGTCTCTATTTCCTGTGCCTCCCTCAGTCTCTATTTCCTGTGCGTCTCTCGGTCTCTATTTCCTGTGCCTCCCTCAGTCTCTATTTCCTGTGCCTCCCTCAGTCTCTATTTCCTGTGCCTCTCGTGGTCTCTTCTTCCTGTGCCTCCCTCAGTCTCTATTTCCTGTGCCTCCCTCAGTCTCTATTTCCTGTGCCTCCCTCAGTCTCTATTTCCTGTGCCTCCCTCAGTCTCTATTTCCTGTGCCTCCCTCAGTCTCTATTTCCTGTGCCTCCCTCAGTCTCTATTTCCTGTGCGTCTCTCGGTCTCTATTTCCTGTGCCTCCCTCAGTCTCTATTTCCTGTGCCTCCCTCAGTCTCTATTTCCTGTGCCTTCCTCAGTCTCTATTTCCTGTGCCTCTCGTGGTCTCTTCTTCCTGTGCCTCCCTCAGTCTCTATTTCCTGTGCCTCCCTCAGTCTCTATTTCCTGTGCCTCCCTCAGTCTCTATTTCCTGTGCCTCCCTCAGTCTCTATTTCCTGTGCGTCTCTCGGTCTCTATTTCCTGTGCCTCCCTCAGTCTCTATTTCCTGTGCGTCTCTCGGTCTCTATTTCCTGTGCCTCCCTCAGTCTCTATTTCCTGTGCCTCCCTCAGTCTCTATTTCCTGTGCCTCCCTCAGTCTCTATTTCCTGTGCCTCTCGTGGTCTCTATTTCCTGTGCATCCCTCAGTCTCTATTTCCTGTGCCTCCCTCAGTCTTTATTTCCTGTGCCTCCCTCAGTCTCTATTTCCTGTGCCTCCCTCAGTCTCTATTTCCTGTGCCTCCCTCAGTCTCTATTTCCTGTGCCTCCCTCAGTCTCTATTTCCTGTGCCTCCCTCAGTCTCTATTTCCTGTGCCTCCCTCAGTCTCTATTTCCTGTGCCTCCCTCAGTCTCTATTTCCTGTGCCTCCTTCAGTCTCTATTTCCTGTGCGTCTCTCGGTCTCTATTTCCTGGTCCTCCCTCAGTCTCTATTTCCTGTGTCTCCCTCAGTCTCTATTTCCTGTGCCTCTCGTGGTCTCTATTTCCTGTGCATCCCTCAGTCTCTATTTCCTGTGCCTCCCTCAGTCTCTATTTCCTGTGCCTCCCTCAGTCTCTATTTCCTTTGCCTCCCTCAGTCTTTCTGTTTCTCCAGTAACTTCTTACTGCTGTTCCCCCAATAGTCTCTGTTTCTTCTTTCTCCACCGCTCTTTCCCTCAATGTTTTGCTTTTCTATGAACTTCTAATCACTGTTCCTCTACAAGTGTCAATTCTCTGTTACTTCACCAGTCTCTAACTTCCTGCTCCCTGTCTCAATTTCTTGTCTCACAAGTCTCTACTTCCAGCTCCTTTCATCACATTGATCATTTTGTAAAAATTATAGCAGTGAGTTTCTAATAACTCAACTTGACCCTCATTGGATGAGAACTTATGCACTAATCCAACATGGGGAGAGAGAAAAGAACCGGTCGCACATCCACACGTCATACAATGATCTGTTGCCGCTTAGATACATTTGCAAAACAAACTCAAGGTTCTTAGTTACATTTTGATCAAATTGTAAAAGCCACTGACCACTTCACGGTAACCTTGTTGTAGTGGGTCCCTACTCTATTGTGTACGGCATAACATGGCATCCACTGCCGCCACAGCACAGCACTGGCAGGGACCAAGACCCAGTTGCCCCCAAGCACCGGGGCCCGGAGCCATGGGGTCTATGTCTGCCAGTATGGGTGCTGGGGGGCAACTGGGTTTTGGTCCGTGCTGGTGCTGTGCTGCAGTGGCGCTGGACGCCATGTGATGCCGCACACAATAGCATAAGGATCCACTACAACGAGGTCACCGTGAAGTGGTTAGTCGGCTTATATAATATTGATCAAAATATAAATATGAAACGAAATTTTATTCTGAAAATGTAGCCGAGCGGCCATGTATGATGTGTAGTTGTGTGGTCCAGTTCTTTGCTTTCTCCCCATGTTGGTTTATGTACTAAACCACTGGAAATCCTGATGTGTCCATTACCTACCTATTGTTTCTTGTCTCCAGGTCTCTGGTAAAAAGTGCTGAGTGGACCCATTGAAATTCGGGTTTGGGCGAGTTTGGCAAAACCAAAATTTTTTTCAGCATTTGATCGGGCCCAGGTATTGCTCCCAGAGCTGAACCCCCACGGTAACACCCATGATCAGTGCCAATGACTTTTCCAGTGAGACCACCTGCACGCCAGCAGCGCTGTGCACCACCATTCTGGGGCGGGTCGTCAATCTTCTCCAAAATGGCAGGGCCCTCCTTTGCCTGCATGCTGGTGCCGGAGCATGTCTCCATAGTAATTTACATGCTACTGGTGACTTTGCAGACTCCATTTAAGCATCAAATCCTAGTGGGAGGCGTGTTGAGACAAACCCTATGCGTTTCGGTTCCCCCAGCACTACTGGTGATGCATCATCACAGACTCCTGCAGTCACTAAATTCAAGGCTTGGGAAACTGAGGCTTAGTCTAAAGAAGTGTTCACCTACAAAAGGGTCAACTACTATTAAAGTTTCCATTTTGGAGAATTTGTAGATATACATTGAGCGAACAAAAAAATACACTTTTTGTATATCTTTTATAATCCCTAAAAGTGGTCATTGAGGGAGCAATTTCTTTTGCCAAATGTCAAGAAAGGTTAAAAAAAAACTTTTGTCAAATGCTTGTTCCACCACCGACCTCTAGATAAGGTTCATAGTCTTTCTCCGTGTTCCACTAAGTTTCTACTTCCCTTTTGAGTGACTTGGTGCGATTTCCCAGGGAACTTGCTCCTAATTTTTTTGCATCAAATCCGACCCATCTGGATTGTGAGAAGACCAAGTTCTGGAGACCAAGGAGATACATGGAACTTTCAGAAAACAAGCCCTTATCTACGCACTGGACTGTTGTGGGTGGGATCGATGATATTCATCACCTTCTCTCTTTATCTATTGTCATGTTTCCACCTTTAATAAGGAATAAATCCGTCCATAGTCTGTAGCTTCCAACAACACTTTGAGCATGTTCCTCAATCCATCCACGCAGTTAAGGAGCAGAGATTTCTCCCTCCTCCGATCAGGCAGGTTGCTGTGTGAATATATAATTGGTCATTACGGTTGATTTTTTTAAACCTTCTAGCCGGCTTTCAATCTTCTTCAATGAAGATGTTAGAGGGAAACAATTTATGATAATTTATGTAGCAGGATTACAACTTGCCTTCACTATAACCAAATGGGCACCATGGAGCTTCTAGGTTACCGGGATCCCCAGTGATGCAGTTATCCCCATCGGTAGAGGTCGGAACCTACCGGTGCCGGAATTTTTTTAAAACCCCAGTCTTCATGAATTCTCCCATTGTGCGCTGACACCCAGTAGATATCTCTTGCCTATCTCGTATCTCTACCATAATTGAGTGGCTTCCTATGAAATTAGTATGAACCTTAGACTTTATAGACTTTCTTGACCATTTTAACAGTGGGAACAGTACAATACGCTGGTGAAAGATCCGGCCAAGCGTAGAAATTGGGCAGTTTCTGACGCAGTCTTTGGGTAGTACTTGCCGTGGAATTGACGGAAGGGGGATATAGGCGCAATTCCTGACTGCATACCAGGACCTGCGCCTATTTCATGGCTTGTACGCTTTGATTTGGGCACAAGACCTGATAAATCCCCCCCCCAAGGAGTCTATAGGCTGATGTTTACATATTCGTTACACCAGATTTTGCCTATGGTAGAATTCTTACTGATGTCGTTGTGTGAATAAAGCTCTAAGTCTACATCTCAGGGGCCACATAGACCTGGCCTTGGCTCTGCCGTTAGTAATAACTGAGCTTTGTATATACACAGTTCTACCCAGTCGTAGATAAGACCAGAACATCAATCTTTAAGACTTGATGCAGGGAAAGGTCAAAAGCCTACATTCCCCTACTATAAGTCAAAAACATATTAGACCATGCGATGTCCTGAGAACTCACTATTCATGCCAAGGGCCGTAATGAAACCTGCAGATAGGGCACATTAATCTGCTCCTCCAGAAGAAGACGGCTTCCGCCTCCCGATAGCCTCGCACCTCTGTGAGGGTTTTTCTTCCTCTGTGACATTTTTGTTAATTATAGCATCTCCCCGGCTGCCGGCTCTGCGGGGTTTCCTATTGTTCCCAGTGTAATTCATTGATTGATTGGCTGATTCAGAAATCCATTATATCAGCTCTCCGGCTCTATCTCATCTATGATGTTCTTCATAATTAGGGAAAAATGAAATTTACAATGAGATTCTCTCAGTCTGGAGATCATTTACCAGCACGAAAGTGTAATGAACTACATAGGATTAGTAAAGAAGCCGCATTAGACTGATGGAAATATCAAACTTGTCTTACAAAACGTGGCAGATTTAGGCAACGTTCACATTACTGCCTCCGTTGTGAGGATAACCCGGGCAGATTTCGGACATGTACTTACAACAGAGGTCTAGGACGTATCCCACTCTATACACATACTGTGGGATACATTGGGGCACATTTACTTACCCGGTCCAGCCGCGATCCAGCGCCTTGCTCCGACGTTGATTCGGGTCCGGCCGGGATTCACTAAGGTCCGTGCGCCAATATTCACCAGGTGTCGCTGCTGCGCCGAGGTCCGCCGGAGTTCACCTGCTTTTTTCTGGTGTATGTGAGTGCTTGATCTTGCGACACAAATGGCTTTTTAAATTCCGCGGTTTGTCCGAATCCTACGGGTTGTCCGGTGGCCACGCCCCCTGATTTCTGTCGCGTGAAAGTCGGCGCGATTGCGTGCGCCACAATCCCGTGAAATACGGCGCAAAGCGGAAATATTCGGGAAAAACCCGATGGATTCGCGGCTGCGGACCCTTAGTAAATGTGCCCCATTGTGCTGTTCCTCCGTTCTGAATGTGGGAGGAGAAGTCAACAGCAGTAGTGTCTAGTGATTGGCTGCTGCTAATGTTCAGGGTATTCCACCAGTGATGTAATTATCCTTATAAGGAATGTTTCATCACTGTGGACCTCCGAGAGTGTTTGCTCAGTGGAGGCCAGGGGTGGATGCAATACTGTTGCATCCATCCCCTGTCGGGTCCAATGGCATCCGCTATGTAGAGGGGAGTAGGATTTCCATCCTGTGTTTCTCACAGTATTCAAAATATACTGTACAGAAGGAGGCAAAAAGTAGCCGTTAATCTGCCAGTCTATGGGTACGGATCCGACTGTTCCTTAACTGGTAGTCTACAAAATTGCTAGTCCTTGTCCTCATCATCTCCGGCCTGGTAACTGTGGGCCACAGTTCTAGTGATCCCTAGATGTGCTTGTGCGAATAAGAAACGACGGATGCAGGAACACGGGCGCACAATCTTACTGAATTGCGGCAGACCCAAATCCTCGTCAGACAACGCACCGCAGGATCGCGACAGGACCAGGTAAGTAAATCTGCCCCAATGGGCCACATTTACTTACCTGCCCAATGAAAGTACATTGTCCGTGTATAATGCCCTGTGCCGCTATTTACTAAGATCGTGCGTCCGATATCCTGCATGTGTCGCTTCCCCGCTCAGGTCCGACGGAGTTCACCTTCTTCTTCCCGGTGCATGTAAGTGCATGTCTTGAGACACAATTTGAAAGTTAAATCCCGCATTCATCCGAATCAGTCGGATCGTCCGATGGCACGCTCGCCAATCTCTGTCACATGGAGACCAGTGCAGCTGTGCCAATAAAGCATCGCATGCTACACAATTCCATCGCAGACACTTGTTAAATACCTGTGCAATCCCCGGAAAAGGTGCAAAGTCTGACGAAAGTGAGATCCGCGAGATCATGAGCCCCAATGTGTATTTATTGCCTTTTATCCTAATGGATTATTTTTGGTACAGAATTTTTCTTACATGAAGTAACCGGAGAATTAATTGACTTTTCAAGGCTGAGAAAATGGAGGGGGCTACAACATTGCAAGAGTTAGGTGGTCCCCCAGGCCCTGTATAAGTAGTGGGAACCCTCTCTGTAATTTATACATATATTTAGCATAGAGCATCTCAACTATCCTATGTATTTATATGATATATAAATAGATTATGTAACCTACTTATAGCTGTGGTGGGCCCCTAGAGCAGTTTTTTCTAGTGGGACCAAGGTATCCCAGTCCGACACTGGCAACACACCAAGGATTCCTGACACGTGTTTCCCAGTAGCCTACTCTGAAGTCGTTGCAATGGCAAATCTATGCACAGGATTAAAGGGTCTCTCTCCTCTCCTTTTTGTTCCACAGCTGCAAGTGAGTGTTAACCCTTCCTGCTCTGTCCCTGGCTGTAGTATGCTATATACAAGCTGAAAGTAAAGGGGTTAATCCTCCCTGCTCAGAGCTGTTTAACCAAACACAGGGAGATTAAATGTGAGCTCATGCAGCCTCCATAGACACACACTGTACAGGCTGGAATTCGCATCTCTATGGGAAGGAGGAGGGAGTTTTTAATGAAGTATATTAGAAAAATATTCCCCACCCCAATTGCTTTAAGGGAATAACAGGCCCCCATCATTGTGATTGGTGGATATCCTGGTGGTCAGGCTCCCTTATAGAAACAAGTTATCACCTATGATCGGGAAAAATAATAAATTGTTAACTTGTTTCAACCCTTTAAATCAGACAATGCTGCAATACCAGACACAGCCATTGACAAGTGAGGCGCTGTTTTTTTTGGGTTTTTTTTAAATTATATTTTCAATTCTATACAAGATTTTTACTATTTCCATCTAAATTGAAATTATGAGAGAATCAAGCAGGAATTTGTTTAACCAGAAAATTTAGGTAAACCTTAAGCGCTGTAAGTGATTTTTGCCATCTCTTTCTTGTGTTTAATTCTAGGACAGTTTCTTTCACTAAAATTAGTGACTGTACATGTAAATTTCCCCACATTCAGCTTTATACAGACACTGAAGAAGCAGGAGATCCCGGCAGATGTGAGCTTAGAATCTTCAGTAAGCTACAATGTAACCAGCGATGAATTCTTTACCTTTTCCGAGCATTTTCTCTCTCTCTTTTCTGCTGACGGGAGGTCAATCCTGTAATGTTCATTGATTATGTTTCCTGCTCCAAATATTTAAGGTTTCTCAATTGTAAACTTGAATAATTAATGTGACTGTAATTACAAGTTAATGGAAAGTGAAATAAAAGGCAATATTGTTAATAGACGTCACTGACTGGGATGGATAAATGTTACTTTACTGATGAGTCGGGCATTTTCTCCTTTTGGTTTTCTTTGGATTCCACCACTTTGCACACAACGAGGAACACGTCGTCATATATAATAAATCAATGTCCTTGGATTAATGGTGCAAATTCCCAACCCCACATTTCTGATTACTGGAACTCCAGTGTGGTCCCTTCCATGCTGAACACCTTACTACACCTAGTAATTGTAGTTTACAAGCTATAGTAACTCCGTTCATTTAGGGTTGGGGTCACCTGTGGTTCCAGTTCTGGCTACATGTGCTGTATGGATCTAATAGAATAGAATAAAACTTTATTTATCCCGATGGGAAACTATTTTGTTCATCATATGTTATATAAAAGTGCACAGTACATTACAATGATACTATGTGCATAGGAGGGGGTGTAGAGCTTTAGTGCTTTGCTTCTGCCACTATTTGGTTGTACACTTTGAATGTTTTCAGGATGAAAAAATTATGGAAACTCAAAGTCCGGCAACACACCTGGCGATAACGTTTGCTTGTGGTGCTCTGTTGTTGTAGGGTTACGTTGTGTAGTTGGGGAGTGTTGCTCATAACGATGGAATTAAGTTGATTGTGGTGCGCTGTTGTCGTAGTGTTATGTTGTGTGGTTGGGGAGTGTTGCTTATAGCGATGGAATCAGGTTGCTTGTGGTGCGCTGTTGTCATAGTGTTACGTTGTGTAGTTGAAGAGTGTCGCTTATAGCTATGGAATCAGGTTGCTTGTGGTGCTCTGTTGTAGTGTTACGTTGTGTAGTTGGGGAGTGTTGCTTATAGCGATGGAAAGAAATTGTTTGTGGTGCTCTGTTGTCGTAGTGTTACCTTGTGTAGTTGGGGAGTGTTTCTTATAGTGATGGAATTAAGTTGTTTGTGGTCCTTTTTTGTCGTAGTGTTGCATTGGGAGTGTTGCTTATAGCGATGGAATCAGGTTGCTTGTGGTGCTCTGTTGTCGTAGTGTTACGTTGTGTAGTTGGGGAGTTTTGCTTATACCGATGGAATCAAATTTCTTCAGACATTTGTTGTGCCAAACCACCTCAAAGAGATGCAGCACTTCCCCAATTTCACCCTGGGACCTCCAGATGACTTTATTTAGTCTGTTCTTTTCAGTCCTGTTGATGCCTCCTCCTCAACAGACATCAGCGAAGAACAAAAAGCTCAAAATTGTTGTTTTATAGAATATTTTGTTGAATATTTTGTGGAAATGTGAAACGACTTGCTCTTCTTTACTGGGAACTGTCCGACCATCGCTCTACTATACACCCTATCGTTGTTGGTCTTCCATTCTAGTGTACACATCCAGGTACTAGTCAGGACCTTGATCTATCACTCACCCTTTGGTCTTAGTTGGTTCTGTGGCCATTTTGTTTGTCCACATACAATCATACAATTTGTTTGTCGTTGGACAATTTTTGTATGTTGGATGAGTTTGAATTGTATCTAAAGTCTGTTGTGTCGAGGGTGAAAGGCGAAGCAGTCCCTTACAGTGTTACTCTGTTGCTGATGACTGTGGATAGTGGACATTCCCTATCTGTACATACTATGGGCTGTTCCTCAATCAGTAAAAGGTCAAGTAGAAGGGTGTCAATTTGTAGGCCCATCATTTTCTTCTTTCCTACAGTTCTAATGTATTGAACGCACCAGAGAAATCAAAGTACATCACTCTTACTGAGGTTCCACTGTGCTCCAGATGAGAGTGAGCCGGGTGCAGCACGAATAGCACTGCATCGCCAAACCAATTCGGGCTTATTTACTAAGGGTCCCGCGGCCGCACTTTCCTTGGATATTGCAATGTTTTTGGGGATTGCACCACTGGGACAGGTATTTAGAAGGGGATTTTGGTGCAATCTCGCCGACTTTCATGCAACAGAAATTGGGGGGGGGGCGGGCCGTCCTGTGATCTGACGGATTCGGACTGAGCGCGGGATTTTACTTTAAAACTGTGTCGCAAGACAATGCACTTACATGCACCAGGAAGAAGGAGGTGAACTCCGGCGGACCTGAGCGGGGAAGCGACACATTCAGGAAATTGGGTGCACAAACTAAGTGAATCATGGCACAGGGCATTGTCGTCGGACAATGCACTTTCGGGAACTCCTCCGGACCAGGTAAGTAAATGTGCCCCATTCTGTCATTATAGGTCAACAGCAGTGGGTCCAGATGCCCCCTGACTTTCCCTCTTATGTGTGCAATCACTACCCTTCCAAATGTCTTCATAATATGTGGTGTTAGAGCCTTAGGTCTGTAGTAATTGTCTTCATTGGCTTCAGTGGTCTAATGCACATAGTCTTCCAGTCCACCAGTACCAAGTACCAGTACCATTACCAAGTCCTGTCTTAAACTGCCTGTCCCGCCAGTACATTAAATAACTCCCTCAAAATTGCATCCCTAAAATGTGAATGCAAATATGTTGATCTAAGGGTGAACAAAAACCTGATGCAACTGATATACAGGATATATTGATAATCTGGTGGTAGACGTCCTTTGAGTACCCTTTGAATAAGAATGTTCTGCCAATCTGTTTTCCCTATCACATCCAGGTCTTTGTGAAGCAGCAATTAAAATTCTTAGCTTTGTCTGGCTTGTGCAAAAGTTTTCCAATTTTTTTGGACTGCTTGCTCTCTGGTCATCTCCCCTTTCCCTAAGACCACACCTCCTTTCTCGAGGTCATGCCCTCTTTGTCGGACAAATCGGGGAAGTGAAAAAAAATTGTCTAAAAGACTAAAAGACTTCATAAATGTGCGGTGAGGCAGATTTTTTGAGCATATTAAGCGAGAAGTCTGGCAAATTTAGCTTCATAACCGCCCCCCCCCCCCATGCCAATGGTACGGACACTGGCTCTGAGACTCGATAATTGTGTGGTGTAAATTTACGCCCATACAAGATCCGTACAAAGACTCCTGACCTGATGTTACACTTTCTTTTTTCAGTTCAACAATCCACAAATGGATAATTTGTTCTCGAAGCCTTTAGCTACAAGCGAAAAAGCCATCAGCTTCCAGCCCAGACCAATTACTTCTCAGGACACCAAACAGAATATATTTCCTTTTAGTAACCCAAATTGACAAGAGTCCCCTTGCTTGTAATTAAAACAGTCAATTAGTCATGTCACGGACAGCCTTTCTGCAGCAGGTCACACCCCGGCCGTCTCACGCTGCCAACTTGACGAATGGTTCCGGCATTGAAGGTGATCCGGCGGTGACACCGCACTCTGCCTTTCATACTGCAATTATTTCAGCCATGTTAATCAACAAAACAAAGGCATGTGTAAAAATTCCAGTATCGAATCCTTATTATATTAGAAGTTTTATGTGTACTATGGCATTAAATATAATGTGATTGTTCTCGATGTTACCAGCAGTAACAAGACATCTTGAGTGTATGTCGTTGGGTCTTGAATTTGGTTTTTTTTTTATATTATAATGCTGAGACTGATGCATGTTGTCTAATTAATCGCTAAAATGCAAAGTTGCTACTTAAAAGCCGCAGTGCATACAGTAATGGAGGGGCTGGGATTTCTGAGGGACCCTTGATCCAAGGTCAAATGGCCTGGAATACAAACAGTGCAGATCTGCAAAGGTTTTTTCAAAACCAATCGGTGTCGGACTGGGATACCTTGGGCTCACTAGTAAAATCTGATCTTGGGGTCCACCACAGCTATAAGTTTATAATAATCTATTAATATAATCATACAAATACATAGGATAGTAGAGATGCTCTATGCTAAATATATGTATAAATTACAGAGAGGGTACCTTGTTCAGCATTACTAATGCAGGGCCTGGGGGCCCACCTAACCCAAGGGCCCACCGGTGAATCCACCTGTTCCCCTGTGACCCAGTCCAAACCTAAAACCAATTGTACAGTATAAAGCCAACCTCTATTGATCCTCATCTCTTCAGGTGTCCCCCCCAATGCTAAAGGGCAGATAGGGGAAGGCAGAGGTAGGAAACAGTCTGGGTCAAATCTAACATAGGAAACAATGGGGCTTATTTGGGGGTCCGCGGAACGCACTTTTGTCGGATTTTGGAATTTTTCTGGCACTCGATCGGATTTTTGCGGGCCATCGGACGATCCAACGGCTTCGGACTGAGCACGGGATTTAAAGAGAACCCGTCATGCAAAATAACCCCCCTAAACTAAAGATATTTTCATAAACTGCCATTAGAGAGCATTGCCTCTATCCCTTCATTGTCCCTCTACATGCCTGTAAACCTAAGCAATGAGGTCCTAAAGATGTATGCAAATGACCTGTGAAATGTCCAATGAAGCATTAGCATATTCAAGCTGTCCACTCTATTCATGAGTGGGAGGCACAGCCACACCCCCAGTGCATGACTGACAGCCTGTATAATGGTGTAAGGCTGTATAATGATGTGCTTCCTGGTGCTGGTGGCCACGCCCCCAGTGCTTGACTGACAG
This sequence comes from Engystomops pustulosus, assembly GCF_040894005.1. Classification (NCBI taxonomy): domain Eukaryota; kingdom Metazoa; phylum Chordata; class Amphibia; order Anura; family Leptodactylidae; genus Engystomops; species Engystomops pustulosus. The sequence continues at coordinate 8,512,036 of NC_092411.1, read as the reverse complement.
CCTGTATTATGATGTGAGGCTGTATAATGATGTGCTTCCTGGTGCTGGTGGCCACGCCCCCTGCAGCCTGTGTGTGCATGTGTGTGTGTATAGGAGAGATACAGCAGCTCCAGGCTGCAGCCATGTTACAGCAGAACATGTCAGGTTCATGTGTAGCTGATGTCTGTGTCTCTCTCCTGTATATTAGGAGGATGCAGCATGTCAGCAGATGCAGCACACACACCAGCAATGCTTTACTATACATTACACACAGACATGAGCGGGGGGAGGAGAGGGGAGGGGTAACAGGGGTGACATCACTGCCTCTGACCATGTGACCAGCCTCATTTACATGATAAAAAATAGATGATTTTACAATGATTAATGTATGAAATAACTAGATAAAGGCTGGGATGGATCCTTGTGAGCGGCTCCAACAGGTAGTAGTGACAGGACAAGTGACACAGACCTGATGACAGGTGTCCTTTAACTTTAAATTGTGTCCCAAGACAATGCACTTACATGCACCAGGAAGAAGAAGGTGAACTCCGGCGGACCTGAGCGGGGAAGTGACACATGCAGGATATCGGGTGCAGGATCTTAGTGAATCACGGCATAGGGCATTCGAGTCGGACAGTCCGGATCGGAGAACGCGCCAGGTACTGGTAAGTAAATGTGCCCCAATGACTTCCATCAATGAACAGAAAACGGTACTCACTGACTTAAGGGTCAATCTTCACTTTATTAAGGGAATGCCAACAAAGCAGGGGAGATGCAACCCACGGCTGGGGGATTGGCTCTTGTCCAGCCACGGCGTTCATGGCTGGTTCCCGCAGAAGGTGGTGCCAGTTGTCTTTGTCCCTTCTCTTTGAGGTTCAGATATGTGCAGACCAGGGGCGGACCAATTGGTTTAGGACCGGTCCGGGGCCAGTCTGGGACTGGTGGGGCCAGTGGAAAAATAAAAACAGATGAAACTCACCTCTCCGACGCCCCGACGCTGCTCCCCTGCTTGATCCCAGTCCGGCCGCGGTGTCAGCTCCGTACGCGCTGGCGTCGCACAGACTGTCGCTGATCCCTTCCTAGATCGAAAGTCAGGCAGCAGCGATGGTAAGAGCTGTAGAAGCCACCATCCCCTTCAATAAACCTTTACTCAATAGCATAAAGCCCTGTCTCCTCTCCGTTGATACCTTCCCTTCCCACAACGACCCCCTCTAATTCCTGACCATTTCCAATTTTCTTTTGCTTATGATAAACAGATGAATATAAATAACCAATAATATTGCGGAGAAGGAACATTTTCCTCTCTTCCTTCTATTAAATTACAATATTATGCCGAGCAGCGGGAATCCATTAAACATTTAGTCGCCTCCCTCGGTAAGCGCTGCGAAGCAATCATTCAAATTCCATTTAAGATGTTGAAAGGAATTAAGTGCGAAGGAAAGATCATTATATATCAGGGACCAATTTTCTAATATAATGTTATGGACTAATAAATTGCAGGAGCCAGTTCAACTTTTCAGCCTCATGTTCAATTATTGGAATAAATGTATGTGTGAGGCTAATGGATAATTTCTGGTTCTTTATTAGATGGCGGCACCGGACAGTGGGGGCCATATTGCGAAAACATCATCTGGTCTCAATGTCTGCAGCCACAAGTGTAGACAAATATGAAGGAAATGCAAATCTAAGACCTTTTACTTACAATATCTGCTTCATTTGTTTTAGGTCCATTTGTTTACTTGTTGGTTTCCTTACATGTTCTAGTAAGAACCTGAGTGTTACCGTCAGGGTTGTGCCAGAACACTAAACCTGAATCCGGAATACTGACTTCAAATCTGCTTATATTTTTGCTTTCTCGAGGATGCCCCCTGTCTATGGAGATGGTAGATCCTCCTCTCCTCTAGGTGTAGAGGATGCCCCCTGTCTATGGTGATGGTAGAACCTCCTCTCCTCTAGGTGTAGAGGATGCCCCCTGTCTATGGTGAGGGTAGAACCTCCTCTCCTCTAGGTGTAGAGGATGCCCCCTGTCTATGGTGATGGTAGAACCTCCTCTCCTCTAGGCGTAGAGGATGCCCCCTGTCTATGGTGATGGTAGAACCTCCTCTCCTCTAGGTGTAGAGGATGTCCCTGTCTATGTTGATGGTAGAACTGTCTCTCTTCTAGGTGTAGAGGATGCCTCCTGTCTATGGTGATGGTAGAACCTCCTCTCCTCTAGGTGTAGAGAATGTCCCCTGTCTATGGTGATGGTAGAACCTCCTCTCCTCTAGGTGTAGAGGATGCCTCCTGTCTATGGTGATGGTAGAATCGCCTCTCCTCTAGGTGTAGAGGATGCCCCCTGTCTATGGTGATGGTAGAACCTCCTCTCCTCTAGGTGTAGAGGATGCCTCCTGTGTATAGTGATGGAAGAACCTCCTCTCCTCTAGGTGTAGAGGATGCACCCTATCTATGGTGATGGAAGAACCTCCTCTCCTCTAGGTGTAGAGGATGCCCCCTGTCTATGGTGATGGTAGAACCTCCTCTCCTCTAGGTGTAGAGGATGTCCCCTGTCTATGGTAATGGTAGAATCGCCTCTCCTCTAGGTGTAGAGGATGCCCCCTGTCTATGGTGATGATAGAACCTCCTCTCCTCTAGGTGTAGAGGATGCCCCCTGTCTATGGTGATGGTAGAACCTCCTCTCCTCTAGGTGTAGAGGATGTCCCCTGTCTATGGTAATGGTAGAATCGCCTCTCCTCTAGGTGTAGAGGATGCCTCCTGTGTATTGTGATGGATGAACCTCCTCTCCTCTAGGTGTAGAGAATGTCCCCTGTCTATGGTAATGGTAGAACCTCCTCTCCTCTAGGTGTAGAGGATGCCCCCTGTCTATGGTGATGGTAGAACTGCCTCTCCTCTTGGTGTAGAGGATGCCCCTGTATATGGTGATGGTAGAACCTTCTCTCCTCTAGGTGTAGACGATGCCCCCTGTCTATGGTCATGGTAGAATCTCCTCTCCTCTAGGTGTAGAGGATGCCCCCTGTCTATGGTGATGGTAGAACCTCCTCTCTTCTAGGTGTAGAGGATGCCCCCTGTCTATGGTGATGGTAGAACCTCCTCTTACCTAGAAGTAGAGGTTGGCCCTGTCTATGTTGATGGTAGAACTGTCTCTCTTCTAGGTGTAGAGGATGCCCCTGTCTATGGTGATGATAGAACCTCCTCTCCTCTAGGTGTAGAGGATGTCCCCTGTCTATGCTGATGGTAGAACCTCCTCTCCTCTAGGTGCAGAGGATGTCCCCTGTCTATGGTGATGGTAGAACCTCCTCTCCTCTAGGTGTAGAGGATGCCCCCTGTCTATGGTGATGGTAGAACCTCCTCTCCTCTAGGTGTACAGGATGCCTCCTGTCTATGGTAATGGTAGAACCTCCTCTCCTCTAGGTGTAGAGGATGCCCCCTGTCTATGGTGATGGTAGAACTGCCTCTCCTCTAGGTGTAGAGGATGTCCCCTGTCTATGATGATGGTAGAATATCCTCTCCTCTAGGTGTAGAGGATGCCCCTGTAAATGGTGATGGTAGAACCTTCTCTCCTCTAGGTGTAGAGGATGCCCCTGTATATGGTGATGGTAGAACCTCCTCTCCTCTAGGTGTAGAGGATGCCCCCTGTATATGGTGATGGTAGAACCTTCTCTCCTCTAGGTGTAGAGGATGCCCCTGTATATGGTGATGGTAGAACCTTCTCTCCTCTAGGTGTAGAGGATGTCCTCTGTCTATGGTGATGGTAGAATCTCCTCTCCTCTAGGTGTAGAGGATGCCCCCTGTATATGGTGATGGTAGAACCTTCTCTCCTCTAGGTGTAGAGGATGCCCCTGTATATGGTGATGGTAGAACCTCCTCTCCTCTAGGTGTAGAGGATGCCCCCTGTATATGGTGATGGTAGAACCTTCTCTCCTCTAGGTGTAGAGGATGCCCCTGTATATGGTGATGGTAGAACCTTCTCTCCTCTAGGTGTAGACGATGCCCCCTTTCTATGGTCATGGTAGAATCTCCTCTCCTCTAGGTGTAGAGGATGCCCCCTGTCTATGGTGATGGTAGAACCTCCTCTCTTCTAGGTGTAGAGGATGCCCCCTGTCTATGATGATGGTAGAACCTCCTCTTACCTAGAAGTAGAGGATGGCCCTGTCTATGTTGATGGTAGAACTGTCTCTCTTCTAGGTGTAGAGGATGCCTCCTGTCTATGGTGATGGTAGAACCTCCTCTCCTCTAGGTGTATAGGATGCTCCCTGTCTATGGTGATGGTAGAACCTCCTCTCCTCTAGGTGCAGAGGATGTCCCCTGTCTATGGTGATGGTAGAACCTCCTCTCCTCTAGGTGTAGAGGATGCCCCCTGTCTATGGTGATGGTAGAACCTCCTCTCCTCTAGGTGTACAGGATGCCTCCTGTCTATGGTGATGGTAGAACCTCCTCTGCTCTAGGCGTAGAGGATGCCCCCTGTCTATGGTGATGGTAGAACCTCCTCTCCTCTAGGTGTAGAGGATGCCCCCTGTCTATGGTGAGGGTAGAACCTCCTCTCCTCTAGGTGTAGAGGATGCCCCCTGTCTATGGTGATGGTAGAACCTCCTCTCCTCTAGGCATAGAGGATGCCCCCTGTCTATGGTGATGGTAGAACCTCCTCTCCTCTAGGTGTAGAGGATGTCCCTGTCTATGTTGATGGTAGAACCTCCTCTCCTCTAGGTGTAGAGGATGCCCCCTGTCTATGGTGATGGTAGAACCTCCTCTCCTCTAGGTGTAGAGGAGGCCCCCTGTCTATGTTGATGGTACAACTGTCTCTCTTCTAGGTGTAGAGGATGCCTCCTGTCTATGGTGATGGTAGAACCTCCTCTCCTCTAGGTGTAGAGAATGTCCCCTGTCTATGGTGATGGTAGAACCTCCTCTCCTCTAGGTGTAGAGGATGCCCCCTGTCTATGGTGATGGTAGAACCTCCTCTCCTCTAGGTGTAGAGGATGTCCCCTGTCTATGGTAATGGTAGAACCTCCTCTCCTCTAGGTGTAGAGGATGCCTCCTGTCTATGGTGATGGTAGAACCTCCTCTCCTCTAGGTGTAGAGAATGTCCCCTGTCTATGGTGATGGTAAAACCTCCTCTCCTCTAGGTGTAGAGGATGCCCCCTGTCTATGGTGATGGTAGAACCTCCTCTCCTCTAGGTGTAGAGGATGTCCCCTGTCTATGGTAATGGTAGAACCTCCTCTCCTCTAGGTGTAGAGGATGCCCCCTGTCTATGGTGATGGTGGAACTGCCTCTCCTCTAGGTGTAGAGGATGCCCCCTGTCTATGGTGATGGTAGAACCTCCTCTCCTCTAGGTGTAGAGGATGCCTCCTGTGTATGGTGATGGAAGAACCTCCTCTCCTCTAGGTGTAGAGGATGCCCCCTGTCTATGGTGATGGTGGAACTGCCTCTCCTCTAGGTGTAGAGGATGCCCCCTGTCTATGGTGATGGTAGAACCTCCTCTCCTCTAGGTGTAGAGGATGCCTCCTGTCTATGGTGATGGAAGAACCTCCTCTCCTCTAGGTGTAGAGGATGCCCCCTGTCTATGGTGATGGAAGAACCTCCTCTCCTCTAGGTGTAGAGGATGCCCCCTGTCTATGGTGATGGTAGACCCTCCTCTCCTCTAGGTGTAGAGGATGCCCCCTGTCTATGGTGATGGAAGAACCTCCTCTCCTCTAGGTGTAGAGGATGCCCCCTGTCTATGGTGATGGTAGAACCTCCTCTCCTCTAGGTGTAGAGGATGCCCCCTGTCTATGGTGATGGTAGAACCTCCTCTCCTCTAGGTGTAGAGGATGTCCCCTGTCTATGGTGATGGTAGAACCTCCTCTCTTTCAGGTGTAGGGGATTTTCCATGTCTTAGGCGAACATAGAATCACCGTCTCCTCTAGGTGTAGAGAATGCCCCCTTCTATGATGATGGTAATAATATTAATAATTATTATTATTTTATTTGTATAGCGCACACAGATTCTACAGCGCTGCACAGAACTTGTCACATCAGTCCCTGTCCCCAATGGGGCTCACAATCTAATCAACCTACCAGTATGTTTTTTGGAGTGTGGGAGGAAACCAGAGGACCCGGAGGAAACCCACATAACCGCCTCTCCTGTAGGTGCAGACGATGCAGCCTTTATATAGCGATGGTGGAACCTCCTTGAGGAAATGCCTCTCCTATAGGCGTAGAAGATGTCCCCTTGTCTTGGCGACACGCCTAGGTATAAAAAGATCTTTGGAGAGATCTCTACACTGTCCATACAGATATTTGTTCATTGCAATGAGTTCATTTAGTCATCTATCTTTGTATTCTGGTCATCCTATTCCCATTATAATCTTGGTTAATCTCCTCTGCACCCGTTCCGGCTCAGCAATGTTCTTTTTTATACACTGGTGCCCAATGGTGTACATAATATTCCATGTGTGGTCTGAACAGGGATTTTTTCGAGGGCAAAACCATGAGCCATGATATACATACTATGGTGGAACTTTAATCTTTCCAATACATTTTCTTAGTCATTTTTGCGAGAAAATAAAGAAAAATACCCAGGTCATCAATGGTAATTCCACAACTGACTGGTGGTGACCCACTTTGTGAATTTGGGATAATTCAAATATGTTCTAAGCTATCTTCTGGCCTTTAACCTTCATCTTTCATACAATGGTCTAGAGTTTGCTTCAGGGAGACCACCAGGTTTCTACCTCTTTGAGTAGCCCCTCTGTTGGCTACACCTGAGCCAGGTGGGGGTGGGGGGATACAACAGTGCGTGGAAGAGGTGTAGACAAAGATACAAACCAAGGACAGGGCTCATGTAATAACCAGTCAGTTGTTATAATTCCTGGCAAATAATGATGACACTAAGAATACGGAACAGATTCCACCTGTTCCACCACTTACCTGGCCCTTGGTAGGCAGGGGCATTTAGGACGGCCCATAAGTCATGCAGCGGACCATAAGATGTAACAGGGAAAGCTTAAACAACTTTAATGAGTTCCGATTTGCTGAGCTGTAGGGTATGAAGCGTCTTTCCATGAGTGAACCCAACCTTCTTCCCGACTGAGGAACAGCACATTAACCCAAAGGCCCTTCAGCAAGATGTAAGAGAGGGAAGACGCTGTAGCAAAATAACAAGATGGAAAAATAGGCATTAGATAAGTGTTTAAAATATTGCGGGAATGGGTTTGGATCTTATTACAATGGGCCATTAAGACTGGATCGTTAACTCACATGAGCAGCTGTAAGTGGATGGGTGTTTCTGCCGAGCGCGAACGAATCTGGATAGACGTATATTCTAATAGAAGGTAATGGGCTCATTCCGGGGCCGAGATAATGAACAAATGGAGCGCCCGCTACATCCCAAATTACATACCGTGCAATAGGTTTGTTTAAAATTACTCACAAATGAGATTTCAGGTTTCCGCCCCAAAAATCGTTTTACTGTGCGTTCATTCTCCGATGAGATGAGTCTGTTAATACCATCTATTTGTCCTCGATTTTATGGTATAAAAGACTTATACATAATATTGTGTTAACCTTGAGTATGTATTAAATGTAATGTGCAGCATATGAAATGTACAGTAATAATAATGCAGATACTGATGCGAAGCAGATGTGCGACTGATCCCGGATGGTGAAAATTGTCCTGATACAAGATGGGTCAATAGTTCTAACCCCACCGCGTTACTCAAAGGGCACTTTTGGGTGGTGTACCTGTTGGTCAAGGGTTTCTGACACATGGGGGCTCATTTACTAAGGGTCCGAATCGCGTTTTTCCGCCGGGTTTCCTGAATTTTTCCGATTTGCGCCGAATTTCCTTGTGAATTTGGTGCACACGATCAGATTGTGGCTCATCGGCGCTGGCTTTCACGCGACAGAAATTGGGGGGGGGGCGTGACCATCGGACAACCTGACGGATTCGGAAAAACCGTGGAATATTTTTAAATAAATCGCAAAAATAGCACTCACATACACCGAGACGAAGAAGGTGAATTACGGCGATCTTCAGCGCAGCAACACCTGGTGGACATCGGGCTTACCGCTGGATCGCGACTGGACCGGGTAAGTAAATCTGCCCCATACTTACAGATATTTTGCTTTGCTGACTTTAGCAGTAGGGTTTTATTCGGCTGAGAGAAGCAAGGGGATCGCTTTCACAAATTGCCCACCATCTAGGACTGTTATGGCAAACCTTATAGAGGCCAAGAGCCCAAACTACAGTCAAATGTCCACTAATTTATCACAAAGTGCCGACATGGCAATTTAATCAGCATCTTACTGCTTCCTGCCCTGCCACAACTTTCAATCATATTGGCGCCTTGAAGAATTCTGAAGGAGAAATTTCGATGAACATTGGACCCCTCAGGGATCCTCTTGAACAAGAAGAATCAGGGGCAGGAGCTTTACTTATAATCCAGCTGTGTCCATACCTCCTTACTCCTGGGATACATAGCATTGGGGAAAATGACTTGGGTCACTCAACCTGTCTGGCAAAGTCTGTGCTGGGGTGATGGCCTGGATGTCTCCATCAGCTCTGAGTGCCATAGGTTCCCCACCACTGATCTCACACATTCTTACATAGATTTAGGAGACATTGGAAGCAGCAGTTACATGACGGCATGCATAGACAACAAACCAGCTCTGGATGCCCCAATCAGGTTATCGCTCGAGAGTTGACCACCAACAAGAACAAGCAGCTACTATGGTTTTGTTGGTCATTACCAGGTGCTTAGGAGACATTGGAAGCAGCAGTTACATGACGGCATGCATAGACAACAAACCAGCTCTAAATGCCCCAATCAGGTTATCGCTAGAGAGGACCACCAACAAAGATCGCATTGTGGCGCATCGGCGCCGACATAAACTCGACGGAAATCGGGGGCATGGTCGAACGAAAACCCGACGGATTGGCAGAAACCGACGCATTTTAAAAAAAAAAACGTTTGCGGGCCTTCACTAGGTGTCGCTTACCTTCACCAGGTATAGGATGGTGCATTCCGGCGGGCCTCGGTTAACTGACTTCAGCGCAGCATCGACACCTGGTGGACGTGGGAGGAACTGCCTTAGTGAATCGCCGGAAGACCCGAATCCACAGCAGAGAACGCGCCGCTGGATCGCGAATGGAGCTGGTACCCATTGAGGCACATTTACTAAGGGTCCGGATTGCGCACTTTCGTCGGGTTTCCCAATGATTTCCGATTTGCGCCGAATTGCCCCAGGATTTTGGCGCACACGATCGGATTTTGGTGCATCGGCGCCGGCTTTCACGCAACAGAAATTGGGGGGCGTGGCCGTCGGACAACCCTACGGATTCGGAAAAACTGAATTTAAAAAAAAAATTTGTGTCGCAAGATCAGCACTCACATGCACCGGGAAGAAGAAGGTGAACTCCAGCGGACCTCAGCGCAGCAGCGACACCTGCTGGATACCGGTTGCACCACCTTAGTGAATTCCGGCAGAACCTGAATCAGCGTCGGAGAACGTGCCGCGGGATCGCGACTGGATCGGGTAAGTAAATCTGCCCTAGTATATCACATAAATAAGGGTTAACACCATCCATGGATAATGCTGCAGGTGAACTGTGGAGAGATCTTGTGAACCGTTCAATGCTCGTCTCTGACATTTGTTATGGGAAGAAAGAACCTCAAAGATCTTCCACGGAAATCATTTCCGAGCCTCCACAGGCAACACCTTTAATGGTGCGTCCTGCCCGGCCTCCGGCTACAATCCCATTTTCATTCTTTATTTTCCTTGTTCTGTTAAATGCTGTATACAGGACTGACCTTTACATGGCAGATTTGTGATGGGAAAATGCAAGGATTCATAGTTCAATGGAAATCGTGCTCCTATCACCGGAATGATAAAGTGTAACACTAGAGAACAAGCGCAAATGAAATGCGATGCAAGGAAAAAGTGCGGAGGAGAGTAGGACAGAGGGAGAAGAAACATAAGAGGAAGGTAATAGAGACAATAGAATTACCCCCACCAATGAACTGTCTGCACCCGGGATGGATGAAGTCTATTGGGTGTGACGAGATGTAATATATGGATGTGTATCAGGGACTAGACGTCTTATTTACCTGCAAGCAAAAACAAAACAAAATGTTGCGCATGTTTTTAAAGAAAATCTTCTTAGGGAGCAAGTGGAGGGGGAAACAATGTAACAGCTTGTGAAATAATCAAATCAAACGCTGATACACTGTCTCCCCCTCCCCCTGCTCCCTCAGCAATTCCCACACAGTGGGAGGGGGATAGTGTAACAGCCTGTGAAGCTGTAGCATGGGGGGGGGGAGGGGCATAGCTATTCAGGCTCATTAGCATAATTTTAGTTGCTTTTAGATGTCTTTTGGCATCATTCAAACAGCCTTCATGTCTTGGGTCGCGTCTCACCCATGCCCCTCTCTGTGCTCTAGTGTGGCGCCCGTATATCTCACCTGTCCTCGCTCCTGTTCCCCATCCAAAGATTTAAAGGGCCAGCACACCGTTAAATGGCGCTGGGCATTCCCAGAATCCCTTATAACCCAGCCTCTCCCTGCACACCCTGCCGGATCTTTGTGCCTTAGAGAAATCTTGTTCCTATGCCCTGGGCTGTTATCGTGATTTCCTGTTGTGACCCCGGTTCTGTTATTGACTTTGATCCTGTTCTGTCTTCCTTGACCTATTGCTACGTCCCCGACTGCCCATGCTGATCCCGTGCTGCCTGTTCCAGACTACTATTCTGCTCAATGGGGGATATTTATCATACGCTGGCGCTCGTGCACCAGCGTATGATAGCCCCGCCGCTGCAAATTCGCAGCCCGATTCATGATGAGGCTTCTGCCTCTTCATGTATCGGGCTGCCAGCTGCGCAGCGTTTTTCCTACGCCAGGCAGCAGCGAGTGCGCAGGCGCGGGGACAGTAACGCCCCGCGCCGGCCCACTCCAGTCCGACCGCGCCCCCCGCTCGGCCGGCCGCGCCCCCCCCTTCACGCCCCTTCACGCCCCACTGGCGTGAAGGTGGCGGATAGTGAAAAATAATCGTAAACGCTAGCAATAAGCTAGCATTTGCGATTATTTCAGGGCCTCTGCGCCACTGGCGGTGCGCAGAGGTCCTGATAAATATGCCCCAATGTCTCTATACTTCGCCTTGGCCGCCACCGTGGACAAAGTCGCATCTGTGGAACGACCTGGTGGTACCTCGCCACAGCAAGTCCAACCTGCTTTGCGACGGGCTCTGGTGAAAACCTGGTACCACTTAGATTTCGGTACCAGGTGTCGTCCACGGTGGTCCAGTGGGTCCACTACTCCTGGAGCCTGACAGCAAGAGATTATATGTAGTAACAAAGTCATATAGCAAATGTTCAATCAATGCATTATGTGTCTCATATAATTCATAAATCACAGGCTACAGTATGTGCCCAAAAACAGACCAGCCGTCTATAATGCCATCACATCTCCATGAAAAATGTAAGTTGAATGAAGGCATGCATACCAAGGAGATCTATGTCACCAGGCGTCTTCGCCAACACGTGTTTTGGCGTACCGAACCTTCCTCAAGCACGGTAAGGACTGGCGTGTTATTGCACAATTATTTGCGTCCATATAGGCGCAACTCAAGGTTAAATAAGGTGCAAACATCTGGAAGCAGGATAAATAAAAAGACAAATTAGAAGCAAACTAAAAAAATGCTACATGGCGAACTCCAGTGAACTGCTGGAAAAAGGTGCAAAAAAATTCATCAAATACCCAAATGCGCTCTAAGGGGGGGATTTACTAATGGTGTCACAACAACGACAGTCGGCATCAGAGATCAGACTGCGGAAAGCATAGACTGATGTATTAAAGTAGCGCACGGCTGTAAGTTATCAATGTGCAATGCGCCAACACATTATAAATGATCCGCATACATTATGCGCCGCAAAAAAGACAATTCCTGACACATTTATGGCACAGAAACGATAATACATCTGTATCAAAAAGTCAGTAAAATAAAACGGAAAAAAGTGCATCAGACTAAGATAAACAACGCCTAATAAGTTTTCACAGTAGGCGCCTCTTCCTATACTGGAGTCGGCTTACACTCTTGTATATATACGTTGGGGCAGATTTACTTACCCGGTCCATTCGCGATCCAGCGGCGCGTTCTCTGCGGAGGATTCAGGTTCTGCCAGGAGTCATTAAGGCAGTTCCTCCGACGTCCACCAGGTGTCGCTGCTGTGCTGAATGCACAGAAGTTCACCAAGCCGGGCCGAGTGAAGGTAAGCACGTGTCCAGTGCAGCGGTTTTTCCGAATCCGTCGGGTCTTTTTACGGCCACGCCCCCCGATTTCTGTCGCGTGCATGCCGGCGCGACACAATTTGATCACGTGCGCCAAAATACCGGGGCAATTCAGGGAAAATTGGCGCAAAACTGAAAAATTTGCGTAATACGCTGGGAAAAACGTGAACCGGGCCCTTAGTAAATGACCCCCAGTATGCTCAATGGATTTCAATGGATTTTTGCTCAAAGATATTGAGCCCCCGGCTCTCATAACCGAGGAATAAGAAATTCTCCAACGACTTACCTCCCCTCATGTCACGGCTGCTGATTACAGCGCGTAGCGGCTTTACAAACCATACAATTTACTGGAACAAATGTCATCGCTGTAGGTTCTGTCAAGATGTTGACCTTTGTTCTCCCTGAAATATAAGAAATTCTCCCCAAACGATTAGACGTCTGTGAGTGACTCAGGAGACTCGTTCTCTTTACTTAGGAAAATGAGATTTCCAAAAATGCCGACTTTGCTTTTATGCAAAAATAAAATATATATGGAGCGTTCATGTGCAGGGGATTAGCCGCTAATCTGTGCAAACGCTATGCAGATGGGTGTAAATCAGCTCTTATCCGGGGGGATTAAGGAACCCGAGATACATGGAAGGGGCATGGGGGGGGGGGAGTTATGACTTTGAAATAAAATTTCTTCTGAAAAAAATCTGAGAAAGAGAAAATTTAAGCCTCTATTAATAAAGAACATAATTGCTTTCTCTTCCATTTTTTTTTACCTTTTTTGGCCTTTTTGTTATATTTTTGCTAATGTAAAACTGCGGGTGATGTTCTCATTATCCAGAGAGACCACACAAAATAATTAGAATTCATCAACTAAAGTTTAGGAATTATACTTATTGGTACATAAACAACTATTCCAAATTATTTAGTTTTTTTTTAAATGATATTCACTGGATGTTCCTGGATACATATTGTATATTTAAATAGTTTTGTCTATTCGGAATGCGGCCAAACAGAATTTTATTTAATGAGAGAAATTTGAAAAACTTGTTTAATTAGAACTTTTTTCTTAGAATTCTTTAAATATTTTTGTAGATTTTTTTTTTTTTTTTTTTACATTTCTTCTGCTTTTGGTTGATTGTTGTACATTTTACCAAATCTTGTATCTGGCTGGATTATATATTCATCAAGAAGCTGCCATGATACCACCACGGGCTGAGTATAAGGACAAGTTATCATACTTGGAGCTTTCCAATTTTGAAATAAAGACAATTATAATCAAACTGCTTGGATACATGGACAGTACAGAGATATTTCCAATGATCTTTTTACCCCTAAGGCTGCATTCACACTGAAGTGTGCCCGACGTACCGTAGCACAGCGGGCACAGGTCGGCACCAAGGAGAGGAGGAGGGGGTGAGTGATGCTCCCCCCCTCCCCTCTCCATAGAGTAACATGGGGCACGGCGCCGTATTTCGAAAAAATATAGGACATCTTTTCATGGGGTACGGAACGGTATGGTGCCACACTTGTGCAGCACCGTACCACTCCCGTAGGGTGCCGTGCGCCCATTTCTGTCTATGGGGGAAGTATATAGGCCGTATAAACGTTCCCCAAACGGCAGTGTGAATGCAGCCTAAGACAGTAACTAGAGATGAGACAATCTATTTGTTGCTTTGTACATTTTGTAAGAATCTGCCATTTTTTGGGCACCAAATCGAATCTAAATCTAAATTACAGATTAATTTTTCAAAATGGCCGCTACTTATTCTGTCCAAGAGCTCAAGTGGGAAGAGGCATTAACAAAATGTTTTTCATGGAAAATCTGGACTAGAGGGGGTACCAACCAATACCTCCGACAATTAGAGCAAAATAAGCTCTGACTGATTCGATACGAACCCAAAGCAAATTTTTTGAAACAGTTTTCTACAAATCAAATAAACTATTTGCTCTTCTCTACCTGGAAACCATGGAAAGGGGGGACCCTCAACCCCTAGAGGAAAGACGTATCACTATCATCACATACAGGATTCTTTATTGTAAGAGCAGTGACACTATGGACCTCGCTGCCACTGGTGGATTGAGATACTGGGACTCACGTACTAAGGGTCACACATTGCACTTCCGTCTGACTGTCTGACATTTTCAGGGATTACACAGCTTGGACAAGTATGTAACAGGTGTCTGCACTGGGATTGTGTCATGTGAAAGAATCGGGGGGGCGGGCCATCTGACTATCCAACTGGTTCGTACTGAGCGCAGGATTTAACTTTCAAATTAGGTTGCAAGCCAAGCACTTACATGCACCGGGAAGAAGAAGGTGAACTCCGGGGACCTGAGCGGGGAAGCGACACATGCAGGATATCGGGTGCAGGATCTTAGTGACTCTCCGCACAGCGCATTATACACGGACAATGCACTTACATGCATCAGGAAGAAGAAGGTGAACTCCGGGGACCTGAGCGGGGAAGCGACACATGCAGGATATCGGGTGCAGGATCTTAGTGACTCTCCGCACAGCGCATTATACACGGACAATGCACTTACATGCACCAGGAAGAAGAAGGTGAACTCCGGGGACCTGAGCGGGGAAGCGACACATGCAGGATATCGGGTGTAGGATCTTAGTGACTCTCCGCACAGCGCATTATACACGGACAATGCACTTACATGCACCAGGAAGAAGAAGGTGAACTCCAGGGACCTGAGCGGGGAAGTGACACATGCAGGATATCGGGCGCAGGATCTTAGTGACTCCCCGCACAGCGCATTATACATGGACAATGCACTTACATGCACCAGGAAGAAGAAGGTGAACTCCGGGGACCTGAGCGGGGAAGCGACACATGCGGGATATCGGGCGCATGATAGTAGTGACTCCCCGCACAGCACATTATACACGGACAATGCACTTACATGCACCAGGAAGAAGAAGGTGAACTCCGGGGACCTGAGCGGGGAAGCGACACATGCAGGATATCGGACGCACGATCTTAGTGACTCCCCGCACAGCACATTATACACGGACAATGCACTTACATGCACCAGGAAGAAGAAGGTGAACTCCGGGGACCTGAGCAGGGAAGTGACACATGCAGGATATCGGGCGCAGGATCTTAGTGACTCCCTGCACAGCGCATTATACACGGACAATGCACTTACATGCACCAGGAAGAAGAAGGTGAACTCCGGGGGACCTGAGCGGGGAAGCGACACATGCAGGATATCTGGCACAGGATCTTAGTGACTCCCCGCACAGCACATTATACACGGACAATGCACTTACATGCACCGGGAAGAAGGTGAACTCCGGGGACCTGAGCGGGGAAGCGACACATGCAGGATATCTGGTGCAGGATCTTAGTGACTCCCCGCACAGCGCATTATGCACGGACAATGCACTTACATGCACCAGGAAGAAGAAGGTGAACTCCGGGGACATGAGCGGGGAAGCGACACATGCAGGCAATCGGGCGCAGGATCTTAGTGACTCCCCGCACAGCACATTATACACGGACAATGCACTTACGTGCACCAGGAAGAAGAAGGTGAACTCCGGGGACCTGAGCGGGGAAGCGACACATGCAGGATATCGGGCGCACGATCTTAGTGACTCCCAGCACAGCGCATTATACGCGGACAATGCACTTACATGCACCAGGAAGAAGAAGGTGAACTCCAGGGACCTGAGCGGGGAAGCGACACATGCAGGATATCGGGTGCACAATCTTAGTGACTCCCCGCACAGCGCATTATACACGGACAATGCACTTACATGTACCAGGGAGAAGGAGGTGAACTCCGGGGACCTGAGCGGGGAAGCGACACATGCAGGATATCGGGTGCACAATCTTAGTGACTCCCCGCACAGCGCATTATACACGGACAATGCACTTACATGCACCAGGAGGAAGAAGGTGAACACCGGGGACCTGAGCGTGGAAGCGACACATGCAGGATATCGGGCGCACCATCTTAGTGACTCCCCGCACAGCGCATTATACACGGACAATGCACTTACATGCACCAGGAGGAAGAAGGTGAACTCCGTGGACCTGAGCGGGGAAGCGACACATGCAGGATATCGGGTGCAGGATCTTAGTGACTCGCTGCACAGCGCATTATACACGGACAATGCACTTACATGCACCAGGAAGAAGAAGGTGAACTCCGTGGACCTGAGCGGGGAAGCGACACATGCAGCATATCGGGCGCACCATCTTAGTGACTCCCCGCACAGCGCATTATACACGGACAATGCACTTACATGCACCAGGAAGAAGAAGGTGAACTCCGGGGACCTGAGCGGGGAAGTGACACATGCAGGATATCGGGCGCACGATCTTAGTGACTCCCCGCACAGCGCATTATACACGGACAATGCACTTACATGCACCAGGAAGAAGGTTAACTCCGGGGACCTGAGCGGGGAAGCGACACATGCAGGATATCGGGTGCATGATCTTAGTGACTCGCTGCACAGCGCATTATACATGGACAATGCACTTACATGCACCAGGGAGAAGGAGGTGAACTCCGGGGACCTGAGCGGGGAAGCGACACATGCAGGATATCGGGTGCACAATCTTAGTGACTCCCCGCACAGCGCATTATACATGGACAATGCACTTACATGCACCAGGAAGAAGAAGGTGAACTCCGGGGACCTGAGCGTGGAAGCGACACATGCAGGATATCGGGCGCACCATCTTAGTGACTCCCCGCACAGCGCATTATACACGGACAATGCACTTACATGCACCAGGAGGAAGAAGGTGAACTCCGTGGACCTGAGCGGGGAAGCGACACATGCAGGATATCGGGTGCAGGATCTTAGTGACTCGCTGCACAGCGCATTATACACGGACAATGCACTTACATGCACCAGGAAGAAGAAGGTGAACTCCGTGGACCTGAGCGGGGAAGCGACACATGCAGGATATCGGGCGCACCATCTTAGTGACTCCCCGCACAGCGCATTATACACGGACAATGCACTTACATGCACCAGGAAGAAGAAGGTGAACTCCGGGGACCTGAGCGGGGAAGTGACACATGCAGGATATCGGGCGCACGATCTTAGTGACTCCCCGCACAGCGCATTATACACGGACAATGCACTTACATGCACCAGGAAGAAGGTTAACTCCGGGGACCTGAGCGGGGAAGCGACACATGCAGGATATCGGGTGTACGATCTTAGTGACTCCCCGCACAGCACATTATACACGGACAATGCACTTACATGCACCAGGAAGAAGAAGGTGAACTCCGGGGACCTGAGCGGGGAAGCGACACATGCAGGATATCTGGCGCAGGATCTTAGTGACTCCCCGCACAGCGCATTATATACGGACAATGCACTTACATGCACCAGGAAGAAGAAGGTGAACTCCGGGGGACCTGAGTGGGGAAGCGACACATGCAGGATATCGGGCACAGGATCTTAGTGACTCCCCGCACAGCGCATTATACACGGACAATGCACTTACATGCACCAGGAAGAAGGTTAACTCCGGGGACCTGAGCGGGGAAGCGACACATGCAGGATATCGGGTGTACGATCTTAGTGACTCCCCGCACAGCGCATTATACATGGACAATGCACTTACATGCACCGGGAAGAAGAAGGTGAACTCCGGGGACCTGAGCGGGGAAGCGACACATGCAGGATATCGGGTGCACGATCTTAGTGACTCCCTGCACAGCACCTTATACAAGGACAATGCACTTACATGCACCAGGAAGAAGAAAGTAAACTCCGGGGACCTGAGCGGGGAAGCGACACCTGCAGGATATCGGGTGCATGATCTTAATGACTCCCCGCACAGCGTATTATACACGGACAATGCATTTACATGTACCAGGGTGAAGGAGGTGAACTCCGGGGACCTGAGCGGGGAAGCGACACAAGCAGGATATCGGGCGCAGGATCTTAATGACTCCCCGCACAGCGTATTATACACGGACAATGCATTTACATGTACCAGGGTGAAGGAGGTGAACTCCGGGGACCTGAGCGGGGATGCGACACATGCAGGATATCGGGTGCACAATCTTAGTGACTCCCCGCAGAGCGCATTATACATGGACAATGCACTTACATGCACCAGGAAGAAGAAGGTGAACTCCAGGGACCTGAGCGGGGAAGCGACACATGCAGGATATCGGGTGCACAATCTTAGTGACTCCCCGCAGAGCGCATTATACACGGGCAATGCACTTACATGCACCAGGAAGAAGAAGGTGAACTCCAGGGACCTGAGCGGGGAAGCGACACATGCAGGATATCGGGTGCACAATCTTAGTGACTCCCCGCACAGCGCATTATACACGGACAATGCACTTACATGTACCAGGGAGAAGGAGGTGAACTCCGGGGTCCTGAGCGGGGAAGCGACACATGCAGGATATCAGGTGCACAATCTTAGTGACTCCCCGCACAGCGCATTATACACGGACAATGCACTTACATGCACCAGGAAGAAGAAGGTGAACTCCGGGGACCTGAGCGGGGAAGCGACACATGCAGGATATCGGGCGCACCATCTTAGTGACTCCCCGCACAGCGCATTATACACGGACAATGCACTTACATGCACCAGGAGGAAGAAGGTGAACTCCGTGGACCTGAGCGGGGAAGCGACACATGCAGGATATCGGGCGCAGGATCTCAGTGACTCCCCGCACAGCGCATTATACACGGACAATGTACTTACATGCACCAGGAAGAAGAAGGTGAACTCCGGGGACCTGAGCGGGGAAGCGACACATGCAGGATATCGGGCGCACGATCTTAGTGACTCCCCGCACAGCGTATTATACACGGACAATGCACTTACATGCACCGGGGAGAAGAAGGTGAACTCCTGCAGACCTGAGTGGGGAAGCGACACCTGCAGGATATCGGGTGCAGGATCTTAGTGACTCCCCGCACAGCACATTATACACGGACAATGCACTTACATGCACCAGGAAGAAGGTAAACTCCGGGGACCTGAGTGGGGAAGCGACACATGCAGGATATCGGGCGCACGATCTTAGTGAATTGCACCGGAGTGCATCATCGTTGGACAATGTACTTTCGAGGAACTCGAGCGGACGGGTTAGTAAATGTGCCCCATTGGATATTGTCAAGAGGGTCCTAGGTTCCCCCAAGGGTCTTTTTGGAAAAAAACATCACAATATGAAATTGGATTATTGACATTCATCTAAGGATTTACATTCTGAAAGCTTAATTCTGAATCAGTAACAATTTTCACATTATGGTCCATGTTTTTATTTTTTGTTTTTTTTACTTCCTCTGGAACAACACCAGGACTTATCACACACTTGGCTTAAATGTGCCAGTCAATGATGGAATCCTCTTCCCGACACACGCCAGTGGGCATGAAGGGGCAGGCAGGTGAGGTGCAACTGGACCAGGGATGGGCGCAACACCAGGACTTATCACACACTGGGCTTAAATGTGCCAGTGAATGATGGAATCCCCTTTCCAACACAACAGTGGGTGTGAAGGAGCACAAAGGTGAGGTGCAGCTGGACCAGAGATGGGCGCATAAGGCGGGGAGTGGGCCGGAGCAGAGCGTTCCTGTGCACTTGCTGTAGCCATATGGGAAATATGTTTTTTTTCATATAGGAAAATTCAACGGATGCAGTTATTTCTACGCTAGGCATGGTCTGGCGTAAAGATGAACTCTGCACGGGACCTCGCCAGATACATCAAGAGGTGGGAGCGCCGGTGTATGATTAATAACCCCCTTAGGGCCTAAAAGGATGTGACTCAATGAGGATTCACCAAATTCAACAAACTTTGAAATTTACTGTTCTCTTTTCTAGTCAAATTTACAATAGTTTTCCATGAAATGTAAATGAGCGGCTCCGTACAATCGCCTGTGAGGCCTGAATTATAATAACGTTGGGTCCAGAATTTACAAGTTTGATTAACATTCTGATGGAGAATTACGGTCCATTAGATAAATGGCTTTATGCATGAATTTTAAAATCTGATGTCACGATGAATCACAGAGCTGCCCGGGAAAATGGTCAATGGGAATTTATGGCCGGCAGCAGACGCGGAGGTGATAATTTATACATATTGGCTCATCCGCCATAGATCACATCTTACACAGATCACATTTTATTCCAAATGAAGGGAAAACTCTAAAAGAAAAGGCCTGTATTATGTTCATGCTCATAAAATGCCTTATATTGGATGGGGCAAATTAATAGTGAAAAGAATTAGACTTTTCTGATTGTAAAAAAGTTCACATGGTCTTGATAAATGATTTCATGGACTATGGGCCACATTTATCACTTTTGTGCGCCTAAGTGTAGTAGTTGCGCCTAAATTCTGGCGCACTGTTTTCCAGAATTATCACAAGCTACAACCATCTGTGATAAGGTAATTTTCTGCCTCTTATTAATCACTTTACTTTAACACAGTTTAGGCACAATGTTAGATTCGGGCAGTTACATGTGATCCTGCTACAAGCTCCTCTCTGCTTCTCCCACAGCCCAGCATGAAGATAACACTCACAGCAGCACCCAGGTGTGTGACACCCTGCACCCAGTGACCTCCTCAGCAGCACCCAGGTGTGTGACACCCTGCACCCAGTGACCTCCTCAGCAGCACCCAGGTGTGTGACACCCAGCACCCAGTGACCTCCTCAGCAGCACCCAGGTGTGTGACACCCTGCACCCAGTGACCTCCTCAGCAGCACCCAGGTGTGTGACACCCTGCACCCAGTGACCTCCTCAGCAGCACCCAGGTGTGTGACACCCAGCACCCAGTGACCTCCTCAGCAGTGGCTTCTCCTGGAGGGGATCCCCCAGTGCTGGTCTCCTGCTGCACCCCTGTAATTCTGCACAGTATCCCCCTCAGACACTGTGCAGAATTACATGGGGGACACTTGTCTGTAGTAACTGCAACATTCTGCAAAGTTCCTGGCCCTATGTATTATATAATGGAGTATACGCTGTATAGACCAGAGGTAATGGGGGTTATTTATCATTAGGCGGCTCTTTGGGATGGTTCTATGTCTAGTTTTGAAGCTGCACTGCCCATCAGATACATTAAAGTGTCTTTGGCCCTTTAATAAATGTTCTTAAGGTCTATTTTCTGTCTGGGATTTTTTTTTTCAAAAAGTCCGAAATGCATAAAAAGCCCCAGCACATCCACCTGCAGGGACTGGAGTAACTATGAGACTTTTCATGAGACTTTTTGAAAAAAAGTCCTGACTGTGGCTTTGCACGTCGTTGCAATAGTCTACTAGTCATGGAAATAGTCCTGTGAGACTTTTTTTAGCAGTGAAAAGTCTCCGAAAACCTCAATGTGACTACTTTGAGACTTTTTTTATGCCAAAAAAGCCCAGGAAAACCAGTGATAAATAACCCCCATTGAGTCTAGTACATACCGTAATGGGGGAGATCTATCATATAATTTACTCCATGATGTCATACAGTTTGCAACTTTCGGAGCATCTGTGGTCCTCACGCTACTTTCTAAAGGGCCAGGCAATAATAAGGAATGAGATGTTGGGTGAGGGAGAGGGAGAGGCTCATTGTGGCCAATCAAGTCTCTCCCCCAAAGACCGACAGTCTGAGAGTAGACAGGAGTGACCACATATGAAACCATTTGAGAGTAGACAGCCAATGACTGCAGTATGAGACTTTTGACATTAGAACACTGGTGACTTCGGGAAGTGACTGTTTGACATTATACAGGAAGTGACCGCTTATGAGATCATCTAAGAGTAGACAGGCAATGACTGCAGTATGAGACCGTTTCATTTGACATTAGACAGGCAGTGACCACCTATGAGACCATCTGAGAGTAGACAGGCAGTGACTGTGGGCACCATTGTCTGATAAATGTGCCCCATTGCCTCTTAGCGACCTTGTGAGGCAGCCTCCTTACTGTAACAATTATGTAATTCTTCAATCTGCCTGTGGGAGCGCTGTAGAGGAAGTTACCTAGCCAACTTTCCAATCGATAGATTGTCCAATAGGAGAACGCTATTATTTTGTGGCCCAATATGGAATTCGGACGTACAGAACACGAACCAAAGCAAATTTAAGCTTTTTGAGAAATACATTTTAGTGAATAGATGTGGACAGTCGGGCAGAGCCGGGCATTGTACAGGCCGAGGGCCACACCCGACCCTGTAATTATCTCTAACGACCCGCGTGAGATCATTTGAGTTCTTCTTCCCATCATCAAAAATAGTGCAATACTGTCCTCTACATTTTCAAAAAATCTCCTTTATCATTCTATGTAGGGATCGGTTAAATACTGTATAATGTATATAGGTATCGGGAAGAACTAAGGTAAGTACATCAGTCCGGCCCTCCAACGCCATTACACATTCCCATATGGCCCCAAAATTAATTGCCCCCCCCCCCACACCCCCGATCAAGGGATTTGGCCTCTCGTTTCTTCTCTTCTCGATGTTGTAATTATCCGGCGCGAGACACAAATAAATCTATGAAATGTAATTACATTTTTGTCTTATCGGATTTTTCCATAATTCTCTCCTGAATTCCGAAGTGAATCCACAAGTATCCGGAGAAGAGGCGACAATGGGAAGGCTCTGTCCTCCGCTCGTGGCTTCAGATGACAATAACGGGTCGTATTTCCTCAATAACCCTTTCTGTTACTGATAATAAGTTAATCAAATGGCGTCGCCCGCAGAAGGGATTTATCTTTGAGACCCGGGGAGTAATTCAATGACGGATCCCAATGACATGATTGGAATTGATTTGGATGTTCAGTGTTTGTCATCTCCAGTCATTGTTCTACTGGTTTCCATTTCAATGTTGGCATCACATATTCACGGGAACAATAATGGGGCAGATTTAGTTACCCGGTCCATTCCCGATCCAGCGGCGCATTCTCTGCGCTGGATTCGGGTCCGGCCGGGATTCATTAAGGTAGTTCCTCCGCCATCCACCAGGTGGCGCTGCTGCGCTGGAGAGCATCGGAACTGGAATACACCGAGCCGGGCTGAGTGAAGGTAAGTGCAAGCTCCGCGACACATTTATTTTTTTTTTTAAATGCGGCGGTTTTTCCGAATCCGTCGGGTTTTCGTTCGGCCACGGCCCCCAATTTCCGGCGCAAATTGGAAATATGTACCTTCTTCTTCCCGGGGTATGTAAGTGCATTGTCCTGCAACACAATTTGAAAGTTAAAGGGGTTTTCCTATCTGGGCATTTAAATTTATTTGAAAACATTTGCCATGTGTAAACATTTCTTCAATTGGATGTTATTTAAAAAAATGTTCCTGTGTGAAGATAATTTCTCATAAATGTAGCCATGTTGTCCCTTAGAAACGAGATAGCTCCCTCGGATACGACCACCTCACACTCTGGCAGCGGTGGTTACACATTCACTATTGAGTCCTGCCGGACCACCAGGATTCAGCAATCATTACCACAGGACGTCTAAGGGACATACAGTAACTCCCGGACATTTCATATACAAAAACATTTTGTTTCTTTGTGCACTCACTCCAGGAGAGGTGGTCGTATCCAAGGACACAGTCTTGTTTCTAAGGGACTATATGACTACATTTATGAGAAATTATCTTCACACAGGCTATTTTTTTTAAATTACATCTAATTGAAGAAATGTTTATCTATGGCAGATTAATGAATCTGGATGTGACTGGCCAGGTGAGAGAATACCCCTTTAAATCCCGTGCTCAGTCCGATGGCCCAACCCACGATTTCTGTCGCATGGAAGTTGCGCAGCTGTGCCACAATCCGGTCGAGCCAAAACCACAATCCCAGCGCAAAACCCTGTTGAATATCTGTTCAAGCTGCTCAAATCGCAAAAACGGAGAACAGTCCGACAAAAGTGAGTAGCGTGACCCTTAGTAAATAAGCCCCAGTTTCCTATCTGCAGGCAGCATGTTATAGGGCAGGAGTGGCTGAGCAGATTGTACATAGTGTCCTATCTGCAGGCAGCATGTTATAGGTCAGGAGTGGCTGAGCAGACTGTACATAGTGTCCTATCTGCAGGCAGCATGTTATAGAGCAGGAGGAGCTGAGCAGATTGTACATAGTGTCCAATCTGCAGGCAGCATGTTATAGAGCAGGAGGAGCTGAGCAGATTGCACATGGTGTCCTATCTGCAGGCAGCACGTTAAAGAGCAGGAGGAGCTGAGGAGATTGTACATAGTGTCCTATCTGCAGTCAGCATGTTGTAGAGCAGGAGGAGCTGAGGAGATTATACATAGTGTCCTATCTGCAGGCAGCATGTTATAGAGCAGGAGGAGCTGAGCAGATTGTACATATGCAACATCCCCCACCGGGGCCTAGCCCTTGAGGTGAGGCCTGGAGTCAGCCGGGGCCCGCGGTACCGGAGTGGCTGGCGGTTGCGGCCTAAGCACGCTACTGTCACGGTGCTTGGTACGGGGGAACCGGAGGGCTGTCCTACAGCCTGGCAGGTCTCCAGCAGGGTGGTGTTGGCAAAAAAAGATGAGGGAGAGGCTGCTATAGCGGATCTCCCTGGGGCAACCCCTTAATGTCCCGAGTGTGAGTCTCTGGGTGATGGACAGGGTGCCGGTGATGAAGGCAGCCGTATTAGCAGGGACCAGACGGAGACAGAAGTTGAAGAAAACAACTTACAGTTCTTTATTTGAACCGGCAGGAACCGCAGCAAACGTGCCTTTAACAGGTAGATGGAGTGCTGAGATGTGAGTTGGAGGGAGCCTCAGGAGATAGTTCACCAGCCTGGATGTAGAGGGCAGGCTGGGAGGTAGCTGTGTCCTGGTAGGAAGCTTCAGCTTGTCCTGTAGGGCTTCAGGTATCACCTTTAAAGGTAAGATGATACCCCTTTCCTCACTACACTAACTCTAGTCTGCTTGCTCCACTCTTCAGAGGCAGGGGCTAGGCTCTTCCTGCTCTGGTATGGGCCAGACTGAGATTACTCACTCACTCACTGATTCTCCTAGGATTCCACACTAGAATAATCACTACCTCCAGAAGATCTCAAAAGACCCAGAACATTCCTGGCCAGGGAGTTTTATTACCTCCCTTTGGTCAGGTGGTGGCTGCTCCTCCAATCACATCTCAGCTTACAGAGCACAGGATGTAACACATATCATTGGATAACAGCATCTTGCATCATACAAAATACTTAACTCCTGCCTTGCCAGGCAGGATTCACCACTGCAATATCCCTATGTCCTATCAGAACCATGTTGTGTAATGGGATTACATGCAGGTGGGACGTATTCGCAAACCCTACCTCGCCATTGCATCGGCGAGGGTGTTGCACATAGTGTCCTATCTGCAGGCAGCATGTTATAGAGCAGGAGGAGCTGAGCAGATTGTACATAGTGTCCTATCTGCAGGCAGCATGTTATAGAGCAGGTGGAGCTGAACAGATTGCACATAGTGTCCTATCTGCAGGCAGCATGTTATAGAGCAGGTGGAGCTGAGCAGATTGCACATAGTGTCCTATCTGCAGGCAGCTTGTTATAGAGCAGGTGGAGCTGAGCAGATTGCACATAGTGTCCTATCTGCAGGCAGCATGTTATAGAGCAGGAGGAGCTGAGCAGATTGCACATACTCTTTTGTCAGCCACTAATGTTCCCTTTTAATAAGGTGACTGTCCAGTTATTACAGCGCAGGCTATGGATTAGCTTTATGTACTGACAGTGAAGGGACTGCTGGGTCTATAGTCAGAGCTCCGATCACTGATCCCTTTTCCCTGACTATTGCAGGTTGTGGATTTGTACTATAATTATATCTATCTGCTAATTTGTACTTTCATTAAACTTTAATTAGAAGTTTATTTTAATGTTCTTAATGGTCGGTGGGCGGAAGCTTCATTTGCAGCAATAGTTCTGTTATTATCTCACGTCTCCCTGATACAGGGGATAAACGACCAAAGGCCTTGTCCAGAATCAGCAAAAAGAAGCTTGTGAAATAAGTTATACAATCTTTATCCTATTCATCGCTATTTTATAGATCTCTGCTTGCTGTCATTCTACAGGAAGTTTTATTGTCTATTTTCTTGTAAACACCAGTCCCTGGTCATGTGACGTCACACAGGTGCACGGCTCGTTATATCCCTGGTCATGTGATGTCACACAGGTGCACGGCTCGTTACATCCCTGGTCATGTGATGTCACACAGGTGCACAGCTCGTTATATACCTGGTCATGTGATGTCACACAGGTGCACGGCTCGTTATATCCCTGGTCATGTGATGTCACACAGGTGCACGGCTCGTTATATCCCTGGTCATGTGATGTCACACAGGTGCACGGCTCGTTATATCCCTGGTCATGTGATGTCACACAGGTCATTCAGCCACTATGCAGAGTACGGCGCTGTGTGCTTCCTGTTTCTTTCTCTATGTATCGACTGCTGGTCTGTGGAGGGGCTGAGGGATGGATCCCAACAATCTTATAATGAGGATCATTTCTTAGGGTCTCCCTTTCCATTGCTGATGGGACGGGGTGCCCAAAATCCAACGCTCACCAATCTTTCATCAATTCTGATTCTGGGGGCTTTTCCTAAATCAAACCCTACAAGATAGACCCCAGTACCCCAGATCTTGTCTATGGCTGGACCCTTTGACCCCATTATAATCTTGGAGCTTGGGTCTAGTGGTGGATCCTCTGATACTTGAGTGGCCGCTCCAAGTCCATGTTGTTACACTACAGTAATTACAACTTTGTATTGATCATAATTCCATCAAGTTTTTATCGAATGACAGCAAGCAGAGATCTTAGAAATCTCTAGGAACTGATACAGAAGGTTAATGTGAGAAGGAGCCCCTTGCAGAATGTGGAATCCCCCTTTAAGCCGCTGCTCTCAGCCCCTGGATACATGTATGTGACGTGTTTTGTCCTTTCTGCGCAGGATTTGACCTTCGCCCCCTGGCCGCTGTCTCCTGGATGGCGGCTCATCCATCACCGTCCGCGCTCGCTGTCAGGCGTCCAGTTAATCTTACTTGTAATTTTCCGGGGGCGTTTACAAAAGTCACAAACGGAATTTTAATGCAGTGAAATCCCATTCCCATCTCACCCGTGATAGCGAGGACTCAGAGCTCGGAGACGCGCCCCTTACTGTACGGCTGAAGGGCTGACAACAGATTTCGGTTGCCCCCGTTTTATTATTTCAATTACAATCTATTTTTTTTGTATCTTTTACTAGCAATAGTGTCGGTGAATTCAGGGCCCCCATGACAACACTTCCTGTACCTATGTAACATATGGCACCAAGGCAGAATGTATAACAGGAAGCTCCACTTCCTTGAGTGGTTGATAATACTGTTACATTATGTGCCCGAGGGGCATTAGCCCCCTAGGCTTCCAGGGCTGTGCCTGCTTCCTCTGCACCAACACATTGTAGCTGTGTGTATCAAAGGGATTGGGACCTTAGACATTTGAGAGGGATCTGCAACATCCCCCACCGGGGTCTAGCCTTTTCTTGGGGCCTGGAGGCAGCCGGGGGCCAGAATACCGGAGTGGCTGGCTAGGCAGCCTTGGGCACACTAGTGTCACGGTGCTTAGTATGGGGACCGGAGGGCTGTCCTACAGCCTGGCAGGTCTCCAGCAGGTGGTGTGTGCAAGAAATATGGAGGGAGAGGCTGATGTACTGGTTCTCTCTGGGGCAACCCCTGAGTGTCCGTAAGATCGGTCCCTGGGTAATGGATGGGAAGCCCGTGGTGGTAACATACATATCCAGGGATCATACAGAGGCAACGTTGTGCAAAACAGCAGGCAACAACCATAACATTAGCAACTTCTCCTGGAAGGAGATAGCTGGTTGGATCTGATTCCTCAGGATGAGGGGCTCACACTCTGGTAAGGCGGCTTCAGGCTGGAGGGTGGTGAACTGCTACAGCAGCAAGGTTGTGGCAGATATCTGGTGATGGAGGTCTGAAGGTCATGTGCTGAGGAGGGCTGTGCCTCAGCACTCTCTGGGCTGTCCCTGGAGAGACCTCAGGGGAAAGAGATCGTGATGGGTCATTCGCAAACGAGTCGGCACGAAGAGCTCACTACACCCGCCTCTAAATGGCTCACCACGCCCCCTTTAACCCCATAATATCGGGTTAAGAGTGGAGTGGTGCACGGCGCCTGACTGGCCTGCGGCTCCCTATTATATATTTAATCGGGAGCCGTTCAGCCGGCTCTACTTCGTGAGCGCATCTATTCTGATGCACTCAGGACCCCCAGGATGCCACGCGCCCCCATGACAACTCCTCAGGTCTGAGCCCTGTATTGTTATATGTGAGATCTCATTACAGTACATAATATCCCGTCACCCCTCCCTGGCATCTGTAATATTCCCAAGTGCTCCTCTGCGGAGGGAGTGTCGTGTACTTACCTGCTTTGCCATTTCAGTCTCTTTTAAGTGTTTTCATTAAAATTTTTATTTCCTAAAGTACAAGATAGAAATAAAATTAATATCACAAGGTTGAAGTAAAAACTGGAATGAGACCAAACACATAAAGAGAATTGTGCAGCAGCAGTCATAAAAAGGAAGGAATATAATCTCCAAAAAGTAAATTGGAATCCAGACGATGGGAGCGAGAATCCAATCTATTTGCTAAATATGAGCACGAATAATATTACAAAATCACAAGTCCTTATGAACCAGGGAAATCCCGAAATATTCAATTACTTTAGGGTAAAACATCGTTAAAAGAAATATTTCATATGTTTTTATGAATTATGAAGCAAACATAACTTGAGAATGCTGTAGCTACACTGATGCAGACACATATCTTGTTTGATCCCGGATCCGAGTGGTTTTGCTGAAAAAACAATTACAACTTTCAGGACCTTAGTAAAGCTGGATTGTTTCAGTCTGCCTTTGATAAAGACAATGCACAGAGCTTTCTGAACAGTCCAGACAGGACTAATCAACCTGAGCTGGATGACTCATACACAGCAACTGGAGGATGGTGCAGCGATTGATTACTTCTGCCTCTCGGCGGATAACAAAGTGATTGCATCATTCTCTGGAGCCGTGCATAACTAATGTGAGAGGAGAAGTGCTGTGGCAGCCACAGGAGCATCAGAGCCTCATTATCATAATTTTATAATTGTTTTTTTCAGCAAAATCACTCAGTTCAGGGATTAAACAAGATATGATCTGCATCAGTGTAGCTACAGCATTTTCAAGGTATGTTTGGTAGATGGTCATGGTAGATTTCCTTTCAATAATTTTTTTTTTAAATGGCAAAATCAAAAACTTATAGCTCATTAGATTTCTTCATGAGTTTATCTTTAGCTTTGCTGTGTAGACTGGAAGAGGATCAGCAGAGTCATCTCATTGTCTGTACAGTAATTAGAATTCTATAAAGGAGAATTACCATCAAAATCCATCCTGAAAAACTAGGGACACTACTCATAGATTCAGGCACCGTCATTTTCTTATATTTGTTATCCATAGCCTCCTTTCTTCTAAAATAAACTTTTACAATTATGCTACTGAGCCAGAAGTGTTTTTTTTTTTTGGGGGGGGAGGCATTGCCATATTCCCTCTGTGCTGCAGCTTCCCAGGTTATTACACTGTGCATGTGCACTCCTCCCCTCCCACTGTGTGAGATTGCAGCAGATGGAAGGAGGGGGAAGTTCTGCGGGAGCAAAATGGGAGGCTGAGACAGTGTAACAGCCTGTGAAGCTGAGGTTGCGCTAGACCTTTGTACACACTCAAGATGGACAAAAATACTAATTTGTTTAAAAGAAATATTTCTCAGCATTCAGGACACAGAAAGTTACGGTTGTTGGTGCAGGAGACTTTACTTACAAGCTGGCATTTGTGAACTCAACGCTCAATATTGAGGTCTGTCAGCTTCTCCATCACACAAAACATATGTCCTTGTAAGTAGGGATGAGCTGACCCTGCCAGAGCCACCCATCAGGGCTGCTGATCCCTACTTACAAGCACATAGGTTCTGTATATGCAGCACTAATAAAGGGGCGGAGATAACTGATACAGAATAATATACAATGTAACAGTAATTCTAGTAATGTAATAGTAACAGTATAAATGTGCAGCAGACAATACACAGTCCTGGCTGATGTGGAGGCGTCTGTAGAGACAGGGGGTTGCGTCTCCGGGGGGTATGACAGGCTGTCAGAGGGAATACATCGCAACGCAGAGAGATTCAAACAAACGTAAAAAGCTGCAGAAAAACATCAAAGTTACCAAAGGAAGTGACTCCGGGGAACAGGATCTGATACTTTCATGAACCGGAGCTCGAAAATTGTTAACAAAACCTCATAATAAGGAGTCAGAGGGAGTCAAAATACCAAAGGGACCTGGAGAAGACTTGATATGTGTCCGTCTGTTCATATAGTTACGTCTCTTAACACCACGATCCATATTATTAATGATTCCTCTAACAAATGTACTGTGGAGATGAGAGGCCATAAGAAATCACAGACTGGAAGATTAAAGGGGCGGTGAGCAGATGGGCAGAACCTGAGGACATGCACTATTCATGGTCTCCTTTATGGACCTGTCATCTCCAGACACGACTGACACCAGTTCAGGTGAATAAAAGAAATATTTGTCCTGCATGTTATCCACGTCCTGTTATCAGCCTCCATCCCACCTGCTAAACTGCTCAGAAGCTTCAAGGAGATTTACAAAGCGAAACTCCACTAACTCGCCCCTTCCTCCGCTGGACGTTAGTGAAATGTATACAAATCCCCAGGTATAATAAAGGAAACCTACCATGAGGAATCAGTAGTAGATGTGATGGTAGATTCCTCCCGCTGCCTCTGCCCTTTATTTTAGCAATCTGTAAATTAACAGCAGAGGCTACTGGGGCCATATATATATAGGCACAGCACTACTACTCCTATGCTGTATATATGGGCACAGCACTACTACTACTCCTATCCTGTATATATAGGCACAGCACTACTACTCCTATGCTGTATATATGGGCACAGCACTACTACTACTCCTATCCTGTATATATGGGCACAGCACTACTACTCCTATGCTGTATGTATGGGCACAGCACTACTACTACTCCTATGCTGTATATATGGGCACAGCACTACTACTCCTTTCCTGTATATATGGGCACAGCACTACTACTCCTATCCTGTATATATGGGCACAGCACTACTACTCCTATCCTGTATATATGGGCACAGCACTACTACTCCTATCCTGTATATATGGGCACAGCACTACTACTCCTATCCTGTATATATGGGCACAGCACTACTACACCTATCCTTTATATATGGGCACAGCACTACTACTCCTATCCTGTGTATATGGGCACAGCACTACTACTCCTATCCGGTATATATGGGCACAGCACTACTACTCCTAGCCTGTATATATGGGCACAGCACTACTACTCCTATACTGTATATATGGGCACAGCACTACTACTCCTATCCTGTATATATGGGCACAGCACTACTACTCCTATCCTGTATATATGGGCACAGCACAGTACTACTACTCCTATCCTGTATATATGGGCACAGCACAGTACTACTACTCCTACCCTGTATATATGGGCACAGTACTACTACTCCTATCCTGTATATATAAGCACAGCACAGTACTACTACTCCTATCCTGTATATATGGGCACAGCACTACTACTCCTATACTGTATATATGGGCACAGCACTACTACTCCTATCCTGTATATATGGGCACAGCACTACTACTCCTATCCTATATATATATGGGCACAGCACTACTACTCCTATCCTGTATATATGGGCACAGCACTACTACTCCTATACTGTATATATGGGCACAGCACTACTACTCCTATCTTGTATATATGGGCACAGCACTACTACTCCTATCCTGTATATATGGGCACAGCACAGTACTACTACTCCTATCCTGTATATATGGGCACAGCACAGTACTACTACTACTATCCTGTATATATAAGGACAGCACAGTACTACTACTCCGATCCTCTATATATAAGCACAGCACAGTACTACTACTCCTATCCTGTATATATGGGCACAGCACTACTACTCCTATCCTGTATATATGGGCACAGCACTACTACTCCTATCCTGTATATATGGGCACAGCACAGCACTACTACTCCTATCCTGTATATATGGGCACAGCACTACTACTCCTATCCTGTATATATGGGCACAGCACAGCACTACTACACCTATCCTGTATATATGGGCACAGCACAGTACTACTACTCCTATCTTGTATATATGGGCACAGCACAGTACTAATACTCCTATCCTGTATATATGGGCACAGCACAGTACTACTACACCTATCCTGTATATATGGGCACAGCACAGTACTACTCCTATCCTGTATATATGGGCACAGCACAGTACTACTACTCCTATCCTGTGTATATGGGCACATAAGGGCTTGTTGGACCCTAGAAGAGCCCAATATAATAAATAGCACATGGGGGGGGGGGTTAGAGTTTCTTTCTTTGGTTCAGTTTTCATCTCTGCCTTTTCCATTCGCATTTTCAGGAGCGTTTCCCTGAGAATTATTTTAGCGCAGAACGTCTATCGCGATGTGATGAGGCTCCAAAGACGTATTAACACGTGTTTAATGCTACTTAAGATTTGATGGGGACATCATCATTCAGAGCAGAACAGATGCAGGCGTTTTAATGCACACAAGCCAAAAACTGTGCGCGCCTCCAATCTGTCCCAGCCGCCCCCCAATCTCAGAAAATGACCTGCTAAAACGCGCCCCTAGGAGGAAACATTGGGGTTTGCTTAAAACAGCAGAAACAACTGGCGACGCTTGATTGTACGATTTATGGTGCCGTCTTCCTGGCGCGGGAAACGCTTCATGAAAAATTCATGAGGCGCTAAAAGTACTTTTTGCAAAGAAAGCAAACGAAGGCTCCCGCTCCCTCCTCATCCTCCTCAAGTCAGCAAAGAGCCCTAAATTATTCATATCTGATAGGGCAACGCCGGGACCTGGGTATACAATCCTGAGCCAATCACAATCCTGAGCACTAAACCAATCACACACAATCTGCATTCATTATTCTATTGTAACAGGAGGAATTTTCTGATTGTGCATATTTTGCATATTTTACTAACAGCTTGGACAATTAATCATTATAACTTTTACTTGTAAAAGGGAACCTGTCATTCAAATTAACTCACCCAAAATAAATAATTCATAAAAACTATGATTAAAAACCATTGCCCTTATCCCTGAGCGGTTCCGTTCCGTGGCTACAATGTTACAAAAGTCAGTTTGTATCAATCCTGCATATTATATTTTCCTTCATGGTGTCCTTGTTGCGGATGGCGGGCACACCTGTGTCCCTCTCCGCTGCGTCCCTGCTGCTCCATTCCAAGGCCCGGACTTACCTCTCCAACACTCCAGATTCCCAACTAGGCCTGTCCTTGCCCACTAGGCACCGCGCGCCGGCTCTCCTGGACTTAAAGGGCCAGTGCCCTCCTGATTGGAGCTCGTTAATCCGGGTCACCCTTATAATCGGGCACCTCCCTTTCTGCCTCGCTGGATCTTCAGCATCATTTCCTGCTAATTGAAAGCCCTCCAGTGTTGCTGTGTTTCCTGTGTTCCTGTGTTACCAGTATTCCTCTGTGTTCCTGTCATCCGTTCCTGGCTGCCTATACTGTGACTCCAGTTTCCACTGTGTGCCATTCCGTCCCTGTCTGCCTCTACCGTTACCGTGTGCCAGCTCCTGTGTTCCTGCCGTGAGTTCCAGCATGTCCTCCCAAGCTGTTCTCCTGCTGCCACCCCGGGCTCGGACTGTGTCCTGCCTCTCCGTACTACCTTGGCTGCCACTGCGGGCCTAATCGCACCCGTTGAATGACCTGTTGCCACCCCGCCGCATCAAGACCATCCCGTTTTGGGGTGGGCTCTGGCGAAGACCAGGCGCCACTCCAGTCCTAGGTGTCGGCTAGTACCATCTCCCGCGATGGCCCAGAGGGTCCACAGACTACTCCTTCCGGACTGTCAACCCCTGACAGTTGTGACACATGGCATGTGACCAGGGTGAAGTCATCTATAGTCCTTTACCCCATAATATTTCCAAAGTCTACCCCATGTATGTATCTGATTACATGAAATCATAGCAGCCCCCATGGAAGATGGGGAGGGGTAGAAGTACATGGAGACTGCTGTGATTTCATGTGATCAGATACATACATGGGGTAGAATTTGTAAACGTTACTTGGTAAAGGACCTTAGATGACATCACCCTGGTTCCATGACATGGTGAGTAGGCATATGGCATGGGGACGAGTAGATGGAAGAAGCCAGCTGAGCAGGACACACCCCGTCTGATGCCAAGTTAAATTTTCAAAGTCTATCCCATGTATATATCTGATCACATGAAATCATAGCAGTCTCCATGGAAGATGGGGAGGAGTAGAAGTACATGGAGACTGCTTTGATTTTATGTGATCAGATACATACATGGGGTAGACTTTGCAAATGTTGCTGGGTAAAGGACCTTAGATGACATCACCCTGGTTCAGTGACATGTAGTACTGAATGGTGAGTAGACATATGGCATGGGGATAAGTAGATGGGAGGAGCCAGCTGAGCAGGACACACCCCCTCTGATGCCAAGTAACATTTTCAAAGTCTACCCCATGTATGTATCTGATCACATGAAATCATAGCAGCCTCCATGGAAGATGGGGAGGAGTACTCAGGTCAACATCTGCAAAGAGTTTGTATGTTCTCTCCGTGTTTGCGTGGGTTTCCTCCGGGTACTCCGGTTTCCTCCCACACTCCAAAACATACTGTTAGGCTGTTTACATTGTGAGCCCCATGGGGACAGGGACCAATTTGACATGCTTGTGCAGCGCTGCGTAATCTGTGTGCGCTATATAAATAAAGAATTATATTATTATTAAGTACATGGAGACTGCTGTGATTTCATGTGATCAGATACATGGGGTAGAATTTGCAAATGTTGCTGGGTAAAGGTCCGTAGATGACATCACCCTGGTTCCATGACATGAAGTATTGAATGGTGAGTAGGCATATGGCATGGGGATGAGTATATGGGAGGAGCCAGCTGAGCAGGACACACCAAGTAACATAACAAAGGTGATTAATGGGGATGTGAGGGGGACATTTTTTAGCTAAAAGAAGAGTGTCAGTGAGATTCTATGGGAACCTGTCATTAGTTGTATTTGTGAAAAATGTAGTGACAGGTTCCCTTTAAAACTTTAAAAAATCAGTGCACAGTCATAGATTAGACAATCTTATGCGTCACCAATATGTTGGATTGTAAATTTCATATAATTTAAGATTGTGCAAGACTCATTTTGACCCACTATTTTTTGTGTAAATTTGCCACGCCCTTTTTATACTAGCCAATAAATATTAAAATACTTGCAACATTTTAGCCCGATTTTTTTTCGGTGCAAAGACACCAGATTGTCTCAGGACACATAGGAATTACATCCTGATTGCTTTGTG
This sequence comes from Engystomops pustulosus, assembly GCF_040894005.1. NCBI lineage: Eukaryota > Metazoa > Chordata > Amphibia > Anura > Leptodactylidae > Engystomops > Engystomops pustulosus. Next base: position 8,476,381 of record NC_092411.1, on the reverse strand, counting down.
TATTAGTTCTGGTTCTCTATTTTGCCATCTTTTTTATCGGAGATTATTATTCTCTATTCGAGGGTCAAAAACAGCCATGGAAAATTGGGAACATAAAAATCCTACATGCTTGACATGGGTGTCATTTAAATCTTAGGGGCCACAGTGCAACAGGCCTCCAACTACCTGGTAGCAATTATTATACCGATGTCTCGGAAGAATGTGTAGAATCTATGGGCCCCACTAAGACTCTAGGGCCCAGCAGCCATCATATAATCCTGAAGTCCTTTATTCCCCCCGATCAACCGTAATTATATTAACTACTACAATGGGAGCATTATTGCTATATTGGCTGTGAAGGAGGGGGAGCTGGAAATATATTGGCTACTGTGGGGAGTGTGGGGCATTGGGTACAGTGAGGGCATTATTACTATGTTGGCTACTGTAGTAACAGCATTACCATATTGGCTACTGTGGGAGCAATGTTACCATGTTGGTTACTGTGTGGACAGCATTGCTATTGGCTACTGTGGGGGTGTTGTTAATATATTGGCTATGCTGGGACAATGTTACCATGTTGTATATCATTGCATAGTATATTGGACACTGTGGGGCACTTTTGCCTTGATGTGGTGCGGCACTTTTACTCTATTGGCTAATGTGGGAGTAATGTTGCTGTGTTGGTTACTGTGTGGACAGCATTGCTTTTGGCTACTGTGGGGGTGTTGTTAATATATTGGCTTTGTTGGGGCAATGTTATCATGTTGTATATCATTGCGTAGTATATTGGACACTATGGGGCACTTATGCCTAGATGTGGTGTGGCACTTTTACTGTAATGACTACTGTGGGGGAACTGTGGCCCTAACCCTATTGGGTATTGTAATGACATAATATTGATCTCTATGTAAGAAGTAGAACAGTAGTATTTTTTGAGGAGATGACGATGAATTGAAGAAACAACGTAACAAGTGGTGGCCTGAAGAAGCTGACATGGGGTTCCAGATAGACAAAGGAAAATGAAAGAGAACATTTCCACTCACAGACGCCAATGGTGAGTCATCAGATTAACATCGCTGCTATAATCCATCAGCTCCCAATTATTCGGCATCTCCTCTGTGATGTGACGCTCTGCTATCTTCTCCTATGCGGGGAACCTACATGGAGAAAGCTGGATACTGTCAGAGTTATCATTCAGCAGACATTGGGTCTCATGTACTAAGGGCTTTGCGCCAGTTTTCTCTCCGACTTTGCACGTTCTTTTAGGTGTAAACTCCTTGTACAGGTATTTAAGAAGTGTCTGTGCCACATTTATGTCACACGCGACCCTTTTGTGGCGCAGCTGCGCTATTCTTCATGCTAATTAGGGGGCGTTCCAGTGCTCATTCGCACCGCGCACCGTGATTAATGTGCAATGTCTGTCGCCCGCCCTATGCTAAAGGTGCCACACGAAAAAGTTGGTGAACTCTGTTGGGCCACTGCAGAGAAGCACCAGATTCATGACTTCTGGCGCACGTTCTTAATGAATCGGTCGCAACGAGCATTATACACGGAAAGAGCACTTTTAGTGCATTTTCCGACAATCTCAGTAAATGTGCCCCATTTTGATGAATCTGGTGCAGTGTAAAGCTGTCTCTCTCACACTGCTTGGTTCTAGTCCTGTATTTATGTAGTAATCCTGATTCTAGTCCTGTATCTATGTAGTAATCCTGGTTCTTGTCCTGTATCTATGTAGTAATCCTGGTTCTAGTACTGTATCTATGTAGTAATCTTGGTTCTTGTCCTGTATCTATATAGTAATCTTGGTTCTTGTCCTGTATCTATGTAGTAATCTTGGTTCTTGTCCTGTATCTATGTAGTAATCCTGGTTCTAGTCCTGTGTCTATGTAGTAATCCTGGTTCTAGTACTGTATCTATGTAGTAATCTTGGTTCTTGTCCTGTATCTATATAGTAATCCTGGTTCTTGTCCTGTATCTATGTAGTAATCCTGGTTCTAGTCCTGTATCTATGTAGTAATCCTGGTTCTAGTGCTGTATCTATGTAGTAATCCTGGTTCTAGTCCTGTATCTATGTAGTAATCCTGGTTCTAGTCCTGTATCTATGTAGTAATCCTGGTTCTAGTCCTGTATCTATGTAGTAATCCTGGTTCTAGTCCTGTATCTATGTAGTAATCTTGGTTCTAGTCCTGTATCTATGTAGTAATCCTGGTTCTTGTCCTGTATCTATGTAGTAATCCTGGTTCTAGTCCTGTATCTATGTAGTAATCCTGGTTCTAGTCCTGTATCTATGTAGTAATCCTGGTTCTAGTCCTGTATCTATGTAGTTATGCTGGTTCTAGTCCTGTATCTACGTAGTTATCCTGGTTCTAGTTCTGTATCCATTTATTATTCTTGATTCCGGTGCTGTTTCTATGTACGAATCTTGGTTCTGTTCCTGTAGCTAAATAGAAACTTTGGTTTTGGTAATGTATCTATGTACTGATCCTGGTACTGGTACCATATCTGTGTAGTAAACAGATAGATATTATAGAAACAAAGTAATAACATCTCTATAAATCAAATGTATAATCCTGGTGTAAACGAAACACATTTTTCCCATAAAATGACCCATTACCCTCCCTCCTACCTGACACTCGGCTTGTAATATTCATAGTATTATTGCGGGATTGTGCTCATTTATGATCTGGCTTTTATGATGTCATTAAGAGATGACAGCTATTTCCAGCAGCTTCTCTTATATTTTACATTTTCATCTTATTTTCCCAGGATAAAAAATAGTTGATGACTCATTTTATTATTTAGGACTGGAGATGAATAACGGATCGCCGGAGGGACGGGGGGCGGCACAGGAGCGTTTGTAATTGATATAAAAATGACAAATTTCCCTGTTTGAAAGCCATTAAATGGGAAGAATAGAAATATCTCACGTAAACTGCTAATAAAACAAGCGGCTAATTCTGAGGGCGCGAAAAAGCGGAGACTGACCCCCGTTCTGTAATAACTTCCGAAACCGATGTTTACGGCCATAAACCATCTTTTCTTTGTTGGGAAATCGTAATGTTTTACGGCTGGGTATGGCCCACATCAATTTTGAAAAGTTAAAACAAATCAGAACAATAAATACAAATATTTTGTAAGAAAAATAACAAAGTGACTTCTCTATAATAATATTTTATTTTATTTTACTTTCTATAATGGTAAAAAAAGGAAATCTACTGCTTAATGTAAAGGGTTGTTCGCATTTTAGCAAATAAATATTAAATAATATAAAATATAATGGGGCTCATTTACTTACCCGGTCCTGTCGCGATCCTGCGGTGTGTTGTCCGACCAGGATTCGGGTGATTCACTAAGGTCATGCGCCCGATATCCAGCAGGTGTCGCTGCTGCGCCGAGGTCCGCCAAAGTTCACCTGCTTCTTCCTGGTGCATGTAAGTGCTTGATCTTGCGACACATTTTGTTTTGCCCGACGGCCACACCCCCCGATTTCTGTCGCGTGAAAGCCGGGGCGATTGCACCGAAATTCGATCGCATGCGCCATTGCCGCAAAACGGAAAAATTTGGGAAACCCGACGGAAATGCGGCCGCGGAGCCCCGATATGTATAAAATATTATACAAATCTGACCATAGTCACACAGGTGCACGGCTCGTTATATCCCTGGTCATGTGATGTCACACAGGTGCACGGCTCTTTATATCCCTGGTCATGTGATATCACACAGGTGCACGGCTCGTTACATCCCTGGTCATGTGATGTCACACAGGTCCACGGCTCGTTACATCCCTGGTCATGTGATGTCACACAGGTGCATGGCTCGTTATATCCCTGGTCATGTGATGTCACACAGGTGCACGGCTTGTTATATCCCTGGTCATGTGATATCACACAGGTGCACGGCTCGTTATATCGCTGGTCATGTGATGTCACACAGGTGCACGGCTCGTTATATATATCTGGTCATGTGATGTCACACAGGTCCACGGCTCGTTACATCCCTGGTCATGTGATGTCACACAGGTCCACGGCTCGTTACATCCCTGGTCATGTGATGTCACACAGGTGCATGGCTCGTTATATCCCTGGTCATGTGATGTCACACAGGTGCACGGCTTGTTATATCCCTGGTCATGTGATATCACACAGGTGCACGGCTCGTTATATCGCTGGTCATGTGATGTCACACAGGTGCACGGCTCGTTATATATATCTGGTCATGTGATGTCACACAGGTGCACGGCTCGTTATATCCCTGGTCATGTGATGTCACACAGGTGCACGGCTCCTTATATCCCTGGTCATGTGATGTCACACAGGTGCATGGCTCCTTATATCCCTGGTCATGTGATGTCACACAGGTGCACGGCCTGTTATATCCCTGGTCATGTGATATCACACAGGAGCACGGCTCGTTATATCCCTGGCCATGTGATATCACGCAGGTGCACGGCTCATTATATCCCTGGTCATGTGATGTCACACAGGTGCACGGCTCGTTATATCCCCGGTCATGTGATGTCACACAGGTGCACGGCTTGTTATATCCCTGGTCATGTGATATCACACAGGAGCACGGCTCGTTATATCCCTGGTCATGTGATATCACACAGGTGCACGGCTCATTATATTCCTGGTCATGTGATGTCACACAGGTGCACGGCTTGTTATATCCCTGGTCATGTGATGTCACACAGGTGTACGGCTCGTTATATCCCCGGTCATGTGATGTCACACAGGTGCACGGCTTGTTATATCCCTGGTCATGTGATATCACACAGGAGCACGGCTCGTATATATCCCTGGCCATGTGATATCACACAGGTGCACGGCTCATTATATCCCTGGTCATGTGATGTCACACAGGTGCACGGCTTGTTATATCCCTGGTCATGTGATGTCACACAGGTGTACGGCTCGTTATATCCCCGGTCATGTGATGTCACACAGGTGCACGGCTTGTTATATCCTTAGTCATGTGATATCACACAGGAGCACGGCTCGTTATATCCCTGGTCATGTGATATCACACAGGTGCACGGCTCATTATATCCCTGGTCATGTGATGTCACGCAGGTGCACAGCTCCTTATATCCCTGGTCATGTGATGTCACACAGGTCCACGGCTCGTTACATCCCTGGTCATGTGATGTCACACAGGTCCACGGCTCGTTACATCCCTGGTCATGTGATGTCACACAGGTGCATGGCTCGTTATATCCCTGGTCATGTGATGTCACACAGGTGCACGGCTTGTTATATCCCTGGTCATGTGATATCACACAGGTGCACGGCTCGTTATATCGCTGGTCATGTGATGTCACACAGGTGCACGGCTCGTTATATATATCTGGTCATGTGATGTCACACAGGTGCACGGCTCGTTATATCCCTGGTCATGTGATGTCACACAGGTGCACGGCTCCTTATATCCCTGGTCATGTGATGTCACACAGGTGCATGGCTCCTTATATCCCTGGTCATGTGATGTCACACAGGTGCACGGCCTGTTATATCCCTGGTCATGTGATATCACACAGGAGCACGGCTCGTTATATCCCTGGCCATGTGATATCACGCAGGTGCACGGCTCATTATATCCCTGGTCATGTGATGTCACACAGGTGCACGGCTCGTTATATCCCCGGTCATGTGATGTCACACAGGTGCACGGCTTGTTATATCCCTGGTCATGTGATATCACACAGGAGCACGGCTCGTTATATCCCTGGTCATGTGATATCACACAGGTGCACGGCTCATTATATTCCTGGTCATGTGATGTCACACAGGTGCACGGCTTGTTATATCCCTGGTCATGTGATGTCACACAGGTGTACGGCTCGTTATATCCCCGGTCATGTGATGTCACACAGGTGCACGGCTTGTTATATCCCTGGTCATGTGATATCACACAGGAGCACGGCTCGTATATATCCCTGGCCATGTGATATCACACAGGTGCACGGCTCATTATATCCCTGGTCATGTGATGTCACACAGGTGCACGGCTTGTTATATCCCTGGTCATGTGATGTCACACAGGTGTACGGCTCGTTATATCCCCGGTCATGTGATGTCACACAGGTGCACGGCTTGTTATATCCTTAGTCATGTGATATCACACAGGAGCACGGCTCGTTATATCCCTGGTCATGTGATATCACACAGGTGCACGGCTCATTATATCCCTGGTCATGTGATGTCACGCAGGTGCACAGCTCCTTATATCCCTGGTCATGTGATGTCACACAGGTGCACGGCTTGTTATATCCCTGGTCATGTGATGTCACACAGGTGTACGGCTCGTTATATCCCCAGTCATGTGATGTCACACAGGTGCACGGCTTGTTATATCCCTGGTCATGTGATATCACACAGGAGCACGGCTCGTATATATCCCTGGCCATGTGATGTCACACAGGTGCACGGCTTGTTAGTATCATAGAGAGTAATCAGAGCTTTGAGTTATAATGAGCCGTGCTCCTGTGTGACCAGGTCCAGTAGAAGTAAACATAGAAGCTTTCTATAGCAGGACAGCAAGCAGAGATCTTGAAAACTGTGAGTAACATATAGAAAGTATATTGGAAAACTATATAACTTTTAACCGCACAAACAATAACATTAATTTGCTGAAATGGGAATAGCCCTTTTACCTCTACAAAGAGCCCCCAATGATACTTAATGCAGCTACAACAATGGTAAAAATCCTCAATACCGCCATACCTTTATCATGGAAATGACTCCTTCTTTTTAAAAAAATTAATTTTATATTGATGTGGCAGAAGTGCTTTGGGGGGCATTACCAGAGCCCCTCCTAGGTCCAGGATTAGGCCCCCCTCTACCAAGCCTAGCTGCCTCCTTTGGTCATCTGCAGCTGACTGAGAGCAGCGGATGGCCCTTCATTGGAGGAGCATAGAGCGCATGCGCAGGTATTCCCTGTGACATCATCGGTAGATGGCAGCGCTGGAAGACTGGGAATAAAAAGATGGTGACAGACTGTGAGCTCTAGAACTGAACCCACCACATCTTCCCTACCCACTTATTTAAACCCCCCTAGGTGGTGGCCGATAACTGCTTAACTAGAAGGGATAACAGCAGACAAAGATAATACAAAAAAAGACAAATAAGAAGAGACATCAGAGCCAAGCCAGAAACCTAGAGGACAATGAAGTACCAAATCAATAGACAAAGAGATACCAGGAGACAAGGGGTCATAATATTAGAACTGACAGAATACACACAAGATTGGAAGTGTGAACTATAACAAGCACTAAGGGGAAATTCCCAGGACCTCTTATGTGATGGCAGATTCCAGGTTCAAACATTTATGGGATAGGGATTGTGTCCATCACAGCAGGTTAACTGTTAGTAAAGCAGGAGGTGTGTTACATAGTTATACAATCCTGCTCGGAAGTAACAGACCTGTGTTTACACTAATGACAAAGCAATGTTTATCGGCGCATCCTCAGCCGCACGTTACTGACTGTGCATGGACGAAGTGCTGCGGGCGGCCCGATACCGGATGCCAGCGCACATCGGGCACATCGCCATGAAGGTTACATTATTTTTCTTAAAGGAAGGAGCTGGCTAATTTACATAATAATTTACAGATCTAAGAATGACCTACCTGTGTGTGGTGGAAGGGGGCGGGGGGTCTCCCAGTGCTTCCGCAGGAAGGAAACAAGGTTTGGAAATGGACTTCACCGCACAAACATTCTTGCTCCAAGAATCACAGATCATGGACTGAATACAGTGTGGAGGGCGGGACTTCAGGGATCCTAGTGATACTAGATGCAAGGAGTTCCTGCTTCCTCATGGAAGAGTATAGATCTAAAATTTTGGTAAAATTACATTTTAACATACATATCACCATCTTCTGACAGCTGTAACTTCTTATTTTGGTGTGTAGAGATAAGCAATGTATCAATTTAATGTTTCCAATTATTTTCCTTCTTACGTAGATCTAGTTCGCACAATTTTTCCAGCTTGCGTTGGATAAATCTGTATCGGCATCACGCTCTGTCCGTGGTAGGTGGCTGAGTAGGTGCTGACTGTCTCCTGATGTTTTTCTTGCATATCATAGTGTGAAAATGGATTTAGGCTTGCTGGGCTATTTTTTGGATTGATTAGCTCTACACCCATCTCTTTCCTTCATCTTAGCTTTGGTTTTTCAATGGTTATCTTGCTATCCTGCTTATTCGCCTTAGGGTGCTGGCTACAGTCATTCTTAGGCAGCTCCGTAATGCTCTTGTGACTCTGAATCTTGGTAAGCTGATATTTGGCTTGTGCTCAGACTATTCTGCTAACTTGTGACATTGTGCTGGATTTAACCTTTGTTGTGACCTGGCTCTGTGACCATTTTTATCTGTTTATCCATTCGTACTGTCTTGTCTTCTACTGCATGTTTTATACTTTGGTGCAGCGAAGAATTGTCTTCTAGTTGTCTACTGCTAAGAAGGGAATTAGTCTCAGGGCCCACTGTCTCTAGCTGTGTATTCAGCCAGTTCACACACCCTGCATGACACATAAAACTTCATACACCAACTTGATGTATGTTAACTTACCAGCATTATCCAAAATTAGAGACATTGGAGCACATTTACTTACCTGGTCCAGTCGCGATCCAGCGACGCGTTCTCCGATGAGGTTTCGGGTCTGCCGGGATTCAATAAGGTCCGTGCGCCCGATATCCACCAGGTGTCGCTGCTGCGCCGAGGTCCGCTGGAGTTCACCTTCTTCCTGGTGCATGTTAGTGCTGATCTTGCGACACAAATTCTTTTTTAGATTCCGTGTTTTTTCCGAATCCATTGGGTTGTCCGACGGCCACGCCCCCAATTTCTGTTGCGGGAAAACCGGCACCGATGCACCACAATACGATCATGTGCTCCGAAATCCCGGGGCAATTCGGTGCAAATCGGAAATCGCCAGGAAACCTGACAGAAGTGTGCGATTCGGACCCTTAGTAAATGAGCCACATTTTATCCAAAAACCAAGCGGGTTCTGGAAGAAGCTGCTGTGTACATGGTCAGCTGTGGTCCTCCATAATGTTTTATACTGCCTGATGATCTGATTTTGTGAGCTCATCAGCCGGATCTCTACCAGTAACAATAAGTTCTGATTATTTTCTAAAGATCATCACTTTTAAACTTCTCATCATCATCTTCATCTTATATAACAATGGTCAGTGATTCCATCCAAATAATATTCAATAAAAATGGCTGATTATTAGGAAACACATGCCCAGGGTCTTAAATTGCAACTCAGAGATCAGGAGGAGATAATCAGTACAACCAGCAGATGAGCAGATCAGTATGTGGCACCTTTTAGTGATTTTTCATCCTTTTATATTTCAGCCTGATAAATTAGTATTATATTGTTAAAGCTGTTTTTACTAAAAAAGTTTTTGGAAGACTTCCAAATGTTTAAAAAATATAGATAACCAAACCCCAATTGATAAAAAGGCTGTAGCCACTTTGCCTCATTATATAACATCTCCTTACTAAATGGAGACTGGGAATATTTTCTTTTGTAAAGACATTAACCCAGGTCTCGTGTTTGACCCATAATCCCACCAACTCAGTGGCCCCCACACAATATAATCCCCTCTGAAGGGCCAATACAGGAACCCCCTTTATATAATGTCCCAATATGGTATTGTTCCCCTCCTACATTTCCAAGTTCCTTCCTTTGAAACTGTCTGTCTCTGTCCAACAAAATATCCAAGGTTATGGGAACAAAAGGACACGGCCTTAAAATGGCCTTACAGGCAGAGTAATTTTTTAGTTTTTCCATGCTCAATTTCAAAATTAAAGAGGACCTGTCACCAGATTTTGACTACCCTGACTAACTATGCCTGCTGATAAAGGGAAACAAGTCCCCTATATCACCTGAAATTAGCTGCCAGTGAGGCCCTGTACCTTAATTACAGCAATTTTTCTGATATGCAAATGACTTTTTCTGACTCATCTCTGGCAGCCTGAGAGAGGAGGAGAGTCAGAGATACCAGTGAGCCACGCCCCATCAAATTCCTGCTCTGCCTCCTTATACTGAGGGACGGTCTGCTAATATTCAACTACAGACACATAAACCTCTATGTGCAAATGGCAAATATTGGTGCACATTTACTTACCAGTCCGTGCGCGATCCCTGAGGTGCATTGTCCGACAATCCTGCACGATTCACAAAGATCATGTGCCCGATATCCTGCATGTGTCGCTTCCCTGCTCTGGTCCGCCGGAGTTCACCTTCTTCTTCCCGGTGCATGTAAGTGCATGGTCTTGCGACACAATTTAAATGTTAAATCCCTCGTGTTGTCCGAATCCATAGGATTGTCAGACAGCCCGCCTCCTGATTTGTGTCACCGGAAACCCGGCGCCGATGCGCCACAATCTGGTCGCAGTGTAGTTCCTCGGCGCAATCCCCGTAAAACATCTGAAAACCTGACAGATGCGGCTGCAGGCCCTTAGTAAATAAGCCCCATTGTGTCAATTATTTTACACGGTGCCTTGTGGTACATTCATGACATGTAACCTGTGACATTGCCTTCTAATAATAGCAAACTGTACACCATGTATGTCATTACATGAAATCACAGCAGCCTCTATGGAGGATGGAGAGGAGTAGAAGTCCATGGAGGCTGCTGTGACTTCATGTGGTCAGATACATACATGGGGTACAGTTTACTATTATTAAGAGGCTAAAGTACCTGAGATGATGTCACTCTGGTCACATGACATGAACTGTGACCAGTAAGGAAGCATAAGGCATGGGGAGGATTAGATGGGAGGGGCTGGATGAGCAGGACACGCCACCCTCTGATGCCAGGGAATATAAGATAAAAGGTGATTTATTTGGATGTAAGCCAAACAATTTTTAGCTAAAAGAAGGGGTCAGTCAGTTAATAGGGCTCTATAGGAACCTGTCACTGGCTGTATATGAGCAAGTGTGGTGACAGGCTCCCTTTTTATTTTTTTTAATCCTTAATTTTTAATTTTAATTTTTTTTTTTTGCAGGAACAGCTGTATTTTCCAAAAGCTTTATATTTAGGGTAAAATAGCATATGTCATGGGTGCCCCTGCAACCCATATCCAGTTGTGATTTCTGAGTATTATCCATTGTGACCTTCTGCTACGTTCCTGATCTTGATTCCTTGCCGCCAGTCTTGACCTTCTGCGACGCCCCCGACTCCAATCCTGTGCCGCCAGTCCTGACCCCAATCCTGTGCCGCAGGTCCTGACCCCAATCCTGTGCCGCCAGTCCTGACCCCAATCCTGTGCCGCCAGTCCTGACCCCAATCCTGTGCCGCCAGTCCTGACCCCAATCCTGTGCTGCCAGTCCTGACCCCAATCCTGTGCCGCCAGTCCTGACCCCAATCCTGTGCCGCCAGTCCTGACCCCAATCCTGTGCTGCCAGTCCTGATCCCAATCCTGTGCCGCCGGTCCTGACCCCAATCCTGTGCTAACGGTCCTGACCCCAATCCTGTGCCACCGGTCCTGATCCCAATCCTGTGCCGCCAGTCCTGACCCCAATCCTGTGACGCCATTCCTGACCCCAATCCTGTGCCGCCAGTCCTGACCTTCTCCAATTCTGTACCTCGCCTTGGCCACCACTGTGGGCAAATTCGTGACAGCATGGAATAATAAATAATGTGACAGGAGAAGTAAAATTTGTTACACACAAAATAAGCCCTCACACAGCTCCGTGCACAGAAAAATGGGAAATTATGGATTTCTGAAGGTGCGTCCTTAAGGGGTTAAAAAAGTTGCCAACGTGTGAATACAATACATCAACAGCGACCGTATCCAGTTCTATTATTGTTCTTTTTTTCTAGTCTTGTTGCTTTTGTTCTTCTACACCAGAACTTAAATCACTGTAGGCCACGGGAGCCATTGACTCTGATAAATTTGCGCGGCGTCCTCGGGCATTTAGGTAGTTTGGCACATCTTAAATTACGGTAACAAATAAAGGTTATTCTCCGCTGCGACATTCCGGCTCCCAGTTGTACTTTGCGGAGAGCGCGGTCCTGCGAAAATGTGATGATGGAGGGGATTTTGGTCGAGGGGAGGGAGAGGTTTTGTATTGAGGTCCTTCGGACACTTCCCCGAGTATATGATCTTCATAAATGTCAGAGCGTCTCCAGCCTTAGATCATGGAGAAGCAATCACGTCCGTATCGTCTCTCGTAAAAAGAGATTTTGCAGTGAACAATTTCTTTGGCGTTGTATTGTATCTGGAGACGGCGGCTCGTTAAACCCGTCCGATCTATATTTCTCTAATGACAGGAAGGAGCGGAGCGGACACAAGGACACAGAAAGTCTCCATCATGGACTGGAATGAAAAGGTAAAAGACTTTACTGCTGGTATTAAACGTCTCATTACGATGTTACGGCCGTTGTCGTTATTTGGACGAGGGGGAAAATTGGCAAAAAAGTGGAAAAACTTTCGTCGTGACCTTGATGCAAAGACTAATGGCTCAAACTGCTGCGGATTTATCAGGATGGAGCAAATCTATAGACATTCACGCCACATGTTTCATTCCTGGTGCAAATGATCAAACTCCTTGGGGGTCACATCCACTAAATAAAAAATAGAACCTGTCAGCAGAATTTCTCCATTAAACCTAATGAAAAGTTCCCCCAGAAGTCTTCATACTGTGCCCCGTGCTTGTTTTTATTTTTTGAATAACAATTTCATATCTTACAAAGTCAAAAGGGCGTGTCATTCCTGATGGAGGAGGGGCCGAGGAAGCTGAGTGAGGGCAGGAATAAATGAGCTGAGGGATGGGGGAGTGAGGGAGTGAGGGAGCGGAGGCAGATTGTTGGTTGACTTGACTGAAGAGAATACTTGTGGGAGGGGGAATGAGGGAGCTGCGGGAGAGACATTGGCCCATACACACAGTGAATAGGATATTCAGGACTTGATGAGTCTCCTGGCAAGGGGTCAGCAGCTTTTTTTAAAGTTATTTTAGATCTGAGGTGTGCATTTTTACACTAAAAAGGATGGGGCACAGTATAGAATACCGAGCTAGTACACACAGTGATGTCACAGTACAGGGATAATACACACAGTGATGTTACAGTACAGGGATAATACACACAGTGATGTCACAGTACAGGGATAATACACACAATGATGTCACAGTACAGGGATAATACACACAGTGATGTCACAGTACAGGTATAATACACACAGTGATGTTACAGTACAGAGATAATACACATAGGGATGTCACAGTACAGAGATAATACACACAGTGATGTCACAGTACAGGGATAATACACACAGTGATGTCACAGTACAGGGATAATACACACAGTGATGTCACAGTACAGGGATAATACACACAGTGATGTCACAGTAGAGGGATAATACACACAGTGATGTTACAGTACAGAGATAATACACACAGTGATGTCACAGTACAGGGATAATACACACAGTGATGTTACAGTACAGGATAATACACACAGTGATGTCAAAGTACAGGGATAATACACACAGTGATGTCACAGTACAGAGATAATACACAAAGTGATGTCACAGTACAGGGATAATACACACAGTGATGTCACAGTACAGAGATAATACACACAGTGATGTCACAGTACAGGGATAATACACACAGTGATGTCACAGTACAGGGATAATACACACAGTGATGTCACAGTACAGGGATAATACACACAGCGATGTCACAGTACAGGGATAATGCACACAGTGATGTCACAGTACAGGGGATAATACACACAGTGATGTCACAGTACAGAGATAATACACACAGTGATGTCACAGTACAGGGATAATACACACAGTGATGTCACAGTACAGGGATAATACACACAGTGCTGTCACAGTACAGGAATAATACACACAGTGATGTCACAGTACAGGGATAATACACACAGTGATGTCACAGTACAGAGATAATACACACAGTGATGTCACAGTACAGAGATAATACACACAGTGATGTCACAGTACAGGGATACTACACACAGTGATGTCACAGTACAGGATAATACACACAGTGATGTCAAAGTACAGGGATAATACACACAGTGATGTCACAGTACAGAGATAATACACACAGTGATGTCACAGTACAGAGATAATACACACAGTGATGTCACAGTACAGAGATAATACACTCAGTGATGTCACAGTACAGGGATAATACACACAGTGATGTCACAGTACAGGGATAATACACACAGTCATGTCACAGTACAGGGATAATACACACAGCGACGTCACAGTACAGGGATAATACACACAGTGATGTCACAGTACAGAGATAATACACACAGTGATGTCACAGTACAGGGATAATACACACAGTGATGTCACAGTACAGGGATAATACACACAGAGACGTCACAGTATATGGATAATACACACAGTGATGTCACAGTACAGGGATAATACACACAGTGATGTCACAGTACAGGGATAATACACTCAGTGATGTCACAGTACAGGGATAATACACACAGTGATGTCACAGTACAGGGATAATACACATAGTGATGTCACAGTACAGGGATAATACACACAGTGATGTCACAGTACAGGGATAATACACACAGTGATGTCACAGTACAGAGATAATACACACAGCGACGTCACAGTATATGGATAATACACACAGTGATGTCACAGTACAGGGATAATACACAGAGCGATGTCACAGTACAGAGATAATACACTCAGTGATGTCACAGTACAGGGATAATACACACAGTGATGTCACAGTACAGGGATAATACACACAGTGATGTCACTGTACAGGGATAATACACACAGCGACGTCACAGTATATGGATAATACACACAGTGATGTCACAGTACAGGGATAATACACACAGTGATGTCACAGTACAGAGATAATACACACAGTGATGTCACAGTACAGGGATAATACACACAGTGATGTCACAGTACAGAGATAATACACACAGTGATGTCACTGTACAGGGATAATACACACAGTGATGTCACAGTACAGAGATAATACACACAGTGATGTCACAGTACAGGGATAATACACACAGTGATGTTACAGTACAGGGATAATACACACAGTGATGTTACAGTACAGGGATGATATACACAGTGATGTCACAGTACAGGGATAATACACACAGTGATGTCACAGTACAGGGATAATACACACAGTGATGTCACAGTACAGGGATAATACACACAGTGATGTCACAGTACAGGGATAATACACACAGTGATGTCACAGTACAGGGATAATACACACAGTGATGTCACAGTACAGGGATAATACACACAGTGATGTCGCAGTACAGGGATAATACACACAGTGATGTCACAGTACAGAGATAATACACAGTAATGTCACAGTACAGAGATAATACACACAGTGATGTCACAGTACAGGGATAATACACACAGTGATGTCACATTACAGGGATAATACACACAGTGATGTCACAGTACAGAGATAATACACTCAGTGATGTCACAGTATATGGATAATACACACTAATGTCAGAATACAACACTCGCACGCTCTGGCTCATAGATCCAACAATTTATGATTAAAGCACAAATTCTTATTAAAAAAATCTTCAGGACATACAAAGTGACACAAGTGAAGTCTAACAGCTTACGTGTTTCGGATAAACTCTGTGGCGCACATTTACTTAGAAAGTCAGAAACTTCACTAAAACTTCGCTCTTTCCGTGTATAATGCAGCGTGTGACCGATTCACATCTTTTTTGCGGTGCACCTTTAACAAAGGGCGTTGGACACAATTCGCATGTTAAATCCGGCGCTCAGTCCGAATCAGTCAGACTGTCCGCCGGCACGCCTCCTAATCTGTGTTACATGGAGGCAGCGAAGCTGCGCCACAAAAGTGTAGTGTGTGACCCAATAGCGGCGCAGACACTTCTTCAATTCCTGTGCCATGAAGAACGTGCACGGTCCGGCAAAGCCCTTAGTATATGAGCCCCTTTATCGTTATTCATGGCTTATTCATAAGTGTGCGACACTGAGGATCGCACCATACTCTGTATTCATTGCATTTACTATCCCTTCCAGTCCACTAAGTACATGATGGGGGTCATTTACTAAGGGCCCGAATCACGTTTTTTCCGACGGGTTATCTGAAAATTTCCGATTTGGGCCGATTTCCCCTGAATTGCCCCGGGATTTTGGCGCACGCAATCGGATTGTGGTGCATCGGCGCCGGCATGCACGCGGCGGAAATCGGGGGGGGGACGTGGCCGAACTAAAAGCAGACGGATTCGGAAAAACCGCCGCATTAAAAAAAAAAAAAAAGTGTCGCTTGACACGCACTTACCTGCACTCAGCCCGGCTTGGTGAAGTTCAGTGCATTCCGATGCTCTTCAGCTCAGCAGCGACACCTGGTGGACGTCGGAGTAACTGCCTTAGTGAATCCCGGCCGGACCCGAATCCACCGCAGAGAACGCGCCGCCGGATTGCGAATGGACCGGGTAAGTAAATTTGCCCCGATGCATCTATTCTACATTGTAACCATCTATTTCATTGTATCCATTTTTCATCGAATCATTCTCGGATTGCATGATTTACTCTGCACTTATTTATTATCAATGTTTTATTATTCTTTGATAACATGTTCCCATATGTTTTATATGTTCCTCTACCCACTCCATTTTTTTTTCTGAATCACAGCCATCCACATATTCCCATCAAGTTGAATAATTTGCGACAATTACAATTCTGTTACGCCCACTGGTTTTATGCTTCCTGTTCTTGTGGTATTATATGACACTTGTATCTTTAGTGCATTATTTCATTTTATCAATATTACATGTTTCCACGCATTGTATTTTATGTACGGTCAGTCCTGCTCTTCATGTACCTTCCTTTTCTATTGTTAGAAAATCCCACTTGAGAAAAGGAGTCCTTGGGGCTCATTTACTAAGGGTCCGCGGACCGCACAAACGTCGGATATTCCCACGATTACTATTTTGCACCGCATTTAAAAGCAGATTGTGGCGCACGCGATCGGATTTTGGCGGCAACTTTCATGTGACAGAAATCGGGGGCGGGCCTACGGACGATACAGACAACGCGCGGGATTAAACATTCAAAATTGTGTCGCAAGTCCAAGCAATTACATGCACCGGGAGGAAGAAGGTGAACTCCGGCGGAACTCAACAGGGAAGCGACCCATGCAGGATATTGGACGCACGATCTTAGTGACTCCCCGCACAGCGCATTATACACGGACAATGCACTTACATGCACCAGGAAGAAGAAGGTGAACTCCGGGGACCTGAGCGGGGAAGCGACACATGCAGGATATTGGACGCACGATCTTAGTGA
Source organism: Engystomops pustulosus (assembly GCF_040894005.1). NCBI lineage: Eukaryota > Metazoa > Chordata > Amphibia > Anura > Leptodactylidae > Engystomops > Engystomops pustulosus. Next base: position 8,459,064 of record NC_092411.1, on the reverse strand, counting down.
CTCCCCGCACAGCGCATTATACACGGACAATGCACTTACATGCACCAGGAAGAAGAAGGTGAACTCCAGGGACCTGAGCGGGAAAGCGACACATGCAGGATATCGGGTGCACGATCTTAGTGACTCCCCGCACAGCGCATTATACACAGACAATGCACTTACATGCACCAGGAAGAAGAAGGTGAACTCCGGGGACCTGAGCGGGGAAGTGACACATGCAGGATATCAGGTGCACGATCTTAGTGACTCCCCGCACAGCGCATTATACACGGACAATGCACTTACATGCACCAGGAAGAAGAAGGTGAACTCCAGGGACCTGAGCGGGGAAGCGACACATGCAGGATATCGGGTGCACGATCTTAGTGACTCCCCACACAGCGCATTATACACGGACAATGCACTTACATGCACCAGGAAGAAGAAGGTGAACTCCGGGGACCTGAGCGGGGAAGCGACACATGCAGGATATCGGGTGCACGATATTAGTGACTCCCCGCACAGCGCATTATACACGGACAATGCACTTACATGCACCAGGAAGAAGAAGGTGAACTCCAGGGACCTGAGCGGGGAAGCGACACATGCAGGATATCGGGTGCACGATCTTAGTGACTCCCCACACAGCGCATTATACACGGACAATGCACTTACATGCACCAGGAAGAAGAAGGTGAACTCCGGGGACCTGAGCGGGGAAGCGACACATGCAGGATATCGGGCACACAATCTTAGTGACTCCCCGCACAGCGCATTATACACAGACAATGCACTTACATGCACCAGGAAGAAGAAGGTGAACTCCGGGGACCTGAGCGGGGAAGCGACACATGCAGGATATCGGGTGCACGATATTAGTGACTCCCCGCACAGCGCATTATACACGGGCAATGCACTTACATGCACCAGGAAGAAGAAAGTGAACTCCAGGGACCTGAGCGGGGAAGCGACACATGCAGGATATCGGGTGCACGATCTTAGTGACTCCCCACACAGCGCATTATACACGGACAATGCACTTACATGCACCAGGAAGAAGAAGGTGAACTCCTGGGACCTGAGCGGGGAAGCGACCCATGCAGGAAATTGGACGCACGGTCTTAGTGAATTGCGGCAGCTCCAAATCCTCGTCGGGCAACGCATCTTGGGGATCGCAACGGACGGGTAAGTAAATGTGCACCATTGTATCTCTTACCAAATGTTTTTACCCCTTGAGCCTTTTTTTCCCAATATTTTGTACTATTTCCATTCCAGAGAAGGGAGAGGACACCCAATCAACCGGATTCATCCACCAAAATACCCCATTTAACCCCTTTTGGGTTATGAATACCAAAGTCAATGGGGCAGATTTACTTACCCGATCCATTTGCAATCCAGCGGCGCGTTCTCTGCGGTGGATTCGGGTCCGGCCCGGGATTCACTAAGGCAGTTCCTCCGACGTCCACCAGGTGGCGCTGCTGCGCTGAAGTCCGCCGAAATTCACTCAAGTTCACCAGCCTATTCCTAGTGAAGGTAAGTGCAAGTTCCGCGACAGCGTTTTTTTCCAAATCCGTTGGGTTTTAGTTCGGCCACGCCCCCCGATTTCCGTTGCGTGCATGCCAGTGCCCATGCGCCACAATCCGATCGCGTGCGCCAAAAGCCTGGGGCAATTCAGGGGAAATCGGCGCAAATCGGAAATATTGGGGTAACACGTCGGGAAAACGGGAATCGGGCCCTTAGTAAATGATCCCCAATGAACCAATGATGAGCGAGTGCAGCTGTGGTGGCCAACCATAGTTCTTCCCCTATTCCCACCATAGTTGTGCAACATGTGTGTGAGGAAGCATCTACTGCCGCACCGGAATGAGTTAAGGTCTGTCCCCCCCCCCCCCCCCTCTATATTTCATTGGTAATTGTTATGATACTCAGTTAATGATAATCTGTTTGCCCGCTTCATGTCCTGTTATGCCACATTGAGAGTTGCTTTGCCAGCGGAGAATGACCGTTATTTAATTCAGCATCTATATTTATGCAAATGAGGCCGGTAATGAGATTTCTAAAATGCAAGTTAGCCAACACTCCGTCTGAGGTTACATTTTCCCTAATTGGATTATACAAATTGCACATTGCAAAAAAATGATGGGGATGTATTATTAATTTTATAATTGGTGTCGGCACATTCCTCCGACATGAAATGATGGGAGTAATTGAATGATCATGGCAGGTAGCTGCAGACCCCCCTAATTCAATTTGGCTGCTCATAGCACCATCGACGCCCGGTCAAGTCACAATCTGATAATGAGACGTCATGTCCTTCCCTTCTCCAAGCTCTGTAATGTGCCTGTGATGAGGTTACCAATGATGAAGAAGTGAGATATCCCTTCAGTATTTGGTTAATTTATTACCGTCTTTTGATTCTAAGACAAGTTCAATGAGAAGCGGGAAGCGTAATAGATCCCCGCGGTCACATCCACTCATCTACAAATCTCCGAATCAGTCCCGAGCCAAGCATTCCGAGTTGACCATACATAAGGTTAGGAAGTCATTTAGCTCATTTGAATAAATTAGCATATTCCGCGCTAAGACTTCTATTAAATATGCATTAGTCAGATACATTAACTAAAGAATATTGGGAAAAAATTAGAGAGAACAAGGAAATATTACTGTAATTTAGAAGATGTATCCAAGGAGTTCTATGTGTCCAGTTTCGGTCAGTGAAAGCTGATGGGGTTATGAAAGTAGGCCAATTCTTAAAGGGGTTGGTTACTTATACTAAACTTAAACAGGGTAAGAATATGACCCTCGCAGGGTCACCCATATTATACCTAACTTATAAGGTTTTCCATGAGCCGTAGTTCACGTAACTCCCAGGACTTCATGTGACATCTAGTGTCCTGCTGGCTCCTGGGAGATGGAGGAGGCCGTGCAATCCTTATGGTCTACTCCCTCCCCTCATTATAATCATTCTCATATCAGTGGCTGGAGGGGCGTGCCAAGGACATCCACATGACTCTCCCACCCCTGATGTGGGAGTGGTTATGGTGGAGGGGGGTGCAGACAGTAATCAGCGCACGGCCTCCTCCATCCACCAGAAGCCAGTAAAACCCAAGTCCTGCTGCACATTATGTCACGTGACCTGTGGCGACCCTATTAGGTTCCACTTCCAAGCTTTGTAATGTCATATCTTTATATTAAACGGCCTGGGTGCAGCTCAGTAACATCTAACTGATTGGGGCTTCGCTGCAATACCCAGCACAACCACTATCCAAGCTATGTCACTGTGCTTGGTTGCCAATTAAAGACTGTAGTGCTCATATGTTGGGTTGGGAGGAGGGGTATTGAACACAGAACAGATTTGATATTGATGTCTTAGCGGAAGGGTAGGTCACCCTGAACAATTTTATTACATGATACTGAATTGGATTATGTCATTTAAAAATTTGGAGTATTTAAAAAGTTTGTCCATAACTTTACTATTGAAGACTAAACCTTTGAATAAGCCATCAGTATCCCAGCACTTTATGGGGGTCATTTACTAAGGGCCCGATTCGCGTTTTCCCGACGTGTTACCCGAATATTTCCGATTTGCGGCGATTGTACCTGAATTGCCCCGGGATTTTGTCGCACGCGACCGGATTGTGGCGCATCGGCGCCAGCATGCACGCAACGGAAATCGGGGGGCGTGGCCGAACGAAAACCCGACGGATTCGGAAAAACCGCCGCATTTAAGAAAAAAAATGTGTCGTGAAAATTACACTTACCTTCACCAGGTATAGGCAGGTGAATTTCAGGGCATTCCAGCGCGCCTCCGGGGAACTTCAGCGCAGCAGCGCCACCTGGTGGACGGCGGAGGAACTACCATAGTGAATCCCGGCCGGACCCGAATCCACCGCAGAGAACGCGCCGCTGGATCGCGAATGGACCGGGTATGTAAATCTGCCCCAATGTGTCAAACTGCTTGGCTTGGGACTGATACTCAGATTTGTAGATGACTTTTAGGACCTACGATGGCCAAGGTACAGTTTTTTCTGTACCCCCCTCGCTGTTACTCTTCGGTCTAGGACTGTCCGTAGGCAGGTGCCCCAAAATAAATCTGAACTTGTTCTTCCTGTACATATAACCTTCATAATCTTTGTAGTTTGTTTCTGGGGCAGTATGATATTATGGGGCAGATTTACTTACCCGGTCCGTTCGCGATCCAGCGGCGCGTTCTCTGCAGTGTTTTCGGGTCCGGCCGGGATTCACTAAGGCAGTTCCTCCACCGTCCACCAGGTGGCGCTGCTGCGCTGAAGTTCCCCGGAGGCGCGCTGGAATGCCCTGAAATTCACCGGCCTATACCTGGTGAAGGTAAGTGTAATTTTCGCTACACATTTATTTTCTTAAATGTGGCGGTTTTTCCAAATCCGTCGGGTTTTCGTTCGGCCACACCCCCCCCCCCAATTTCCGTCACGTGCATGCCAGCGCCGATGCGCCACAATCCGATCGCGTGCGCCAAAATCCCGGGGCAATTCAGGTACAATCGGCGCAAATCGGAAATATTCGTGTAACATGTCGGGAAAACGCGAATCGGGGCCTTAGTAAATGACCCCCTGTGTGTCAAGGTTGGTGGTCCTATATTACAGGACCAGTAGTCAGAGGCAGATAAGACCACCATGGGCCCTGGGCTGTATGAATATTATAGCCCCTACAAGTCCGGAATTACTTCCTACATCCGGTACTAGAATCAGCTTCTTGGGGAATGGAGGATGTGTCCCTTCTGCTGCTTTCTATCTGCGGTTTCAGGGCCATTGTAGGACCTTCAAAGGTCCTGAAATGGCTCATGTGTATATGTGTATGCAGAGTGGGAATAGGATTTCTTGGGTGAAGGTCCTTCTCAGTATAATGTTTGGTGGGTGGTTTAGGTGCTCATGGGCCCCCTAGAAGGTTTGGGCCCCAGGCTACCGCCCAAACCGCCTTTATTATATCCACTACTGGCTGTTATGCTGCACTGGAGTTCATGGAGAACCCAAAGTTTTCAGGAAAAGTTTCTTGATTTCTTTTCATTACTTCTTGATTTGGATAATAATCGCTGTCGAGGAGCAGAAAGACGCGGCAGGAATCATTGTCATTTCTCATAAAAACCATAAAATGAAAGTCCAAATAGCAAATAATTGGCAGCGCTGTGCTTGCTGCGGCTGATTATGTGTATAGCCGGTCATAGCGCGGGCAGAGGATGTGCTGACTGCTGATCCTGCATTGTGTATGACCCCTGCCAGGAGCAAACAACCAAAAGGTGCAACAAAGGAACGGTTATAGACCATAAACACCCAAGAGAAAAAAACCCTTCGCTGTAAGAAAACATCTAGTATTATTATAGCGGTTTTACCATTTGGTGTATTTTTGGCTCGGGATTTGCAGAACCGAACAGTCAAGTCCATGCCGAACACTGTGGGCTCATAACCCCAAACTTGTAACGGGACCTCAGCCAGGAGTCCGGAGCTCGGGCTCACCTCTGCCGGTAACACCTGCCATTGTTCCTGGCACTGATCGAAAGTCGTGCACGTATTTAATAGCGACATAAATAGCCGAACGTGTAGACTTTTCTATATTTAGCATTTCCATAGACCTGAATGGAGAGTGGCCGCGCATGCGTAGTATAGAGCCCAACTGTAGAGAGGGGGGTCAGTGGACCCAATTCTGGAGATTTATATGAAATATCACGTCTTAAACACTCCAGATGGGAATAGCCCTTAAATTTAATGTGCAATAAAGGCTTTAACTTATCAAATAGTCTAAAAAAAAAAAAGCTCCTCCCATTTCGTGTTTGCAGCTCCAATGTCTTAAGAAAAGATTTTTCCCAGGGCACTTCCAGGGCACGATCACTGTGATCGCTCCGCTTCCCGAGATTCTTTGAAAATTGACTGATCCAAAGTGGAAATGTGGGAGGGTGAAGAGGAACCAATGTACAACACAATCCACAAGTCTCATCAGGAGCGCATGTCGTCTTCTCACATGCGCCATCTCTTTTGATGTGACACAATCCATCCTGATAAACCCAGACACTTACTTATAGATCCAGCCACCGGGACTGTGTTACTCATCTGTTATCCATGGCCTCCTTCCTTCTAAAATCAATTTTTAAAATTTTGTTAATGATCGAGAAGGTCATTTACAGAGCCCCTCCGTCCGTGCTGTTGCTTCACAGGCTGTTACACTGTGCAGGTGCACTCCCTCTCCATCTCTCCGTCAGCACTTCCTCCTTCCTCTGCCTGCTGTAATTTCCTACAGTATGAGGGGGTAAGTGCTCCAGCACAGCGTAACAACCTATGAAGCTAATGCATGGAGGGGCTCTGTTAACATCCCCCAGAGCCCTTCTAACTCATTAGCATAATTATAAAACTTGATTTTAGAAGGCAGGAGCCATGGATAACAAATATAAGAAGATACCACAGTCACGGTGCCTGGATCTATGAGTAATGTCCCTGGTTTATCAGGGTGGATTTGGATAGACGATTGGTTTTAAAACTTTAGCCCTTAAAACCACTAAAATAGTCATCAGAAAAGAACAATTTCCAAAATATCGTATTCAGTTCTGATTGCAAGTTATATAAAAAAAAAGTCAAATATAAAACGAGTGGAATATAAACTCCGATGATCACATTGGGGCAGATTTACTTACCCGGTCCATTCGCGATCCAGCGGCGCGTTCTCTGCGGTGGATTCGGGTCCGGCCGGGATTTATTAAGGCAGTTCCTCCGCCGTCCACCAGGTGGCGCTTCTGCGCTGAAAAGCATCGGAACGCGCTGGAGTTCACCGGCTCGGGCTGAGTGAAGGTAAGTGCAAGCTCCGCGACAGATTTTTTGTTTTAAATGCGGCGGTTTTTCCGAATCCGTCGGGTTTTCGTTCGACCACACCCCCCTGATTTCCGCCGCGTGCATGCCAGCGCCGATGCGCCACATTCCGATCGCGTGCGCCAAAATCCCGGGGCAATTCAGGGGAAATCGGGGCAAATCGGAAATATTCGGGTAACACGTCGGGAAAACGTGAGTCGGGCCCTTAGTAAATGACCCCCAATGTGTCTCTTTATCCTCTTTCCGCCACTTAATATTATATGACCAGAGGTTTTATTCTTCTCATTGGTGTCTTCAGGTTTATAAATATTGTATTTTACATAAAGTATTATACAAGGGAAACCCCTCATATACATCGATCTCCACCAATGATCAGGGAGACAAAGTAACAATAAAAAGACTCAATGATAAGGAAGTTAATATAAGTATCGGATCAGAAGTTACTGACGTTTGTATAAACAGTTTATAGGAATAACTTACACATTCAGGTTTATAGGAATCCGCTCGTTATCGGCGCCAATCATTTATCCGTGATGGGAAATTTGGGTCACATGGAAGGAAATACACAGGGGCAAAAATAATAAAACATAATTATGAATGTGATGAATGAGATAAGATCTGGGAATGTAACCTGTAATAGCTGAATATGGAACCGCAGGGGATGTAACGGAAAGTTACCGGTCTATAGATCCGCTCCCTGCGTCATAATCGGGAGAGGGATGGATTCTAGATAAGGAAATACTGGCAAATTTTAAAGAATTTTCTCAAGTCTAATAGAAATAATTTTCTGCACTGTACAGTATATTGATGGCAAATCCATAGGATTCTTCCTCTTTATCAGATCCAGGGGCGGATAAGACCACCATTGGTCATGGTCTGTATGAATATTATGGCCGCTACAAGTCTGGAATCATTTCCTACAACTGATACTAAAATCTTGGGGAATGGAGGATGGGTCTCTTCTGCTGCTTTCATTCTGTGTTTTCAGGACCTTTGGAGGACCTTCAAATGTCCTAAAATGGTTCTTTTGTATTGAGAGAAGGAACAGATGTACAAGGATTTTATGGGTGAAGGCCTTTCTAAGTATGATGTTTGGTGGGGGGGTTCGGGTCATGGGTCCCCTAGAGGGCTTGGACAATTTATTCCCCATGCACACTGCCAATCATTGCACAGTGGCTGTGTTTGGTAGTGCGGCTCAGCCTATTATTGTAACATTTCTGTAATTCACAGAATAGATGATGAGTTAAGGTCACTCATAGTCCAAGTGCTGGGACCAGTAATTCATTATTAACTGGGGGATTTGGGTGGCTGCCTTAGTGGAAAGGCCTTCAGCCCTGTACTGGTCATACGTGAGTATCAACTCCTGACACATCTATAGAGCAGCTTTTAAGGACCTTAGAAAAGTCCCTTAAACTAAAGCACGTAACTAGACCCATGCTCTCGGTTTTTCACCATATCAAGGCAGTGTCAAACCAATAAAAAAATTGATAGGCAGGGAGCATCCAATTTCCATATAGCCAGAGTGAGTCATTAACTGCCTCCAGCCATCGGGAGGAAAGGGGACCAGAAGTCCATTGTGGCACCATGGAAGTGAATGAATCACCAGCTATGCACGGTGTCATGGGTACAACCTGGGATCCTTGGTATGGATCGTGGGTGCACCCGTGCCCCGCTGCACTTTCCCTGCTCCCCCGGTCGGGTACTTACCTCTTCAGGCTCCAGGCGGTGGTCTTCGGCCAGGCCGCACGCCTGTCTCATCTGGCTGCGCGCTCCCAATGCTAGGGCGTGCACGCGTCGTCTCTTAAAGATATAAAGGGCCAGCGTCCTCCTTATTGGCGCTGACATCCCGGCTCTGCTATATAACCTGGCAACTCTCAGCATCCCCTGCCAGACGCCTCTGTGATTCCTGAGCGTTTACAGACGCCTCCGTGTTCCCGTGTTCCTGTGGTGTTCCCGTGTTCCTGTGGTATTCCCGTGTTCCCGTGACGTTCCCGTAATCCTGTGGCGGTCCCGTAATCCTGTGGCGGTCCCGTAATCCTGTGGCAGTCCCGTAATCCTGTGGCAGTCCCGTATTCCTGTGGCGGTCCCGTAATCCTGTGGCAGTCCTGTAATCCTGTGGCGATCCTGTAATCCCGTGGGGCCGGTCCTGTGATCCTGTGGTGGTCCTGTGATCCTGTGGCGGTCCTGTGATCCTGTGGGGGTCCTGTATCCTAGTGTTCTTCCTGAGGTCCTGCCTGCTGTCCATCCGAGGTCCTTCCAGCCGTAAATCCGAGGTCCTGCCAGCCGTCCATCCAAGGTCCTGCCATCCTGAGGTCCTGCCATCCCGAGGTCCTGCCATCCCGTGGTCCTGCCTTCCTGTGGTCCTGCCTTCCCATGGTCCTGCCTTCCCATGTCCCTAACTTGGCTGCCATCGCGGGCCTTGTCGCACCCGTGGAGTGACCTGGTGCAGGAAGACCATTGGACCTTTCCCCGCCGCAGCAAGACCATCCCGCTTTGCGGCGGACTCTGGCGAAGACCAGGAGTCCACTTAGACTCCACTCCCAGGTTGCAGCTGGCATCGTTATTCCCTGCAGTGGTCCAGGGAGTCCACTGACTTTAGTCCCATGGGACTATTCCCATAGACTGTGACACACGGTAATTTATTCCCTATCCTGTATATTGTAGATAAGTAACAATTTTAGGACAAACCCTTTAACTTGAACCATGCTGAGCTTCAAACAAGTCATGTGACTGGTGAATGTGACATCATTGGCTTGTGAAGCAGGAATGGGTAAGAGACCTTGGTAATTGGTGTTACTAAATATAAATGTAGTTCAGGCACTGTGTTTTTTAAGAGGAAAAATAATACAGTGAGCCTTAAGCTCCAGCCGCCCCCCAACAGCCCTGCCTGCTTGCCTCTGCGAATCCAAGGCGATACTGGACAACCACGAGGACAACCAAAGTGCAGACAAGAAACAAGACAAATGCAATAAGAGTGGTAAACAATCCTGAGTGGTTACAACTGAGAAAACATATAAGGTACAGAATCACATACACAAAAGGATAGTCACAGAACAATAGCCAAAAAAAACAGATAACCAGAAATACAGAAGTATAGCAAGAGAAGGATGTACAATAGAGCTATCCAGGAAATATAACCAGCAATGAAGTAGCTATTTACATAGGATATATATATATATATATATATATATATATATATATATATATATACATGGCCAGAGAACCATGTCAAAGAAATTCTCACCATAATTGAAAATTTGTAGAAATTCATAAGAAATAAATCAATTTATCACATCAAAATGTTGAAACACCAACAATAGAAAATCACAACACGGCAGAATGGATGGAAGGTCACAGCCGTCTCTCTACCGCCCCCTCCCTGTAATAGGTCCTCGGACATGTCAGCTTGTATTTTGTCAATGTCTCGGCACAAGCTTGTCCCCAGAATTGCTGACTTTTGTTTCATTTACGTCTAAGAATCTATTTCTGTAAATTTGTACATCACAGGGAAAAGAGGAACGAGACTACAGTTAAACTGTTGGAAACGGATTATGCATTATGAAGCAAACATACTTTGAGAATGCTGCAACTACACTGATGCAGAAACATATCTTGTTTATAATTATTATAATAAGGCTCTATAGCTCCTGTGGCTGCCCCGGCACTTCTCCTCTTACCTTAATAGATCATCACTGTGTTGTCCCTGACAGGCAGAAGTAATCAATCGCTGCACCACCCCCCAGCTGCTGTGTGTGAGTTATCCATCTCAGGTTGATTAGTCCTGTCTGGACAGTTAAGGAAGCTCCATGTAGTGTGTTTATGAACAACAGCCAGTCCAGCTTTTCCAAGATCAGGGATTAAACAAGATATGTTTCTGCGTCAGTGTACTTCAACCAATCAACCACTGAACAATCACGTTCCAAATTCACTGAATAACGAGAACATCTGTTTGGCTGTAGCTCACCAAAGTCACAAGGTGTGTGGTTTCTTTATCCAAAGTTTCTCTCAGCTCCCTAATTATCCCCTCCCTTATTCCTTAGGGAGGGGGAATGAGGGAGCTGAGGGAGACATTGGAGAAAAGAAAACATGCCCTTTGTGACTTTTTTTTTAAATTTATTTAAATAATATTTAAATAATAATTTATTAAATAATATTTAAAAATAATTTGTATAATAAAAACTTAATGGGAAACAGTGAGAACCTGTCATTAGGTATAATCGTGAAAATTTGATGACAGGTTCCCTTTAACATAAAAAAAAACTATTCTATAACTTTAGCCTTCTTTGTCATGAACAAAGATTTAAAAGTAGCTTTAATACCCTTCAATAATAACATAATAATAATAATAATAATAATAATAATAATAATAACAATTACATTTTTATCCTCGAAAAAACTTTGATACGTTATTGGTATCTCAAAATTAAAAATTAGTGGACTCACTAATTTATGTTCTCCTTTGTTTCATGTCTTATCTAGTTTCTTTTCTGACATTTTATATACAGGCGGTCCCCTACTTAAGGACACCCGACTTACAGACGACCCCTAATTACAGACGGACCCCTCTGCCCACTGTGACTTCTCTGGATGTTACTATAGTCCCGGGCTGCACTGATCAGCTGTAATGTGTCTGTAATGAAGCTTTATTGATAATCCTTGGTCCCATTACAGCGAAAAATTTGGAAACTCCGAAAACAAAATTTTGTCCGGATCTACAATTATAAAGTATACGGTTTCAACTTACATACAAGTTCAACTTAGGAACAAACCTATGGAACCTATCTTGTACGTAACCCGGGGACTTCCTGTAAATGTATAAGGGGAAATGTGGTCACCCGAATATCTGTCCCAGTCCAATTTACCCTCTGTCCTCGGTAAGTGGAAGTCCAGTGGTCACCCATGGGATAAAGTCTTAAGGCCTGGGGTCTTTTTTAATACTGAGCATTCAAAATTGCAAGAATGTGATAAAATAGCAGAAAAATGAAGATTATATAGTTGGAGTAACAGAACTAAGCTTGTCAGATGCAACGGAGGAGAGTTAGGTGTTAAGTATTGTCCATGGAGATCTGTGTAATCAGTCCTCAGATGGGAACTTTACATTTATATTCCAGGATTGTAGCTGGACTTGGTACACCGTGGGCAAGCCCTCACACTGCTGTGCTGTGAGATCTCTCCACTGACCTTTTTAACAGAACTTCCCATCTTCTGTAGCAGGTTTATGTTAATACTGCAAGAGTCATTGAAGCAAAGGGGTGGAGCTAGTTCTCCAAGAACCGGCAATACTTTAATTTCTTTCCAAGACTTAAAGGAAATTTACCATCAAAATCCAATATGATAAACCAGGGGCACTTACTCATAGATTCAGGCGCCATGACTGTTGTCATCCATTGTCTCCTTTTTTCTAAAATTAACTTTTAAAAATAATGCTAATGAGCCAGAAGGGCTCTGGGGATGTTACCAGAGCACCTCCATGCTGCACTTTCACAGGCTGTTACACTGTCATCCCCTCTGCTCCTCAGCACTATCCTCTACCTCTACCTGGTGTCTTCTTACAAAGTGGCAAGGGGAAGTGCTCCTGAACTTTGTAATAGCCTGTGAAGCTACAGCATGCACGGGCTCTCGTAACAACCCCAGAGCCCTTCTGACTCATTAATATAATTATAAATGTTGATTTTAGAACGTAGGAGGGCATGGATGGTAGAATTGCAATTTGACCAAAAGTAAATGGTACCAAGCTAAGAGATTTGACATGACCATAGTTTCCAGTTGAATGCCAAGGGGCCATTAGCTCAGATTCCCTGGTGACATAATCTCATTCAGTGATCTATTTGATGTCACCGTAAGAGATACATGATACGATGAAATGATCTACATGTTGCATTCCAATCCATACGCTTCAATTTTTTCACTTAACTGGTTTGGAATGATTGTCATAGAAAATTCCAGAAAAGGAGTTAGATGAGATAAGATTAGATGGTACCAGATTGTCATATGCAAATTATATGTTGTGCATGTCATAAAGATGATCTGCTTTGGACAATCCACTTTTTGTGGTGTACAATTGTCTGGTCTTAAAATTTAAAGCGTAACTACAAAGTTAAAATGATTTTACCATGTGACTCCCCCTTCAATACAAACAGAATAAGGTCCATAATGTGTTACTCCAGTTTTTTTTTTCTAAAATCATGTAATTTTTGGTTCTGAGAAGTGACTGACAAAAGTTTTTCTCACCAGCGGTAAAGTGGGCGGAGACTAACCTCTTCCTGTATCTGCCCTGAAGCTGAGTCCAATTCACTCTGCCCACAATTCCCATGAAGTCTATAGTTAATAAGTTTAATAGCTTCTCAGCACATTCCATACAGTACTAAGTAAAAGGTGAGGGAAGAGATGCAAGCATGAAGTGAAGAGAGGCAGAGAAGGTTCTGTAGAATTACAGACTGGGATGGAGGGACTGATTCAGAGACTGAAACAGCGGTGATCTTGTACCTCACTATTCTGTGTAAAAGACATCTGAATCCACACTACTGGATGCACTCAGCTCTGCTACGCACACAGAGAGCTCTGTCACATAACCTCCCCCTCCTTCTTCTCTGTGAGCCGTGAACAGCAGCACCTCCCTTCCTGTGAATCCTTAGATTTTGCAGATTTGTTTAAACAACAGATTCTCAGGGCTTTTAAGCACAGCCAGGGGAAGCAGCTACTTCAGGATTGGACAAAACTGGGGAGGATAGCAAAGAAACTGCTGGATATAGGCAACAAAGATAATAGGCAAAGTTGCTCTACATCCCAAGAGCTATAGAATTACAGACTGTGGTGGAGGGACTGATCCAGAGACTGGAACAGCAGAGATATTGTACCTCACTATTCTGTGTAAAAGACATCTGAATCCACACTACTGAACACATAGAGAGCACTGTCACATGACCTCCCCCTCTTTCCTCCTCTGTGGTCAGGGAGCAGCAGCACCTCCCCTCCTGTGAGCTCATGGATCTTGTAGATTTGTTTCCATGACAGATCCACAGAGCTTGTCAGCACATCCAGGGGAAGCAGCTACTTCAGGACTGGACTAAACTGAGGAGGATAGCAAAGAAACAGCTGGATATAGGTAACAAAAATAATAGGCAAAGTTGCTTTACATCCCAAGAGCTATTGATTTGTGGGGAAAAAAATGTTACAGTTGTGCTTTAAGAACTTGTTTGTGAATTCCTAGACTCACTGCAGCACCCCCACAGGGCACCTGAAGTATTACAGATTACCAAATATTGGATCACAATAGATATTGTGCTCCTATCAGAGAGACTTGCTTAGGAGGTTCATAAAGGGCATCTTTGAATAAGAGACCACCCTATGACCTCAGGAAGACCTGTACAGGCATGAGAGGAGGGAGAAGACCAGGGTCATGTTATCATGTTATTGTATTAAATAGGGTGAATGGATGACCACAGGCTGTTCTCCTCTTGTCTGACAAATGTCTGTCTGTCGATCCTCAATAGGAGCAGCTCTGGAGCACAAACTTCTGTTTCTCTGTGTAAGACAAATACTATGTAAACTCACATAAATGTGGAAATTTGAAGAGGGGATCTCATCAATCTCATCACATCTACATGTAAATTCTCCTGTAATCCCCCCTAAGCCTCGGAGGAAGAGATGAATAATTACATATTACCAGGAAGTCGCTGCACAATATTACCCAATACTTGGTTCTTTTCCGTGTGGCTGAGCTACGACCAGCGCTGTAATTAGATGTCCTGACTATTGTACGTTCCGTAGCGGCAGCAGATATTTCATGTTCCTCATGTCGCTGCCTCGCAGCAGCGCTCTCTCCGTGTTTGTGTAGCTCGCCCTGGGGCTTTGCAACTTTTAGTGGAAAGTTGATTGTTTTTGCTCCGTAGGAAGCTTTGTGCAATCTTATCATGGCCGATGGCTTATGTTTTCGACGAATAACAACAGATCCGTCAATTGTTTTTGTATTTATTTATATATATAGATAATTCCAGTGACAAATGGAAACTATGAGCAGATCATAGAGCGATGACTCATGGTCCGGACTTCTGATGGCGACCGCTCACAGCGTTTGCGGCCACCTCCGGGCTCCGGCATTTACATTCTCGTTATTTGGGCAGAGGTGTCCTATCTGCTTACAAATTGTTTACTGAGGAGACAGCAGCAGAATATATTAGGGATCTCCACTCATTTAGCTGCTACCCGATCGAAGAGCTCTGCACCCAAAATACGTTTTCACTTGTAAAGAAATTCCGGCTTATCATAAAATTTTATGCTCAAAGTTTAAAGGTCAATTCTCAAAGGCAAAAGTTTCTCTTTTCTACGATAATTAAACCTGTTGGATTTACTCGTGTTTAGGATTGTTCAGCATCAGCACAAGAAAACCAAGACTGGAAGTGAATTTCATGTAATTCCTCTATAGTTTTTGCCATGTAGCCCTGTAGACAGTGTCAGGTATTATTCCTAGAGGGAACCTGTCATCGCATTCTCCACAACTGCTAATGACAGGTTCCCATAGAGCCCAATTAACTAAATGCCAACATTCATTTAATTGAAAATAGTTTCCCTTATATCCCCGGAAAATCAACTTTGTTTATTTATATAGCTTCCAGACTGGTCTATCCAGCAGCTCCCCCCCCCCCCCTCCATGCCACTTGCCTCCTTCTTACCATTCAGCACTTCATGTCATGTGACCAGGGTGATGTCATCTAAGGTCATTTACCCACGAACATTTGCAAATGTTTACCCCATTTATGTAACTGATCACATGAAATTACAGCAGCCTCCATGGACATGTACTCCACCCAATCCTCTGTGTAGGGATGCTGTAATTTCATGCGATCAGATACATACAAAGGGTAGATTTTGCAAATGTTCTTGGTTAAATTACCTTAGATGACATCACCCTGGTCACCCAGGTCGTTATTATAGGTAGGACTGTGCAAAATGAACTTCTACAAGTGGACTAGGGACGTGTCCTCACACTACTGTGCTCCCCGCAGTGTTGTAAATTTCTCTTGAAAGATGTGTAATCTTATCTCTGTGTATGCTGTTATACAGGGATATGTGCTATTATAATATTTTATATATTTATATTTTCCAGGATTGAAGTCTTTGCAATGGAAGCTTGTCCTCACACTGCTGCTTTCTGTGCTCTCTGTATTTGAACTCCTCCACAGTCCCTCTTCTCTACCTTGTGTAGTCAGGAGCATCATTTTAGAAATGATGTTTTACAAGCCAAGGATTTCTAGAAGTGAAACATCTCTGATCTCCTTCCATGGCTGGCATGTAAAGCATTGTAAATCCTTCCACATTACTCTGTGCTCTGTGATTCATGACACACGCAGCCTGATGCCCCCTCCCCTTAGAAGATCATTACCTTTTAATGCTAGAAGTAGCGATAGGTGAGTTTACAGTCAAGTAACTGATTTCGACTTATATTATAAAAAGTTTTATATTTGTTTGGTGGTAATTATTTGGGGGGGACTCATTACAGAGACACCTACCCATTTATATATTTTAACAGAATTCTGGAGGAACAATTGTCTTGTGTCCCATAATGATTTTGCAGAATATATGATAATGTATCTATTATTATAATTTATTATGATGAGCCAAATTTACATCATTATTTATTAAGGGTGTTAGATATCATCATTTATCGTTTTATCATCATTATAAAGCCTTCAATATAAACTATAATATATAATGGGGCAGATTTACTTACCCGGGCCATTCGCAATCCAGCGGCGCGTTCTCTGAGGTGGATTCGGGTTCGGCCGGGATTCACTAAGGTAGATCCTCCGACGTCCACCAGGTGGCGCTGCTGCGCAGAAGTCCGCTGAAATGCACTCAAGTACACCGGCCTATTCCTGGTGAAGGTAAGTCCAAGCTCCGCAACACTTTTTGTTTTTTAAATGCGGCGGTTTTTCCAAATCCGTCAGGTTTTCGTTCGGCCACTCACCCCGATTTCCGTCGCGTGCATGCCAGCGCCGATGCGCCACAATCCGATCGCGTGCGCCAAAATCCCGGGGCAATTCAAGGGAAATTGGCGCAAAATGGAAATATTCGGGTAACACGTCGGGAAAACGCGAATCGGGCCCTTAGTAAATGACATTGTCTCTCATCAGGAAATGTAATATATACAGTGAGTACGGAAAGTTTTCAGACACCTTTGCATTTTTCAGTCTTTGTTTCATTGCAGCCAATTGGTAAGATCCTGTTTTTTGCTCATTTATGTACAATCTGCCCCCATCTTGACAGAAAAAAAAACTGAAATGTAGATATTTTTGCTTATTTATTAAACTGAAAATCTGAAATATCAAATGGTCAGAATATTCAGATCCTTTGCTGTGACACTCATATGTAGCTCACATGCTGTCCATTTCCTCCTGATCTTCCTTGAGTTTGTTCTACTCCTTTACTGGAGTTTAGTTAAACGGATTGGACTTGATTAGGAAAGCCGCACACCTGTCTATATAAGACCTCACAGCTCACAATGTGTGTCAGAGCACATGAGAATTATGAGGTCTAAGGAACTACCCAAGGAGCTCAGAGACAGGATTGTGACAGCACTCAAGGTTCCTAAGAGCACAGTGGCCTCTATAATGCTTAAATGGAAGAAGTTTGGGACAACCACAACTCTTCCCCGACCTGGCCATCCAGACAAACTAAACAATCGTGGGAGAAGAGTCTTGGTGAGAGAGATAAAAAAGAATCCCAAGATCACTGTGGTTGAGCTCCAGAGTTGTAGTAAGGAGATGGAACAAAGTTGCCTATCACTGGATACTGTTTTGCAAAAATAGATAGATAGATAGATAGATAGATAGATATGAGATAGATAGATATGAGATGGATAGATAGATAGATAGATAGATAGATAGATAGATAGATAGATAGGAGATAGATAGATAGATAGATATGAGATAGATAGATAGATAGATAGATAGGAGATAGATAGATAGATAGATAGGAGATAGATAGATAGATAGATATGAGATAGATAGATAGATATGAGATAGATAGATAGATAGATAGATAGATAGATAGATATGAGATAGATAGATAGGTAGATATGAGATAGATAGATAGATAGATAGATAGATAGATAGATAGATAGGAGATAGATAGATAGATATGAGATAGATAGATAGATAGATAGATAGATAGGAGATAGATAGATAGGAGATAGATAGATAGGTAGATATGAGATAGATAGATAGATAGATATGAGATAGATAGATAGATAGATATGAGATAGATAGATAGGTAGATATGAGATAGATAGATAGATAGATAGATAGATAGATAGATAGATAGATATGAGATAGATAGATAGATAGATAGATAGGAGATAGATAGATAGGAGATAGATAGATAGGTAGATATGAGATAGATAGATAGATAGATAGATAGATAGGAGATAGATAGATAGATAGATATGAGATAGATAGATAGATATGAGATAGATAGATAGATAGATAGATAGATAGATATGAGATAGATAGATAGGTAGATATGAGATAGATAGATAGATAGATAGATAGGAGATAGATAGATAGATAGATAGATAGATAGATAGATAGATAGATATGAGATAGATAGATAGATAGATATGAGATAGATAGGAGATAGATAGATAGATAGATAGGAGATAGATAGATAGATAGATAGATAGATAGATAGATAGATAGGAGATAGATAGATAGATAGATAGATAGATATGAGATAGATAGATAGATAGATAGATAGATAGGAGATAGATAGGAGATAGATAGATAGATAGATAGATAGATATGAGATAGATAGATAGATAGATAGATAGATAGATAGATAGATAGATATGAGATGGATAGATAGATAGATAGATAGATAGATAGATAGATAGATAGGTAAACGAAAGCAGGCAGCACTCCAAATCGTATGGTGAAAAAAATCTTTCTTTTTATTCCATGCTCAAAAGTACATCATAGTGCAGCAACGTTTCAGCTCCAAGGAGCCTTTTTCAAGCTAAGTGATATCAGTGAGAGTCATACATTTATACCAAACATAGTGGTCACATGACCAGACAAGGTCACTCCCCCTCATTAGCATATTGCGTCATTGCAATCAAATAAAGTGCATGTTTTTCTGACCAAAATACATAAACAATGTCATAGTGATATCAATAGTTCATTCAGTAATAAAGTGCATACAGTGGTAGTATATTTTTATACATGATAATAATACAGTGTCACAAGTGCTGATATATATAGGGGAGACCACCCTTGAATTCAAAGCAAGATTCAACCAGCATCGGTATACGATACGGAGTGGGAGGAGAGACCTGCCCGTACCAAAACACTTTATTGAAGCTGGGCACGTAGAAAAAGATCTAAGGTTTCAGCTTATTGATCATGTACCCCCACTACGAAGAGGTGGGGACAGAGAACGTGTATTAAAGAGAAAGGAGTTAAAATGGATACATACTCTTGATTCTTTGAAACCAAAAGGGTTAAATGTGGATTTTAAGCTCATTAATATTTAATATATGTGTTGAAGTTCATGTCCGTGGATTCTCCTTAGCTATAGAAGTTGTATAAGCAATAAGTGATTCGATTCCTCAATATTTGGCGTAAATATTTCTGTATATACACTATGCAATACCTTTTTCTAAAATAGTATTCTTTCTGTTTTACAGATTACAGGATTACATTGAAGCTCTATCGGGAGTTTTTTCTCACCATCCTGCATCCATGTATTTTTTTGGCTGTGCCCTATATATCTTTTTCAATTACTTAAGCGCTGTCGTCCATTGTTTCAAAAAAAAATTTTCACATGCCGAAAAAAAAATTTTTCCATGCCGAAACCGGACTGGTAGATATACATGCAATATAGGTACTATAAGTACCATAATCATGATGGTCACAATATGTGCCATGAGAGTGGCCGGTAGTTACATAATTTTTTATAGCGGGATTTATGGCACAAACTCTGCGAATTGTACTGAGTTGGTACCAGGAGTTATAATTTATGCCTGTAGGTCTGTGTTCCTTACTGCATAGGACCATACCGTTGTTCCCCAAAATATATATCTGTATTACAGAGTCTTTTTCCTAAAGTGCTCCCCTTATGTAGGGAGCGTTGGATTATAATGCCCTCTGCTGTGCCAGTGACCATCTGTTCAGTATTTAATTCTATACATGATACATGATTCTGCAATACCGCAACCTACCAGTCTGAACTATGCCTTAATGTGCAGTCTGATCTGCACCACCAGAACCCGCCTCTTCAGTGACGTCAGAGCGTCCTCCTGATTCCCTTGACGACTAGCTCTACAGCGCGGACATGCGCAATGCACCCTCCGCTGGCTTGCGTTCCACCTGTGCGTGTCACACGATGTAAGCACAGGCGCGCACTCAGCGGTGGTTATGCACATAATATCCACATGGAACGGATGGTGAGACCCCGAAACACAGGCTATCTTTTAGAGATTATGAATTGAATGTTTTTAACGTTTATTGCACTAGGCACTTTATTGTACACAGCACATGGGACACTGTATTATTATCATGTATAAAAATATACTACCACTGTATGCACTTTATTACTGAATGAACTATTGATATCACTATGACATTGTTTATGTATTTTGGTCAGAAAAACATGCACTTTATTTGATTGAAATGACGCAATATGCTAATGAGGGGGAGTGACCTTGTCTGGTCATGTGACCACTATGTTTGGTATAAATGTATGACTCTCACTGATATCACTTAGCTTGAAAAAGGCTCCTTGGAGCTGAAACGTTGCTGCACTATGATGTACTTTTGAGCATGGAATAAAAAGAAAGATTTTTTTTTTCACCATACGATTTGGAGTGCTGCCTGCTTTCGTTTACCTACCTTGGAGGACTTGAGGCCTAGTCCTAGTGAGCCTGCACCCACTACAAATTACTCTTTTCGTGTGCTGTTTGGACTTTCTTTACGTAGATAGATAGATAGATATGAGATAGATAGATAGATAGATAGAAAAAAAAAGTCCAAGCAGCACAGACTGTAGAATGTGATGGGTGCAAGCGTCCTGGGACTCGGCCTGGAAAGCACCCCGAATAGTGATAAAAAAGTGTAGATTCTTTATTCCATGTTCAGCAACAAAACAGCGACGTTTCGGCTCCAAGGAGCCTTTTTCAAGCCGTCTATACAGTGTGAATGGCAGTGTTATATACAGATCCCCGTGGTCACATGACATCGTAATCCACGCCCACCATATTACCATATTTGTGATACAAAACTTTGATATACATAAAATTCATTAATATACAATGATCATGTGCATTCAATGAAATATACAGGTACATACAACATGCAAGAAGTTAATATTTAGTAAAAAACCTGTGACAGTATTCTTCCGTGAGTGTCCGGCACTGGCCTCATGTGTGAGGAGAGAAGTGCTGCAGTGCTTCTGTGCAAATAGATTGAGCGTTGTGCATGTTCTTCAGGCGTCAAACTTGATCGCGGACAAAATCTCATGGAACGCACGGTGGAACGCACGCCCTGTGGTCTTCACTGCGCATGCGCAGCCCGGCATATGGAGCGTGTGTGGTGTCATAGCAACCAAGTATGATGAAACAATGTAGCTGGCTGGCTCGATCAACCATAGTGGAAGGTAAACCATTCCTTCGTGTAATGTAATCACATGATAAAATCGTACGAGGCATCAGCTATTAATACGGGAATGCTTGCTGTACTAACAGCTATGATCACAAAACGGGCCGGCAGTTTGTTAACCCCTCCCGGGGAAACAATCCGCCAGAGGAGACCTTGTTGTCCGATAGATCCCTAAGAATAATTGGGATAAACGGCACTGGGGTCCCGCTCCCTAAATGACCAATAATAGGTGAAAACCTGTGAATCCCTAGCTAGAGCCTCAAAAATGATAAGGAAGGCACATACCTACGCCAAATGTGCTTATAGAAAACTGTAGAGGTTGCATGCGGAGAACTCTGGTTATTGTAGTGTTCGGAGAGGATTATTCTGGAGAGACGCTTCACGGGGAGACATCTGGAACTGGCTTTATATTATCTATGTAAAAAACATATATATGTCAGAATGCTAATATCAAAAAAAAAAATTTCACTAATTGTTGCTGTACACTTAGTTACCTCTGACAGTAAAACGAGAATGAAACATATTTGACTGACAAAATTAATAATTATAGTGTCCACAATTTATAGTCTACATTGAGGCCGCTAGGTCTCAATGGGGCAGATTTACTTACCCGGCCCATTCGCGATCCAGCGGCGCGTTCTCTGAAAAGGATTCGGGTCCGGACGGGATTTATGAAGGTAGTTCCTCCGCCGTCCACCAGGTGGCGCTGCTGCGCTGAAAATCATCTGCACGCGCCGGAATACACCTAGCTGGACCAGGTGAAGGTAAGCGCTGGCCAAGCGACACTTTTTCGGTTATTAAATGCGGCGGTTTTTCCGAATACGTCGGGTTTTCGTTCTGCCGCGCCCCCCCTCCCCCCGATTTCCATCGCGTGCATGCTGGCGCCGATGCGCCACAATCCAATCGCGTGTGTCAAAATCCCGGGGCAATTCAGGTACAATCGGCGCAAATTGGAAATATTCGGGTAACACGTCGGGAAAACGCGAATCGGGCCCTTAGTTAATGACCCCCATTGTGTTCAATGCGTGGATCCATTGTAGTTCACGTCTTTTGAGTATGCTCTCCCTATCTCCTCCCCTCCTAGGAAGAGGTATGTGATCAATCAGGCGAAAGCGTAAGTCTTTTTCTAGGTGGCCTGCTTCCTGAAAATGTTTGGGCACTGGGAGGTCTTTGCAGTTCGAACGTATAGTGTATCTATGCTGGTTCAGTCGAGTTTTAAACTCTAATGTGGTTTCTCCCACACGGGCAACTTAATATATAAATAACAAAAGAGCTATCGCATGTTAAGTAATGTGTTATATTGTGCCATTTGTTATTGTGCTCAAAACCAGACCCTTTAATCATATATTTGCAGTTTATGCATTTGCAGCACGGGATGGATCCCTTTTTCAATTGGCCCAATATCCCTGTCTGTCTACTGCTTTTGCGTGACCCAATGTCTGCCCTCACCAGACGATCACCGATTTTTTGTGCATTTCTGTAGGACATAAGCGGTGGATTTTGAAATTCAGTGATATTGCTACCTGTTAGTTTAGTCCAATGTTTATGTATGATTTTAGCGATGTTGTGGCTTTGTGTGGTGACGAAAGGTATCCTGTCCTGTCTAATTGTCTTTTGAGAAGGAGATAATAATTCTGCACGGTCTCTTTTGGAGGCTTTTTGTAAATTCATCTCAAGAACTTTTTTGGGGTACCCTCGCTGTCTAAATTTATTGACCATGGTTTGTAAATTTTGTTCAAGTTTTTGTGGTTGGCTGGTTATTCTTTTGGTTCTTAATAGTTGGCTATAGGGTAAAGAGTTTAATGTTGTTCGTGGGTGGCTTCTTTCATAGCGTACCAGTGTATTTCTGTCAGTCGGTTTCGTGAATATGTCAGTTGCAAAATGACCATCCTGGATGGATACTGTAACGTCTAAAAACTATAAATCAGTTTCCGAAACTACCAGTGTAAATTTGATCGTCTCATCTGTTGTATTCAAAAAATTGTGAAAGGTCTCTAGTTCCTGTTTTGTGCCGATCCATACCACGAAGACATCATCAATAAATCTCCACCACCTCATGCAATGCCTGAACAGTGGGGAGAGAAAGATGACATCTTCTTCTAGGACTCTCATAATGTTGGCATATGTGGGTGCCATGTTGGCACCCATGGCCACTCCCATGTTCTGTAAAAAATATTCATCTCCAAAAAGAAAATAGTTGTTCTTGAGTACAAACTCAAGCAAAATTAGAATGAAATCCTGAGTTTTAAGTGAATATTGTGTTGTACTGATTATTTTCCTTATGGCATTAAGGCCTCTATGATGGTCAATGGAAGTATACAATGAGACTACGTCAAAAGATGCAAGAAGAACACCCTGAGAAGCTGAAATAGGTATATTATTAAGTTTGGTGATGAAGTCTGTTGTGTCTCGTATGTATGAGGAACCTTCAAATGCTAATCCACACAAAACCCTATCCAGGAAGGTTGCTATATTAGAAAATATGGAATCTGTGCCAGAGACGATAGGTCTTCCTGGAGGGTTTAATAAATTCTTGTGAATTTTCGGTAAAGTATACAAAACCGGTGTCACCGGATTTTCAACCAGTAAATATTTGTACATGGCATTATCACTGATATGACTGCTCAAGGCTTCATCTAATATATGCTTCATTTTTCTCAATAGGGTGAATTTTGGATCACAAGGGATTTTGATATATACCTGTGTATCAGCCAGTTGTCTTCTAATCTCTGCGATGTACGAGCTGGTGTCCATGACGACGACAGCACCACCTTTGTCCGCTGACTTTATGGTGATGTCGCCGTCACGGGCAATAGCTGATGCCTCGTACGATTTTATCATGTGATTACATTACACGAAGGAATGGTTTACCTTCCACTATGGTTGATCGAGCTAGCCAGCTACATTGTTTCATTATACTTGGTTGCTATGACACCACACACGCTCCATATGCCGGGCTGCGCATGCGCAGTGAAGACCACAGGGCGTGCGTTCCACCATGCGTTCCATGAGATTTTGTCCGCGATCAAGTTTGCGGATATCGGAGATCACAGCTATTACGGGGAGACACCTGAAGAACATGCACAACGCTCAATCTATTTGCACAGAAGCACTGCAGCACTTTTCTCCTCACACATGAGGCCAGTGCCGGACACTAACGGAAGAATACTTTCACAGGTTTTTTACTAAATATTAACTTCTTGTATGATGTATGTATCTGTATATTTCATTGAATGCACATGATCATTGTATATTAATGAATTTTATGTATATCAAAGTTTTGTATCACAAATATGGTAATATGGTGGGCGTGGATTATGATGTCATGTGACCACGGGGATCTGTATATAACACTGCCATTCACACTGTATAGACGGCTTGAAAAAGGCTCCTTGGAGCCGAAACGTCGCTGTTTTGTTGCTGAACATGGAATAAAGAATCTACACTTTTTTATCACTATTCGGAGTGCTGCCCGCTTTCTTGCATAGATAGATAGATAGATAGATAGATATGAGATAGATAGATGATAGATAGATAGATAGATAGATAGAAAACAAGAAAAAAGCAGCACTCCAACCGATGTAGTCAAAAAAGAATGTGGTCCTTTTATTTCATGTGCATCAGCGACGTTTCGGCTCGCCTTGAGCCTTCCTCAAGCTAAACAATCAGTGTTTCACATGGACATATATACAAAAATTCAGTGGTCACGTGACTTCATGAGCCCCGCCCCTCACAACTTGTGCCGAATCAAATAGTGTTACAAACATGTCCACATATGACAATAAATATGTATACAAACATTTATAGTATTAAAGTTACATACACTGTGTAATCATTGTGACTAGGCTCCCATTAAAACAGACATTAATAAGTCAATCATTGTGATACAGTGCTTCAGTGTAAGATGCTAAAAAAACACCCATCAAGGTGTTTAGACGTACCCCCGCATGTTCAAAAACCTCCGATCGTCACTCCGAATGTTCGCACAGTGTGCACGCTCCCCAGCATATAGCTAAGCCGCATCCTTGGAACGCAAGCCGGGAACGTCCGACTGCGCATGCGCCAGGGACGCCGGAAGTTGTTCTCCGTTGCCTTGGAGACGTGTAAACAGCCAGTTTACGGACAAATGCCGTTTCCATAACTTGTATAGAGTAAGTATGATCGATACGAAATACATGCGTCTGGATAGACTGGCACACAGCTAACAGGAATATACAATGTCACCGGTATAAAGAGGGTTAATTAATGCGATACACACGAGAATAATGCATTGGTGGTCTGGGTTGCCACAGGATTTGTGACTCCAACTTTATGACCACACATATTATGCTATATAGCCCTCATAAGGGTAGACAAATGTGAAGAACATAAGTTCAATGTATGCTGTGGCCCAAAGGTACATGAAGTTTGGCTGTATCCATAATTCATTGGGACGTGCACATACGTAATACATGGAAAGAATTGAGTGATACAAATGAGGAATGGAACATACGGAGGTCGTCTGGACAAGCTCTAATTCTTTGTAAATTCATAATCTGTAAAGATAAATAAGAATGACATTTCCATTAGTATACATATCAAATGTCCACCAATCGTAACAATTTGCATACACTACTAGGATGTTAAGAGAACAGAAACAGGATCTACAGGTCGACGCCACAACCTTTTAACCCCTTTATATTGCATTCAGTTTAAAATCTACATTTAATCCATTAGGTTTGAGTGTGTTCAGCATAAAAATCCACTGTAATTCTTTTTTCTTTAATAAGCGTTCCCTATTGCCCCCCCGTCTCAATACAGGGATATGATCAATCAATCTAAAGCGCAGGTGTTTTTCTGTATGTCCCATCTCACAAAAGTGCTTTGGAACTGGAAGGTCTTTGCGTCCCGATCTTATGGTGTATCGATGTTGGTTGAAGCGTATTTTAAATGCCAATGTGGTCTCTCCCACATACATCAGCCCACATGGGCAGTACAGGATATAGATAACATATGAGCTGTCACATGTCAAAAAATGTTTAATGGTATATTGAGTCCCATTATGTGTAAAATTAATCCCTTTATGCATTAAATTACAATTAATACAATTGCAACAGGGGTAGCATCCCCTCCTGTTCTGTCCAGTTAAAGTCAACTGTTTTTTAATTTTAAAAGAACCAACATCTGACCTCACCACTCTATCCCTGATACTCTGGGATCTACGATACGAGAAGAGTGGGGGATTCTCGAGTTCTAATACCATATTGTCACTCCCAGTTAGCTTGGGCCGATGCTTGCGAATGACCCTGGCTATTTCGTCACTTCGGTCATTGTATGTGCTTACGAATGGTATTCTGTGTACGTCCGTTTTCTGTTCTTTGTCCCTTAGAAGAGTATCCCTTGTTCTCGTTTCTGTCTTAGATAGGTTATGTGAAATGACCGCATTCGGGTATCCCCGTTTTTTAAATTTTTTAGCCATATTCTGCAAATTGTTTGTCAATTTTTCCGGGTCACTAGTAATTCTCTTGACCCTGAGCATTTGGCTGTAAGGTAAAGACTTAATAGTGCTTCGTGGGTGATTGCTTTCATACCTTACCAATGTGTTCCTGTCAGTCGGCTTGGTATAGATGTCTGTATCGAATCGTTCACCCCGTCTGGTCACCAGCACATCTAAAAATTGTAGGCAAGTTTCGGAGAAGACTACCGTAAATTTGATGGACCTATCTATCGTGTTTAGAAATGAATGAAACTGTTCAAGTTCATTTTGGGTACCCGTCCATAAGAGGAAGACGTCATCTATGTACCTCCACCACTCCAAGCAATGCTCGAAGAGTGGGGAGGCATAGATGACGCCCTCCTCTAAGGCCCGCATTACTATATTGGCGTATGTGGGCGCCATATTGGCGCCCATAGCCACCCCTACTTTTTGAAGGAAAAAGTCGTCTCCATACAAGAAATAATTGTTTCTTAAGACAAATTCCAGCAATGTCATGATCAGTTCTTGTGTCTCTAATGTCATTTGAGTGGTACTGAGTAGCCCTTGTACTGCATCCAAGCCCATCCTATATACGTCAATAGAACACAGGATCACATCCCTGTATTGAGACGGGGGGGCAATAGGGAACGCTTATTAAAGAAAAAAGAATTACAGTGGATTTTTATGCTGAACACACTCAAACCTAATGGATTAAATGTAGATTTTAAACTGAATGCAATATAAAGGGGTTAAAAGGTTGTGGCGTCGACCTGTAGATCCTGTTTCTGTTCTCTTAACATCCTAGTAGTGTATGCAAATTGTTACGATTGGTGGACATTTGATATGTATACTAATGGAAATGTCATTCTTATTTATCTTTACAGATTATGAATTTACAAAGAATTAGAGCTTGTCCAGACGACCTCCGTATGTTCCATTCCTCATTTGTATCACTCAATTCTTTCCATGTATTACGTATGTGCACGTCCCAATGAATTATGGATACAGCCAAACTTCATGTACCTTTGGGCCACAGCATACATTGAACTTATGTTCTTCACATTTGTCTACCCTTATGAGGGCTATATAGCATAATATGTGTGGTCATAAAGTTGGAGTCACAAATCCTGTGGCAACCCAGACCACCAATGCATTATTCTCGTGTGTATCGCATTAATTAACCCTCTTTATACCGGTGACATTGTATATTCCTGTTAGCTGTGTGCCAGTCTATCCAGACGCATGTATTTCGTATCGATCATACTTACTCTATACAAGTTATGGAAACGGCATTTGTCCGTAAACTGGCTGTTTACACGTCTCCAAGGCAACGGAGAACAACTTCCGGTGTCCCTGGCGCATGCGCAGTCGGACGTTCCCGGCTTGCGCTCCAAGGATACGGCCGAGCTATATGCTGGGGAGCGTGCACACTGTGCGAACATTCGGAGTGACGATCGGAGGTTTTTGAACATGCGGGGGTACGTCTAAACACCTTGATGGGTGTTTTTTTAGCATCTTACACTGAAGCACTGTATCACAATGATTGACTTATTAATGTCTGTTTTAATGGTAGCCTAGTCACAATGATTACACAGTGTATGTAACTTTAATACTATAAATGTTTGTATACATATTTATTGTCATATGTGGACATGTTTGTAACACTATTTGATTCGGCACAAGTTGTGAGGGGCGGGGCTCATGAAGTCACGTGACCACTGAATTTGTGTATATATGTCCATGTGAAACACTGATTGTTTAGCTTGAGGAAGGCTCAAGGCGAACCGAAACGTCGCTGATGCACATGAAATAAAAGGACCACATTCTTTTTTGACTACATCGGTTGGAGTGCTGCTTTTTTCTTGTTTTCTACTTATGGAGGATCCTATGTCCGATCCAATTTAGCCTGCACCCACTACCGCTTAAGCGTGCTGCCTGGACTCAGGGGCGTTGCTAGGGTGGTCAAAGATCCGGGGCACGGGCCCCAATGCATATGTATCACACTTTTAGTAATGCCCACCCTTGTACACAACCTATACACAACACATACAGAAACAGAATACACAAGAGAAATCCCTACCTGTTACATCCAGTGTCAGGAGGTGAAGTGCAGTTGTCCTCTATCTTCTCTGTTAGGCCCAGCATCACCACGTCTCCTCTTCAGCCATAAGTCCTCCCTGTGGAGTTCACCACACAGACATCTTATGTTCTTTATCGTCCCCATCATCTTGGTCCCCTAACAGTGTTATCCTTCTGCTACCCCTAACACTCTGCCTCCTTTACTGTAAGGCCCCTTTTGCAGGCCAGGACTGCTTGACTGGGGAGGTGGAAGGGTAACAGCTCTTCACCCCTCCCCTCTTCATAAGAAGCCCTGCAGCTGGGCCGTTCTTATGGAATAAGATATTTTTTCCGGCAATGCCACAGTGACACACGACTGCTTACCCTAATAGAGATATACAGAAAGTCCTCCTGAAAACACTGTTAACACAAAAATAATAAATGCTTCCTAATATAACATGTTAAAAAAGCGATAAAACCTATATAACCTATAAATCATATCTAAACATATATATATATATATACATATACATACAATCTGGTTTACACACAGTACATGGTCCCCATTGTGGGGACACTTTATAATAAAGCCCCATAATTTACATTATACCTCATCATTGTGCCACCAACCTAATAATGTTCCCTAATCGTAAACTAACAAGTAAGAATGCAATCTACACTTAATAACTGTGGCTCCCCACTAAGAATCCCCTCACCTAATACCTACCCTGCAATGTACCCACAGCCCCACTAAGAAGTCCCCTACAGCCACAGTAATGTCCCCCACAGCACCCCAATGTTGTCACAGACCCCAATGTCCCCCCACAGCCCCACTAAGAAGTCCCCTACAGCCACAGTAATGTCCCCCACAGCCCCCCAATGTTGTCACAGACCCCAATGTCCCCCACAGCCCCACTAAGAAGTCCCCTACAACACCCGAATGTCTTCACAGCCCCCAACTAATGTTCCTACAGACCCCCATTAATGTCCCTAACATAGCCCCCCAATGTCCTCATAGACCCACTAGGAAGTCCCCTACAGCCACAGTAATGTCCCCCACAGCCCCCCAATGTTGTCACAGACCCCGATGTCCCCCACAGCCCACCCAATGTCTTCACAGCCCCCAACTAATGTTCCCACAGACCCCCAGTAATGCCCCCAACACAGCCCCCCAATGTCCTCACAGCCCCCTTAGAAATCCCCAAAAGCCCCTGGTACTGTCTCCAACAGATCCCCCCCCCCCCCCCCACAATGTCTTCACATCCCCCAATAATGTTCCTAAAGCCCTCCCAATGTCTTCACAGCCCCCCTGTAATGTCCTCCACAGCACACCCCCAATGTATTTACTGCTCCCAGTAATATGCCCAAAGCCATCAATAAAGACAAGCCCCCTCAATGTGCCCCCTCCCCCATGCATAATTTAAAAAAAAACACACTGATACTCACCTCTGTGTCTCCCACGGCTTCTCACCTTTCACTCCAGCACTGAGGCGCGGTGACGTCATCACCCGGCGTCTCCTGCTCCCGGCAGCTGTCGTGAGCTGCTAGAAGCAGGAGACGCTGCGTGACTGCGTCTCCTGCTCCCTGTAGTGGAGAACGGCGCCGACGGCTCCTTCACCACTACGGTGCTAATCAGTGCCGTCGGCTCCGTTCATCCACTCTTCACTCCTCATCGCTATCTACGTCCTGAGGACATAGATAGTGATGAGTGATGAGAGTGAGGAAAATTGCCCAGGACAATCGGGGCACAGGTCAAAAGATCCGGGGCACGGGCCCCGGATCTTTTGACCTAGCGACGCCCCTGCCTGGACTTTCATTCCGTAGATAGATAGATAGATAGATAGATATGAGATAGATAGATAGATAGATAGATAGATAGATAGATAGATAGGAGATAGATAGATATGAGATAGATAGATAGATAGATATGAGATAGATAGATGATAGATAGATAGATAGATAGATATGAGATAGATAGATAGACAAATAGATAGATAGATAGATAGATATGAGATAGATAGATAGATAGATAGATAGATAGATAGATAGATAGATAGGAGATAGATAGATATGAGATAGATAGATAGATAGATATGAGATAGATAGATGATAGATAGATAGATAGATAGATAGATAGATAGATAGATAGATAGATATGAGATAGATAGATAGACAAATAGATAGATAGATAGATAGATAGATAGATAGATATGAGATAGATAGATAGATAGATAGATAGATAGGAGATAGATAGATATGAGATAGATAGATAGATAGATATGAGATAGATAGATGATAGATAGATAGATAGATAGATAGATATGAGATAGATAGATAGACAAATAGATAGATAGATAGATAGATATGAGATAGATAGATAGATAGATAGATATGAGATAGATGGATAGATAGATAGATAGATAGATAGGAGATAGATAGATAGATAGATAGATAGGAGATAGATAGATAGATAGGAGAAAGATAGATAGATAGATGATAGATAGATAGGAGATAGATAGATAGATAGGAGATAGATAGATAGATAGATAGATACATAATATGAGATATAGATATGTAATGAGATGTAATGTAATGACTGCTGTACAATCCTCTATGGTGTAGGATGACTTTGTCCTGTTGGGAGAAGCTGCGCATGTGATGTCCGTGTTATTAGTCGGGTACAAGTGTCTGGTGATTATGATGTGATAGACTGTGATGATGGTTCATGAAAATGTAACTGTTCTCTCCATCCGCCTCTGTCTTGTCATATTGAAAAATGGGCTATTAATCCCACATTCACATCTACCTGATCTTCAAACAACTTTGGTTAATGGCCTATTTTGGCAGCCGGGGAGATTACTCTGCGACTCATCAGGAAAACTCCGGCTCGATGTGTAAAATACCGGGAAAGTTGGATTTTTTTTTACTATGGTTTTGAATGCAAATGAGATTTCAGCTAAGTGAGCGACGATTCAGTGTTCTGTTCAGGGAAAAAACCATATTTTTCCACGATATATACAGGCAGCACTTATTTTTAAAAAGCTTTTACGTTTTTAAAAAACAATTTACAACAAATCCAGGAGGGAAGTAATTTCACAGAAGAAAAGTGCTAAGAAATATAAGTCAATAAAAACAAAAAATTGTTGTTTTTTTTCTAAATTCTATTCCAACTCATAGACATTACTATACAGCCCCTCCCCATCCAGATCAAACCGAGGGGGGGGGGGGCAAGGGGAGACCGATACTTACCTCTCTCTGGCTCCACATCCTTGCTGCCCGGACCTCTGATCCATTGTTGACACCGTTGTCTAAGGTGGTCAGGTGATCGCCATGGCCAATGCCGACAACCTTCTCCATCCGGTGACCACTGTGACCACTGTGTCCACAATGTTTGCGAGACAGCCAACACTTCCAGCCATAGAGAGATTTTCCTGCCTGACTGACATCATTGAAGAGGAAATTCTGATTAAAAAAATGGGTTTCGAGCTCGTACTGATCTCTTTGTCAGTTCTACAGCAACCGAAGAAGAGCTCGGTACTACTGCAGCTTGAAACGTGTTTTCATGGCTTTGGCGCAGACCATTGGATGGAGCTTTAGGGATTAAGAATTATGTTCCTTTATTGCTTAAAAATGCTTCATAAAGGAACATAATTCTTAATCCCTAATGCTCCATCCAATGGTCTGCGCCAAAGCCATGAAAACACGTTTCAAGCTTGTACCGAGCTCTTCATCAGTTCATGTAGAACTGACGAAGAGCTGGGTACGAGCTCAAAACCAAAACGAGCTCAGATCTTCCCGTTTTTCAACAATAAAGGAACATAAATCTTCAACCCTGAAGTTCTGTCCAGTGGTTTGTGCCGAAGCCAACACAAGGGCAAAAGCCAACCCCAATGTTGACTTCTCTGATCCTTCGAATGCAGAGGTAAAACCTCCTAACCATCAGCAGGAGCAATAATAAACCATTACACACGATGGGGCACATTTACTTACCCGGTCCCGTCGCGATCCAGCGGCGCGTTGTCCGACAAGGATTCGGGTCCGGAGCGATTCACTAAGATCGTGCGCCTGTTTTCCTGCATGAGTCGCTGCTGCGCCGAGGTCCGCCGGAGTTCACCTGCTTCTCTCCGGTGCATGTAAGTCCTGATCTTGCGACACAAATCCTTTTTTAGATTCTGCGGTTTGTCCGAATCCGTCGGGTTGTCCGACGGCCACGCCCCCCGATTTCTGTCGCTTGCAAGCCAGCGGCGCCAAAATCCGATCACGTGCGCCAAAATCCCTGGACAATTCGGCACAAAGTGGAAATATTCGGGAAACCCGACGAAAGTGCGCCATTCGGATCAGCCCCACTGACCGGAGATCAGTACAACCCAATCAGGTGAGTGCATTTCCACAATTGGCAAATTTTTGAGCGATGTTATCGACTCAAAAATGGGCACCCAATGGCGCCCATTTTCCTCTTTTTTCACTAGCACATCCTTAGCAACAGCTGTTCAATATAGCGGTCAGATAGTTGGCGCAACCAATCATCAGGCTATTGTGAAGAGTCACAGCCCAAAATTTCTAGCAGTCTCATTTCCTGACAGCAGTAACTTTTATACAGAAATTAACATTTTTATGTGTGGCAAAAATGTATCAGTGATGGAATGACAGATATAGGAGCCACTCAGATCGTCCCGTGAAACGATATCACGTGAAAGGATTGGACGATCAGCACCAAGATGGCGGTGCCCTTGCGCCATCACCAATTAAGAGGTTTGACTGCGGCACCTTTTGAGGTTAAAGGGGTTCTCCCGAGCCTGTCTGCTTTCTTCCAAAAACAGCGCCACACAGGACTATGGTCTGTGCCGGTATTGCAGCATAGCTGTATGGAAATGAATGGAGCTTAGTTGCAGTACCACACACTACCCATGGTTAGATGTGGACTGTTTTTGGAAGGAAACAACCATGTTTGTCAACCTTGGGAGCACACTAACACCAGTATGTTAGTATGTTAGTGTGCTTGGTTTACAATCCTTCATCCTGTTGGTAGATGTCCTTTAAAGGACATCTACCATTTGTTTTTATGCATTGTGAACCAAACATATCTTGAGAATGCTGTAGTTACACTGGTGCAGAAACATATCATGTTTGATTCCTGATCTGAGTGGTTTTGCTCAAATAACAATTAATAAATTCAGGACCTTAGGAAAGCTGGGTTCAGACTGGCTGCTGTTCATAAACACACTACGTGGAGCTTCACAAACTGTCCAGACAGGACTAATCAACCTGAGCTGGATGACTCATATACAGCAGCTGGGGGGGATGGTGCTCCAATTGATTACTTCTGCCTGTCAGGGACAACAGAATGATGACATATTCGCAGCTTATGCTGGGCAGGACAAGGCTGGAGCAGTGCATAATTAGGGTGAGGAGAAGCGCCTGGGCAGCCACAGGAGTGACAGAGCCTCATTATCATAATTTTTTTTCAGCAAAATTACACAGATTAAACAAGAAATTTTGCAGTGAGTTTCAGTAAAGTGGCTTTGGCCCTTGATAAATCTGCTAAAAGTGTTTTTTGCTGTGTGGGTTGTTTGCGAAGCCACATGAAAGGGGAGCACCCCTTTAAAACCGGGGATCTGCGCCAGTACTCCCTACATGGAGAGGACTAAGCCCATGAGCGTTCTTCACGCAGGGGTAACCACCGTGTGCCGTACAAGAATTAGGTGCATCGTTAAAAGGTTAATTTTGGAATGATCCACAATCAAAAAAAATCTCAACTGATGTTCATACTATGGCATATCCCAGTGATATCCCATAATACCATGTGACGCCTCATTAATTTTCAGCAGCATTTTCCCATAAAATTTACGGATGAATTTATGCCGGTTAATGGGGCGTCACATGATTCCTAGTTCTTCGGGCCCCGCATAATACAAGTAGTACATGGTTTTTTCATGACCTCACTCTCTTTATAGTCTCTATTGTGTTATCTTCCTTGGTTTTATATATAAATTTCCACTTTTCTTCTTTGTCATAAAGGTCATTTTCAGCTCCGGCCAAGAACAAGCGATGAAGGGGAGAAAACAATCTAATAGAAGATTCTGCTCAGGTAAGTGCCCAAGGTGACCCAGGCCTCCATTTATTAAACACTCGGTAACACTCGGAGGAGGCCGCGGCGCTGACCACAGACGTATCCATCTGATATCTGTAATAAAGTGTTGTCTGATCAGACCGCAGTCACATGACAGATGACTTCTTCTCCTCAATCGATCATGATGTGGAATCAATGGAGGTTACTAAAAGTTAAAATACAACAACAAAACCATCACACCACAAGTACAAGGCGATATCCACATTTGTAAAAAAAATTCAGAAATGTTATTGATCTACAGCCACATCTGCCAGAAGTAACTGTACTAGATCTGTTTATTCCGCAGTAGGACAACAATCCCCAACATCCAGTCTATGTCATTAAGAACTATCTTCAATGTAAAGAAGAACAAAGAATCCTTAAAGTGATGATATGACACCGGGAGTCGGGATATCAATACATTGGGGCTTATTTACTAAGGGTTCCACGGGACAAGGCTGGAGCATAATTAGGGTGAGAGGAGAAGAGCTGGAGCAGCCACGGGAGCGACAGAGCCTCATCATCATGATTTTATAATTGTTTTTTCAGCAAAACTACTCAGTTCAGGGATTGAACAAGATATGTTTCTGCATCAGTGTAGCTACAGCATTCTTAAGGTACGTTTGGCTCACAATGCATAAAGGCAAATTACAGATTTCCTTTAACCAAAATGTATAAATGAACACATGATAACAGTAAACTTTGTGGACTACTTTGTGAATGTCCTTTTTCCCTCCATTTCTTCCATATTTTTGCAGTTTGTTTTCCAGTTTGTATAAATCAGCTTCCCCTTCTGTACTCACAATAACAGCTTATTGATTAGGAGAAGCTGATCAAGATTATAATGACTTATCTCCTTACAGTCACTGGATTCTCCTGACTGAGCTTCATCATAGAGTAAAAATATTCTCTATTTATAGAACGAGTTTGACCTCCCTCCTTATCTATCTACTGAGTACAGACTTAGGAAAGGCTTTCAGAAACAACGCTCAGTACAGGAGAAGGAAGGAACATTATGGGGCAGATTTACTTACCCGGTCCGTTCGCGATCCAGCGGCGCGTTCTCTGTGCTGGATTCGGGTCCGGCCGGGATTCATCAAGGCAGTTTCTCCGACGTCCACCAGGTGGCGCTGCTGCGCTGAAGTTCCCTGAAATGCACTGAAGTACACGATCCTATCCTGGATGAAGGTGAGTGCAAGCTCAGCGACACAATTTCCTTTTTTAAATGCGGCGGTTTTTCCGAATCCGTCGGGTTTTCGTTCGGCCACGCCCCCCGATTTCCGCCGCGTGCATGCCGGTGCCGATGCGCCACAATCCGATTGCGTGCGCCAAAATCCCGGGGCAATTCAGGTACAATCGGCGCAAATCGGAAATATTCGGGTAACACGTCAGGAAAACGCGAATCGGGCCCTTAGTAAATGACCCCCAATGGCACAGAAATCTTAAAATATTGAGGCATTCACAAAAGTGAAAGTGTCCTGTTTTCTGCAGATTACTTCTGAGCGTTGCTGTGTAGACTTGGACATCAGAAGCAAAGCGTATTCACACATATCCATTAGAATGAGATCGCACAAGGTGGGTAATCTGCTACCAAATATTTTTCAGAAAATTCCACAACACGATAGGCAAACTGTAGCCTAGAACATTCTCCAAAACACAACGGAAAATCATGAAAGCATCTCGGGCTCCGACAGTGCAGACCCGGTCACCACTAGTCTTGTGCTGCACCAGATTCATCAATGTGATGTCAACGTGGCTACGGTTGGGTGGGAACACGTTGGGCACACTGGAGAGGAGGAGGGATAAGCCCTGCTCACCCCTCCCCTCTCCATAGAAAATAAAGCTGCACAGCCGTTCTTACGGTCAAAGATAGAGCATCTTTGTTGCAGCCTCAGCACGGTATGGTGATCACATCTTGTGCTCACCTTACCAAGCCCGGGCACCATAGACGACTATTTACGTCCCAAAAATTTGCGGCCGTATATATGTGTCCATCATCCCTTCATGTGAAGGCAAATTAAGACTGTTGCGTTCTACTTTTAGAGCTGCTCTCATTGCGCATATTTTGGCATACCCACCTTAATTTTTTGGCACAAGGACTCATTTCCCTAATGTCCGCACCCCTTTTAAAAGGCCAATCCCCCTTTGTCGGATGAGTGGTAAAATTGACAAAAAATGGTCTAAAAGCCTTCATAAATGCATTTTAGACCATTTTCTTGGCGCAAATCTATCATTTTCGGGCACTGGAGCCACTGCCATAGCAGAATCGTCGGGTGCATTCATGAATTCAGTCCCTGCTGGTGGATGTGCTGGGACTTTTTATGCATTTTGAGACTTTTTTGAGACTTTTGGAAAAGAAAAATCCCAGACAGTAATTAGAGCTAATAAACATTTATTAAATGGCCAAAGCCACTTTAATGAATCGCATGGATAGCAGAGATCCACAAATAGACATAGAACCATCCCAAGGAGCCGCCTAATGATAAATAACCCCCAATTTCCGTCTTTGCAGTTCCGCTGCAGTCAGATTCAGTACAGTGGCTTTGGCCCTTGATAAATCTGCTGCAAGTATTCTGTGCTGTGTGGGTTGTTTGCGACAGTCACACGAAAAATCGCAAAAACAACAACAAAAGTCGCAACATAGACCAGGGTGGGGACTGGCATAAATTTGCACCAAAATTAGCATCTTAACAGAAATCTGCGCTAAATTGTAAATCATGAATTCAGTCGTATTGTGAAAACAAATCTATGCAAATAATGAATTCGGCTTGTGTTGTGCATTTTTTTCCAAAAACCTATAGCTAAACAATAAAAAATGTACTGAATAATTAAAGCAGATATTCATGGCTTTTGGGGATTGGATTCTATTAAGGCTTTTTCCTCTATGACCTCCCTTATCTTCCTTCTGCTGTTCCCTAATTAACTTCTGTAAAGCAAAATTATTCCACTTCTCTTAATTCCCCCTGTGCAGATCTCCCATTGTCTGTATGTGCGGAGGACATCGGCTGCAGCGACAGATAAAGCCGAGAGTATATAGCAAGGAGCTGGGGTCAGTCGAGGTCATAGGACTAAGAAATACCATAAGATCAGTGGTCAGTAGGTATTTATACACCCATAATGCACTTCTTGTCAGTGTCTAATTTGCATATCCTCACTATCTTATTGTATTACATATTTATACTTTTAGCCTCAAGTGTAATAACTGTAAAATCTGCGGAAAAATGAATTTCGATCATTGGATGTCCCAAAAAGCCTACAAATCCCGACCTGGGCAATCCCTGAGGGCCAGAGGCTTCTGGAAATGGGTCAACAGAACCCTCTTGTCGAGGAGTTTCCTCGACATGGTCCTGTTCTCCCACATTCCCAGACCCCACCGACGAATCACTTTCAGGACCTGGGTAGCGTAAGCCGGAAGATGCCCATGCAGTGTGCGAAGATCCTTCACTTGCCCTCCTGTCTCCCATTCCTGGAAGAAAGGCCTACTCCCCTACAGGAGTATACCCACGGAGGAGCCCTCTCTTTCCAGAGGTTTGCTACATTGATCTTAAGAAAGTTATTCACTAGGAACACCACATGGTTGACCATACACAACCCTCCTTGTCTCCTTGTGCGGTAAGTAACCTCCCTCTTGATTAGGTTCAGCCTATTCCCCAATAAGAGCTGGAAGAACAGACTGTAGACCTGAGTCCAGAGAGGTTCTCGAAAGATGCATACACTGCCCAGATATATCAGCAGCAGGAGCAGGTAAGTTTTGATCAGATTAACCCTTTGTCTGAGGGTCAAAGACCAACCCTTCCACTGGTCCACCTTCTGAGTGGCGAATTTAAGCTTGCTGTCCAAGTTTTGCATGGGGTAATCCCCCTGGCCAAATTCGATGCCGAGAACTTTGGCAGAGTCTTGGGGCCCTGGAAGAGTGTCCGGGAGATCAAAGCCTGGATCTCTCTCTCTCCCAGCCAGAGACTCTCACACTTATCCCAGTTGATCTTGGACCCAGAAGCCTCTGAGTAGCGGTCAACCTCTGACATCACGCATTGTGCCCCCCCCTCGCGAGGACACAAAAACGGTGACATCATCGACATATGCTACCACCCTTCCGGTGGCTCCCGGTGCCAACTGGTCCATCCCGACTCCCACCAACGACCCACGATCAACCCTCCTATGGAATGGGTCAATCGCGAACACGTACAGTAGTGGGCTCAGAGGACAACCCTGGCGAACACCAGACCCGACCTCAAAAGAGCGGCTAATCAAACCGTTCACAAGCGGGAAACTCTCTGCCCCTGCATACTTTCAGCATACTACCCCGACAGGCCATACAGGCCAGGCCAGACCAGAGGTACTCGAGGTTAACCCGATCAAACACTTCTGTCTGATCAAGGACAGCAAGTACCCCTCCCAGTTACCAACCCTGCCCTGATCCACTGCTTCCCGGACACAAAGCACAGCACTAAATGTACTGCGGCCTGGAACAGAGCAGTGCTGGGCACCCGAAAGGAGCCGGGCGCAAACTGCACCAGCCAATTAAACAGCACCATTGCTAAAACCTTTCTGTCCGCATTGAGAAGTGATATGGGCCGCCAGTTCTCAATACGAGAT
The DNA here is from genome assembly GCF_040894005.1 of Engystomops pustulosus. Classification (NCBI taxonomy): domain Eukaryota; kingdom Metazoa; phylum Chordata; class Amphibia; order Anura; family Leptodactylidae; genus Engystomops; species Engystomops pustulosus. The sequence continues at coordinate 8,419,386 of NC_092411.1, read as the reverse complement.
CGGTCCTTACCCTTTGACAATATGATCAGGGCAGACCTCCTCATTGACTTCGGCAGAGCGCCCGAGGAAAGACACTCATTATATACCTCGGTCAAAAGGGGAACCAAGACGTCCTTTAAGGTCTTATAAAACTCAGATGTTAAGCCGGACCTGGCGATTTCTTGAGGGCGAGCCCTTCAATCGCCAGGCTGACTTCCTTTTCCCTGATCACTTCGGTCAAAACATCAAGAGAGGGGTCTACTCCTGGTTCAGGGACAGTTTCAGCCAGGAAAGCCGTCATCACATCCCGATCTAGATCCTTCCTGCCCAAGAAGTGTGAGTAGAAGGATCTGACTACCTCCAAAATCCCTGATCTGGACCTTTTCATGGATCCCGTACTGTCAACCAGTCCTGTGACAACTTTACCACTCACTGACATCTTGCAGTTTCTGTAAGGGTCGGTCGAGCTGTATTTCCCATAATCCCTCTCACAAACCAAAGATGCGTGTCTATCGTACTGACACCTCTTCAGCAAGGATTTGGAGATGTCCTCACCACTACCTCCATTCGAGACGAGATGTCCTGTCCAGGCTCCTGAGACTCGAGAGCTGGCGGAAGAATCTCGCCACCCTTTTCTTGAACATCTCCCACCACTCTGACTTACTGCTACAAAGGCCTAGCAATGATACCTGGCTCTGAAGAAAGTTCTCAAAGGATTTTCTTACCTCTGCTTCTTCTAGGAGAGACGGATTGAGCTTCCAATAGCCTCTTCCCATCTGGGGGTCTTTGTAACATTCAGAGAAAACAAAATTAGACAGTCGTTAGAGAACTCCACCTCAACAACAGAAACTGGTTAAGAAATGGCTTCTTCCTTTAAGTAAAACCTATCTATTCTAGACCTGCAACTACCCCTATAATAGGTGAACCCCATGTGGCCCGGGGTGTGGCGGATGTGGACATCCACCAGGCGAGCCTCACTGGCTATGCTATTAAGAGCGACGCTATCATAAGTCAGCTTGTCTCTGGAACCTCCCCTATCTTGGGGCCTTGTGACAGCATTGAAGTCCCCTCCAAAGACCACCTGCCGACTTGTAAAAAGGTAGGGCTTGATCCTCATAAAGAGACACTTCCTGTCCCACTTGGACTGGGGACCATAGATGTTAATAAGACAAAGTTCTTGTCCCTTCATGAGGACATCCAGGATCAGGTACCTCCCCATTTCTAACTCAATAACTCGTCAGCAATCTACCAGTGCGGTAAAAAGGACCACCACTCCGCTATACGGCTCGGCCACAAGAGACCAAAAGGAAGGCCCGTGTCTCCATTCCCTCTTAGCTTTAAACACGGCCGCCAAATCTGGCAGCCTGGTCTCCTGCAAAAATAAAATGTTGGCTTCAACACGGCCAAGAAAATCAAAGGCCGCAAATCTAGCCGCATCAGACTTAATGCTGGTGACATTAATGGACGCCAGCGTCAACGGAGCGGGTGCCACCATCATAAGTGATTGAGTTGGACAGCTTTCTTTTTACCCATCTTACCACCACCCTCGGGAAATGAACACCCCCTTTTTAAACATATTGTGGTGTCCATCTCCCTTATCTCTGATGTTTCAGGGGCAGATCCAGGACCTGCCTCCTCATCCTCGTCTCCAGACTCTGGGCCAGTCTCCCCTCCTGAGGACCCTGACTCCCCAGGGGGAGACTCGGCACCCCCTGCAGGCCCCTCTGCCACCTCTGGCCCTCCACCCTCAGCCCCTCCACCCTCAGCCCCTCCATCGACAAGGGAGGCTCCATCCAGGGCCAGGAATCAATTTGAAAGTTCGACCAGCGGGGGGTTGGTTGCAACTTCCTTGGGTACCTTAGTCAGGGTGGGAGAAGATCTTAAATCTCCCTTCTTTTTACCCTTTTTCTTCTTTTTAGTGCCATGCTTATGCTTTTTCTCTAGCCATCCTCATCCATACTCTCAAAATGAGAGGAGTCTGAGGACGCGGCACCTTCCTCTCACTCGATCCTCCGGACCTCCTCATCCAGTACATCATCCCAGCAGCTCAAGACTTCCCCCACTCTCTCTCCTGTTGATGCTTCTGTAGACACCTCAGCTGGTCAGGCATCTTTTTCCTTTATTTCTTCCCTGGCCCCTTCATTCCTCCGCCTCTGCTTGTCCCCTCCCCAGCAGATTCAGTCTCATGGCCTTCATCCACTGAGGCTGAGCCTGCATTTGCAAAGGAAAGAGGACAACGACTGTACGGGTGACCAAGATCACCACACAGGTTACACCTAATCTGCTCTGTACAGGATGCAGCAAGATAGCCGACACCCCCACCGCACCTGTGACACAGCTTTGGCTGCCCTCAGTAGAAAATCAGGATCCGATCCCTCCCCAGGAAGGCTGATGATGGGATGTGGCCGGCTGAGTTACCTGAACACCTCAACTTCTGGCCCCTGACCAGATACCATACTCGTCACAATTTTTTTCGGGTACTCCCAGTACCTCTCCATAGCGATTCATCCAGTTCATGATGTCAAGGCAAGATAGTGATTGATTACGGGTAAGAACGGTCACTTTCTTGATTTCGCTCTGGCAGGACACTGTTTGCACAGCAAAGTCCCGCCACTCGGCCTCGTTGTATCTCAGCTCATAGTTGGACCAGAAGAGCTCAAGTTCCTCCGGCCGAACAAAGCTGACATCAAACTCAGATGTACCATAGGGATGGATCAAGGCAAAGATGTCAGACACCTTGAAGACCATCTTCAGCAGCAACTCAACTATCCATGCCCAAGGGGGACACACATCACTGCCACGCCACCAAAGACGGACCACATTCCTATGGTTAGCACCCGGCCCGGTAGTCGGGAGCGACCATGATGTCTCCCTGCCTTTTTGCTCTCGGAAGGCAGACAGGCCGTGCCTCTCTATCCAAAATGACAAATCTACCTCCTGCCCCGCTACACTGATCGTCCTTTCTCCCTTCTGTAAGGCCTGCAGGAGGCGCCGTTGCAAAAAGCCGTCCCCAGAGCCCAGAGCCGAGGATGATGGAACCTCACTTCCCCCAGCAGCGACACTGGCATAGCTCTTAACAGAGGCCACCACTGGGGGAGCAGCCGGACCAACCGCTGTACCTACCACATTAACATTACCCACCTTCATGTTACACTCAGCCGCACCACCCGTACCACCAGTCACTCCATCACTCACTCACAAAGCTGGTAAAGATTCTGCACCACTCACTCCACTTGCATTAATCACTACAACATTACTGATATCACTCACACTGGCTGGACCAGCACCAACATCAGGGGACATGACCACCTACGTATCTTCAGGCACAAGGGACTGGGGTCCCCCCGCAGAGCATCGCCCAGAGGGGACCCCAACTCTTGTCACACTTGTGCCCTCTGCATCATCAGTATCAGATGTTATTTTTTGTTTTTTTGGGATTTGGTAACAGTCTTCTCTGATCTTTAGGTCGTGTTAGGCGTCCCCGATCATGAGTCTCCGCAGAAAATATGGTTTCCCCAACACCAACGCAAAACAGTACTTTAGTCTTTATATCTACAGTACCCTGTTTGAGAGGTTGGGGCCCTCAGCCTCAGCGACCCCCCCACACTGCCGCCACCCCTCAACTATGCGATCAGCGGCAACAGCACCGGAAGCTGCCACCAGTACTGGGCTATCCCCCCTCCCATTGGGGGACACACCACAGCACTGGATTTTGATGGAATGCCCTTACTGTACAGCCTTCCGGCCGATGCCTTCCCTGCTACCCCACCGTTGCCACAAACAGAGACGGTGCTCATTACCACATCAGATTTCTCACAGGTAATCTCCCCACTCCCTGGCACTGAGTCCACTGCAGGACCCGCGCTGGGCTGGGTAACGGGGCTCTCACAGTGAGCTGACCCTGCCGCCAACCAGGGTTTTACAGGGAGGGGGCTGTACACTAGACTCACCACTTCCACGGATTTGGTCTTCTTCTTTCGTGGTTTGCTGCTCCCTGGTGCATCCTCCGGCAGATCATCTCCAAAAGATGCAAAAGGTGCACAGGGGACTCAAGCCGTCTGATCTCCTTCATCAGTGCCCTACCTGGTGGCTGTCACTGTCCTCACCCGGGGCGGCAGCTAGATGACATGGCCGCTTGTCCTGCAGGGGGCCAAATTACAGCACCGGGCTTTCCTCCTCCATCTGACTCTCAGGTTGAAGCCCCATCAACCGCCTCTTCTTCCTTTGCATCTCCCGGAACCTCTCATCATTCAAGATTTTTTCTTTGAATGGTCCACTCCTCTTTAGCAGGTAAGCCTTTCTCTCTTCCAAAGCTTCAATTTTGCTCTGAATTCTGGATATCTCAGCCAAAATCTGCTCTTTCCGCTTCTTCTGTGCAGAGCTTGCCCTGGCATGGGGGCACCTCAGCTCCTCCCATAGCCTCCTCCCCACCTTGCTGGCTTCTTCGTACTCAGAGAGGTGGCCTAGAGCTCGGAGCATAGGTGGAAATAGACTCCCGGGTCCTCAGCATTCCCCAGCCCTCCTCACTGAGGTCAGCCTCACTTCTCTGAGCACTTAGTTTTCCCGCAGTATCCAACTTTCCCGAGGTCTTGCTGCTTTTTGGAGCTTTCTCTGGCCTGGGGGGAGTTGGAGCAGCATTACTGCTGTTCCTGGTGGATCTTCTCACCCCCAAGGCTTCCACAGCGCTGGCCGGTAGCTGGTTACCCCTGCCTCCTGCCAGCTAGACCGGAAAGCAGGATCCTGGGACTTGCTGCCCTGGCTCATGCCTGGAAACCCATTCCCTCCCTGGGAGAAGAGAGAGAAGGCCCCAGGTGGAGGTGGATTATTCCTGGAGCTCAGGAGCAGCAGCAGACACAGCCTCACACAGCAACTCACAGAGATAACGAGCTCCAGGGCTGCTCTCTCTATTCTGCTTGCAAGACAATATAATGAAAACTTACACTAGTGTTTTGGTTTAGAAGTCCTAAAACAATTAGAAGTGATACAGCAATAATTGTGATTATTTTCCCCTTCATGCCATCTGCATGGCAAGTGGGCATGGGGGGACATGCAGGGGCATATCCAGTGGGCCGGTGCAGTGCCTCCTGATGTATCCTCTGCTGCGGGGGGCATGGCTTCCATTGTATACTGATGCACAAGCAGTGGCATATGATAAATTCCCCGCATTGTCTACAGAACTTGAATACCTCTCTGCTGAGCACCTTTGGGTAAATTAGCATTACATTTTACTTTTCACATGAAGGTACATGCGCTGTCCATGTAGTGCTGGAACCAGCAGAGACTTGCGCCCTTTGTGTGTTTTTAATTCAGAAAATAATTTTCAGCTGTGAAAAGATTCAATATTAGAAGAAATATTTGTCAGATTTTCTGTTCTTGTTCTCTCCAGTATTTCAGGAGAACAACACAAAAACAAAGACGAGCAAAGACTCAGCGGCTCCGTCTCTGGCTTCTTTCATCATCTTCAATAAGAGTCAACAGGCGCGAACGGTTTGTCTCTTCAGCTGAAGTAAAAGAAGCCCCATTATAGGTAACAGCTGGACGTTAACTTAGAAAAGATTGGCGAGCTCCAACTGGCTGCGGAGAAAAAACACTCACACATTGAAGAGCACTCGAGGATCCAGAACGTAATAGACTCAGGCAGTCTTGATTTTTATTGTGGATTCTTTATAAAATTCAAAGAGCTCCCATCTGCGAAGTGTAAAAAGAACTCAAAATGCCATACAAAATGATACAAGCCTCGTGATGATTACATATGGATGCACAGAATAAAACATGTTAGAAATAAATGAGGAAATGTATAGGTTACAGAAAAACCGTACAGTGCAAAAGTTTTAGGCAGGTGAGAAAAATGATGCGCACGCGATCAGAGTTTGGTGCCGGTTTTCACACGACAGAAATCAGGGGGCTTGGCTGTTGGACAACCCGACGGATTCGGAAAAACCGCGGAATTGAAAAAACGAAATGTGTCGCAAGATCAAGTACTTACATGCACTGGGAAGAAGCAGGTGAACTACAGTGGACCTCTGCGCAGCAGCGACACCTGCTGTATATCGGGTGCATGACCTTAGTGAATCCCGGCAGACCTGAATCAGCATCGGAGAACACTCCGCTGGATCGCCACTGGCCCAGGTAAATAAATGTGCCCCAGTATTTGATGGTCTCTTTTGCAAATTTCCCAGACATCCAGTGGGACCTAATGTCTAATTTTTATTTGAAAAAGGGAACCCCTTGTCCTAACATCCATTTTAAAAAGCATAACTGCCCGCTGCCTGAGAGGAGCAAGAGAACAGCACCCCCACCACTCCATCCACTAGCAATATATCAGGTAATTATTTTAGTACATGAGTCTCATGAGAGTGTCTCACATCCATGCTGACATCTGATGTGAAGAAATGCTATTTTTAAGTATCAACTTCTACTGATGCTGCCTCCCATCTTTTTGCAGGTGGTGCCGTCTGAGGCAAGAGGTTCAACTTGCCTGATTGCCCGTGCACCCCTGGTAACCAGAGATTCCTGAATCTATAAAATACTGTGGTGGGTTTCGTGTCCATCTCCTCCCTCCTCCTTGACTGTACGTAAGATCAGAAATATTGTGGCGACTGTCCTCCAATGACAATAAATGTTGGCAGCACACATAACATTACATAAGCCCTCATGGGAGTTGTGCCTCAATTGTACAACCACACTCAGTGAGCCTTCAATTCTTCTAATCAATTAGACATCAAATAATAGTACACACGTTATACGATCGCATCTTATTGATAATCAAAGTGAATGAAAAAGAATAAAATCTCCATACACCAGTTACACCAAACAAGTGATAGGAGGCTTAAAACTGGATGAGGTAGGTCAAACTGTGCTGTAAAGGTGAGGTTGTGGATGATGACAGGTTTATGTCACAGGTCATGCTCATCATGGTGCTTTTACCGCATCAGCAAATACATTTCCATACATGGGATTCAGTGTTTCCTGAAGTCTCTGAATTGACCTTTATTGGACCTTCTTTGCTCCCTGGTTTTTGCTGGAGTGACATTCTGTAGATGTGTCTCACGGCTGAGCACCACACGCGAATGTAACGTTTTGTGGAGGGTTGGCTGATTGGCAGTAGACTCGTGTTTGTACACAATTCTATGCATGATGTGGCCCATGTTTTTCTGAATGTCGACGCATTGCTCTAGCTCCTCAGAACTTCAACACTTCAAATTGTCCCTCATAGGTTCAGCTTTCCATGGAAGTAGCACCAAGCCAAGTCTCAAAACTTCAAGAGAATACTGATGAAATTTAAAAGACTTAAACCAACTCCCAGAGCCCGACTTGGTCAATCCCTGAGGGTTAGAGGCTTCTGGAAATGGGTCAACAGAACCTTCAAGGAAACTCCTTGACGAGGTCCTTATTTCTCACATTCCCAGACCCCACCAGCGAGTCACTTTCCAAACCAGTGTAGCATAAGCCTGAAGATGCCCAGGCGTCTGTTGTGCGTTACGCTTGAGTACTTCTCCAATCATCTTCTGGGGAGCTTCCGATCTCTCCTTATATACTGGATGGTTCACATTACGGTTCCCGATATCCAGCAGGTGTCGCTGCTGCGCTGAGGTCCGCCGGAGTTGACCTTCTTCTTCTTCCCGATGCATGTAAGTGCTTATCTTGTGACACAAATCTTTTTTTAAATTCCGCGGTTTTTCAAAATCCGTCGGGCTGTCTGATGACCACGCCCCCCGATTTCTGTTGCGTAAAAGCCGGCGCCCATGCGACACAATCCGATCGCGTGGGCCAAAATCCAGGGGCAATTCAGTGCTAATCGGAAACCCGACGAAAGTGCGGCGTTCGGACCCTTAGTAAATGTGTCCCATTATCTTTGTCTTCATGGCTATTTGTGAGATTCTGTGATACTCTGTTTTGATTTAGCTGCAATTTTAACTTTTTACTTGTACCTTCCCTACTCTTCTGCCTTGCAATTTAAAACTTTACCACAATCTTTGCTTTTAATAAGAGTGGCTGACTCTGCATTGTTGTTTTTGTTTGTCTGTCTTACTGTACTATGCACTTATCCACGGTACGGGCTGCTGCCCAGTTGTTGCCTCAGTTTAGAGCAGTGCTAGCAAGTAGGCAGGGAAAGGGGTTGTGGGAAGAGGATTGCAGATAAAATACATTGCGCTTTTGTCTTGAAACACATAGAAATAACCATATTAACCCCTCACAACTGGTCAACGCCAGCATGAGACAGCTAAACTGTTAAACTTGCAGTTAAACTATTAGGTCCTGCGGTCAAACCTGACTGCAGCACCTAACTGTGCTATATATGAGCGCTGCCTTCTTTGATGGTCGATCCATGACCTGTGATGTCATCGGAGGGTGCCAATCACTTTAAAAGGCTCCTATAGCTGTAATTCGGTATCCTGTATCATAATGGGGCAGATTAACTCACCCGGTCCATTCGCGATCCAGTGGCGCGTTCTCTGTGGAGGATTCGGGTCTTCCGGCGATTCACTAAGGTAGTTCCCCCGATGTCCACCAGGTGTCGCTGCTGCGCTGAATTCCGTCGGAGTGCACTGAATTTCACCAAGCCAGGCTGGGTGCAGGTAAGCATGTGTCAAACACAGTTTTTTTTAATAATACGTCGGTTTCTCCGAATCTGACAAGTTTTCCGACGTCCCGGCCCCCTTATTTCCGCCGCGTGCATGCCGGCGCCAATGCGCCACAATTGGATAGCGTGCTCCAAAATCGGTAAAATTCGGGTAAAACTACGTAAAAACGCGATTCGGGCCTTTAGTAAATGACCCCCAATCTGTCAAAGACAGGAAAGCAAAAAACTTTGTCTCAAAGGCGTTAAGGACAATAGATCAAGTTATCAGCCACGTAGTGAACCAGATGGAAGTCTCAGCATGTTTGTTTTCCTATGAAACGGGAAGACATCCAGCAATGCCATCAGATCAGAATTGGCAGTGGAACCCAGAAACTTGCATGTACTATACAGAGAAGTCTGGCCGGCTGTGGACTTCATGGAAGAATTTAGGCAAAAAAGCCCAACTTTAGAAATTATAAAAGGTCAAATGGCTCAATTATGGCAAAGACACAGTTATTGGGGTGCAGGTATTAAATGCAGGCACTGACCATATTTAAACGGTTAAAACCCACGATTGTATTGCAGTGCTAGTGTTCCCATCGGTTCTGTAACTGAATTAAGTCTTTTTTCAAGGTTCAGCTGAACCAATTGGGTCCTCTCATCCCTACTGCACAGGCTTAAACTATGCCAGAGGTATCATCTAGTGTCAGATACAGTGAAAAATCTGGTGAAGCAGAAGATTGGTCTAGTCCTAAGCAAGTGCACTGTGTGACTGTAATCAGAGGTCCTACTGTTTGCATTTGCTTTGCTATTAGGTGTATCTGAACTCAGCTACGTTTATTTGACCATTCTCTTGCTATATGGTTCTCTACCTGGATTTGACAGTGTTATACCTGACTATGTTTATCTGTCTATTATCTGATGTTTGTCCCTTTGCATCTTGTCCATCACTGTGTCACCCCATTTTCTCTGACTCAGACTTGTGATAGATTATTGTCTTGATGTTTTTCTGTGTCCTTCTGTGATCACTGTCCTGTCTCTCACCACCTCTTACCTGTCCACTCCACCATCCAGCAGCTGCCAGATAAAGTAATTTTTACTTCTCACCTTACAGTGAGTATATCTGCTTTGGGTAGGGCCATAGCCTGCAGGGACGTTGCAGCATAAGTTTGCCACCACTTACCCCACCTAAAAGCTTGCACCAAGTCTGATTGTGGTTGCACTGTTTGCTAGACAAAATTTATTGAGATTGATGATGGGTCTCCCCTAGAGATGAGCGAGTATACTTGTCCGAGCTTGATGCTCATTCGAGTATTAGAGTACTCGGAACGGGTCATTGCTCGGACGAGTATTTCCCCTGCTCGAGATCGAGCATTTAATTAAGAAAAGACAGTGAAGAATACAAAGAAAACAGTGAACACAGGATCATTTAAGTGAAGAACACAGTGAAGAACACAGTGAAGAACACAGTGAAGAACACATTGCAGATGTTACGAACATCTGCTAACTTATCCGAAAACACGAGTGCCAACGCTGGATCAGGCATGCAGGAGCGGAGGCTGAAGTGGAGCGGAGCGGGGGCTGGAGCGGGCATGGAGTAGCGAGCGGGGCTGGAGGAGCGGAGTGAGCATCATGGAGCAGGCTTGGAGGAGCGGAGCCGGCATCATGGAGTGGCATCACGGAGCGGAGCAGGGGTTGGAGCAGACATGGAGGAGCGGAGCCTGCATGGAGGAGCGGGCATCATGGAGCAGAGCGGGGGCTGGAGCGGGCATGGAGGAGCGGAGCGGGGCTGGAGCGGGCATCCTGGAGCGTAGTGGGCATCACAGAGCAGGCATCACGGAGCAGAGCGGTGGCTGGAGTGGGCATGGAGGAGTGGAGCGGGGCTGGAGCGGGCATGGAGGAGCGGAGCGGGCATCGCTGAACGGGTATCACGGAGCAGAGTGGGGGCTGGAGCGGGCATGGGGTAGCGGAGCGGGGGCTGGAGCGGGCATGGAGGAGAGAAGCGGGTGCTGAAGTGGAGGCGGAGCTGGCTGGAAGAGGACCAACAGCACAGAAAGAACACGGCATCACGGAGCGGCATGGAGGAGCGGGGGTTGGAGCAGGCATCACGGAGCAGGCATGGAGGAGTGGAGCCGGCATCATGGAGCGGGCATCATGGAGCATAGTGGGGGCTGGGGCGGGCATTGAGGAGCGGAATAGGGCTGGAGCGGGCATCACGGAGCGTAGTGGGCATCACGGAGCGGGCATCATGGGCCGGAGCAGGGCTGGAGTGGGCATGGAGGAGCGGAGCGGGGCTGGAGCGGGCATGCAGGAGCGGAGCGGGCATCACTGAAAGGGCATCACGGAGCAGAGCGGGGGCTGGAGCGGGCATGGGGGAGCAGAGCGGGGGCTGGAGCGAGCATGGAGGAGAGAGAGGAGCGGGGGCTGAAATAGAGGTGGAGCGGGCTGGAGCAGGACCAACAGCACAGAACACAGTGAAGAACACATTGCAGATGTTCCGAACATCTGCTAACTTATCGGAAGACACGCGTGCCGAACGGTGTTCTTCACAATGTTATGTGAAGAACATTATGGGGCAGATTTATCAAGCAGTCTGAAAGTCAGAATATTTCCAGTTGCCCATGGCAACCAATCACAGCTCAGCTTTCATTTCACCAGTGCTCATGAATATTTTAAAGGGGAGCTGTGATTGGTTGCCATGGGCAACTAGAAATATTCTGACTTTCAGACTGCTTGATAAATCTGCCCCTATGTGTGAAGAACACATTGCAGATGTATGTAAACATCTGCAATGTGTTCTTCACACATATTGTTCTTCACATACTATTGTGAAAAACACCGTTCAGCACTCGTGTCTTCCGATAAGTTAGCAGATGCTCGGAACATCTGCAATTTTTCTTCACTGTGTTCTTTCAATGTGTTCTTCAGTGTTCTTCTTTCAATGTGTTCTTGCAGTGAAAAATGCTTGGGTCTCCGATTGACTTCAATGGGGCTCGTTATTCGGTACGAGCGCTCGAGCATTGGGAAAAGTTCGACCCGAGAATCGAGCACTCGAGCATTTTAGTGCTCGCTCATCTCTAGTCTCCCCTAATGAGCCGTGTAAACTTTTGAAATGTTGCAAAACTTTTGTGAAAGGAAGCCCAGAACGTTGCTTACCTAAAATTTGAAACTTTTAGCACAGGAATTTGAGGCGATCAAAAAAATAAACATGTGCACAGTTAATGGAGGGTTTGTGTTTTGTAATAAATGTCTTAATCTTGATATTTTTTTATGGTTGTAAAAGTTTATTTTTTACTTTTCATAATGAGAAAACTTTTTGTACCAAAAAAAAAAAAAAAACTTACTATAATATGATCTGCAAATAAAAGGAAATATAAAAAAATCTGATGCCTAATAGACTCATTAATTGCAATCTCTTACCTGTAAAGGCAATCGGCCGGCGGCAATGGATTTTATGTCTCATTTTATTTGTCTTACGACCTATTTCTAATCGTTTACCAGGCGACCGCTATTTCTGCAAAGGAATAATAAAAATTATTGCAGGTTGGAAATTTAAGCAGCTCATAGATCTAAATGAAAATATAAGCAAAATCATTTCCCCCGTTCAGCAGTTTCCGCTGATAAAAAGCTGCAATATATTTGACGGTAAAATAGATTCTTTTTCGTGGAAGAAATGGTTCATGTTGGGAGTTTTTTTTTTTTTTTTTACTATAACTTTCAGAAAAGGTCAGATCAGCATTTCCTTGGACTCCGTTAACAATAAATATGCTTCCTCGGCTAAAATGAAAACCATGGCTCTACAAATCAATCAAGGTTACTTGTCACAACTCAATTCCGCACTATATTGTGTTCTGCTGCGGCCAATCCCGACCTGACAGACAAATCCATGACCCTTATAATTTATGAGACACAGCTATCCTGACTCTAATTTAGTCCTGAACATTATCTGCTATTACAATGAGCTTTATATTGTGTGATGGGGCTACGGCAGCTGCACCCGCTCCTGCTCCAATCACATCAGTGTCAGAATATTAAAAAGTTTTTTTTCTTACCTCTTCCTTTTTGATTCTACTTTCACATTAATAAATTTTTAAGTATCGTAGTTTTCGGACTATAAAAAAGCACCTTACTAAAAGACGCACCCCAGATTTAGTCATTCAAGAAATTAAGAAATCAATATCATAGCACACACAGCTCTGCTACATCCACTCACTCAAACACACACAGCTCTATTACAACCCTTCAAACACATAAAGCTCTGCTACATTCCGTCACTCAAAAACTCTGCTCAACTGCATCATACACTCACATACAGATCTGTTACAACCATTTACTCACAAAATTTTGCTACATCCATTCATTCCAACAAAGCTCTGCTACATCCGTTTACATACAGCTCTGCTATATCCATTCATTTACAAATACATCTGCTACAACCATTCACTCACATACAGCTCTGCAACATCCATTCACACACAGCTCTGCTATGTAAAACACTTACACACAGATCTGCTACAACCATTCAATCAGACACAACCCTGCTACAACTATTCATTCACAAATAGCTCTGCGACATACATTCACACACACCTCTGCTACAATCATTCACTCACATATAGAGGTCATTGTACAGGGAGTAGGAGGAGATAAGCTGTGACATCATCTATTGTCAGTGGTGATGTAATGATGGGTCAGTGTTATCTATATAGAGGTCATTGTACAGGAAGGGGAGGAGATAAGCTGTGACATCATCTATTGTCAGTAGTGATGTAATGATGGGTCAGTCTTATCTATATAGAGGTCATTGTACAGGAAGGGGAGGAGATAAGCTGTGACATCATCTATTGTCAGTAGTGATGTAATGATGGGTCAGTGTTATCTATATAGAGGTCATTGTACAGGAAGGGGAGGAGATAAGCTGTGACATCATCTATTGTCAGTAGTGATGTAATGATGGGTCAGTGTTATCTATATAGAGGTCATTGTACAGGGAGTAGGAGGAGATAAGCTGTGACATCATCTATTGTCAGTGGTGATGTAATGATGGGTCAGTGTTATCTATATAGAGGTCATTGTACAGGAAGGGGGAGGAGATAAGCTGTGACATCATCTATTGTCAGTAGTGATGTAACGATGGGTCAGTGTTATCTATATAGAGGTCATTGTACAGGGAGGGGGAGGAGAAAAGCTGTGACATCATCTATTGTCAGTAGTGATGTAATGATGGGTCAGTGTTATCTATATAGAGGTCATTGTACAGGAAGGAAGAGGAGATAAGCTGTGACATCATCTATTGTCAGTAGTGATGTAATGATAGGTCAGTGTTATCTATATAGAGGTCATTGTACAGGGAGGGGGATGGGATAAGCTGTGACATCATCTATTGTCAGTAGTAATGTAATGATAGGTCAGTGTTATCTATATAGAGGACATTGTACAGGGAGGAGGAGGAGATAAGCTGTGACATCATCTATTGTCAGTAGTGATGTAATGATGAGTCAGTGTTATCTATATAGAGGTCATTGTACAGGGAGGAGAAGATAAGCTGTGACATCATCTATTGTCAGCAGTGATGTAATGAAGGGTCAGTGTTATCTATATAGAGGTCATTGTACAGGGAGGGGGGAGGAGATAAGCTGTGACATCATCTATTGTCAGTAGTGATGTAATGATGGGTCAGTGTTATCTATATAGAGGTCATTATACAGAGAGGGGGAGGAGATAAGCTGTGACATCATCTATTGTCAGTAGTGATGTAATGATGGGTCAGTGTTATCTATATAGAGGTCATTGTACAGGGAGGGGGAGGAGAAAAGCTGTGACATCATCTATTGTCAGTAGTGATGTAATGATGGGTCAGTGTTATCTATATAGAGGTCATTGTACAGGGAGGAGGAGATAAGCTGTGACATCATCTATTGTCAGTAGTGATGTAATGATGGGTCAGTGTTATCTATATAGAGGTCATTGTACAGGAAGGAAGAGGAGATAAGCTGTGACATCATCTATTGTCAGTAGTGATGTAACGATGGGTCAGTGTTATCTATATAGAGGTCATTGTACAGGGAGGGGGAGGAGAAAAGCTGTGACATCATCTATTGTCAGTAGTGATGTAATGATGGGTCAGTGTTATCTATATAGAGGTCATTGTACAGGAAGGAAGAGGAGATAAGCTGTGACATCATCTATTGTCAGTAGTGATGTAATGATAGGTCAGTGTTATCTATATAGAGGTCATTGTACAGGGAGGGGAGGAGATAAGCTGTGACATCATCTATTGTCAGTATTGATGTAATGATGGGTCAGTGCTAACTATATTGAGGTCATTGTACAGGGAGGGGGGAGGAGATAAGCTGTGACATCATCTATTGTCAGTAGTGATGTAATGATGGGTCAGTGTTATCTATATAGAGGTCATTGTACAGGGAGGGGGATGGGATAAGCTGTGACATCATCTATTGTCAGTAGTAATGTAATGATAGGTCAGTGTTATCTATATAGAGGACATTGTACAGGGAGGAGGAGGAGATAAGCTGTGACATCATCTATTGTCAGTAGTGATGTAATGATGAGTCAGTGTTATCTATATAGAGGTCATTGTACAGGGAGGAGAAGATAAGCTGTGACATCATCTATTGTCAGCAGTGATGTAATGAAGGGTCAGTGTTATCTATATAGAGGTCATTGTACAGGGAGGGGGGAGGAGATAAGCTGTGACATCATCTATTGTCAGTAGTGATGTAATGATGGGTCAGTGTTATCTATATAGAGGTCATTATACAGGGAGGGGGAGGAGAAAAGCTGTGACATCATCTATTGTCAGTAGTGATGTAATGATGGGTCAGTGTTATCTATATAGAGGTCATTGTACAGGGAGGAGGAGATAAGCTGTGACATCATCTATTGTCAGTAGTGATGTAATGATGGGTCAGTGTTATCTATATAGAGGTCATTGTACAGGGAGGAGGAGATAAGCTGTGACATCATCTATTGTCAGTAGTGATGTAATGATGGGTCAGTGTTATCTATATAGAGGTCATTGTACAGGAAGGAAGAGGAGATAAGCTGTGACATCATCTATTGTCAGTAGTGATGTAATGATGGGTCAGTGTTATCTATATAGAGGTCATTGTACAGGGAGGAGGAGATAAGCTGTGACATCATCTATTGTCAGTAGTGATGTAATGATGGGTCAGTGTTATCTATATAGAGGTCATTGTACAGGGAGGGGGAGGAGATAAGCTGTGACATCATCTATTGTCAGTAGTGATGTAATGATGGGTCAGTGTTATCTATATAAAGGTCCCTGTACAGGGAGTGGGAGGATATAAGCTGTGACATCATCTATTGTCAGTAGTGATGTAATGATGGGTCAGTGTTATCTATATAGAGGACATTGTACAGGGAGGGGGAGGAGATAAGCTGTGACATCATCTATTGTCAGTAGTGATGTAATGATGGGTCAGTGTTATCTATATTGAGGTCATTGTACATGGAGGAGGAGGAGATAAGCTGTGACATCATCTATTGTCAGTAGTGATGTAATGATGTGTCAGTGTTATCTATATAGAGGTCATTGTACAGGGAGAAAGAGGAGAAAAGCTGTGACATCATCTATTGTCAGTAGTGATGTAATGATGGGTCAGTGTTATCTATATAGAGGTCATTGTACAGGGAGGGGAGGAGATAAGCTGTGACATCATCTATTGTCAGTAGTGATGTAATGATGGGTCAGTGATATTTATATAGAGGTCATTGTACAGGGAGGGGGAGGAGATAAGCTGTGACATCATCTATTGTCAGTAGTGATGTAATGATGAGGCAGTTTTATCTTTATAGAGGTCATTGTACAGGGAGGAGGAGATAAGCTGTGACATCATCTATTGTCAGTAGTGATGTAATGATGGGTCAGTGTTATCTATATAGAGGTCATGTTACAGGGAGGTGGAGGAGATAAGTTATGACATCATCTATTGTCAGTAGTGATGTAATGATGGGTCAGTGTTATCTATATAGAGGTCATTGTACAGGGAGGAGGAGGAGATAAACTGTGACATCATCTATTGTCAATAGTAATGTAATGATGGGTCAGTGCTATCTATATAGAGGTCATCGTACAGGGAGGAGGAGGGGATAAGCTGTGACATCATCTATTGTCAGTAGTGATGTAGTGATGGGTCAGTGTTATCTATATAGAGGCCATTGTACAGGGAGGGGGAGGAGATAAGCTGTGACATCATCTATTGTCAGTAGTGATGTAATGATGGGTCAGTGTTATCTATATAGAGGTCATTGTACAGGGAGGAGGAGGAGATAAGCTGTGACATCATCTATTGTCAGTAGTGATGTAGTGATGGGTCAGTGTTATCTATATAGAGGTCATTGTACAGGGAGTGGGAGGATATAAGCTGTGACATCATCTATTGTCAGTAGTGATGTAATGATGGGTCAGTGTTATCTATATAGAGGACATTGTACAGGGAGGGGGGAGGAGATAAGCTGTGACATCATCTATTGTCAGTAGTGATGTAATGATGGGTCAGTGTTATCTATATAGAGGTCATTGTACAGGGAGGGGGAGGAGATAAGCTGTGACATCATCTATTGTCAGTAGTGATGTAGTGATGGGTCAGTGTTATATATATATTGTGATATTTCAGATCTCAGTAGATGTGGTACTAGATATATATTTACAGTCATTGTGAGAGCTTTCTTCATATTTGGACTGATGTGCAATGATTTGTTTTTTTCCTTCTTCTATTTTCTTATTTTTGCAGAATAAAATATTGTGGCGACATCTCTGGGAATGTCACATCATTTGTCACTGAGCTTTACCTCCTATTGGTAATTATTTCTTTTCCATTGTCCTTGATAAAATATTCTCAAGGGGATCAAATCATTTAACATGACGACATTTCTGACTTATCAGACGTGAAAGAGAGAAAGTGGAATCTCAGCGTTACATCTCTGCAGGATAATGACAGGTCCGGATGTGCAGGGAATTACTGGAGGTGGAGAAGAAACCGAAGAATTTGCATCTCCGTCCTTTATTACAAGATGCCAACAGATGAAATTTGTACAAAATACTAATAATTCATCAATTAATAATCCAATACTAATAATTCATCAATTAATAATCCAATCATAAGCAGCAGTGGACTCTAGACGAAGCAGACAGAGGGGCTCATTTACTAAGGGTCCGCGGATTTCCCAACAATTTCCGTTTTGCGCCGCATTTAACAGGATATTTTGGCACATCGCCGCCGGCTTGCACGGGACAGAAATCGGGGGGCGTGGCCGTTGGACAACCCAACGGATTCGGACAACGCGCAAGATTTATCATTTAGAGTTGTGACACACTTATAAGCACCGGGAAGAAAAAAGTGAACTCCGGCGGACCTCTGCGGGGAAGCGACGAGTGCAGGAACTTCCTTGTTGGACCATTCAAATTGGGGATCTCAACAGGACCAGGTAAATAAATTTGCCCCAGAGACTACGTCCTAGGACTTCCACCACCTATAGGGGGTCATTTGTCTTATTTCTCCCCTCCCTGAGCTCTTTTTTGCACAAATCATACTATTGCTTTTCCTAAGCCAATCAGTTGGCTGTATTGTAAACTGGAGTGTGATTGGAGAGGTGCTACCACCTGATGAGGGGGAGTATAAAACCCCCATGCAGTGGGTGCACAGGCCTCTTAGCACATGGACAGAGTGAAGAGAGAGTCAGGAGACTCTAATTCAGAGCTGCAGCTTCCATAGTTTGGACACAGCTCCATCTCCATTACCCCAGCATCTACTACCAGGCTGGTGCTTTATTCCTGAGGACCACTCTCCATAACCACTCCAGTACCAGAATCCTCTGTTCACCGTTTAGGTCTGTCGCCTGCTACCTGTTCAATAAAGAGCTGCGAGTTATTTTGCACAACGTTGTCTCTGTCTGATCACTGGATACAGCTGTTACCACTACGGGCTTTCCCATCCATTATCCAGGGACATATACTACGGACATTAAGGGGTTGCCCCAGGGAGAACCAGTACATCAGCCTCTCCCTCCATATTTCTTGCACACACCACCTGCTGGAGAGCTGCCAGGCTGTAGGACAGCCCTCCTGTCCCCATACCAAGAACCGTGACCACAGCGTGCCTTAGGCCGCAACCGCCAGCCACTCTGGTATTGTGGGCGCCGACATCCGCCAGGCCCCAAAATGAGGCTAGGCCCCAGTGTGGGGTGTTGCATATCTATCTGTCTATCCTTACATTATCTACATACAATCTATCCATCTCCTTTCTATTTGTCTATCCCATATCTATCTAATTATCTTCTACCTGTCATCTATCTCTGTATCTGTGTTTTATCTATCTTGCTGTGGTATTTTTATCTATACACTGTATTTCCTTCCTATCTATACTGCTCACCTATATATCTATAATGTACTTAGGGTAAGATTAAGACCTCCATGGACCCTGGGCTCCTCTCCATGGTGGCTGCCCTCGCCGGCCTCACCTCTCCACGTTCCTGCTCCCGTCCTGGCTTCCTAGCACTCGCATCCCCGTTTCCTAAGGCGCACGCACTGGCGCTCACAAATTTAAAGGGCCAGCGCACCACTGATTGGCGCTGGCCACTTCCCGGGATTCTTTTAAAGCCGGCTTCTCCCAGAATCCCCCGCAGGATCTTTGCACTCTGTGCAAAGCTATTTCCTGTGACCTGTTCCCATGTATTGACCTCCCGTTGTCACCCCGGACCTGTTCCTGACTTCGCTCCTACGATGCCGGCCCTGACCACCTGCTCCATCTATGACCTTGAACCTTTGCAGCCTGTTATGACCTCCTGCCTGTCACTGACCACGAGATTGCCTGTCGACTTTGTATCTCGACCTTGGCTGCCACCGCTGACATGTCGCACCGGTGAAACAACCTGGTGGTACCACGCCGCAGCAAGACCATCCTGCTTTGCAGAGGGCTCTGGTGAAAACCGGGTCCTACTTAGATTCCGGTCCCAGGTGTCGGCTTACGTCATCGTCTGCGGTGGTCCAGTGGGTCCACTACCCCAGAAGCCTGACAATATATGGAAGGGCTTCCTGCTTTATATACAGTAGGTGAAGGTCTCACTCCTGGGAATCTCAAGAATGGGCCAAAATGAGAGGAGCATGCGCTCTCCATCCAACTCCATTCACCAACCCCAATCCAATTTCCAGGAATGGTGAACAGTAGTAAAGGCTGGTTCTGATTTATATGGAGCAGTATATATATATATATATGATGCTCCTCATTGAAGGTTCTGGGACCGGACTCCGTCTGTGATTGGAGATCTAGATTACATATGACTTCCATGAGACATCACAAAATACAAGTCAAGTAAAAGTCTGATTTAACAACTTAAAGGGAACCTGTCAGTCAAATGAACCCCCCAAAACGAAATATATTCATTATAATAATAAAGTTATTTATATAGCTCCATCATATTCCATAGCGCTCTACATATCATGTGGGACATATACAAATAACATGAATTATTATTATTACACATCCGTGGTCTTTTTGCTTTTCTTTTCATTAAAGTGATTATATACTAGTGCTTTATATACATCTCCACCATTAAGTTCATATATTTGGATATAAGGAAAACAGATCACATTAGCAATTTCTTGAGAAGTTTCGGTCTATCCAATCTTTTTCAAGCTAGATCTGACACATATTAGGGTCCTGCTAATGTATGGGTGGAGGAGAGAGGTCAAGCAGAGACATGTTTGATGGAAGAGATTAATTGAAAAGTGGCCAAACCCTCTAACCATATTTGAGATCATTTAAATGGGTTTTTCAGGAATTTTGGGAAACTCTCCAGGGGCCTGGACAGAAGTCTACTTACCCCACTCCGGCTTAGAGATCCCACCTCACAATGGTCTTATGTTCTTTGACACTGATGGCTTGGCCACAGCTGGGACCTTCTTCAGCCAGTAAGTGGCCTCCTCAAGCTATAAGTTGTCACTTCCTCCTTCATCTACTGATTGCTAGAAGGAGGTCCCACAACACCCAGCTCTTCAGGCAGAACCATCAGGTCCACCACTGGCTCCTGAATCGGAGTTAATGGGGCATATTTACTTACCCAGTCTATTCGCGATCCAGCGGCGCGTTCTCTGGGGTGGATATGGGTCTTCCGGCGATTCACTAAGGCAGTTCCTCCGACGTCCACCAGGTGTCGCTGCTGCGCTGAAGTCTGCCGAGTGCACAATCCTATTTCTGGTGCAGGTAAGCGGGTGTCCAGCGACACTTTTTTAAAAAAAATGCGGCGGTTTTTCCGAATCCGTCGGGTTTTCATTATGCCACGCCCCCCAATTTCCGTTGCGTGCATGCCGGCGCCGATGTGCCACAATCCTATCGCGTGCGCCAAAAACCCTGGGAAATTCTGGGAAAATCGGCACAAAACGGAAATATTTGGGTAACACGTCGGGAAAACCTCGAATCGGGCACTTAGTAAATGACCCCCAATGTACTTGTATCTCCCATGTGCACAACACAGTTTTGACTTCCCTCAAATCAGCGGAGGCCAACAAATTTGACCAATTTCAGGACAATAGTCAATAACTCAACACATGTAACATATCCATAACAGTGTCTCCAATATATTCCTTGATGGATTCAGTGCGGCACCTCATGCCGGACCCAGTTCACGCTTCTTGACTCTGTAAACAAGGGAGCGCTATTATAAGATTAATCTCACACAGATGTTCGGAAGCTTTTTGATCATCTCATCAATAACACCCGGAGATGTTTCTAGGTGAGAGAAGATCAAATAATTGCATGAATCTATTGGCAGTGGAAGGTTTCTATTCCCGAGCCCTTCGCTCCGTGCCGCAGATGCAATTTATACCAAGTCCCGATGTTGCTCTTGATGCCCTCCTAAGGTGAGGATGTAATTGAGATTTCCTACCTGTTGCTGGGTGCTGCTATTGTTTGTGCTTAAGCCCTAAATTATCATGTAAATATTTTTCCATGTATATTTTATACATCAATATTAACAGAGCGAAAGTATCATCTCCGGGAGCTGAATTCGCCGCCTTGTAAATGTTTCATCGTAAATCACATTTCCCCGATTTTGGTGTTTATCGACACTTTGAAGGAATTTTCATTTAGTAAAAGTAAACAAAGCTTAATAAACAACCTGCAAATTGTTTCCATATCAGTATCATTACTGATTCCCACCAAGGTCTTCCATCACTCCAGGCTCCCCCCTATGAATATCTTTCCACATGATGGATTTGCTTCTCATTACCTCAATACGTGAAGCACAGAGTTGTTTCAGGGTCCCTAAACCATGGCCAGGCACTGAATACCACTATAAAGTGCACATTTTAACCCCAGCAGCCTAAGACTAGCATGCACAGAACATAATAAAGTACCCAAGAGAAGCACAAAATACCAATGTACCACATTCAGGGTCCTGAATACTCCTCCCACACACAGTAATTGATAGTGAGAGTCCTGATTACTCCGCCCACACAGAGTGATCGACAGTGAGGGTCCTAATTACTCTGCCCACACACAGTGATTGACAATGAGGGTCCTGAATACTCCTTCCACACACAGTGATTAATAGTGAGAGTCCTGATTACTCCGCCCACACACAGTGATTAATAGTGAGAGTCCTGATTACTCTGCCCACCTACAGTAATTGACAGAGAGAGTACTGATTACTCCACCCACACACAGTGATTGACAGTGAGGGTCCTGATTACTCCGCCCACATACAGTGATTGACAGTGAGGGTCCTGAATATTCCTCCCATACACAGTGATTCACAGTGAGGATCCTGATTACTCCGCCCACACATAGGGATCAATAGTGGGAGTCCTGATTACTCCGCCCCCAGAGAGTGATTGACAGAGAGGGTCCTAATTACTCCACCCACACATAGTGATTGACAGTGAGGGTCCTGAATACTCCTCCCACACACAGTGAATAATAGTGAGAGTCCTGAATACTCCGCCCACACACAGTGATTAATAGTGAGAGTCCTGATTACTCTGCCCACACACAGTGATTGACAGAGAGTGTCCTGATTACTCCACCCACATACAGTGATTGACAGTGAGGGTCCTGAATATTCCTCCCATACACAGTGATTAATAGTGAGAGTCCTGATTACTCCGCCCACACACAGTGATTAATAGTGAGAGTCCTGATTACTCCGCTCACACACAGTGATTGACAGAGAGAGTCCTGATTACTCCGCTCACCAGTGGCGTAACTACCGCCGTAGCAGCCGTAGCAGCTGCTACGGGGCCCATGAGGTTCAGGGGCCCGGGGATGCACGGACCCTGTGTGCAGTGCTTTGCCAAGTGGTCCGGGAATGCACTGCCGGGTCCCTGACAGATAGTGTCCCCGGGCCCCTCCCTCTGTGTCTCGGCTACTGCCCTCTCTCCTGGCCCACCCACCTCTCCTGGATTGCCGAGTCCCTGAAACTCCCACCCGCCACCACCCTGACCCGCCCGTCCACTAGCCACCCCCCTTAGCCGGCACAGGTGACCGCAGCCCGCCTAACACACTGGCCGCTGACACATTCCACCGACGGCACAGTTGACACCACGCCCCCCGTCCCGGCGAACGCGCTCTCCCGCCCGGTGAACGCACCCTCTGCCGCCCCGCCCTGCGAACGCACCCTCTGCCGCCCCGCCCTGCGAACGCACCCTCTGCCTTCCCGCCCTGCGAGCGCACCCTCTGCCTTCCCGCCCTGCGAATGCACCCTCTGCCCTCCCGCCCTGCGAACGCACCCTCTGCCCTCGCCCCCCCCGTCCCGGACGTGCAACCACACCAACCCCCCCTCCGTCCTGCCCGAACACCCACCGAAACACCCGCCCGAACAACCACCGGAAACACCCGCCTGATGCCACGGCCGGGTGGTCATCCAAACATCTTAAAAGGTTTGTATATGCTGTGTATATTGTGTATATATGTATATTGTGTATATATGTATATTGTGTATATATGTATATACTGTGTGTATATATGTATATACTGTGTGTATATGTGTATATACATGTATATACTGTGTATATATGTGTATATACATGTATATACTGTGTATATATGTGTATATAAATGTATATGTGTATATAAATGTATATGTGTATATAAATGTATATACTGTGTATATAAATGTATATACTGTGTATATAAATGTATATACTGTGTATATACTGTGTATATTTCTGTATATATGTGTATATATGTATATACTGTGTATATGTATATTCTGTGTATATACTGTGTATATTGTGTATATATGCATATACTGTGTATATTGTGTATATATGCATATACTGTGTATATTGTGTATATATGCATCTACTGTGTATATGTATATTCTGTGTATATACTGTGTATATTGTGTATAAATGTATATACTGTCTATATATGCATAGATGCAAATGCTGTATTTATTGTGTGTGTGTGTGTATATATGTATATATATATATATATATATATATATATATGTATGTGTCTTTTTGTATATGTTGTGCATATAGTATGTGTGTATATATATATATATATATGCTGTATATACTGAATGTGTGTATTCCCCGTATGTGTGTATATGCTGTATATACTGAATGTGTGTGTATTTGCTGTATGTGTGTATATTCTGTATGTATATGCAGTATGTGTGTATTTGGTCTTTTTATACTGTATGTATGTGTATATTTGGTCAGTGTATATACTGTGTGAGTTTGTATACACTCTGTATTAGTGAATAAATGTATATGAGTGCATAAATGTGTGTGTGTATATAAGTGTATACTTGTATGTATATGGGTGCAACTATATACGTGTAGAACTTTATGTGTATATAAGTATATAAAGGTGTGTATGTATAAGTATATAAATTTGTGTACTTGTATAAATATGTCCATGTAGGGGTATATTCACAAGAACGTATGTAGAGGGGAGGGGTGAGCCGCGATCACCTTTCCTCCTCTCCGATGCGCGCCGATGTGTGCCTGCCAGGCTATAGCCGGACGGCTATTTTTTAAGTGGAAGGGGGGCCCCATGCAGAAATCTGCTATGGGGCCCAGCCTCTCCTAGTTACGCCACTGCCGCTCACACACAGTGATTGATAGTGAGAGTCCTGATTACTCCACCCACACACAGTAATTGATAGTGAGAGTCCTGATTACTCCACCCACACACAGTGATTGATAGTGAGAGTCCTGATTAGTCCGACCACACACAGTGATTGATAGTGAGAGTCCTGATTACTCCGACCACACACAGTGATTGATAGTGAGAGTCCTGATTACTCCGACCACACACAGTGATTGATAGTGAGAGTCCTGATTACTCCACCCACACACAGTAATTGATAGTGAGAGTCCTGATTACTCCACCCACACACAGTGATTGATAGTGAGAGTCCTGATTACTCCGACCACACACAGTGATTGATAGTGAGAGTCCTGATTACTCCGACCACACACAGTGATTGATAGTGAGAGTCCTGATTACTCCACCCACACACAGTAATTGATAGTGAGAGTCCTGATTACTCCACCCACACACAGTGATTGATAGTGAGAGTCCTGATTACTCCGACCACACACAGTGATTGATAGTGAGAGTCCTGATTACTCCGACCACACACAGTGATTGATAGTGAGAGTCCTGATTACTCCACCCACACACAGTAATTGATAGTGAGAGTCCTGATTACTCCACTCACACACAGTAATTGATAGTGAGAGCCCTGATTACTCCGCCCACACACAGGGATTAATAGTGAGAGTCCAAGTTACTCCGCCCATACACAGTGTTTGACAGTGAGGGTCATGTTTACTCCACCCACAAACAGTGATTGACAGTGAGGATCCTAATTACTCCGCCCACATACAGTGATTGACAGTGAGAGTCCTGATTACTCCACCCACACACCAGGAGAACCATCAATCATTGTGTGTGGAAGCAGCAATCAGGATTGTGACTGTCAATCATTGTGGGCGGGGTTATCAGGACTCTCACTGTCTCCACTCGGAGTCCTGTCAGCATTTACTCTGCTTTTTACTTAGAAATCCAAATTTTTTTTTACTTAAAAATCCCAATCACATTAACCAATGTAAGACATAGTTTACCTCCTCTCCCTTGATCATATCATCAATGATTGGGGAGAAAAACTCCCCTTAGGTCCTTTGTATCACCCCCCACTTACAACATTAAAGCCTGGAGCTAGTAGCTGAACCTTGGTCGGCACATACACGAGTCATATTCTATTCTATTACTACGAAACAGATACATCTGGATCGACTCTCCATGTTCTCACAACTAGAGAATTTTGCCGGTAAAGGTAAAAAACGATGAAAAAAACTTCCATCGCTGTTGGTTAGAAATAAACAAATCAGCGTCTGCTGTGGATACAAGTGTAATACATCCCGGAACCTGGGCCCGACAATGGAAATCCTCATTGTACCGGTAACCTTCTCATATCTCATAACACAAGACGATTCTCCAAGGAAACGGGGAAAGTGTCAATTTATTGTAAAATCCATATCGCTGGCAGCCAACAAGACTTTACTCTAACACAACATAAACTAAGTACCGCACAAAGGAAACGTCATCCGCTCCGAGGTCTGGACATTTCATGGAAGGACTTTGTTCCTGTGATGACTTCATAGACATGAAAAAACTATATGGAAGGTGCGTGGTAAAACATCACTTTGTTACAGTCGTATGCGGAAGATTTTCTTCATCTAACAAGATGTAGATAGAAGAAAGTCGAAATCACTGCAGACACTCCTGCTCCATGTATAACAGGAAATGAAGGCAACATCAGTCACATGGGCGGGTCAGTGAGCCTCCTGATTGGCTGAGATTTCATGTAAAAAAAAACATCACTTCCTGTCTGGCCTGGAGCAGATGCCCTGGAAATAGGAACCCAAAGGACAGAAACAGGAGGGTTTTTAAAAAAAAATATTTAGAAAAAAATATTTAGAACTTTTTTTTAGATTTTTGCTAGATTTATCCTATTAATCTAGACATATTTTCAGAATTGCCCTTTCAGTACTCTCTTTTTTAAAGTCCTTTTTTTGTTGTCATAGTTATCCAAGCATATTGTATACAAATTAACATTTTTTTATATGTAAAATATTACATCTGGGTCACACGCAGAGTAAAACTGGCTACGATGTAACACATTGGGGCACATTTACTAAGGGTCCGAATCGCGTATTTTCGTCGGGTTTCCCGAATTTTTCCGATTTGTGCCAAATTGCCCCGGGATTTTGGCGCACGCGATCGGATTGTGGTGCATTCACGCGACAGAAATCGGGGGGCATTGCCGGTCCTGTCGCGATCCTGCAGTGCGTTGTCCAACGAGGATTCGGGTCTATCGCGATTCACTAAGCCCGCGTGACCGAGTTCCTGCATCCGTTGCTTCACCGGAGTTCACCTGCTTCTTCCCAGTGCTTGTAAGTGCATGATCTTGCAACACAATTCCTTTTCTTAAATTCCGCGGTTTGTCCGAATCCGTCGGGTTGTCTGACGGCCCGCCCCCCGATTTCTGTTGCGTGCAAGCCGGCACCAATGCAACACAATTGGATCGCGTGCGCCAAAATCTCGGGGCAATTCAGCACAAAACGGAAATTGTCGGGAAACACGATGAAAATGCGTCTGATGGACCCTTGGCTAATGTGCCCCATTGTCCTTCCAGTGTCAGGCCCTTGTGGTTATATGACATGGTGTGATCTTATTTCACCTCCATGTGGTTATTCGGTCTGATCATATGTTTGTGAGGTTAACATAAAAGTGTGGAATCTGTGTAATCAAGTATATCCTCATCCTGTGATGTCACAACTTGGGATGAACAGACCAGAACCTGCAATGTTCGGGTCCCCAAATACAGACTTCAACCAGAATGACTTGGACCAGTTTGGATCAGGTCCAGATTTGGATGCACTCCTGTCAACCATTTAAATTGTTGCATCAATGAAGGGGGTTACCGGTGGGGAGGAGCAATTGGCTGACCTTGCCGAATTTGAACCTCAACTGGCACGCTCAACCCTAACCACAACCACATGACCTCCTAGTCTTCGCAGCATGGGCCTTTACATTGACAATGGCTACAATATTCTATTTGATTGCTTTATTTATTTAGCGCTGCACCGCGCTTGCCAAATCAGTCCCTGTCCCCATGGGGCTCACAATCTAATCAACAAACCAGTATGTTTTAGAGTGTGGGAGGAAACCGGAGGACCTGTAGAAAACCCACGCAAACAAAGAACATACCAACTCTTTGCAGATGAAAACCCCAGCGCTGCAAGGCTGTAGTGCTAACCACTGAGCCACTGTGCTGTCCATATTTTTTATCCATATTTTTTTGGATATATTTTGTACAAACTCTTTTAAAGCACAATGTAAATGCAGCCAATTACAGCTACTGGTCCTCACCCTTATCATCCCGAAGAGCAACCCCAAAAAATGGAGACCATTTGGGTAAGGTGGTAGAATTCAGTGGAGTCAAAGTTTTGATGGTTCATAAAGAAACTTACGACTACATATGTTTTAATTTCGATGTGTAACTTGTAGTTAATGATCCTACAAAATGTCTACACAACTCCTAATTATATTGCTTTCAATGCCAATCTCTGTGGGAAAGGGGCCCAATGATCACCATAAGTCTCTAGGTCCTGGGTTGAGCCTCTGCGCCACATAAGGTTAAGCCTCTTCTAATTACCTTTTTTAAAATAACAAAACTTTGTTTTTTTCAGCAAAAAAATTACTTTCTTCAGAGATCCCCACCTACAAAAGCACAAGAACTCAACATTGTGAATTCAGCTTATCTGATGGAGTCCTAAAGGTTTTAAAGTTTTGGGTAAGTTTTGGTAACTTACCCATATGGTCAAATTGGGGGTCATTTACTAAGGGCCCGATTCGCGTTTTCCCGACGTGTTACCCGAATATTTCCGATTTTTGCCAATTTTCCCTGTATTGCCCTGGGATTTTGGCGCACGCGATCGTTTTTTGGCGCATCTGCGCCGGCATACACGCGACGGAAATCGGGTGGTGTGGCCGAACGAAAACACGACGGATTCGGAAAAACCGCCGCATTTTTAAAAAAAAATATGTCGCGAAAATTGCACTTACCTTCACCAGGTATTGGCCGGTGAATTTCAGGGCATTCCAGCGAACCTCGGGGAACTTCAGCGCAGCAGCGCCACCTGGTGGATGGCGGAGGAACTACCTTAGTGAATTCCGGCCGAATCCGAATCCACCTCAGAGAACGCGCCTCTGGATCGCGAATGGACCGGGTAAGTAAATCTGCCCCATTGTCCTAAAGCTCAACCACTGGACATGATCAAACTACAGAGTCCTTAAAATAAGCAAAAGACAGCAGGTCACTGCTGGAATTCAGTGTAATATGGAGCACATGATGGAATCAACATCCACAAATCCATAAGGGAGAAAAAAAATCCATTGGTGATTAAGTGCCTTGAGTTATGGAGGAGACCTGTAAAAACTGCCAATGTGAAGGGCAAACTCTCAATAAATCTGTGGCCGTGTCTGATAAATAGGATGTGATCTTCTGACATCATTGACATATTTATTGCCTCTCTCGGCACATCTACATGCCTCCATGTATTAGCTGCTCGGGGAAGTGTTGACGTCAAAGCCAAAGAGCCATTGAAACTGTTTCCTGCTGTAGTTTAAGACTGTATACAAATTTTTTAAAGGGGTTGTCCAGTGCATTAGTTATGAATGAGCCTTAAAGGGGAAGTCTGGTTTCCATGATTTTTATGCTTTGCGCCCCAGGTAATCTAATAAATAAGAAATAAGTAATGCTGCCATTCTCTGCTGCTATACAGAGGCATTGCTTCAACAAAAATGTTACTTCTGAGCATCTACAGAATCCCAACAGTGGAGGGAGGCGCTGCACCAGACCAGAGACCAGAGGTAATTATTTAGACAACTAGGTGCCCATAGTATAAAACTTACCAAAACTGGACAACTTGTTTAACATAAAAGATTACTCACCTCTTCTCAATCCCCTACTGATGAGACTCAAACATCGCCCACTGCACTCTACTTCTTGGTGTCTCCCGATACACTAGCAAATGCTTGGCTCACCCAATCTCTGTGTTAGTAATTAGTATGTCCCAGCATTCCCTGAGTTTCAGGAGGTGTTGGAGGGATTCTCGGCAGCACTTTTATCTCTTCGAGAATTGCTTTCCCATGAATCCTCCATAAGTCACAGATGTTCTTCTTGATTTTCCAAATTGAGTCATGACATGATAATATACATGAAATGGAAACATGATTACACATGTGTGTGGTCACCTAGTTGTTGTGACATTGGGGCAGATTTACTTAACCGGTGAATTTGCGATCCAGCGGCGCGTTCTCTGCGGTGGATTCGGGTCCGGACGGGATTCATTAAGGTAGTTCCTCTGACGTCCACCAGGTGGCACTGCTACGCTGGAGAGCATCGGAACACACTCAAGTACACCGGCCTATTCCTGGTGAAGGTAAGTGCAAGCTCCGCAACACTTTCTGTTTTGTAAATGCGGCGGTTTTTCCGAATTCGTTGGGTTTTCGTTCGGTCACGCCCCCGATTTCCGTTGCGTGCATGCCGGCGCCGATGCGCCAAAATCCGATCACGTGTGCCAAAAACCCGGGGCAATACAGGGAAAATCAGCGCAAATCGAAAATATTCGGGTAACACATCGGGAAAACGCGAATCGGGCCCTTAGTAAATGACCCCCATTGTATCACAAAAAGTTGCAAAAATGAAAAATGTAGGGTAAAAACATCTGTTTGGGGAGGTTTTTTTTAGTTATTATTGGGCCCCTAATTTAATCTGAACATCACTGAAATTCTACAGGAATCTAAAAATAAGTTTTTGTGGATGGAATAAGAAAAAATTTTACACCAATTGCACCTTTTAGGAGGTATGACTCTATAATTAGGCATATTTTACGAAGCATGCAAATGTAGACATAGAGCTCCCCCAACCCACCTGAATGTCAGTCACAAGGGCACATTTACTTACCCGGTCCAGTCGCGATCCAGCGGTGGGTTCTCCGACGCTGATTCGGGTTCTGCCGGGATTCACTAAGGTCCGTGCGCCGATATTCACCAGGTCCGCTGGAGTTCGCCTGCTTTTTTCTGGTGTATGTGAGTGCTTGATCTTGCGACACAAATGGCTTTTTAAATTCTGCGGTTTTTCCGAATCCTTCGGGTTGTCCGGTGGCCACGCCCCCCGATTTCTGTCGCGCGAAAGTTGGCCAAAAATCGATCGCGTTCGCCACAATCCCGTGAAATACAGCGCAAAGCGGAAATATTCGGGAAAAGCCTGACGGATTCGCGGCTGCGGACCCTTAGTAAATGTGCCCCACAGTGTCCTACCTCCATGTCTACCACACTGCTCCAGATAAAGACTCCTCACATTGTTATTTGAACTCACAAAACCACACCAGTTACATAGAGGAGGTGATAACTGAGCAGAACCGGTATGGCCATTTGCTCTAAGCCAAAGTTAAAAGTTTCTCAGCAGTCTGCTGTGGATTACAGAAGTTGTGAAATGGCTGTGATGTGAAAGCTACCACATGGAGTAATATCACATGGATATCGACAAACACCATGACATATTAATTTTTCTCTGTAGATATGCCTTCAAATCTTCCTCTCTCAATAGGAGAAGTGAAATCCTATGTGTTTCCACAGCAGAATCTTTTTTTTTTTTTACGCATGTACAATTACAAGAAGGATGTCATGCACAGATAATTTATACATCAGGATTTACATACCGAGAATTTATAATTCCATTTTCCTGGTTAATTTCTGTGCAGAAAATATTTAGAGCCCATAGATGACATTTATAGCAGCATTACACTTGATGTGAATGAACCTTTACAGACACCAGTAGACATTGTGCTATTCATTTACATTATGCGCACACATTTTAGTATATTACAGTATATTACATTTTTGCCTGGTGAATGGATATGTTTCTTTCTTCTTTCATCTGGTATCAGCAGATTGAGGACAGTGAAGTCCAGGAGACATGGAGAACCCAACCCACATCATCAGCACTAAGAGGAAGTTGTGTGCAGAGAAAAAAAAAATTCTGAACTATTTATAGGCTTGAAATGGCTACTGAGGGGACAATGGTTTTTAGTAAAGGTTAGGCTACAATAAACAGAGGAGCCCATGTGTTAGTGTCCCACCAGGTTTGGGGAGATTATTCATCTAGATCTGCCTCAGAGAGTTCCCAGCCAACAACCAGAAGGAATGTTCTCTAGATGTGTTGAGTAGAAGCAAATCTAATCTCTCTTGACTTAAACCAAAGGAAATTATTGGGAGGCCCCAACACATATAAGTGTCCAGTGTCATAAAATAAGGGGGTTCAGCCAATAAAATGTTAAAACAAGAAGAAAATATGTAATGCATTGTTATAAACATGCTCCCTCACCTCAATGACTCCTTACCATTAAGTCAGCAGAGAAGACAAACATGATGTCCACTTTGTGGTGGAAAGATGCATCTAGCAGAATCTCAAGAAGATTGCGGAAAGATCCAACTTACTACAAGAGCAAATGATGTTCTACGAGCTTTAATGGAACTGAGGACAATCGCGGAGACGGTGAACAACAACTAAAACTGATGCACATCTTGAACATCCATTTCTGATTATCCATGAATTATCGCCAGTTACGGGGAACGTCTTCCGGCTAATGGCTAAGGCTGAAATACAGGAAAAGCTTTCTCAGCCTTAAAAGCTCGAAGGAATAGCAGGCGTACAAACATGGAAAAATACTACACAAACCTCGTCTATAGCACCCGGCACAAGGCGGTGGGTCTTCCTATCAGGTTATACTGCGGAGATTGTATTTGTCAATAATTATTGATTGTCATGGGTTTCACACTTAGGTGTGAGGATCAGGAAAAATTATACATGGGGCAAATTAATAACTTAATTTGGTTGTCACTCTCGTTCTCTTCTTGGAACAGAATCTGGGATTGTGTCTGTGAGAGTCTTGATGAGCCCATAGCCACCATAGTAAGAAGCTAAAAGTCTCTCTGATTGATGTTGCATATATGGTGGACCTGCCCTAGTCTTCAGCCTCTTTGATGGCTACAAGTGAAGGGAAGTCCTATTACTGTAAAGCTTTGACTGGCTCTACTCCGATACTCCCTTCCGCCTCCAATAGGATGCTGAGCAAACAAGCCACAAATCGGGCCAAAGTTAGAACCTTCTCTATCTTTTGAGGCTCGAATGTTTGGATTGCTCATGGTGCAATGGGACACTGTGGGGCACATTTACTTACCCGTCCCTGGCGCATTCCACGATGTGCATTGTCCGAGTGGAATGCACATCTGCCGCGATTCACTAAGATTGTGCGCCCGATATCCTGCATGTGTCGCTTCCCCGCTCAGGTCCCCGGAGTTCACCATCTTCTTCCTGGTGCATGTAAGTGCATTGGATGCGACACAATTTGAATGTTAAATCCTGCGTTCAATCTGAATCCGTCAGATCGGCCGACGGCCTGCCCCCCCGATTTCTGTCGCATTAAAGCACCGAAGCTGTGCCAAAATCCGATCACGTGCGACACAATCCCCTTGTAAATGTCAAATCGGTGCAAATCCGAAAATGTCGGGAAGTCCGACGCAAATGCGATCCACGCACCCTTACAGTAAATAAGCCCCTGTGTGCTTACTGCAACATAAATGAGTGTCATAAACCTCTATGGGGGCTGTGGGTGGGCCGCAATTTATACAACCAGATCACAGCCCCAAATACATTCACATGCATGGGGCTTAAGGGGGCTTTCTATGGTACAGCCGAAAGAGTCAATGGAAGCTTTCAGTGTGGATGTGCCTGAGCTCTCAGTGCCACCTCACCCCTGGTTCTAGGTTGGGTCCAGACCTGGCCCACTAACTGTCTTGTCTCCCCAGAATGTTTTAGTTGCTGGGGTACCTACATACAATATGATAAAAATATTTTATTCATCTCCTGGGGGTGATGTGGTACAATAAAGGTTACAAGACCACATTACATAAGGGAAATGATTATAGTACAAAATACAATAGTGACCATAACTACAGTAGGGGTGCCGATGTGGTGCTCACAGTGATAGTGGTGAAACACTGGTGTGCTGCTGCTGCTGTTGGTTTGTCAGAGACACTGCCCGTAGCTCCACTTTGCCAAGTACCGCCACTTTAGCTGCCTGGTGCTGGATACCACTGGAGCCTTGGTACAGCATTCCTCCTCGCTGTAAGGCGCTGGTTATGATCACTTACATTTCAGGTGCTCCGATGACGCCGTAACTTGAGCTCTTGGCTGCCCTCTTCTGATTCCAAAACAGAGCGGGGAGGGGTGCAGGAAAGCCGGAGCAGATGCACAGGTAGCCACCTATAGCAGCACCATCTTGACAGTGCATTCTCCAAAGTGCAACTGCAAGTCAACCAGATTAAGAATAGGTAGGTTGACAATAGAAGACAGAGATAATGGTGGGTCTTTGCTTTGCAGATAACATTTTGAATGAGCACTAGGTGATTAGTAATTTTAGTTAGAAAACTAAAATTCAATTTACGTTTAAAATTACGTTTAATTTTGGTATAATTCATTTTGTGCACTTAAGAGTTGCACTTAGGAGGATGCACTGCAAGACCAATAGTCAGCTATTTATATGCCCAAGACAAATTATTTGTCCATGTGTTAACATGAGGGCAGAGAGAAGACAGGAGTCATGAAGTTTCCAGAAACAGCAGGGAAACAGTTATACATTTACACATAACAATAGACAAGACAGTTGCAGATAAAAAAAGCTATTGCTGAGAATGCTGGGCCTTTTGGTACTGGAGGTATTGGTACATGTGATGGCTTCAGAGTAGCTTCTACTATCTCATCCCTTTTATTTCTTTCTTTTATTTCTTTCCTCCCTCAATAGTCTTAACGCCATTTAGTGATGTGTTGGACATATAATGATTTTGTTTTTAATTGCAGCTTTATAAATCCACAATAAAAATCAGTTTGATAAAAAAAAAAAAAATGCTCCTGGAACGGCCGTTCGATGACCAACTTCAGCTGTGAAATTCAGATTTTGTAGAGTTTACCACTGAGGCTTGTGATTGGCCCAGAGGAGACCTGGTCACAGGTGGCATGTGGCTCTATAATCGGACCTCAAGGCACTTACCTGCAAAACTGATGGCTGGAAAAAAGTTTTTTTATTAACTCATTAACTCATTAAACACATTAAAGCATTTAGCAATGTGTTTGAGTTGAACCTTCCCTTTAAGCTGTTACAGTGCACATTTAGCCACAACGCTTCCCGTCCAGCCCTGGAGACCAAAAAAGTGGAGGGATGTGGATTTTCCTGGACTGGTTGTTAAAATGACAGCAAGCTAAGGGAACCAGGAATGAGGAGACTGAAGACCGGCATCCTCCATGTCCGCCTGTTGGTGTAATACGGCAGAGCCCGGGCCTGTTCTTCTCCTCCCGGTCTCACTCCTTCCCACTCCGGTACAGCTGAAATCTCAAGTGGGAGAAGGAGAAGACTGCTAGATGGAGGATAGCAGGGACAGGTTGCACCATGTCATACCAAAGGATGAAGTCTTTCATTAGGTCCCAAAACATACCGACAGAACTGGACCGCACATCCACACATCATACAATGATCTATTGCCACGAGGCTACATTATATAACAAACTCAAAATTCTTAGCTACATTTTGATCAAATTGTATAAGCTACTAACCTCGTTGTAGTGGGTCCCTACCCTATTGTGTACAGCATCACATGGCATCCACCGCTGCTGCAGCACAGCACGAGCAGGGACCAAGACCCAGTTGCCCCCCCCCATGGCTCTAGACTCCAGGTCCCCACCAGCACCACAATACAGAAGCGGCAGATGCCATGTAATACCGCACCATGTGAACAGGACTTAAATGCTTAACCAGAACTCCGCCCGATTCGACCCAGGTGTTTTGTAAATTAGCTGGAGCATGGCCGGCGCCAGCACCCGGCTTACCCGGGCAAGTGCCGGGGCCCCAGAGGTCCCAGAGGGGCCCAAGGCACAAACTGGCAACATAAGCAAACTCAATTACATCGGCATACTTGTCACCGATGTAATTGAGAGAAGCGCCGCACTCATAGTGCTGGCGCGGCTGACAGGGGGCGGCACCACAAGCGGACCCGCACATAACATAGTAACATCGACGCGGCCGATGTACTTCTGCCGGGGAGCGTCTAATACTGTGCAGGACGTTGCCGATGTGATGACGTCACGCGGCCAGCGTCCCTGCTGCTGCACAGTAGACGCTGCTGTCACTTAGAAGATGTGTGCAACGCTTCAGGTAAGTTAGCGTTTTTTTTTTTTTCTGGCCACTAATAATGTATATTTAATTAATTAATGGAGCCTGTCTGGGGGGGGGGGGGGGTATATTAATTAATAGAGCCTGTCTGGGGGGGTATATTAATTAATGGAGCCTGTCTGGGGGGGGGGGGATATATTTATTAATAGAGCCTGCCTGGGGGGGGTATATTAATCAATGGAGCCTGACTGGGGGGGGGGGGTATATTAATTAATAGAGCCTGACTGGGGGGGGGGGTATATTAATTAATAGAGCCTGTCTGGGGGGGGGGGTATATTAATTAATAGAGCCTGTCTGGGGGGGGTATATTAATTAATAGAGTCTGTCTTGGGGGGGGGGGTATATTAATTAATGGAGCCTGACTGGGGGGGGGGGGTATATTAATTAATAGAGCCTGTCTGGGGGGGGGGGGTATATTAATTAATAGAGCCTGTCTGGGGGGGGTATATTAATTAATGGAGCCTGTCTGGGGGGGGGGGGGGTATATTAATTAATGGAGCCTGTCTGGGGGGGTATATTAATTAATGGAGCCTGACTGGGGGGGATATTAATTAATGGAGCCTGTCTGGGGAGGGGGGGTATATTTATTAATGGAGCCTGTCTGGGGGGGGATATTAATTAATAGAGCCTGACTGGGGGGGATATTAATTAATGGAGCCTGTCTGGGGGGGGGTATATTAATTAATGGAGCCTGACTGGGGGGGATATTAATTAATGGAGCCTGTCTGGGGAGGGGGGGTATATTTATTAATGGAGCCTGTCTGGGGGGGGATATTAATTAATAGAGCCTGTCTGGGGGGGTATATTAATAGAGCCTGTCTGGGGGGGTATATTGATTAATGGAGCCTGTCTGGGGGTATATTAATTAATGGAGCCTGTCTGGGGGGTATATTAATTAATGGAGCCTGTCTAGGGGGTATATTAATTAATGGAGCCTGTCTGGGGGGGTATATTAATTAATGGAGCCTGTCTGGGGGGGTATATTAATTAATGGAGCCTGGGGTGGGGGGGTGTATATTAATTAATGGAGCCTGGGGGGTATAATAATTACTGTATTCTGGCTGGGGGGGGGTATTAATTAATGGAGCCTGGCTGGGGGGTGTATATTACTTAATGGAGCCTGGGGGCCTGTATATTAACAGAGCATGGGGGGCAGTATATTAATATTGGTATCTTAAGGTTTTGCGTTTTTAATGCCACCACATGAGTTCACTGCTAAGGGGCCCAGTGAGGCGCTGTCGCCCAGGGGCCCACTGAAACCTGGAGCCGGCCCTGAGCTGGAGGCTGCATATAGTGGCCACCTATGTCCTCTCAGCCATTGTCTAGGACTGCATGGAACAGTGAGTATTCAAGATCTGTTCCCACATGGTCAGTATTTAAGTTCAGTTCACACTGTGCAGTATTGCATGTGCAGCATCCCCCACTGGGGCCTAGCCTTTTCTTGGGGCCTGGAGACAGCTGGGGCCCAGAATACCGGAGTGGCTGGCGGTTGCGGCCTAAGGCATGCTGATGTCACGGTGCTTGGTATGGGGACCGGAGGGCTGTCCTACAGCCTGGCAGCTCTCCAGCAGGTGGTTTGTGCAAGAAATATGGAGGCAGAGGCTGAGGATGTGCAAATCAACTTACAGTTCTTTATTTAACAGCAGGCAACGGCCAAAATATTAACAGAAGATTCAGAGCTGAAAGAGTCATGGAGAGCTGGCCCACAGGAAGGTTACAGGTAGCTTGGTAGTAGCTTCACACTGGGCTGGTAGAAATGGAGCTGAGTCCTGGTGATGGATCTCAACTCTGGGCTTAAGTCTCCGGACATGCCTTGGGTGCTACGCAAGGGCCCTGAGGCACCTGTGGTTCAGGGTATTAGGAAGCTTGGTGTGGCAGCACTGACATGTGCTGCTCACTCTGACTTGACTCAGACTAAGACCACGTGTTTCTGCCCAGCAGGGGTTTATATACTCCTCTGGTCAGGTGGTAGCACTCCTCCAATCAACTTCCAGCTTGTTTTACAAGAACATAATTGGACAGTAACATCTCGCAGTGTTAACTCTTGCCTTACCAGGCAGTGGCTACAGCTGCAATCACCAAGTTCTTCTAGAGTTAGCTTCTGGATGCATTGCCCAGGCTGCTGACCAGGAGAGGGTGCTATTCGCAACAATCATCTAACCTATGCATTGGCAGGGGTGTTGCACAAGGCATCTGCTACTACTGTGGGTGCTACTGGTGGGCCCAGAGTCATGGGGGCTATGACTGCCAGTATGAGTGCAGGGGGGCAACTTGGTCCCTGCTGGTGCTGTGCTGCAGCGGTGGTGGATGCCATGTGATGGCGGTGGATGCTCTATGAGATGTAGAAGGTACAGAAGATGATCTGCATGGAAATCACCTTAGAACAGATCCAGATGTTCCCAGACTCTGACTACACTGCGAATGAAGGTGCATTACAATAAGTATAATAATGTGCAGTGTCTTCTGCAGTAACCAGGTGGAAATGATGTAAGGAGCACGGAAGGACACAAAATGCCATTGTCATAAAATATTTAAAATCCACAATTCTCACGTAAGATTTCCTACAGCTTCAGCTTATAAAGTATGTTCAGAAGAATAGAAAAAGAATAATGTAAAAGGCAACTCTTACACCGACACAGGAGTATAGCGAAAACATCCCTCCAGTAGTTATATTCCTGTACATAGGGGGCAGTATTATAGTAGTTATATTCCTGTACATAGGGGGCAGTATTATAGTAGTTATATTCCTGTACATAGGGGGCAGTATTATAGTAGTTATATTCCTGTACATAGGGGGCAGTATTATAGTAGTTATATTCTTGTACACAGGGGGCAGTATTATAGTAGTTATATTCCTGTACATAGGGGGCACTATTATAGTAGTTATATTCTTGTACATAGGGGACAGTATTATAGTAGTTATATTCTTGTACATAGGGGGCAGTATTATAGTAGTTATATTCTTGTACATAGGGGGCAGTATTATAGTAGTTATATTCTTGTACATAGGGGGCAG
This sequence comes from Engystomops pustulosus, assembly GCF_040894005.1. NCBI lineage: Eukaryota > Metazoa > Chordata > Amphibia > Anura > Leptodactylidae > Engystomops > Engystomops pustulosus. Next base: position 8,380,476 of record NC_092411.1, on the reverse strand, counting down.
TATTATAGTAGTTATATTCCTGTACATAGGGGGCAGTATTATAGTAGTTATATTCCTGTACATAGGGGGCAGTATTATAGTAGTTATATTCCTGTACATAGGGGGCAGTATTATAGTAGTTATATTCTTATACATAGGGGGCAGTATTATAGTATTTATATTCTTGTACATCGGGGGCAGTATTATAGTAGTTATATTCTTGTACATAGAGGGCAGTATTATAGTAGTTATATTCTTGTACATAGGGGCAGTATTATAGTAGTTATATTCTTGTACATAGGGGGCAGTATTATAGTAGTTATATTCCTGTACATAGGGGGCAGTATTATAGTAGTTATATTCTTGTACATAGGGGGCAGTATTATAGTAGTTATATTCTTGTACATAGAGGGCAGTATTATAGTAGTTATATTCTTGTACATAGGGGCAGAATTATAGTAGTTATATTCTTGTACATAGAGGGCAGTATTATAGTAGTTATATTCTTGTGCAAAGGGGCAGTATTATAGTAGTTATATTCCTGTACATAGGGGGCAGTATTATAGTAGTTATATTCTTGTACATAGAAGGCAGCATTATAGTAGTTATATTCTTGTACATAGGGGCAGTATTATAGTAGTTATATTCTTGTACATAGGGGGCAGTATTATAGTAGTTATAGTCTTGTACATAGGGGGCAGTATTATAGTAGTTATATTCATGTACATAGGGGGCAGTATTATAGCAGTTATATTCCTGTACATAGGGGGCAGTATTATAGTAGTTATATTCCTGTACATAGGGGGCAGTATTATAGTAGTTATATTCTTGTACATAGGGGCAGTATTATAGTAGTTATATTCTTATACATAGGGGGCAGTATTATAGTAGATATATTCTTATACATAGGGGGCAGTATTATAGTAGTTATATTCTTGTACATAGGGGGCAGTATTATAGTAGTTATATTCCTGTACATAGGGGGCCGTATTATAGTAGTTATATTCTTGTACATACGGGGCAGTATTATAGTAGTTATATTCTTGTACATGGGGGGCAGTATTATAGTAGTTATATTCTTGTACATACGGGGCAGTATTATAGTAGTTATATTCTTGTACATAGGGGGCAGTTATATCCCTGTACATAGGGGGCAGTATTATAGTAGTTATATTCTTGTACATAGGGTGCAGTATTATAGTAGTTATATTCCTGTACATAGGGGGCAGTATTATAGTAGTTATATTCTTGTACATAGGGGGCAGTATTATAGTAGTTATATTCTTGTACATAGGGGGCAGTATTATAGTAGTTATATTCTTGTACATAGGGGGCAGTATTATAGTAGTTATATTCTTGTACATAGGGGGGCAGTATTATAGTAGTTATATTCCTGTACATAGGGGGCAGTATTAAAGTAGTAATATTCTTGTACATAGGGAGCAGTATTATAGTAGTTATATTCCTGTACATAGGGGGCAGTATTATAGTAGTTATATTCCTGTACATAGGGAGCAGTATTATAGTAGTTATATTCTTGTACATAGGGGGCAGTATTATAGTAGTTATATTCCTGTACATAGGGGGCAGTATTATAGTAGTTATATTCCTGTACATAGGGGGCAGCATTATAGTAGTTATATTCTTGTACAAAGGGGACATTATTATAGTAGTTATATTCCTGTACATAGGGGGCAGTATTAAAGTAGTTATATTCTTGTACATAGGGGGCAGTATTATAGTAGTTATATTCTTGTACATAGGGTGAAGTATTATAGTAGTTATTATATTCCTGTACATAGGGGGAAGTATTATAGTAGTTATATTCTTGTACATAGGGAGCAGTATTATAGTAGTTATATTCCTGTACATAGGGGGCAGTATTATAGTAGTTATATTCCTGTACATAGGGAGCAGTATTATAGTAGTTATATTCTTGTACAAAGGGGACAGTATTACAGTAGTTATATTCCTGTACATAGGAGGCAGTATTAAAGTAGTTATATTCTTGTACATAGGGGGCAGTATTATAGTAGTTATATTCTTGTACATAGGGTGCAGTATTATAGTAGTTATATTCCTGTACATAGGGTGCAGTATTATAGTAGTTATATTCCTGTACATAGGGGGCAGTATTATAGTAGTTATATTCTTGTACATAGGGGCAGTATTATAGTAGTTATATTCTTATACATAGGGGGCAGTATTATAGTAGATATATTCTTATACATAGGGGGCAGTATTATAGTAGTTATATTCTTGTACATAGGGGGCAGTATTATAGTAGTTATATGCCTGTACATAGGGGGCCGTATTATAGTAGTTATATTCTTGTACATACGGGGCAGTATTATAGTAGTTATATTTTTGTACATGGGGGGCAGTATTATAGTAGTTATATTCTTGTACATACGGGGCAGTATTATAGTAGTTATATTCTTGTACATAGGGGGCAGTTATATCCCTGTACATAGGGGGCAGTATTATAGTAGTTATATTCTTGTACATAGGGTGCAGTATTATAGTAGTTATATTCCTGTACATAGGGGGCAGTATTATAGTAGTTATATTCTTGTACATAGGGGGCAGTATTATAGTAGTTATATTCTTGTACATAGGGGGCAGTATTATAGTAGTTATATTCTTGTACATAGGGGGCAGTATTATAGTAGTTATATTCTTGTACATAGGGGGGCAGTATTATAGTAGTTATATTCCTGTACATAGGGGGCAGTATTAAAGTAGTTATATTCTTGTACATAGGGAGCAGTATTATAGTAGTTATATTCCTGTACATAGGGGGCAGTATTATAGTAGTTATATTCCTGTACATAGGGAGCAGTATTATAGTAGTTATATTCTTGTACATAGGGGGCAGTATTATAGTAGTTATATTCCTGTACATAGGGGGCAGTATTATAGTAGTTATATTCTTGTACAAAGGGGACAGTATTATAGTAGTTATATTCCTGTACATAGGGGGCAGTATTAAAGTAGTTATATTCTTGTACATAGGGGGCAGTATTATAGTAGTTATATTCTTGTACATAGGGTGAAGTATTATAGTAGTTATTATATTCCTGTACATAGGGGGAAGTATTATAGTAGTTATATTCTTGTACATAGGGGGCAGTATTATAGTAGTTATATTCTTGTACATAGGGGGGCAGTATTATAGTAGTTATATTCCTGTACATAGGGGGCAGTATTATAGTAGTTATATTCCTGTACATAGGGAGCAGTATTATAGTAGTTATATTCTTGTACAAAGGGGACAGTATTACAGTAGTTATATTCCTGTACATAGGGGGCAGTATTAAAGTAGTTATATTCTTGTACATAGGGGGCAGTTATATCCCTGTACATAGGCGGCAGTATTATAGTAGTTATATTCTTGTACATAGGGTGCAGTATTATAGTAGTTATATTCCTGTACATAGGGTGCAGTATTATAGTAGTTATATTCCTGTACATAGGGGGCAGTATTATAGTAGTTATATTCTTGTACATAGGGGGCAGTATTATAGTAGTTATATTCCTGTACATAGGGGGAAGTATTATAGTAGTTATATTCTTGTACATAGGGGGCACTATTATATTCTTGTACATAGGGAGCAGTATTATAGTAGTTATATTCTTGTACATAGGAGGCAGTATTATAGCAGTTATATTCTTGTACATAGGGGGCAGTATTATAGTAGTTATATTCCTGTACATAAGGGGCAGTATTATAGTAGTTATATTCCTGTGCATAGCGGGCAGTATTATAGTAGTTATATTCCTGTACATAGGGGGCAGTATTATAGTAGTTATATTCTTGTACAAAGGGGACAGTATTATAGTAGTTATATTCCTGTACATAGGGGGCAGTATTAAAGTAGTTATATTCTTGTACATAGGGGGCAGTATTATAGTAGTTATATTCTTGTACATAGGGTGAAGTATTATAGTAGTTATTATATTCCTGTACATAGGGGGAAGTATTATAGTAGTTATATTCTTGTACATAGGGGGCAGTATTATAGTAGTTATATTCTTGTACATAGGGGGGCAGTATTATAGTAGTTATATTCCTGTACATAGGGGGCAGTATTATAGTAGTTATATTCCTGTACATAGGGAGCAGTATTATAGTAGTTATATTCTTGTACAAAGGGGACAGTATTACAGTAGTTATATTCCTGTACATAGGGGGCAGTATTAAAGTAGTTATATTCTTGTACATAGGGGGCAGTTATATCCCTGTACATAGGCGGCAGTATTATAGTAGTTATATTCTTGTACATAGGGTGCAGTATTATAGTAGTTATATTCCTGTACATAGGGTGCAGTATTATAGTAGTTATATTCCTGTACATAGGGGGCAGTATTATAGTAGTTATATTCTTGTACATAGGGGGCAGTATTATAGTAGTTATATTCCTGTACATAGGGGGAAGTATTATAGTAGTTATATTCTTGTACATAGGGGGCACTATTATATTCTTGTACATAGGGAGCAGTATTATAGTAGTTATATTCTTGTACATAGGAGGCAGTATTATAGCAGTTATATTCTTGTACATAGGGGGCAGTATTATAGTAGTTATATTCCTGTACATAGTGGGCAGTATTATAGTAGTTATATTCCTGTACACAGGGGGCAGAATTATAGTAGTTATATTCCTGTACATAGGGGGCAGTATTATAGTAGTTATATTCCTGTACATAGTGGGCAGTATTATAGTAGTTATATTCTTGTACATAGGGGGCAGTATTATAGTAGTTATATTCTTGTACATAGGGGCAGTATTATAGTAGTTATATTCTTGTACATAGGGAGCAGTATTATAGTAGTTATATTCTTGTACATAGGGGGCAGTATTATAGTAGTTATATTCCTGTACATAGGGGGTAGTATTATAGTAGTTATAATCTTGTACATAGGGGGCAGTATTATAGCAGTTATATTCTTGTACATAGGGGGCAGTATTATAGTAGTTATATTCTTGTACACAGGGGGCAGTATTATAGTAGTTATATTCTTGTACATAGGAGGCAGTATTATAGTAGTTATATTCTTGTACATAGGGGGCAGTATTATAGTAGTTATATTCCTGTACATAAGGGGCAGTATTATAGTAGTTATATTCCTGTGCATAGCGGGCAGTATTATAGTAGTTATATTCCTGTACATAGGGGGCAGTATTATAGTAGTTATATTCTTGTACATAGGGGGCAGTATTATAGTAGTTATATTCTTGTACATAGGGGGCAGTATTATAGTAGTTATATTCTTGTACATAGGGGGCAGTATTATAGTAGTTATATTCCTGTACATAGGGGGCAGTATTATAGTAGTTATATTCCTGTACATAGTGGGCAGTATTATAGTAGTTATATTCTTGTACATAGGGAGCAGTATTATAGTAGTTATATTCTTGTACATAGGGGGCAGTATTATAGTAGTTATATTCCTGTACATAGGGGGGCAGTATTATAGTAGTTATATTCCTGTACATAGGGGGCAGTATTATAGTAGTTATATTCCTGTACATAGGGGGCAGTATTATAGTAGTTATATTCTTGTACATAGGAGTCAGTATTATAGTATTTATATATTGTAAAATAGGAGGCATTAAAGTAATTCAGCTTTATTTCATTTACAATTCTGTATATCGGTGCAGTATTATAACATATATAGGTGGACACACAATCATTGTTGTACTCTTAACCATAGAGAGGCGGAGTTAAAGTTATTTTATTATTTCCATTTAAATACACACATATCAGAACATGTACATGGTGGTGGTATTATTATATGTACTGTATAGGACTTCTTCTTTATGGAAGTACAATACATGCAGAATTGTTTTATTCCATACTGTACGACCAGGAGTATAGAGTTCACACTGTTCTTATGAGTTACTATACAACGTGACGGTTCAGAGGAGTAATATACAATGTAAACACTTCCCCAGTGAGACGTCGTCTCCATATAATAGTCTACAAGAAGAACGGATGAAGCGCACGCTGCAAGATCTGATGATGGATCATCTGCTGAGAATTACTGGACTCCCCTGAATGTCTGCAGCAGATTGTTCCATGGAAAATTTCCACACATTATTCTTCTGCCAGAATCGGGAAGCTGAGTTTCTTTCTTTATCGCAGGTGATAAATGTAAGGCGAAAACTAAGTGCTTGCCGCAGATATCCCTGTATGAGCGGATGGGGGTCATCTGCACAAGTAGAAGAGAAACTCAACACTGGTAATGGGGACTTTACTGTAGATGTAATACTTAGGATACAACCAGCTGGGACCATAAAATGAACATCCATGTAAAAAGTTTGTGGACCCAAAGTCTGTATAGACATGAATCCACTTCCCCCTATACACCTGACTCTATAATGCACAATCCTCACAGTTTCTCCGCCAGACAAGCTTAACCTGGAGCTAATCCCAAGGGTCTTCTCTGGGTGACCCTGATTTTACCTTTCTAACCTAACCTTATATAGGGTTCTGGATGTTGTTGCACAGGATCACAAGGCTTCTCAGAGTAGTCCTGATACCAGGTGTACAGCATCACGGAGTCACACAGGGAGTAGTCACAGACAAGCTGAGGTCAGGGCAGGCGAAAGTCATGCAGAATCCTGGTAGAATCCAGAGTCATCAGGAAATTCTAGAATAACAGAATCACTTAATCATAAAATTAAGGTCAGGAACACAGAAATGATGTAACCATAGAACAGAAGAACTTTGCACAGCAGAATTGGTAGGTTAGGGACCAGCTAGGGCTAGGTAGAGGATAAGGGCACCTAGCTGTAGGGAACAAGTGATAAATTGAAAGAATTGATATAGAAAACCTTGCATTTTGAATCATATCCATCTTTGAATTGTGATGTTAATTAAAACTAGTCCCTATCTATCAATACCATTGGTCTAATAATTGATTATAATCTGAATACAGTAATGCCCCCTATGTACTTGAATATACCTACTATTATACTGCCCCCTATGTACAGGAATATAACTACTATAATACTGCCTCCTATGTACAAGAATATAACTACTATAATACTGCACCCTATGTACAAAAATATAACTACTATAATACTGCCCCCTATGTATAGAATATAACTACTATAATACTGCCCCCTATGTACAAGAATATAACTACTATAATACTACCCCCTATGTACAGGAATATAACTACTATAATACTGCCCCTATGTACAGGAATATAACTACTATAATACTACCCCCTATGTACAGGAATATAACTACTATAATACTGCCCCTATGTACAAGAATATAACTACTATAATACTGCCCCCTATATACAGGAATATAACTACTATAATACTGCCCCCTATGTACAGGAATATAACTACTAAAATACTGCCCCCTATGTACAAGAATATAACTACTATAATACTGCCCCTTATGTACAGGAATATACCTACTATAATACTGCCCCCTATGTACAAGAATATAACTACTATAATACTGCCTCCTATGTACAAGAATATAACTACTATAATACTGCCCCCTATGTACAAGAATATAACTACTATAATACAGCCCCCTATGTACAGGAATATAACTACTATAATACTGCCCCCTATGTACAAGAATATAACTACTATAATACTGTCCCCTATGTACAAGAATATAACTACTATAATACTGCCCCCTATGTACAGGAATAAAACTACTATAATACTGCTACCTATGTACAAGAATATAACTACTATAATACTGCCCCATATGTACAGGAATATAACTACTATAATACTGCCCCCTATGTACAGGAATATAACTACTATAATACTGCCCCCTATGTACAAGAATATAACTGCTATAATACTGCCCCCTATGTACAGGAATATAACTACTATAATACTGCCCCCTATGTACAGGAATATAACTACTATAATACTGCCCCCTATGTACAGGAATATAACTACTATAATACTGCCCCCTATGTACAGGAATATAACTACTATAATACTGCCCCCTATGTACAGGAATATAACTACTATAATACTGCCCCCTATGTACAGGAATATAACTACTATAATACTGCCCCTATGTACAAGAATATAACTACTATAATACTGCCCCCTATGTACAGGAATATAACTACTATAATACTGCCCCTATGTACAGGAATATAACTACTATAATACTGCCCCTATGTACAAGAATATAACTACTATAATACTGCCCCCTATGTACAGGAATATAACTACTATAATACTGCCCCTATGTACAGGAATATAACTACTATAATACTGCCCCCTATGTACAGGAATATAACTACTATAATACTGCCCCTATGTACAGGAATATAACTACTATAATACTGCTACCTATGTACAAGAATATAACTACTATAATACTGCCCCCTATGTACAAGTATATAACTACTATAATACTGCCCCCTATGTACAAGAATATAACTACTATAATACTGCCCCCTATGTATAAGAATATATCTACTATAATACTACCCCCTATGTACAGGAATATAACTACTATAATACTGCCCCTATGTACAAGAATATAACTACTATAATACTGCCCCCTATATACAGGAATATAACTACTATAATACTGCCCCCTATGTACAGGAATATAACTACTAAAATACTGCCCCCTATGTACAAGAATATAACTACTATAATACTGCCCCTTATGTACAGGAATATACCTACTATAATACTGCCCCCTATGTACAAGAATATAACTACTATAATACTGCCTCCTATGTACAAGAATATAACTACTATAATACTGCCCCCTATGTACAAGAATATAACTACTATAATACAGCCCCCTATGTACAGGAATATAACTACTATAATACTGCCCCCTATGTACAAGAATATAACTACTATAATACTGTCCCCTATGTACAAGAATATAACTACTATAATACTGCCCCCTATGTACAGGAATAAAACTACTATAATACTGCTACCTATGTACAAGAATATAACTACTATAATACTGCCCCCTATGTACAGGAATATAACTACTATAATACTGCCCCCTATGTACAGGAATATAACTACTATAATACTGCCCCCTATGTACAAGAATATAACTGCTATAATACTGCCCCCTATGTACAGGAATATAACTACTATAATACTGCCCCCTATGTACAGGAATATAACTACTATAATACTGCCCCCTATGTACAGGAATATAACTACTATAATACTGCCCCCTATGTACAGGAATATAACTACTATAATACTGCCCCCTATGTACAGGAATATAACTACTATAATACTGCCCCCTATGTACAGGAATATAACTACTATAATACTGCCCCTATGTACAAGAATATAACTACTATAATACTGCCCCCTATGTACAGGAATATAACTACTATAATACTGCCCCTATGTACAGGAATATAACTACTATAATACTGCCCCTATGTACAAGAATATAACTACTATAATACTGCCCCCTATGTACAGGAATATAACTACTATAATACTGCCCCTATGTACAGGAATATAACTACTATAATACTGCCCCCTATGTACAGGAATATAACTACTATAATACTGCCCCTATGTACAGGAATATAACTACTATAATACTGCTACCTATGTACAAGAATATAACTACTATAATACTGCCCCCTATGTACAAGTATATAACTACTATAATACTGCCCCCTATGTACAAGAATATAACTACTATAATACTGCCCCCTATGTAGAAGAATATAACTACTATAATACTGCCCCCTATGTACAGGAATATAACTACTATAATACTGTATAATTGTACAGTGATTCACTTTACATTCCTCGCCTGCAGGTAATACTTTCGGAGTGACTTCCACATGGCCCCGTTTCCTTCCCCCAGGTGTGATGTCGGTGATAAGTAATTAATCAGCAGCAATGATCCATTGATTTCCTATTGCACCTAGAACTCATTACCCGCTGTAAAACTGTGGATCTCATTAGGATGGCAGAGAACATACGACTCTGGCAGCATTGATCACTTTTCAGCCTCATGAACAATTACTGCTTCTTCCAGGGTGTATGTGGAGGCCGCTCTGGGCTCCGGATCTGCTCCCCGTTCTCTGGCCGCTCAGGTGGTCCCCGGCACCGAGACGCCATGGACACGACGAGCTCCTTACACCTGATTTATGTTTATGTCAATGCGGAGGACGGGAACATTTCTCTCTCTTCTTAATGTTGTTTTCATACTTGAAGGAGATGGGAATCCTTGCAGGACGCCGTATCTGTTACTCTCCCGCTTAATGTACCGTTTTGCTATCAGAAGTGAGAAATGAGTCAGAAGCTCCCAAGATCCTCAGAGGAGAAGATGTTCCTCCAAGTACCAATTAAGGGGAATATGTGTAAAACTGTTGAGTTAAAGGAAACCTACCCAATGGATTCTGTATTATACACCAAACACACTTTCACGCTGGTGCGCATCACGAGACACAGGATCCGTTCTTACTTTATCTTCCAATGGCCAGACAAAGCCAGGAGGGACTCCTGTGACCTAGACCGGAGCCCCTGAGGCTCATTTGTATAATTTTAAAAGACTATTTTCTTCAAAACTAGGCCGTTAGAAGATAAAAGAAGAACAGATCCAGTTTCAGGGGTCACACACCGGCATGTCAGTGTGCTTGCTTTACATCAGTGCTTCCATCTGGTAGATTTCCTTTAAATCAAACTAAGCCAAAATATTTCAATCAATTTTAATCTTCAGTTTGTGGCTTTTAAATGTTCAACCAAAATAAATTGTAACTAACTAAAGGGGTTGATTACAAATCATAAGGGATGGTCTATCTGCAAGAGGGTCAATGCCTGGTCTGCACGCAACAATCGACTGTCCTACCCATCGTCCAGAAACCAAAACTACGACCTCTGTTGAGGCTTAGGGGGACACAGACACTCTGAAGGTAAGCGTACATCTATAGTCTTAGGATTTGTGCGTTCTAGCATGTTACTGTAGGACTAGAAGTGTGATGTTAGATTACCTCTTGGGAGCATGGGAGAAGGAGGTGACCTTACACGAGAGACATGAATTCAAGCACCTTGCATGCTGGAAGGGGGAGGCGGTGAGGGTGTGCATAATTAGCAGAGGAGCAGAGGTGAGCATTTGTAATTTTTTTTTGTTTTTTGTCTGGTGGATTTCCTTTGAGATCCTAGCAATGAACTTGGCTGCTCATGTCACATCAATGGGTCACGTGTTGGACAGGTCGTATAGACGAGGAGGTTTGTCACTTTTCCTCTACATCCCCACACCTGACATTGCACTTTTGGATTTGGATATCTTATAATGGGAACATCTTCAAGACATTTTTTAAAAAATCTTTAAAAATCTCATACTTGTCCTTATATGAATCTAAAACATAATCCACGTTGTAGTGCGTTATAACCCGTCCCGATCTATAACCAACCCCTCGGTGATGTCAGAAGCCGTTGACGGGGAACACGTCTATTAACATGAAGCAGCAGCCGGCATCGCATGCGCCAGGTCTGTATCATCCAGGTTGCGGATCAATGTCTCCATCCGGTGACTGGTGTGCGATAAATCCCCGGCCGCCTTTGATCAATTTCCTCATTAATACATTTGCTGACCTGCAGAATGAAATGATGTTTAATGAATCTGTTTTTGCATTTCAATTTGACGCCGAGACTTTTGATCATTTTTTCCCGTGGATCGGTGGATGACATTTTGGTTTGTTGGTCGACACAAGGTCATAGGAACAATTAATCCATTAATGAGGAATCTTCATCTCTCATCAGAGCAGGGAGTCTCCAGGCGTCACCCCAGTCTCCCAGCGGTCGCTTACTCATCTACTGTAAAGTTTAGCAATTTGGGAATGTAAAACTTCCCCATCCTTGGATTTTATCATTGTGATCTGGTCTGTTGTTTAATATTCCACTTTCACTCTATTCTGCAAACTTCCTCAAATAGAACCCATTAACGGGCATGGACTGATCTTACAGGGGAGACATTGATAGGAACCAATTAGAATCTACATATAACATTTGTTATATGTTATTTTTTTAGTCTATTAAGTGAAAATCTCTCAAAATGAAGCGATAATTGTGCTGCTGTTGACTGATCTAATTAGCGTCTGTACTTATTGTATGTAATTACTATATGTTACTTAGTATTTATATATTGTATCCACTTAGTAACAAGATAACAGAAGAGGAACTCCCTGTGGCTCATCTCCTCCCATTGTCACTATCCTAAACCCCCAACTTTAACATTTTTCTGTTGACTTATAAAGTGTTTTTTTTTTAGGACCTATTGCATTTTTAAATGGCAGACAAAACTAATTATACAACTTTCAAGCTGGTGACAGTGAGGATTGGTTGTATTTAATGGGTAACGGGTAACACTGTGACAGCGATGATAGAGGTGTTACCAGTGGGGATGAGCGTTTGGGTGGATCCCCGTACCCAATTTGAGACTTCAGAACTAGTGCTGAGCGGACCCAAACTGCAAAGTGTGTTAACTGCATTGTCCGTGTATAATGCGCTGTGCGGGGAGTCACTAAGATCGTGTGCCCGATATCCTGCATGTGTTGCTTCCCCGCTCAGGTCCCCGGAGTTCACCTTCTTCTTCCTGGTGCATGTAAGTGCATTGTCCGTGTATAATGTGCTGTGCGGGGAGTCACTAAG